>NC_139354.1:110190565-110828898 GCF_055883805.1 Amblyomma maculatum
GGTGGGAACCGAACCCACGATTTCCGAGTATCTCCTCTGGCGGTCTTGCCAACTGAGCTACATCTTTTTTTTTTTTTTTTTTTTCTTTATTGCCTGTTTTGAGTTCACATCAATTTAAAAAAGTTCCACAATAATGGTAAAACTCGCAACAACCAGACTTCGGCTGTCACGAAAGGTTTAAAATTTTTTGAGGACAGCCAGTTCATCGAGCACACTGATCCAGTCAGGTGGATCAGAAAGCACCCGATACGTTTCTCTAAGGAGCAGCACATTCTCGATAAAGTTCTCGCGTACAGAACGCGTATTGACATCTGCATGTTGCACTTGCATCCTTGTTTTCCACAGGCTGTGGAGGCCCAAGACCATGACTAAATCCAAAGGAATACCCTCACTCTCGACTGGAAGGAACCGTATGCCATACGGATCTAACGGAAGGTCTTTCTTTAGTGTTCTCTGGAGAACATCCCAGTGAAAGACTGGGTCCCCGCAATCCAGAAAGACGTGCTCGATTGTCTCTGGTTTTTTGCAAAGGAGACAGTCTGTTGTCCAGGGAACGAATAAGCCTCTTTCATGTAACCAGGTTTTAACAGGTAACGTGTTGGAATGTAGCTTAAAGAAGAACGTTTTAACTGAAGGCCTAACTGGCATCTTTTTCACACGCTTTAAGACATCCTGTCCGGGGCCTCCACGGTAGGGTGCACGGTAAATCGGCAACGGTATCATCACATCCAGAAGATCTTTGTACAGCTTCTTCTTACACACTTTGCTCAAGTATTCCATTGAAAAACGCGCATGCAACATTCTGAAAGACAAGACAACTTCGCGCATGTACCCTTTTAAAGCGCCACTCATATTCTCACCAGAACAGACAACGTATTCTGGAAGCATTTTACACAGTCGTACTTGCATGACCGTCCTCAAGAATTTGTCGTTTTGATCACGAAGGAAAAAAAAGCGCGAGACAACCTGTCGCAAAAAGAGATGCACAAGGCCCAAGCCCCCCGCCTTAACAGGAAGAAAGAGGTTGGTTCTGCTGCATTTTTCCCATGTTGATGCCCACATGAAAACGGCAAAGACACGATGAATTTTTTGAACGCTAACACGCGTCGCCGAAAGCACATTCATTACGTACCATATCTTTGC
This sequence comes from Amblyomma maculatum, assembly GCF_055883805.1. Classification (NCBI taxonomy): domain Eukaryota; kingdom Metazoa; phylum Arthropoda; class Arachnida; order Ixodida; family Ixodidae; genus Amblyomma; species Amblyomma maculatum. The sequence goes on from NC_139354.1 coordinate 110,191,709, forward strand.
CACAAGGAAAACATTGCACACATAAGCGCGTGAGAACATTGACAACGGCTTGCCCTGCCATGAATTAGCTTTCTCTCTCGCTCTCTCTGCTTGGCCAGCCCAGAAAGGGGTGGGATCTCGGTACGATTCAAGCGGCACGCCTAAATACTGGGTCGGCAATTTTGACCATTGCAAACGAGAAAAGTATTCAGGCGTAACATCCCAGTCTCCATGCCAGAAACCGGCACTTTTTTCCCAATTTACTTCACAGCCTGTCTGTCGGCAGAATTTTTCAACAAGGGCAGTAACTTCTTGAATGCTTTCTCTGCTTGAACAGAATACAGCGATGTCATCTGCATATGCCAGCATTTTGACCTGTGCTGACTGCAGCATAAAACCAGTTATACGTTTATTGTTTATGATAGACCGGCAGAGAGGCTCGAGATAGGCCGCAAACAGTAGGGGTGACAGGGGGCAGCCTTGTCTCACTGACGACAGCACACGAATGCTGTCAGTGAGCTCTCCATTCACAATTATCCGTGTCGTGCAGTTCGCATACACCATTCGAACACCTTCCTCAATCACTCGCCCTATGTTTGAGTGTGTCAATACTTCGAACAAGGCATCGTGCGAAACGCGATCGAATGCTTTGGCGAGATCCAGCTGTATCATTGCCACTCGAGATCCAATCGCGTCACAACACTCCAAAACAGTTCGTACCACGTGCACATTAGTTGCGATGCTTCGACCTTTAATGCCGCACGTCTGGTGTGGCCCAACCAGACTCGGTATTACACTTTGAAGCCTTTTCGCCAGCACTTTCATGTATATTTTGTAATCCACGTTGGTGAGGCTTATCGGCCGATAAGAACCCACCAACAGGCGTTTTCCTGGCTCATCATACTTCGGAATCAAAACAATGTGCGAGGTAGAAAACGAAGGTGGGACCTGCTTACGTTCGTATGACTCATCTAGCACTTTAAGCAAAATCTGGGCTGTGTAATCTTTAAATGCTTTGTAGAAAGCAGCGCCAAGCCCGTCAGGTCCTGGCGACTTTCCCATTGGAAGGTCGTCTATCGCACTTTCTATTTCTGTCAAACTTATGGGTCGTTCTAGACGCGTTTTAACATCCTCATCGAGCTTTGGCATTTGGCGCAAAAATTCTGCCTGAAAGCCATTTTTGACTTCGCGTTTACGGCCAAGCAATTCATTGTAGTGTTCTATAAAGGTATTTTTGATAGTAGCAGGGTCACTAGTTACAGCACCTCGGTTGTCAATTTGCCGTATTTCCTTTTGATACGCGTGCCGTTTCTCATCTGACAGCGCTCGCTTAGTTGGCGTCTCCCCCGCCCAAAATTTTTCCGACCTTGCTCTTATCACTGCTGCCTTATACTTTTCAGTGTCAATGTTTTCAAGTTGTCGTTTCAAGGCTTTTATTTCTTGTGCATATCTTCCCGGCTGGACGCTATCCATGCTAAGCAAAAACTCAAGCTCCTCGTGCATTTCTTTCTCTTTTCTTTTTTCCTCATATCGAATTGCGCTTGCAGTTTTGATAGCTAAAAGCTTTACTCTCTGCTTTAGCTCCTCCCACTCAACTATATAGCTTTCGGCCTGCGCCGAAAGTAATTTATCAAGTTCTTTCGTTGTCTCTCTTACAAAACTGTCGTCCTCTAAAAGCTTCACGTTAAATTTCCACAGGTGCCAGTTAAATCGTGACTTCCGCTGTTTCCTGCCAAATGTTCCAATTACTAAGCAATGGTCACTGAAGCTTACGGGCTTAACGTCATACTCTGTGCACAATGAAGCCAGTTCAACAGAGACATAAATTCGATCTAATCTGGCGTGGCTATCTCTTTGAAAATGCGTGTATTTAGGGTGTGCGTCGTAAGAGAACAAATAGTCAACGTCTTCGAGATTACACTCATTAATTAAAGAGTGCAGCAGCTGAGCACTCTTATCCCTCACTGGCAAATTTTTTGCGCGGTCCTGAGCGAAACAAACACAGTTGAAGTCTCCTATCAATATTACTACCTTGTCGCACCTAAGATGCATTTCGAGACTTTCGAAAAATGTTCTGCGCTCGCTCACCGCGAGCTACATCACGGCTGTCCAACCTTCTACTTTCTTCGGTACTATTAATGTAGTATCAATTTTGTTGATACCACATTATTGTTGTATCAACAGCCTTATCAGTTTTCTGAATTTCGATAACGGCTTTACCCGCCACGCTAGTGCCGCATAAATTATGATGCTTTTGTGCGAGTACCGAAATTGGAAAACAGACGCAAATCACACAATGTTGAACCACAGCAACAAGTGTATTTACGCGTTATAAGTCATAAAAACTGACATGACAATTGGTAACTGTCAGCTACAAGTCTGTGATTGGATGGAGGGAAGTTTTTAGCGGGAAAACAGTACATTACAAGGTCTAACCAGCCCACGAATTCATTGCGTCGCCGAACTGAAACAAGGTGGCAGCGCCTACTTCGGTTTGTTATTGATATGGGAGGATGAGATCAGATGACTAGCAGCCTCAGATGCTTAGTTAGACACGCATGCGCTTATATGCCAGTCATGCACGTCCGTACGGTTTGGTTAAAGCAAGACCTTATGTCATTCCTGGCAATTCGGGAAACATGCATCACGATGCCCTTTACGAGCCTGCCTTTGGCAGGTGATGTCCAGAAGACAGTGAGAGCATCAACCATGTAGCAAGATGAACTGCATCAAAATAGGGCCTTCGTAGGGTATACTAGGTTCAGCCACGTTAAACTGGAATTTTCGTTTCTTCTGTACTGGTTTCACTCCTTTTACCACGAATTACCTGCGTTCGGAGTAGCCAATCAGCCGCTATGCCTGCTCAACTTCTGCCCGTGTTTTCGCTGTTCTCTCTCTTTCCGCTGGCCTAGTACAACATAAACACGGAACTGCGAAACGGCCGCGTATTTCAGGCTGAACCCAGCAGCACAAACTACAGACTTAATATTGATACTGTGTTCGTAATGCATGGTCCTACAGGACCAATACATTGACAACACACTCCAATAGTGGGCCGATAGTTTGTATTACGTCATACGCTACTCCGTGGCTGCTGCTACTACCTGCTACTACTACTAATATCATCATTAGTTAATTACTTATGCCATCGTCCGTGCTCAGGTGGATCAAGAAGAACATCAAGGAATTTGGCGGGGACCCTTCCCAAATCACGCTCTTTGGGGAGAGCGCGGGCGGCATGGCCGTTCACGCCCACGTGCTGTCACCCATGAGCCGGGGCCTGTTCCGGCGTGCCGTGACCATGAGCGGCTCCATGAACGGGCTGGACGTGACAGAGGCAGTGCACAACAGCGTCTCCAAGGGGGACGCCCTGGCCTCCATCGTAGGATGCCGACCGGCCGATGGCGGCTCCCTTGAGTCTCACCCCGAAGAAGTGGTCGGGTGCCTGCGCAAGCGGTGAGCGCTGGCTTCTCATGACTAGTACTGTAAATGAAGTCCCTCTTATGACGTTCAGATACACAGGTGACAACGCGACCTGTAATTCTATCTTTCACATTAGGCATCGTGTCACTGTGACTATCAGTGCAGTAGCGTGGTAGAATTGACAACACAGCAAAGACGAGCAGCTGGCACGGCCCTGATTCCCGCGTTTATCATGACTGCGCTGCATACTCGCCTTCGCGCTGGTATCTGAGTTTTCAGGAGTTGCAGTTCCTGGCCCTGGGGAGCTTGGATCTAGGCTCTCGTCGACACTAGCGGGCGCTCCTTGCAATGAAGGGCATATCTATTGTTGAAGCCGTCGTCTCTCTCGTCTCTTTGTCGGACGCGGCTTTTGCGAAGCGCGTCTCTTGCAATCCTTCTCCTTGAATCTCTCCTCCGTCTTCAAGTGGCATCAAGCAGTGGAGCCTCAAAAAGTACTGATTGGCTCAGTGTAGGCTTACTTTACAGAACCACATAAGGTGAGTGTTTTCAGTGGAAATGAATTCCAATGCTTGAAAGGTCCGCCCTATGCTGCAGCGAAGTTACACGGGCATTTCGAAGGCCCTCAGACCGACTGTCCATTGACTCGAAGGCCTTCGAACGCTGCCACACGGGTGTTTTCAATGACCATTGGGTCGATAGTCTATTGAGTCAACAGAACAACTCAGAACTCTATCGAAACCTCGAAGGTCTTCGAACGTCCCGTAATGTTGCTATCTTTGACCCGAGGAACGCCACATGCACTCTCGCGCACAGCTCTTTCAGGATAAAAAAACGCGAAAAAGTGTTATTATTTCATATCTTTAATTTACGCTGCAAAATATTAGTGTGAGTAATAATTTAAAAATAACGCCGCTCTTTTTTAAGGCGCATTATATTTGTACTCTCGACCACTGTAACCTGCATCGCTGAGAAAAGCAAACACAATGAAAAGCACAGCCTTATGAACGTCAACACGTTAAAAAAAACAATGTTGTCCTTTATTAACAACTAAACAACCTGCAGTTACTCACAAAAAAGGTAACGGTTACATTTTATTTTGCATTTATAGAAAAATTTTAGTTCTAGCAAAACCGAAAGTAGCGATAGTGGCGTCACAAATGTTTTGCACCAAACACCAGAACTATCGCAACAGCCGTTGACTTTTGCCACGTAGCAGCGCTACAACTCGTTCGAGTTCAATCGCGATAGAAATTCTCGAAGGCTATCGACTTAATCGCCTTTGAAAATGACCATGTGACAGGGGTACTAGCCTCCGGAATCTTCGTTACTGCCGCTTGTAGGGGTGGCAGGTGTTGGAAGACAGTGGCTAGCGATAACCATTGCAGAGTAGTTCGCGCCCAGTACACGTAATTACCCCCCCCCCCCCCCCTCTTTCCACAGAGAAACTGCAACGAAGCTCCGTATGTGTTAGACGTTTCGCCGCTCATTTTCTTCTGAATGTTACGTGTGTACGATAACCATCGCTTTTAGGAACGTATTAAATATTGCTTACAATAAGAAGACGACAAAGCGGGCAGTGGCGCATGGCGGAGCGCTTGGGCCATCCTCAAAAATCATACATGTTTTACCTTTCAAAGACTGCTAAAGCATCGGCTTGTTCACGGCATCAGACTCCCCAATGAGACGAACTACCGAACTACAAAAAGCTAATTAATATTTTATAGTTAATTGTCGGGATAATCAGAGGAGTTTTGCAGCGTATTCTGTCCACTATGGCAGAGTGTTTCAGTGTTTGTTACTCTGACCTCATATTCTGAACGCACTAGTTACAGGAAGTTTTGAGAGTGTTCGCTGCAACACCCGATATATAATAAGAACTGGTGGGCGAGCTGGTCTGACGTATCTAGTGAAGCAGCGCAACGGCACAAGACCAGAGAAAGAAAGGGACAAACACAGCACTTCAAAAGCTTAAAAGGAACAAAAGCTTCAGCGCTGTGTTTGTCCCTTTCTTCCTCTGACATTGTGCCGTTGCGCTGCTTCACTAGAAACCCGATATATAACGGGTGTTCCAGCTAACTAGAGCCAAGAGTTGAAAAATACAGTATTTAGGGGAGGCTAGGGGTCAAGATGCATAGCGTTGCCAGCCGTCTTACGCACTACATGTAATATTTAATTTGTAAGTATATAATTCAGTGCAATTTCATTAAATTACCAAGTATTTACTTAAGAATATAAATGGGGTTGCCAAGCTTCGAGGCCGCCTTCAGAAACCCCCTTTCATTATTCGCAAGAAAAGAAACCTAACGTGTATTTTTTTCCGAGCTAGAAAAAGAATACTCGAATTAGAAAAAAAATTCACGTGACTAGTGCATTCGCGTGCCAAGACGTGCTGTTTTCCTTTGTGGTTTGAGAGCGAAAAATCAACTGCGGCCCCGGCTCCACGACCCGTTGTAGCGGCAGGCTGATGGTTTCTTCGCCGGCCCAGTGATCTTCAGCCAGGCGCTGGACAAGCTCACAATATCCAGATAAGGTATCGTTTCTCGGAGCTCCCAATAAGCGCGAGCGAACAGTTTGCAACGTCTGCAGAGCAGCGGGACATGCCCACATTACCGAGAAAGGGTACCGTTTCTCAGAGCTCCAAATAACCGCGCGCGAACAGTTTGCCACGTCTGGGGAGGAACTGGACATGATGACATTACTGAGAAAGAGCACCGTTTTTCGGTGCTCCCAATAACCGCGAGGGAATAATTTAGCAAGTCTGCGAAGGAGCTGAACATGCCCATATTACCGAGAAAGGGCACAGTTTTTCGGAGCTCCCAATAACCGCGAGCGAACAGTTTAGCACGTCCGCAGAGCAGCGGGACATGCCCACATTACTGAGAAAGGGCACCGTTTCTCGGAGCTCTAAATAACCGCGAGCGAACAGTTTGCCACGTCTGCAGAGGAGCTGGAGACGCTCACAGTATCGAGAGAGGTCACCATTTTTTGGAGCTCCCAATAACTGCGAACCAACACTTTTCCTTGTCTGCGGAGGAACTGGACGGGCTCACAATATCGAGACAGGTCACCATTTTTCGGAGCTCCCAATAACTGCGAACCAACACTTTTCCTTGTCTGCGGAGGAACTGGACAGGCTCGAAATATCGAGATAGAACACCGTCTTTCGAAGCTCCCAATAACCACGAGTGAAGTTTACCACGTCTGCAGATGTCTGGACATGCATTATCGAGAAAGGGCACCTGAGCTTCTAATAACTGCGAGCGAACTTTTTTCAGGTCTGCCGACGAGCTGGTTGTGGCGGCTTCTGAGGTGGTGCCGGGCAAGTTGTTTGCCTTCATGCCCACTTACCACGATGCCTTCTTGCCCAAGGTACCCGCCGTAGCCGTGCGTAAGGGATTCTTCGCTGCTGACGTCGACCTCCTTACTGGCGTCACTTTTGACGAAGGTACCTTGGCGCTCATGTGGCCGAAGTTTAGGCACCATCTGCTGGAGGAGAACCTCAACAACATTGACCGAGCGGTACTCCACAAGGAACTCCACGAGGTGAGCTGAGTGCGAGCTGTTTTGGTAAGGTACGGTAAAAACGCTATCGTAAGCCTTGCATATATATAACGAGAGGGTAAGGTACGCATCGTAGGTATGGTGTTATACACTCCGGATTTTGTGTCCTCTAGTAAATAACACGTGTCGTCGGTAACTGTCAGCCGTGCCTTATCTTAATTCCTGTTTAGGCTGTAGCCTATTTCTAAAACCAAACTATCGTTTAAGTGCATTCGTCTCAACGATGAGTGGGCAAGAAAAAAGCAAACTATATTATCACTTGAAAGCATATCGGTAGGCTATACGTTCAAATCGATTGGTCCATGATTGCGTCATTTTTATTTTCCACACACACACACACACACACACACACACACACACACACACACACACACACACACACACACACACACACACACACACACACACACACACACACACACACACACACACACACACACACACACACACACACACACACACACACACACACACACACACACACACACACACACACACACACACACACACACACACACACACACACACACACACACACACACACACACACACACACACACACACACACACACACACACACACACACACACACACACACACACACACACACACACACACACACACACACACACACACACACACACACACACACACACACACACACACACACACACACACACACACACACACACACACACACACACACACACACACACACACACACACACACACACACACACACACACACACACACACACACACACACACACACACACACACACACACACACACACACACACACACACACACACACACACACACACACACACACACACACACACACACACACACACACACACACACACACACACACACACACACACACACACACACACACACACACACACACACACACACACACACACACACACACACACACACACACACACACACACACACACACACACACACACACACACACACACACACACACACACACACACACACACACACACACACACACACACACACACACACACACACACACACACACACACACACACACACACACACACACACACACACACACACACACACACACACACACACACACACACACACACACACACACACACACACACACACACACACACACACACACACACACACACACACACACACACACACACACACACACACACACACACACACACACACACACACACACACACACACACACACACACACACACACACACACACACACACACACACACACACACACACACACACACACACACACACACACACACACACACACACACACACACACACACACACACACACACACGCACACACACACACACACACACACACACACATTCATGGCCTGTTGGCTTTTTTTGTTTTTTGTAACGAACTCTTAATGGGTCCCCTACATTTCTTTTTACATAGCAGAATGTTAAATGGCGTGAAAGTCAGCAGTCAAAATGCAATTCACTGTGCTCATGGGTGACTTCAGGCCAAACCTAGGTAGGCAATGAAGAAGATGCCGACCTGGCAGTGAGTGACTGTGGCCAGTAGGGTAGAAAATTTACTACGAGTTTCGCAGAAGGAAATGATTGACGTGTCATAACTACCTCCTTCCGCATACAGGACAACTGAAAGTGGACGAGCCCGAATGCCCAGAAGAAAAGTGACATATTCTTCCTATCTAGTGTGTTTGCTTTGGCATCATGCAGTATATATAGATGTGCACAGCTAGGTGTCGTGTAGGTGCCACGAAGTGGTAACTTGTCGAATTCGCCCAGACAAGAACACGGAACGAATTAATTATACAGATGCTCATTAAAGAAATGGAAAGTAGGGGAATAAGTTGTAAATCTACGGAGCAGACATTCGGGTTGAACCAAGGGCAGCAACCCTAATGTTCAGGAAATTCGAGCGATAATCTCAGAGATATTAGAGCTCAAGCTGTGCTTACTTTATGACGAACTTCAATGTCATGCTGTGCTGTGCTTGGGATCTTATTTATTTATTCATTTATTCAAGTACCTACATATCGCCCTGGTGGGCATTGCAGTAGGGGGGACGAGGCAAAAAACTGGAACACTTGTCAGCGCCGAAGTGCTAAAGTGAAAACAGTACAGGCATCAAATACATCGTCCTGATGGGGATTGCAGAAGTGTGGAACGATAGAAACCCATTTCAAAGCATCAGAATAGTAACAAATACAAGAAACAAACGCGGGCAATCAATAATTGCTCCAAAGTAATAAATAAACACACGCAACAAACACGGGTAATCAATCAGTGGACACGAAAGGGGGAAAATGGAGAAAGCTACGCGTAATGACTAAGTGCATCGATAAACTTTGCACGATCAGCAGTTTCAACAATGTCAGGACGAAGCCGGTTCTATTGACTGATAGTGTACGAAAAAAAAACGCCTTCTTATAAACAGATGTGCGGGCAAAAATTTCTTTAATCTTTAGCCTGTGATCTCGCCGCTCAGATATATAACTCGGTGTCTGTAAATATCTACTTTTAACTAACGGTGTTTCGTTGTACAGTACGTCCCGCAAGAATAAAAGGCGAAATCGTTCACGGCGCAGGGAAAGGTCCTCCCAGTTAATTTGACGTTTTATATCGGAGATGCTGCTGGGAAATTGGTAACAACTAGTTAGAATTCCTTATTACGAGCTAGGTGCCACAACTTCGGCGCTTGAAATAAAGCAGAGGACAGTCGGCAGACTTGCTTGGGGGCACATGGAGCCACTACTAATGAGGCGGTTTAGGGTAATATGGAAGGGAAGCGTGGGAGGCGGAAAGCAAGGTGCACCATGAAGAACGGTTGAGGCAAATGGATTACAAGAACTGGGTGGCAATGATTTTCAGGTGCCTGCATGGTGCAGTATTCACACGAGATGGGGGAGAAGAACTAGATGGCTTGTAAATAAATACAAATGTCGCGTGAAAGAAAACGATAGAAAACCATTTTAAAGCAAAAAGTAAAATCCTCAGAAAATTCCCATTGGCAAAGCAGAATATTCGACAAACCGACGATAGAGCTTTATAGGGCGGTTAAGACTAAAGTTCAAAAAGAACCGTTTTTGACCACTCCAAATGTAGTGGTTTACTTTTTGATGCTAGGGCTAGGTGCTTGAGGGCAAAATATTACCGGCCAAAATTTGACAGAACAGATGACATTAGCTGACAAGCAAAGCCGGGAAATGATTGAACATTTTATTATAGATTGTAATGTTATTCAACCAGCAGTGGACTACACCGACGCAGGGATTCGATAAGCATTGGGGTTTCGGGACATTCATGGTAGGCTACATTATGAAACAGTGAAAGCAAGTAAGAGGCGACTTGAGGATTGGTGGAAAAAGCCAAGGGAGTAGTGTTGGACTATGCAGAGGAAATTATCAACTTAAAAATACTCTCCACTCAACGTATTACGAGCTAGGTGACACTTTTCACCACCACGTTAAAAAGGGGATGCTATTTAACGTGGATGCTAATAATTATCTATCTATGGAGGTCCTTTTCATTATAGAAGGTAGAACAAAAATCTTGCCGTCTAGAGAGTCGGAAAACTATAAATGTATTACAAGCAGCACGAATTTGCTCAAGATCAAAGCCCTGGGCTCTATAATTTTGGTGTACTTTGCACTAGATGAATCAGGTCCCCCGCAAAAAGAACGCGAAGAAAAGCCAGCAGCTATCATTGCTGCCGTCGGGAACCCCTCCCTAAAACAGCAGGATATACCGCCGCGTCGAGTCCAGGGCTCGGTCAGAAGCGCGAACTCTGACAGGTCGGTTGTGGCAGTTTAAGAAAAGTTCGCACAAAGGTAAAACGGGTATTAAAACCGCGCCCTGAAAGGGCACGTACTTGAAGACCGCGAGCTAGTAGTTTTCAAAATGAGAGCAGTACCAGGAGTGCTGGCACATAAGCTTCCCTTTGGATTCACTGCCATCCAAATTTCACCGGAGTAAAAGTGGATTTTGATATATAACTTAATGTTTCAAAAACACATGAATAGCTCGAAAATGAGCGAAACTCACTGAAGTCTATTTTTTACCAAGTAGAAGCGTTGCCGTTGTTTTACGTTTGTTCGTCTTCTACCGATGAAGTGTTCTGTGCAAACGCGCGATGACAACGAAGGCGAGAAGTCTTTTTATTCATGCTTGCTCCCTCAAGCCGCCGCTGCTCTTTGTCGGCTGAAAGTACACCGATGAACAAGCTTTCAGTCACAGAGACGGTGTCTGGTCATTAGCCCCAAATTTCTATTTCCATTTTTTTTTTCGCTTTCGGTAGTAATTGTTGCATCCGAAGACGGCACAATGGTTCGCAGTAGATCTACAGCTCGTTGTCATGTCGGCAAATTCACGAAAAAGCTCGAAAGTGACAAATTTAAATGTGTCGAACACAAAGCTTTTACACTGAAAATATGGCGTGCGCTTCATAGATCTAACCAATTAACCCAGAACAAGAAAGAGGAGTATCAGTGGGCGCGCTGCGAACGCGCTGGGCGCGAGGCAAAATTGAAAAATGGTGACAAGGAACGAGTACAAAGTCCAGTTCCCTTACATTGTCCCACGACTGTACGAGTCGCATTTAAGCTGCGCGCCCACTATTAGGGAGTCCGTTTCCTACAGCCGGAACATTGGGAACAAGTGGGCTGGTTCCGACACCTCGCACGCGAAGCTTGACTCCCGTCCCACTCGTCCACTAATTCCCACTGGAGAAAAAGCATTTTACAATTCTAGCTTGACTGGCCCGCGGGCTGACAGCATCCTTAGCATAGTAGCAACGTATGAGCACCTAATGCGCGGCCCATGGACCAACGTCCCGTCGCCTGAATCGGTCTTTACGCGCTGATTTTGATTTTGGTAAAACTGTGTAACCGATTCTCGACCTTTAACTGCATCAAGACTAGTCGGACGATTTGTGCACTTAAGGCACACACCTAATGAACGCCGTGGAGGGGCCGTACTCTGCGGTGTTGTTCGCACTGCTCTTTGTTATTCGACAGTATTTTCAGGGGGCAGGAAGAGGCATCATCTTATTATTTAATTGGCTATATATCAACTTCTCCCATTCACCGTCTTGTGAGCTAGCGTCGAAATTGCCTTGCACATTTTTCTCTTTTGCATCAGTGTGATACGCCAGAAATTTGATGCGATCTACAGCATTCACTTAGACGAGGCTGCGATCCGTGGGCAAGTAAATTAACGGGTCTTCTTCCGGCAGGTGTTTTCCTCATGGACCGGTGACGCGGCGCATGAAATAATGGAGGAAGAGTACGTGGCAAAGGCGACGTCGGACGGCAGCTCACTGCGCCGAAAGTTCATAGACTACCTAAGCGACCGACTTTTCGTGTGCCCCATGCACGCAGCCGCTGCAGCGCATGCCTCGAGAGGCGGCACCGTTTACGCCTACGTGTTCGACCACTGGCCTACCACGCGGGCCCGTTTTCCGTGGTCAGGAGCGGCCCACGGCGCGGACCTGCCCTACACCTTCGGCCTGCCGCTGCTTCACAGGGAGAATTTCGCTGACGACGACGTTAAGGCGGCCGAACAGCTCATCGACATGATCGCCACTTTCGCGGAGAAAGGGTGAGCCGCGTCTCTTGTAGTACAACCCGAAGCAAATGAGATCATAGACTTCGTGGAAGGAGATCTTTGGCCAGCAGATATTTTCTGCATGCAAAGTTATTTCATAGTTGTTTTGTATGAACTTTTCAGCGAGAGAGGGTCAACAGAAATCATAGGATAATGTTTAACACACAACTACAGGTATAGGCGGGAGGGGTGATAGAGGGGCCTGAGTCAGTTTGAAGCATGGAACGTGGGATTTTGCCATTTAGCCATATAATCACTATCGACTTCCTTCTATTTTTAAACAAAGCAAACACTAAGGGTGTCTAGAAGCATGCTCAAGCCTACCACCAGATGGTCGTTCCAAGTGATGTAAATGGTGGTTTCGGGAAGGTTCAAATTCAAAAGAATTGGTGGTTTGAAATTGAAAACAAAATATTACCAGAACAAACTCACAACCGGGGTGGCCATAAGTTACTGAAAAAGCTTGCTAATAACTGAAACTCCATGCTTAACATTTACAGATGGGCAATTTGTGCTAATGGACAATTCGAAGCTGTGGACAAGACAATGCTGCGTCAATTTTTGAAAGGAGAGATATCTAATTTAGAAACCCCTGAAACGCGAGATCTGGCACTATGTTCAGCATGAAACTGAAATTGAGCGCATAAAGAGTGCAGAATACTCGATGGAAATGGCACGTCGGCTGAATATGTAGTGCAGTGACTATGGCGCCACATTCAAACTTCCCGCTGTAAGGAGGCGTGCCAAGCACTTCATTTTGTTTCGGTTCTACACAGAATAGCGGCGGAGTGGCGGCTTAATGATTATGGCGCCCGACGGCTGTTTTGAAGGGTACGGGTTCGGCACCGGCCGCGGCGCTCGCCTTTTGCCAAACACAGATCTGCTTGCGGTGTAGAATGCTAAGTATTCTGCGTGCGTGCAAGCTTAAAAAGTGGAGAGGAGGCTTCGCAGAGGTAGCTCACGGCGCCACACTTCATACATGACCGAACAACAAACGAAACGGCGCATTACACATACGCGAAAATAACACTACCGAAAACACCACAGTCCTATCACACGAATGGTCCTGACGCGCCATCCACGATGTCACACTCATACCGTCCTGTTACCAAACGCGGGTGGTTCGCACGCTATCCCGGATGTGGAGTATGGACAAAAACCCCGGTGGCACCTTGTCGCAAGAGACGCCGCTGTTCGAAGAGAGAAGCGTTGAGGAGGACCAGGTGAAGTGAGTCGGTGCTGGCACGTCGCCTTAGTTGGATGTCTGCGTTGGAGCGTCCACGTATCGGTGACGAAGTCTCGTTGGTAACAATAGCCGCTGGCTGAGTCGGCTTTCCGGAGGAGTGAAACAGGGCCCCTTGCCTTGCCAGATGGAAGGGAGGATGCACCAGGTGCAGTCTTCCTGTGAGGGTACAGACCTCAACCAGAGACCATCATCATCCTACGGCAACCCCAGGCAAGGCCTCCCGCACCATAGGAGGGGGGGGGGGTTGAACAGGGCCCTGTTCTGAATAAGGGTTCAGCGTTGTAGTCCACGATACCGGGGCATCAGCCGGTGGGGAGCGCCCTGATCGGAAGGCCCCACGAATGAATACCTCCTGCAGCAGCTGACGGCTGTGCGGTAACTTGTGCGACCTAGAATATTCCTCACCTATCCACTTCTTCTTCTGCCTTCATATATGGCACATACCCATGAAGGGTGATTGGCCAGGGTTCAGTGCTGACTGCCAAATGTCCTACAAAAACTGAATTAGTGCATTAAAGTAATTGTGAACTAACAAAAACATAAGATTTAAGATCACAAAATTGATTGAAAGAAAAATATGATGCAAAAATTTGGAAGTTTGTAAATTTGGAATACAATTAGCAAGGGAATCTGTCCGTAGCTGTGATGTAGCTGAGGCAGTGCAAATCCTTTCGCACTCGCACCGAAAAAGAGTAGAAGCGGAACCGACAATGAAAATCCCGAGCGTGCAATTGGAGTTTCTAAATGCACCCTCCTCTGATGTGAAAACCTTCGGAAAGCGAGAAGGAAGTGATCAATATTTTCAATCTCACCGCAAGCCTCACAGAGGTTTGTGGGGCTGATTCCGCATCTACATAAATAAAGATTTAGGCGAGAAATCCTGAATCTCCAGACAGCATTCATAGCGCAAAAAAAACACACATGCACACGAGAGAAAAGGAGGGACACGGGACAAGCGCTCGTCCCGTGTCCCTCCTTTTCTCTCGTGTGCGTGTGTGTTTTTTTGCGCTAAGAATGCTGTCTGGAGATTCAGGATTTCTGAAGCTGAAAACCATCTAGCCCGTCTAAAAGTTCTTTTAAACCTTCATCTCATGAGAAACATCGTTACCTCACACTGCCGTGATTTACATGAACGAACTTTCCTTGAGTATATGAGATGGTGGTATTCGGCTGTAGATAGCAAAGGATCATTGCATGAAGCGGCTAGGTATTGATAACGCTGGAAACGGGACATTCCAAAAATGGTGATATTAGGGATGGTACATGAAACAGATGCATCAAGAGCTGATTTAGCCAGGAAATCTGCCGCTTCGTTCTGGAAAATACCGCTGTGTCCGGGGACCCAGATGAAGCGTATTTCTTTCACCCACCCCGGTATGAAATACTTTAGTGAGCGGCTCAACAGAGCATCCCATGCTGAGTTTAGTAACAGAAAAACAGAAAGAGAGTCTGATAGAACAATTATTTTTGATTGACTGTAGGGAACTTTTAGTAGTGATAGCCCAATTGCCATAAATTCTGCTAAAAATCGACGTCGCCACTCCTCTTTTTATACGTCCACTTCATTTTCTTTTCCTTCCGCCTCATTTTCGGCGGCTTTGCCGTCGTCTTCTTCACCTCCCAAAAATACCAGTGCACTCTCTTTCTTATCTCTTTTTCTCTTGAGTACCACTTGTCAATTTTTCCCATCCATCTTTTTTTTTCTGTCGTGACACCGTTAGATAGAGTCAAAAGCAAGGCGTCTGAGTGGCATTTATAGTGCACTTTAAGAACCCCAGGTGGGGTGAAAATATGCGGAGGCTTCCAGTACGGCGTCCTGAAAGCCTAAGTTGCTTTTTGACGCTAAGGTCTGTAAACTCAAAAAACTTAATATTTGTTAAAGCTAAACGACTGTCTCTGCACCAAGCGGCGGCAAAGCGGAGTAATGTACATGACATGACATGACATGACACAATAGCGCATGCAGTACGAATTGGGCGTCATTTTCTCGCAACAAGCCGTTAAGTGTACAAAGCGTTATCACCAGGCATTTTGCGCACCTATAGTTCACTGGGTTTGGGTTTCGCGATGAAGCAACCGCTTGAGTTTCTCTCATGGCAAGGCTTTAGAAACTGAGCTTTTCGTCGTAAAGAATAATGGCATCGTCTTGGTTACGGCTTCAAAGCCCCCATCACCACTAACCACCCAGCTTTGTTTAATAAATTAGAGAGGTGTAGTTAATTACGATGGAATTAGATAAGTGGCTGCTTTAAGTAGGTTCGCAGTGGCTGAGATGTTTCTGCCGAGAATTCAATTCTAAATTGCCTATTTTGTTGTTGTTGTGGCTGTAGGAAGAAGAGAAAGAAATTGCATGGGGCTGCTACTGGCTCTGTAGCTGAGCCACCTCCAATGCCTCCTGCGGACAGAATAGACAATAGAGAAGAAAGGAAAAAAAGGGAGAGAAAGACGTATTCCGCAACAACAGCCGCCGCCCACCACCGAAGCAGTGGCGGGTGCAATGACGCCCTGCAACAGATAAAATTCGGTGGCTGGCTGGCCTCCGCCGCAAGCGGCGTTGAGCTACCGTCCCAGCCCCGTAGGGCCAGAAACTGCTACCCTTCACCACATCGCCCCCCAACTTCCTAATTTAAATTCTTTTTAAAGAGGCCACTGGAAACACCCAATGTCTTCCTAAAAATTAATCGTCAACCATTCGGAGCTTAATATAAACGGAGATTAAAATTAGGCAGATAGTATTAAGAGTATTGCGCATCACAATGCGAAAGCATCTCGTTTATTTAAATTGCGTCACTTTGTAAAGTTATGACTCATGTTACGTTGCATTTTGAGCCTAAGTCATGAGTCAGCGTACTGTTTTTAGAAACTGTACACCTCATATTGCGTTAATTTGTAATGTGCTGAGCCATGGTACGGTCGGCGAATAAAAGCCCGACCAAGTAATTTGCCAAGTGTCACTAAGCAAGGCGTGCTTTTTAGGAGAACCACGATGCATGCCGACCAAGTTGGCAGGAGCGACATAGATATAAGTCTCGCTTAAACCCAGCCGTACGAGCACGCATGCAATTCCTTGTAGTAGCGTGTTAGTGTCTAGATGCAAGCGTCCCGGTAAGTTCGATTCCCACCTCTAATTTGAAGCCCAATTTGACAACTTGTTCAAATTTGACAATTGCATATGGTGTCGATGACGTCACGTAACCCGGCGGTCAATAACTACCTCACCACGTCACCTGCCAGAGACATGATCGTGATTTTCATGCCACCTTTCAAACAAATCCTACCGGAGAGGCATGCTGGTGATTTCCGTGATGTAGATGCTGACCTATAGTATTAGCGCATCGGACACGAGATCCAAGGGTCCCAGTGGGGTCGACTCTCATCACAAATGTGCCGCCCAAGCGGGTGGCTCCTGCAAATTCAACCGTGTCACGAAGTCTTGTTACGTCACACAACCCGCCCACCAATCAGCGAATGGCCAGTAACCTGCCACAGGCTTACTCGTGAGTTTCTTGCCATTCGGGTGCTCGGCCGCCAGTGTCGTCAAAAAACCTGCGTGGCCATAACACTGTACGTTAAACAATGACGGCACAGATGCGATAGGGTAAAGGTACGGTGCCGACTTTGTGCACCCCTTGGATGATTAGGAGGGGCGCGTTCCCCCACAGACGCGGGCTGTCTAAGAAGGTGAATATCGGCGTGCGTTCCTATGTCTTCAATGAGCTTATCGCCTTTTGGTGCACGAAGACATGCAACTGGGTTACACGGTGCCAACCTTTTATTTGCGCTTCGTGACTTTTTTCGTCATATGTTGCTGCGATTAGTTCCGTGTTGCACGTGCAGCGACAGACGCAGAACAATTTTGCTTTAGTGGGGAGAATAAAGCATTTACTATTTTCTCGCCCAGTATTTCAGCTGGATGAATTCCTATCAGTATTTCTACAGGAAGTTTCAAAGCATGCACTATCTGCCTACTCACTTGATAAATTGAATGTGAAATAAAAATGAAAGCCTAAAGTTATATTTGCAGATCCACCCAGATAGTTCTTGAGCTAGACACTCCCAATCAGCCTGGTTGTGAATTATGAACTCAATTAGGCGCAGCAACGCATGCTGTAAACTCATCTTGTGAATCTCGGCAGAACCGAAAGAACCTTACGGAACCTGCATTTTTTTCATGTCGGAACAAACGCAAAAAATAGCCTAACACAAGCGGCCAGGAATTTCAATAGAGTGTCTAAGACGGAAAGTGACCCAATATTTAATTCACTTCTGCCAGGAGCAAATATATATTGCTGTGTCGAGTAAACATCGGCATAGATAGACAGAGTCACAAAGATGCTTTCTTCAGGCGTAGTCATCCCCTGTGCGTCTTTAACGATTTTGCCTCTTCAAATGACTGAAACATTGTTTGATCTGCACGTCTTTGCAGTGTACCCAAGTCCCCGGCGGGTGCTCCCTGGCCCAAGTACACCGCCGACGCACCCGTATCTCTGCTGTTGAAGAACAACAACGCTACTGAGGTCAACAGTTTCCACTCTGACCGCTGCCATTTTTGGAGCATCTGAGCTGCTTCAGCCAACTCCGAGGAAGAAAATGAGCAGCTTGCGAGGATTGGGTCCTCGCTCAGACATTCTGAGGTGTTGCCAAGAAACAGTTTTCAGTGGTCAGGAAACTAAGACGCCAGCACAAGGACAGCTGAAAAAGATTGGCTCGTAAATACCAGTGCACGGCTGAATATCTCAAAAAGGAACTCAAGAACAGATACCTTAACACGAACAAATGCGGCTTATCTACATAATCATCACAATCATCATCATCATCATCAGCATCATCATCATCATCATCATCATCATCATCATCATCATCATCATCAGCATGACTATACCCACTGCAGGGCGAATGCCTCTCCCATCTTTCTCCAATTAACCCGGTTCTGTGCTAGCATGCATCCACTTGACCCCTGCGAACTTCTTAGCCTCAATCCGCCCACCTAACTTTCTGCCGCCCCCTGCTACGATTTCTTTCCCTTGGAATCTAGTTTGTTACCTTAAGCGACCATCGGTTATCCTTTCGTCGCACTAGATGTCCTGCCCATGCTCATTTCATCTTGATTTCCACCTCATGATACCGAAGTCCAGAGAACGCAGAACTACATAGTGACATCTCAATAGCGGTGGTATTGGGAGCAGAGTCAGCTAAGGACCACATCGGCGGTGATTGCAGGTGGGCTTACCAATAAAATGCTGAGGAATCTAGATTTAGTATTAGTCGCGCAGTTCTAAGTCTTTCTAAATCAGGTATGGAAACGAGGTGAGGAGGAAGAAGATGAGGAGAAAAGGCAGGAAGGTAACGTGTAAAAGAAACCGGTTTGCTACCCTGCACTGGGGAAAAGGGGTGAGTGGATATAAATTGGTAAGAGAGGGATGGGTGAAGTTAGTACAGTCACATCAAATACATGCCACATCACATCACTTTACGTCACAGTCATATCACGTAACGTAACAGCAAAATCATAGCCTTTCGATTAGGCCTATGCTTTTCATAAAGCGGAGCAGTGCCTGGGAGGCCTTCACCACAGACGATCGCCGTGACCAGGGACCTAAAACCTTAATTTCAGTGAATGGGCGTCCATCTAGGCGCTCCAGCGCACGGCATAGACGCTGTCTTTCCTCACTGTATATGGGGCACTCACAAAGAATGTGGCCTATAGTCTCGTCGCACACACAGTTAGTACATGCAGGGCTGTTTGCCATACCTATCACAAATGAATAAGAGTTTGTGAATGCTACACTAACCCACAGGCAGAACAGCAAAGTTTCTTCACGTCGGGGCAGGCCAGGTGGAAGCCGGAGCTTCAGGAACATCTTAAGAGTCGACATATTCTGAAGTCATGTTTATTCGAAAACCCGGGAAGAGACTTGAAGTAGGCAACCTGAGGCTGATATCGCTACGTAATACTAGACTTCAGGAATATGCACAGGAAAGGGAGGTAGTCTCCGAATCAATGCTGTTTGATGGGAAAGTTGTCCATGGAGGTCGTGATGATTCAATACAACGCAGACATCATAGACCGACCCAAATAGGGGGTGCAAGTGTACTCTGGGTCTCGATTTACAGAAAGCCTTTGGCAATACCAAACATGAAGTTATACTAAGTAATCTGCAATAGACTGCCCCTGGTAAGAGAATTTATGATTGCGTTAGGGATTTTATAACTGAAAGAATAGCAGCAATAAGCCTTGGAGACATCAGGTCAGAAACATTCAAGCTAGGCGACAAGGGCATCCCACAGGGCTTAGTGCTTTCTCCTTTCGTCTTCAACCTGGCGTCTAAAACTTTTCCAAGATTATTCAGGACTGTTAACTGGGGTTAAACATACTGTAGCAGTCGTGAAGAGAGAATAGAGGAGTAGAAGAAAAGGCTGAAGATGTTCGGAAACACTCTCGAGCCGGGTACGCAGGCGTTGCCCAGCTGAGCTCCTTACCTTCTGCATCTGTCCAGTGCTCCGACAATAAATCCCGCCTCGCCGAAGCCGTCGCATCGCTGGTTTCTTTCCCGTTCCCGTTAAAATGCAGAAGCCTACTGAGCAGTCTCGAACCGCAACCCGAGACCCCATATCCCCGTCTGGCGTTGTGCCGCCCCAGCCACGAATGCGACGCTACCGTTTCGAGAACCTTGTTCTTTCGCCAGTCAAGCAGGGGAAGTTGTTCATGAGTGGCCCACGCATTACGAAAGGGTGAACCGCTTTAACTGCTGGGTGTCGGCGGCTAAGCTCGTGAATGTCGTTCTTTTTGATGCATACGGCCTTGATGTAGTACGAGAACTGCTAAGACATGGAATGTATGGGCATTCCCTTGCAGGTCATAAAAGCAGTATATAATCTGCTTAAGGACAGGACGTTTTCTATCCGGATAAACGGAAAACAAATTGGCAATTACACCTCGAACAGAGGCGTTCCACAAGGGTCAGTGTTAGCACCTTTATTATTTAATATAGCAGTGATCCCTTTGGCGTGGAAACTAGCTAAAATACCAGAAGTGCGGTTCATGATATTCGCAGATGATGTCACGATTTGGTCTGTTCATAAAAAACTTGAGAGACAGAATCGGTATCTGCAAGAGGTTTTAAATACCATAGATGAGTACGTGCAAGATGCAGGTCTGGAATTATCACCTCAAAAGTCCAGTTACATTCATGTTGCCAACAAGAATGGAAGAAAACAATTGGCAACGCAAAGAGTCACAAATCAGGCATTGGAAGAGGTGGACGAGTTGAGAGTTCTTGGCCTAGAAATTCACAAATCCGGCAAAGGAACACTATGGCTTCATAAGGTGAAAAAAGTAGCTGCGACTTCCTTACACTTGATAAAACACATTTCGTCTAGGGGAGGAGGAGCTCGAGCGGACATGGCAAGACGTCTTGTACAATCAGTGTTACAGCCGAGGATACTATACCAGGCCCAATTCCAAAGACTCACGAGGCGGCAATGGGCGAAATTGGAAACAAAAAATAGCAACGCAATGCGCACTATCACGGCCTTACCAAAACTTACCCCTATCCATATTCTCCAAGAGTTTGCACAGATAAATACGTTGACAGAATTAATTGAACGAGAGGCAACAAGGGATATGAAGCGAAAGTACGTTATGCCCATAGCATCCTTGTACAACGAGGTGGCAGTTCAAACACCATAAAAGGCTGACCCCCCTCCGTGGGAATTCACGACTGTTACGACAAACAAGACCACTCGGCTTCGTCGCAAAGAAAAGCTGACATCTCGACCTCTGGTTGATGCACTTCCAGGTACCTGTATTGCATATACGGACGCATCAATTATAGAAAATGGTGGTAGAACAGCAGCTTCTAGTCCAACACACAGCGAACTAAAGGTACATAAAGAATATATTTCAGAATATCCGGACCCGTTTGTGATGGAACTCTATGCAATCTGCGATGCTATGGAGGCCATAAATAAAATAGATTAGATAACAGAAGCCCACATCTATACAGACTCTTTAGCCGCCATAAAACAACTGAAGAAAGTGACGAAGACGCTATGCGTTACCCAGGAAATCCACGCACTCAATAAAAAACAGAGATAAGCATCCAGATACATTGGACGCAAGAAAATGTTGAGAACGCTGAGCAGAGAAAAGTTGACCACCTCACACACGAAGTTCCAAACTCTAATGCGCCCCCCACCAGGCTCCCTTTCGATGCCCGCTCCGCTGTTCCCATCTTAGCATCCTCTTTAAAGAAAAGTACACGTGCCCTCATTCCCCCGTGTACATTCCCACTCCCTCGTAACTCAACGAGATTGGAGGAGGTTTCCCTTAGAAGGATAAGAACTGGGGCGGCCCTTACCCCGTCGGTAAAATGCCGATGGGAATCGCAAGCAGACATCGGACCAACGACATGCTTGAAGTGTTCCACACCAGCTGCAGAGGTGGATGTTCGCCACCTGCTATGGACTTGTGCAGGGACAAGAGCATGAAGGACACAGGTTCTGCGCGAAGTGGGACTAACCACAACAAGGGAAGAGGACTTTTCTAAATGGCTCACCGACAACGCTAAGAGCGGGAGCCTGCTCCGGTTCCTCACGGAAAATCATTTACATGAGTTTATATAATATGCCTTATGGCAAGCTTGCGTACAAAAAAAAAAGCTGCTAAGACTGCCTGACCATTTTGGAGAGTTTGGTAGAGAGAGAGAGAGAGAGAGAGAGAGAGAGAGAGAGAGAGAGAAACATTTATTATGAGTAGGCGGGAAATATTACGCCCTAGGTTGGCAGCCTCCTCAGTCCAGGAATCCGTGGACCCGAGCCATCTCCCGAGTCCGGCTGACCAGACTACACTGATCCTCCAGGCTGGGGATTGACAGAGTCTCCTACTGCTCTTCGGTTATGGCCATGGTGGTTA
This sequence comes from Amblyomma maculatum, assembly GCF_055883805.1. Lineage (NCBI taxonomy): Eukaryota > Metazoa > Arthropoda > Arachnida > Ixodida > Ixodidae > Amblyomma > Amblyomma maculatum. The sequence continues at coordinate 110,214,461 of NC_139354.1, forward strand.
TAGTACCAGTTGGTCCCTTGCATCCCCACACCATATGTTGAAGGGTGTTTGGTACGTTGCAAAATGGGCATTCATATCTGTAGGTGGTGGGTGAGATTCTGTGTAGTAAGGTGCCGTGGTCGTGGCTGTTAGTCTGGATTTTTCAGAGGGTGACTGCTTCTCTGGTTAGTAGAAGCCATCAAATATTATTTCGGCAATCCAAGTGCGAAGAAGAAACAGACCGAGCAGACACTTGCCTGGAAGGCAAAGGCAGCAGGTGAAACTTCTACCACCTACATCGAGGCAAAACTCAAGTTAATCAAGACCGTAAACAGTCGGATGACTGAGGAAGATAAGGAGGCCATCTGCTCAAGGGCACTGTGGAAGACGTGTACCAATTCCTAATTGCCAAGGAAAACTTGAGTCCAGTCACGGACGTTATTCGACACTGCTGGACATTTGAGGCACTAAAAACTCACCGCATTATAAGTTTCGACGGCTGGCAAATGTTACCACCGTGGTCAGTGTCGATGAATCTCTATATCAAAGTCTTCTGTGTGCCATCCGTGAAATTACTCAGGTTGAGATGTCACGACGTGAGCAGCTTGCCAGGCCCTCTGACCTCGCATATGACGCATACGCTTTTCCAGCTCATGCACGTGCTTGACCGCCGACGTCCAGGTATACATCAATGAATGACACTGACTTCGCCAGTCGCAACGACCGTATTCCTTGACCCAGACTCGAGCAGATTTACCAACAGTGGTATTACCATCAGCGCAGATACCCTCGGTGCCTCTCCAACAGTACGTTACGCCGACCGCCAGACAGCTACATCGTCCCGAAACCTACATCTGGATATTTGACGCGTCCTACATTGCAGAAGCCCAATCACACGGCGCCTTTTCATCGACCTATTCCCGTGAGCTACCGGTGTGGTGTCGCGGGTTACATTTCCCGCTATTGCAATCTGCGCACGCTGTTCTGGTGTAATCATGCAAAGGCATCCATCTGACGCGCCGTCCAGTCCTACACCGACACCTATAGGCCAGTGCATCCCACCTTGAGGAGTGGTCTCATACAGCGTAATAATATGCTATATGCTGAGGATATCACAATATAGGCACACACAGGCAGTGATGGGGAAATAGAAAAAAATCTCCAACAGGCGATCGACATTATTGTAGAAAACGCGGAAAGGGCAAGGTTAAAAATGCTCAGAAAGCAAATGCGAACTTCTGGGAATTCGAGGGACAATAAAAAGCTATACGAACGAGCAGACATTCTTCTAGAATTAATAAAGGCACCGGCAACCAGAGTGGAGAAAATCATAGTCCTGGGACTGATAGTCTAAGACAATAGAAAGAATAAAGAAGCAATAAATAGACCCAAGTTGAGAATTCACATGTTAACCAGGTTGGTAAGACGAATAGTCAACAAAATATCGAGAGATTTGTGCTGAATGGCTGCGGCCTTTGTGATAATCAGTACAGTGTACATCAATCCCTACCTCAAGCTAGGGCTGACTGAAAAGAACAGACTAGAGAAGATCATAAGACAGGAATATGAAGCAGCTCTGAGATTACCCCACAGCACCCCTACTGAAAGACTTCTTAAACTGGGCTCTACAACGACACCACAGAACTGTGCGCGGTACCTATAATCAATCTCAAGGAGGCTCAGCACCACATCCATAGGATTTAAGATGCTGGGTAACATAGGGACACTGCGGAATAGAATCCCGGAAAAAAGTTCATTTATTCACAGGTGAAACATGAATGGCAGGTCTGATGGAAACAAATTCAGGGACGGCGGAGGAGGAGGATATCGCCGTGGCAATGGTTAGCATCAAAGCTGTCACAGTGATTAGCGACTCCAAAGTCACTATAAACATTTTCGCGAGGGGCATGATCTCGAACCATGTGGTAGAAAAATGCTAGGAATTAACCAGCCCTTACACATAGCATTCATTGATAACGAAAAAGCATTTGACTCAATAGAAAACTTGGCAATAAGAGACATTGCGAAATCAGTGTTTAGACTAGCCGAATGGGAAAGTACTGGAAGATATCTACAGTGGCTGCACAGGAAGAATAGTTCTACATAAACAAAGTAATAAATTTACCATAAAGCAAGGTGTTAAGCAAGGAGACACGGTCTCCCCAGGGCTATTCACAGCCTGCTTAGAGAAAGTATTCAGAGACGTGGAATGGGAGCAGTTAGGGATAAGGGTCGTCGGAGAATACCTCAGTAATCTGCGATTTGGTGATGACATTGCCTTGCTAAATAACTCAGGGGATGGACTGCAACGCTTAATTGATGATCTAGACATGAATAACAGAAAAGTAGGCTTGAAAATCAATATGCAGAAGACTAAGGTAATGTTCGACAGCCTCGGGAAGGAACAGCAGTTTACGTTAGGTAGCGAAGAACTGGAAGTAGTAGGCGAATACGTCTACTTAGGATAGGTAGTAACCGCGGATTCGGACCATGAAAGGGAAATAACAAGGAGAATAAAATTGGGGTGGAGCGCATTTGGCAAGTATTTGCAGATTATGACTAGCAGTTTACTGGTATCACTCAAGAGGAAAGTATACAACAGTTGCATTTTACTTGAACTCCCCTGTGGGGCTGAAAGTGGAGAATAACGAAATAGGATCTACTTAACTTGAGGACAACGCAGAGGGCTATGAACGAAAAGCGGTAGGCGTAACGTTAAGCGATAGGAAGCGTGCAGAATAGTTGAGAGAAATAACTCGAGTTAATGACATTCTAGGGGAAATCAAGAACAAGAAAAGGACAGGGCAAGGCATGTAGTGCTTAGAGAGGACAACCGATTGTCTTTTAGAGTAATAAATTATAATTCAAGGGAAGGAAAGCGTAGCAGGGGTCTGCAGAAAGTTAGGTGGGCACATGAGTTTAAGAAGTTCGTAGGGGTCAAGTGGATGCAGGTAGTACCGGACCTAGTTCATTGAAGGAGTATGGGAGAGGCATTCGCCCTGCAGTGGGTATAGTCCCGCTGCTGCGGCTGCTGCTGATGGCTTCCAAGGAGTCAGAAAGAATTTTAAGATCAAGACTGGAGCCACAGAGAGATGGAATAAGGGTGCCGACGCACTCAAGGAACATAAATTGGGGTTAGGCTGTCCAAAAGTAATAAAGAATAATACGCCTCTGCCCGTGCTACTGGGTACAACGGGCAGGAGAAATAAGTTGTCTCACTGCATGGTTCGAGGTTCCCTCAGTCGAGCAATGAGCCGTGTTGAATCCTCTAACTTCTCGAGAGTGCAATCATATTATTTCCAGACTACAATAATTATTTTAAGCTTGAAAGGGGGATATATTTTTCACCAGTCAAGAAGCTCAACATGAGACAAGACGCGCTATTGCACTGCCACTTTTCTGTTCTGATCTTTATGATTGCTATCATATATCGTACACATAAATGGCTCGAGTTCCCAACTAAACCTAATCCAGGGTGTTCCACAGGGATTTTTATTGAGACCTCTGCTCTTCCTAACCTATATAAATGATATCGTTAAAATACCCGAATCATCAGAAGTTATCATGTATGAAGATGATACTAATATGTTTTCACATCGCATGATATAACAATAGTCGAAACCAAAGTAAACTACCTTACGCACCTCTAGCGGTGGCTCAAAGAAACTTTACTGGAACTGAATTCAATAAAGACAACCTACACCGTATTTCGCCCGGCAAACAAACTATAAAAACTACAATAGCACTGAAATTTGATGATCAATGCCTTTCCTTGGTTAAAGAACATAAGTTCCTAGGCGAGTGGTTCCAGGAAGAATTGTCATGGACGCCACAAGTGAACCATTTAATACATGAACTGGCAAGAACCGTTGGTTGTTTTACAAAGTAGCCCAAAGAGCCCCCTGTAGGTAAAGCAACTCTTGTATAATTCACGTTTCTATTCAAAACTGTTCTATGAGATCGTGGTGTGAGGAACCCCAACATATACCAATTACAATAAGAATGTAATGCTACACAGGCAAATATTTCTTTGCTATGAAAATTATTATGAGTCTTGCCAGCTTTTACGCACTTCTTCGTTCTTAAATTACAAATATTGAGAGCCGACCAGCTTTATTACTACAAACTGCTATACAGTTCATAAAACATAGAAAGCTGTACATCTGCGACAGGGAAGACAAATCTTTTTCTCTATTCCGAGACTATAAAAGACGCACTCCAAAACAAGAACGAACAAGGCAAAACAAACATTCACATACCAAAAGGTTTTTATTATTAATAAATTAGAAGATGCAATAAATTTCGAAACTAATATAGGTAGGTTTAAAAGCACATTAAAGATGTTTTAATAACATCAGGAGTTCTGTACGGCGATTGAATATCATCTTGGTCATGTTTCTGCAGGACCTATCGTAGCATTGTATACTGACCTGGTATTTAATCTATTTCGCCTTGAATTGCTCCTGTGTTTATTACCTTCCTTTTTGTTATAAGTGTCTAGCTATAAATTTTATAGTTGTACTGAAGGAAATCTGTTTTTCATTGCCGTTGTACATATCGTTATGGTGCCGTATAGTGTCATGTTTTGATTTTGTTAGTATTTTATACACATTTTTTATTTATGTGCATTACTTACTTTTATGCAGTAATATGACTGCACTTCAGTCGCCAGACGCCAGCCTTCTTTAGCTTGTCGAAACTAGCACGCATGTACCCATCACAATAGAATGCAACTTGCAAAGCCGGATATGATCACATTTATGGAGCTCCAAAAACGTGCCGCCGCTGGCGGACGTACACCCAGCCCCTTCTTTAAAGCAGTAGGAGGCTATACTGGCCAGGTCAGAGCCGTTCGGTCAAGTTAGGGCCACTGAGGGGGCTCATAAGGTCGCCGAGAGCCACGAACTCGAAGACATCTAGTACAGTCCACACATAGGCTCAACACTGATAATAAATGTCGTCCAATCCAATCACCGAGGCCTGTATATATAGATATATCTCTATGGCTATTGACTACGGCGCTCTCCCCTAGCGTTCTCGTTCGCTTTCAGAAAACAATTTTGTGTGGGGATTTAGGCACGGCTTGAACCTAGTGATAGAGCGAAAGCTGTGAGTGTTGCCGTGATACACCGCCTTTTCAATCCGCAGTTTTTGACAGCGATGCTGTTCAAGCTGGATATTGTTCCGTCTACTATGCACAGCTGAATCTGCGCGCAATAACGACGTCACCATGACCGGACATGTCGTCATCATGATGTCCTATAATGACGTCATCAAGACCGGACGTGGTGTCATGCTCGATTATGACGGCATCATAACGTCACATGCGGTCATTTCTTGTCTAATAACTTGAACTGACGTCATCATGATGTCATATCCAGTCATGACGACACGTACAGTCATGACCGGTGACTTCGCCGCGCGATTCATGCATTATGAAGTTGACCACACCATGCGTCCAATTCAGGTATTCGTGCTGTGCCTTTTATTTGCCACTTCCTCGAACGCCGCACCACACAACATACAGATTCAGAAAAGAAAAGTAGCACCTGCCAGACTTCGCACACGACAACAGGTAGAAGTGACTAGTCTCGAAATTTAATCACGGATAACTTAGTGGAACGAAACGCAAAGATCATTGGTATGTCACCACCAGTCTTATAAGAGAGTAATCTGCCCTAATTTAAAAAAAAAATTTCTTTACGTTAGTCTTCCACTACGGCTCCTCTTTCTCTGTATCCACTTTCACTCCCACCCTCCTCCTTTTCCATACGGTGCGGTTGAGATGCCCACAGAAAAAGTATGACAGATACTGTGCCTTTCCCTTCATGTGTGCCGATTATTATTATTATTATTATTATTATTATTATTATTATTATTATTATTATTATTATTATTATTATTATTATTATTATTATTATTATTATTATTATTATTATTATTATTATTATTATATTCTTTGAGGAAAGGTAGGCGCCTATACTTTTGGGGGGACGTCACAGAATAGACGTCTACAACTAGGTCACGTTATCACGTTTTCGTATTTGTTCTTGAAAATTTGTTTTAAGGTGCAGTATCTGTCAGACTTGTCGCGGACGCCTCAACTGCACCGGAGTCAGAATTGGTCCACGTGGTGGTGGTGAAAACTTTTGTCTGGAAGAGGTGACACCAGAGTTCCGGTACCGCTCGCAGGCTTCCAGGGAGCCCGATGTCGCACTAAGGGGCAGTGGTTAGTAGACGAGGCGGTTCGCCGCTTCGGTTGCCAGCCGAACAATGTTGGCCTGTGTCTCCGGGTCTTCGCTATGAAGCGCATTCTCCCATGCTTCTGCGTCCTTGAATAAATTGTAGGCCGGGGAGAGGCTGCACTCCCAGAGGATATGTTTTAGAGTTTTTTATCGTTACAGAATTTGCAGGATTGGTCCTCCGGATTTTCAGCTTGTGTGAGGTATCTCCATCTGGGAGATATGTGGTTCTTGGCTTGCTGGCGGCGTCAGGTAACTGCTTCTGTGGACGTGAGGGACCTATCTGGGGGTGGATATTTCCGCCGTCCTAACTTGTAGTGTTCGATGGCTTCGTTGTAGGTCGCGAGCGTCTCCACCTTAAAGTTAGGTTGAGGCCGGCATCCCCCCCGGATAATGAGCGCTCGGGCAAGGACGTTAGCCACTTCATTTCCTTGTGTGTTGGTGTGAGCGGGGGCCCAGGTTAGGGTGATCCCTCTGTCTATGTTGCTTTTCGATAATATTGTTACCTTACAATATGTTCAACGCGTAGTGCGATATTTTGCTATTTCAGAAATTCCTTATTGCCGATTTGTTGTCACTGATGATCACCTTCGCGTCCGTATTAACGCACGCTAGGGCGATCGCCGCTTCCTCCGCTGCCGTGGCGTCTACTCCGCTTGTACATATCTTGCCTAGCGCTATTCCGGACCCGTCGACTACCACCGAGACGGAGTTCCCGTTATTGTCAAAAGCGGTGTCTGTGTAGGCAACTGTCTAGGGTGGCATTCTGCTAGTTTTGTTTTCAAGTGTTTGGCTCTGTGCTGGCGTCTTTCCGGATCGTGTTGTGGGTGCATTTTCTTGGGTATCGGTGAGATCGTGAGGGCTTTCCTAATTTTGGACTCAATGTGGAACGTCTGGTGTTTGGTGCCTCTGTTCCCTTGTAGTCCTACCCAGCTTAGAATTTGTTGTCCTGTCTCAGTTAGACTTGAGCGTTCGAGTTGCGCCGTTCTCGTTGCTAAGATAACTAAGATAGGATAAGATAACTAAGAGCTCCCATTTAGCCGGGGAACACGTAAGGTCATTTTCCTGCACGTAAGACTGTACCGCGTCGATAGCTCGTTATAATGATTCTATAATCTCTCCATTGGAAGCAGACGTCTGTTAGATTATATCTCAAACACATCATTCCATATACGCCGATGAAATCCCCATATGGACCAATTTCCTCTTTGTTCTCAAAGACAGAACATAGACGGAATTGGTCCATATGGGGATTTCATCGGCGTATATGGAATTATGTATGCTTGGGATACAATCTAACAAACGTCTGGTTCCAATGGAGAGATTACAGAATTATTATCATGAGCTATCGACACGGTACAGTCTTACGAGCAGGAAAACGACCTTACGTCTTCACTGGCTAAATCGGAACTCTTAGTTATAAGGAACAAACAAGCTTCACAGGCAGAACCAGATTCTCGAGAACCCATCCAGTTACACATTGACAATCATCCGATACCTCCGGTAGCCACGATCAGAGTTCTAGGAATGTTGATTTAGAATAATACGCAGAACACAGAAGCTATATATAGCTTCTGTGTTCCGTGGTTCTGGTGCGCCGGTGAGGCGCATTGCCACATATCGCAGGGGTATGAGAGAAGCCGAATTGTGCAGGATCATTAAAACCTTCATGATAAGCAGAATTATTTACGCCTGCCCGTAGTATCACCTGCGTCGTAGGGACGAAGATGCACTTAATAGCATAATTAGAACAGCATACAAAGCGGTCCTTGGCTTGTCAGTATACGCTAACTCAGATCGACTACTGCAGTTGGGAATTTTTAATGTTACCTGAACCAATTGAAGCCCATAAGGAAGCCCAAGTGACCCGCTTATCACGTAGTGTGGCGGGTCGCGTAATTCTCGACAAGCTTCACATACACCCCTGAGGAGGTGTGCGCAACCCCCCATTTATCGGCTGACATTAGTAGCAGACAAGTTGTTAAGCCAATAGCCAAAAACATGCTGCAAGGCAGACATGATTCCCGTAGGAAGACAAGGGTACAGACCCTTCAGAAACAGTACAAGAATGATCCAGAGGTAGTGTACGTGGATGCAGCTCCACGCATCAGAAACGGAGTATACGTGGCATGTATGGCCACTCCAAAGTCAGCCTTCATTAACGCTATAACATTTCATGCTAGCTCCATATGCGAGGCAGAGGAAGTAGCTATCGCACTGGCCATCGCGGATCCCCACACCAAAACTATTCTAAGCGACTTAAAGAGCGCCGTTCAAAATTTCGCCAAAATATCTGTAAGCGAGCTCGCGACGCGAATTCTGCACAACCGATATCTTAATCAGAACATCAATCTCGTATGGTTCCGGCTCACGCGAGTAACTCCGGAAACGAATGGGTCGACCGGTTAGCCCAAGGCTTAACCAACCGGGAGACGGGAGATCTATCGGAAACGGAGGCGCCCGTCGAGGCGCCGCGCACATAGTTTTATCGCGAACTAAGATACACGTACCCCTCCCCTCAACCCGATCTGGACCGGGCGCAAGCCACGACACTCAGACGCCTACAAACAAAGGCCATTGTTAGCCCCCACCGATTATATTTAATTAAAAACGGAGAATACAACCCTGCATGCCGGCACTGCGGTGACTGGACGCAGGCCACCCAAGACCATACACTATGGGAATGAGCCAGTAGTGAGTGAGTGAGTGAAAAACTTTATGAAGTATATTTAAGGGAGGGGGATGTGTAGGTGGGGTCCCTAGTCCGAGACTCCAGCGGCTGCCGCTGCTACCCGCGCACGTGTCACGAGGGCCCGTTGTGCCTCTAGTCCAGAGCTGGATAGGGCAGCCTCCCACCCCTCAATTGTTGGCACTGCATTCGGATCATCTGGAAGATTGTGTGGGCAGGTCCACACCATGTGGTGCAGGCTTGCCTTTTCCCCGCAATATTTGCATTTGGGGTCGCAGAACCCGGGGTGTATTGTGTTTAAACGGGCTGGCGTGTTATATGTACCTGTCTGTGGCGTGTTATATGTACCTGTCTGTTGTTCCCCTATCACACTGATAGGGTGTGATAGGGGAACAATGTACAGGCAAAAGAAGCTTCCTGCACTGCTTTCGCAATTCAACTATAGTTAACCAGAGGTAAACCACAATTATTTTTTTATTTAGACACCTGAACCACACAATAAAGAAATGAGGAAGGTGGGAAGGAGAGCGAAAAGAGAGAGGTGCTGTAGTGGAGGGCTGAGGTGTAATTTCGACCGCCTAAGGATTAATGTGCACTGACATCGTACAGCCCAAGAACGCAGCTCTGTGTCGCCTCCATCGAAATGGAGCCACTGGCGGTCGGGATCGAACCCGGGTACCCCGGCACAGTAGTCTGGCATCTTAACCACGGCGCCATTGCAACGGGGCGGAAGCAAAATATCTTCATCCGCACTCAGAGGCTTATGAAGACGAGGCGAGGCGTATTGAACAGCTCAAGGCCATTCGCCAACAGTTGGCAAACTCTGGCGTTTCAGTTCGAAGAATACAGCTTAATTCCGCTCCAAAAATAAGCAAGTCATATGATTGACTAGGAACGTAGGTGTAATGAGTATTTCTCGCGTGGTGTTAGTTTTCCTGTCTTTGTGCAAGGCTGTGAATGATGGCGTCAGTGACAGAATATAACTAACAATTTCCAAGCTTTCTCTGAGGACGTTTATCCTTGCTGATCGCTAAGCTTTAAACTTGAAACAGAAAATGACCCCCTCCCCGCCCTTTCTTTGCATTTTTATTTCTGGATATTTGAAACTTGATTGTAGGATGAACTGTTTACGCTCGTAGAATTTATGATGACGTTGATTTAAATACTCCGAAATTGCCCTTGGGACGTTCTTTCCTGTGTCAGAACGGTTTCCATTCAGTATCGCGCCGGTTCCTAATGTATTGTTTCTAACAGAAAAAAAACATTGAGGTATGTGGATGTAACATAGAAGATGCACAGATAAAGCTATTGTTTATGCCAACAATGAGGTCGCTCACCGCAAGTCTTACAGTATCGCTTTATCAATGTCTGCATGCCTTACATCTGGATCCGAAACATAATAAAGTTGTTGTTGGCGTTTTCGTGCTAGCATATACTAAGATATCTCTTAGGTTTGTATTGCCTCTCTATGTCAACCCTAGTGCACCGAGCTTTTTTGCTCAAGGCGGTCGCTGCTAGTTGCTAGAAGCCATATTGACTTCGACCGCTTTTGCTACTGATGCAACCGTAACTATTTTCTTGAGATGATGGCTGCTTGTTGCTATAACAGCAATGACTAAGGTTGCCGCTGTCACCGACACTGTAGAAGAAAATATTCCGGGATGCTCCGATGCGACATAGACCTGTAATACAAACTTAAGAGAATTGCACACAAATGACGTGATGACTAACCCTGACCGAAAATAGGCTCATGCTTTCGACCCATGTGTAATACCTTCAAGCACTGGCTGTTTGAAGTATATATGGCAAGTGTCTTCATCTTTGGAATTAATAATAAAGCTAACTGCGCGTCGTCTAATGGTATATAAAGGCTGCTATGCTCAACAGTCAGAAACAATATATGGGAGGAATAGGAAAATCGGTAAGGGCGAGCCTGAAATGCGACCATGCTGAGACTAGAAAAAAAACGTCTCAAAATGGTTTCGGAGCATTTTAATCAACGTGGACAAAGCTTAGACTCGCTTAACTATTCATTCTCCAAATAGTCTTCATTTCGTTAAGAGCAAAAAATACATGGAGACATTTTCTAACTCAAGTTTAAAACCTTAAATTAGAAGAGATAAACGTAGCCAGGGGAAACTTCTCTTAGGGATGTCGTCGCTTGAGCAATCTCTGAACAAAGCCTTGCACTGGGTCAGACCAAAACGAAAACCACAACAGAAATACACGCGTCTTGTTCGTTATTCAATTGTTCTTTGTCTCTCGCATGGAGACTTCCCCCGCAACCCTTGCTCATTTCGGTCTGTTTTTTAAATGAATTACAAGACAAGTCCCAGAATAGTGCTTACTATGTACGGTGCGCATCTGCACTGGAGAGGAAGCGAGCACTGCTGAATTGCAGTCAAACCTGCTCTCTGTTGTTTCAAATTATTCTGAAGCGCGAGCAGAACTGAACTGCCGCAGCATACGTTGCATACGACGAGGCCACAACTTGCTCTGACGGCGTAAATATGGCGTCATCGTGCGGGCTGAAAAGTCGCGACGAGGAAATCTGCCCCTCTCCCACTCCCACTCTTTCCATCTCGCGTAGCGGGACCCCGTTTTTCCTCGTCCGTGCGACCGGCTGCGCACGCCGGGATAACCCGTACCAAGGTCTCGCCAGCTGAGCCCGACAGCCAAGGTGAGTGAATGTGGCTTCTGTTTACGTGCGTACGTCGTGTGGTTTCAAGAGGCTGGATGGAAGGCGGGGCTCATGAGGCTAGTAGGGTGCATGTCTATGGTTTTTGTCCTCAAAAATGCGCCTAAACGGACTCGCGGCTCTAAAAGTGCCACATGTCAGCAGAAAATACCATCAAGTGCTCCGGCTAGCAGCACGAGGTGCGGAAGATGTTCTCGAGCGACAAGCTGCTACTCGACGCGGTCATTGGGTGCCGGCGTCCGGTACGGGCCTTGCACTTGCAGTCAGGCGCGCGCATGACACGGCCCGCACGAGGACAAGGATGAACATTTGTAATGTGATGTTTCGTAAAGGTGTATTACTTGTATTATTGCACTGTATTTGTGGTTACGAAAACCCGTTTTTAGGGCTCCTCAGCTAGCCCCTAAAAAAAGAAACGTATTTAAAGTATCATTGCTTAATCAGATATTACCCCGCAGTGCCCAAAGCGTTACAGCAAGTGGGTGGAAAGACAGCGTGAAAAGAAAGGAGGAGGAGGAGAAAAATGAGGAGGAAAGGCAGGGAGGTTAACCGGTTAAGGAACTGGTTTGCTACCAGAATTTATTCTTACGTCAATCGGTTCCACTCTGAAATTGATCTTAAAAAGGAGTCTGCATAGAAGTACCAATTTGTGCATTATTTTTGCGAATTTCAGTACAGCTGTTAGTGCGCCTAGAAATAGAGTGAGGTTCTTTCATATAGCTGCTTCTGTTATTGCCACTTCCCCAAATAAATAAATAAATTGAACCAGGTAAAAAAGGAACCAACTCTCCTAGCCAAATGAAAATTGAAGGCTGCTGCAGCCTAGTCTGGAGCACTTTTTCTCCAAAGAAAATATTTACAAGTTACTAGTTAGCCTACTTGCTGACTATTTGTTTCAGGAACAAACTACCGGTTAACAGCTTTAGTGTTTGCATCAGGGTTGTACCATTTACAAAGCATAACTTCGTGGCCCATATGCGTCCGTGACGGGCGGCTTAAAAATTAACTATCAGAAGCTTGCATTACGCAGAGTACAGACCACTTGGCGTTGATTCCATGGGCTGATAATTTACCGATAATTTTTTAAATTTACACTTTCCCGCCTTGCGGCGACCGTGATGCGCGGTATCTAGTGTACGCAACGTCAGCAGCGCAGTGCTGTCACTGATTGGCCAGTGCCGCAGCTAAGAAGGCGGTGTGCTCGACTGGCTCGGAGGGAGACAGCTGGCCGAGTCCCTTTCCAGGCTGTTGTCATGGCTTGGAAAGAATTAAGCAGCATAAAAGTAAACCTAGTGGCGCTTTCGTGGGCGGTTCTCTCTTTCTCCATCGGTTCGGTGTACAGTAGATCGAATGTTATTGCGGATGGAGGATAGGCGATTTAATTTTTTTGCGGAGTCACAGCCTATTATTACCCGCGGTGGGACACTTTCAGTACCTCTTTAACAGGAACCTATCATGTGACCAGCTGCTGCCACATATCTCTCGTTCAGTTTACTGTCAGAAATTCCTTTCGGAGGACATCCTGATAGGAAAAAGCAACAAGAGAAAACTTTCTGTTGTAACAGCAGTATTTTTGTGCGGTCTTTGACAGTTAACCTGTTTTGACAACAAAAAAGTTCTGCAGTAATAATAGAATTTCGTATTATCAATTATGAAAAGTGTTGCAGAACTACAGGCTCGGAAATGTACTACAAAAAACAACTACAGAAAATTATCACATAATAAAATTAACTACAAATTTCATCGTATTTTGTCACGATTCGGGGGATTTTTTTTCTTTACTGGGATTCACCCGTCTGTAATAATAAAATGGGTGGAAAAATCTTTGTTTCAGCACCAAAAATGTGTTGCTTTGAACGGGAAAGTTCAGACTATGTAAACGTTACATGCGGTGTTCCACTGGGCTCGCTGTTAAGTGCATTGTTGTCTTTGGCATACGCAAAGAATATCTCAGAAGGAATTTCTTCATCTCAGTGGTTATTTGACGATGACTGTTTTGTGTATCAGAAAATTGTAAATGAGTATGATGTCTTCAGCTTACAGAAAAATTACACACGAATTCAGTCCGGTGTACCACTTGGAGGTTGATGTTAAACGTCACTACGAGTGTTCAAGTGTGTTTTTGTAAAAGTGAACACCTACTCATTCATCTTATTTGTTTAATAACAGTTTAGTACGTGAAGTAGCTGCATATAAGTATTTACGAGTAGAGCTGCCATCTGATTGTTCTTGGAGCGCGAACGTCGACAACATGGAAAATAGGGTACTAAACATTACGCAAATGAATTTAAAATGTTCGCATGCCCAGTTAAAACACACTGGCTACCTGAACTGCGTTAGACAAAATTTGTAAAATGTATGTGCTGCCTGGGACCGTTCTATTTATTTATTAATTTCTTCAGATGCCTCATAGGCCTCAACTGGGACATTATGTGAGGGGGGTTACAATGGAACTCCCGTAAAAAAGAAGCAAACAAACATCGTTATGTGAACATCGTTATACAGCAGTAAACGAACTCAGAAATTTGATCCAAGAAGAAAACAGTGTAGAACAAAATATTGTCTAATTTTCTTTGAAGGAAAATTGGTCAGATATATGAACAATTTTGTCTGGAACACCAATCCAATAAGTGATAGGACGTGACAGGGCTGATAACTTTTTTTCCAGAAAGACGACTGAAACTGTAGTGATTGTGTAATTGATGGGGTGTGCTTCACGGTAGCGTAAGAGGTAGGGTGAAAGGATGATGATTGTAAACGATTTTGTGTAAAAGGCGAATAAATTCGACTGTTTTGCGGGATTCTGCAGACAGGAGGGACAAGACGCTTGTTGAGCGCATTGAAAAAATTCTAATAGTTGCATTTCTGCGCTGGTTCACTGTCACAGAAGTCGCATTTGTTCGCTGACCCTCTCGACTACCCTCTCCTGGGCCACAACGTTACATATACCAATTTTAATTGCAGAGCGGCGCGTAGTCTATAGACTCTACAAAGGCCTAGTGAGGGCCGCGCAAGCAGCCTGACTGCGGAAGATGTGCAAGAGGCAACTGTTCTACACGCATCTGATAATTTCTTGTGGAAACTACGGCTGTTTCCTTCATCTTACGCGATGAATTTCATAATTTTGTATGATTTATGTGTAGCATACGTACAAACCATCAGGAATACGCTGGATCTGTGCTTACTATATAACACGCATGAGAAAAGTGAGAATTGATAGACTGCATATCTGGAATAGATGCGGAAATTTATAATGAAAAAAAAAAAAATCAACAGCAACAAAAGGCTATCATTTGCTTGAATCAATATGGCGCAATCCCCGGGGGTGGCGGATGGCCAAATGCCTTATTGGTTTTACAACTTGCACTTTTTGCAGTCTACAGAAACAGACGTGCATTTTATTTGATTAGAACAGGAAAGTCGCTACGTTCTGAGGAAAAATATATTGAACACTCTACAGATACTTCACAGGATGACTAAGGCACAGCCTGCAGCAACACAAATACATTTCGTGGCTGTCTTCAACAAAGGCACGGTAACAATATACACTGAACGGAACATAACATCAACTTTACAAGGAGTTACGAACACAATCGAGAGCAGTTGCTGACAATACAATAAAATAATTGCAGTTTAATCTATGTTTAATTATAAGCAAAAAGACCCTGGAAAAGAATGAAAAATAGTAACACCAGAGCGGTAGTCAGAAACTGCATGATGATTGTGCATGTGCAGCCCCACATATAGTTTTGTTATGGGCCTAGAACTGTGCTTACAAAGGACGTGATTCCTGCCATTTTCATTCTGCCATGCCAGGAACGTGTGGAAAGATTCCTGGATTTCTGTATATGTTTGTACATTACTTGGACTATGTATCACATTTTGATTGCAGAGTTGAACCCTGTATCAGTAGAGCCATACGTACAAGGGTGATGGCGGTGACTATAAGTTCATTGAGTTGATAGTCAGCGTTCGTGCGAACCTTTTACGGTTACGCTTCTTGTGCCCCGCCGCTTGCGCTATTCCATCTCTATGCAGCATCAACCCGCTGCCTGCTAACTCGCTGTCCTATACGTACGCATAAGGCTGACTGATTTGTTTTTTCGCTCGTACCACGCGTTGCCATGCTCGCAGAATCATTACAGGCCGCCGCCATGAACGGACCCGTGGTGCTGGGGCTGATCATGAAGACGCTCTTCTCCATCCCTTACGACGTGGAACGGCCCACCAAGTTGGGACCAGTGGGCGGCCGAGTGGTCCATGTGCTGGGCCAGGCCATCGAGGAGTACAGGGGCATACCGTACGCCGAACCGCCCGTTGGAGAGCTACGCTTCAAGCCCCCAGTCCCCGCTAAGGTACGTTAGTGGCTTCCGGTATTGATTCCGTCTTCTATAGTACATCCCCGGAGACTGGCCTGACAAACTAGGTACGCGACTTCTAGGCAAAACTGCAAGAAAGAAACGGGACACATACAAAGGAAAAAGTGTCACAAGCTCTGACTTAGAGCTGAAATATTAATTGCAGTACTCACAGGCAATACAGGTAGAACCATTCACAAAAACAAGGATAGTGTCCTTTGAGCAGAAGTGATATCACAGACTCAAGATGGATTGCAGTGACAACAGAAGGAAATGAGTAAAGCGGAAGGCATGCAAACGGCATCCCTTCTGACGTATACATCTACCGAGACGCAAGGAAAGCAATCAGTGGGTGTGGGGGAAAGTCTGTCTTAAGACGTGTCATATTACACCTAGCCAGTTCAGTCGATGTGTGCCGTCGAACATACCTTAAGCCCATCTGTAAGAACGAGATTTGCACGCTTGTCACGTATGCCGTCTCAGGCAGTGGTCCAGCAGTCGCCGATTTTGAATCGTGGAATTCTAATTCTGGTAGAATAGTCGCGGTCTGTTTCCAACGAAGTATTGCACTGAAATCGATGGTACGATTTGACAGGAACCTCTGAGCGTTGTTCTAATCGACTTATCGACATACCTTTCTATATTATCCATGACCGGTGATAGGCACCAAGATCAAAGGATGCCCACCACCGCGTTCATGGCCACGATAGAAGAAACAATTGTTCGCCGTCGGCGCACCCGCGTTGCGGCGGGATAGCAGTCGCTCGTGTGCGCCACTCATGGCAGCACCTTGTTTAAAGGGCGACAGTTTCCGCCTATTCTGCTGCCTTTCCTAGTTACGCAGAAATGGCACGCGCGCGGAAATTTAGCCACCTTGGTCAGCAATAAAACGTTGCAACATTGAATTCTTGTCGTTTTACTTGATTAACCGCCTAATTATAAGCAAGTGGTAGTTTGCCTCGACAAGTTAAAGAGCCGTTTCATAACGTCTTGTCGTCAACAAGCCCTGAATGTATGGTCAGCAGCTCAGCTGACAGAGGTACGGTGATGTACGAAACACACTTACGCACTGCATTCGACTGAAACCGCAGATCAGTACCTTCTTAGAATAAAAACGTAGAACAATGAGGACGAGGACAGAGGAAACAGACCACAAACACGAACGCTAATATCAACTGGGTTTATTTCCCCTTGCAGTTAACAATATATAGGGCTGCATATTGCATGCGCACATGACACTAGGTTAACGAAAGCCTCTTTAACAGAAAAGAAATCTCATGACATAACTACAAATCGTTTCAAAATACAGGTAACAAGATAATCCATTCGAGAAAGAGCATCAAAAGCAAACCGAATAAACCTGAAGAAAAAGGGGCATGCGCGTAAAAGACGGCACATATCTTACAGGTAGCTGTCCAGGAAGGCGCGCGCGGATGAGTACAAACTTACTGATGCATCGCTAACACAGTGATTCGCTTTTTTGTGGATGTGGAAAGCCTTGAGCAAAACTCTTACTTTTGTGGAAAAACTACTGCCCAGAACCTTTGCTTCTTTAAAGCTAGGCTTTTTCGTAAAGGAAAAGCTGAGACACCTCTTCGCTCCGCTCCGCACATTCCCTCAGTCCAGAGAGGCAGTGTGGACCTTTTCCCTTGCCTCACCTTTCCTTTCACGCGGCCCCTATCTGAAGAGTTTGAGTTCATATTCGTTCGTCATTAGTGCTCCTTCTAAACCTCGCCCGTTCTTTTAAGCCCTTTATGCCTACGGCACTGTATATTGCAGTCAGTTCGCCTGGTCTGTTGTGTCATTGACTTCTGAGTCTTCTTTCCCGAAAAAGTTTTGTAAGCTCTTAGTCAGCGACCTTCATGCCACGTCGTTTTTGTCATCCTTCTACGTGTTACTTGCTGTCATGTTTACAGGAAAGATGCAAAAAATGCGCGGAAGCAGCAAGTTGTGGTTGCCGCGGAGGCAGTACTTTGAGACGGCAATGCGGAATGCTGCGGTTAGCAACATCAGGCCAGCGAGGGACAGTGCCTGCGGCGTCTGTGGAATTTCAAGGCGAACGACACAACAATGGTGTGTCGCGAACGCCAGGCCAGCGTGGCGAAGGTTACGCTTTTTTTGCCGCTTTCCAGATGCATAGCCGCGCATTCTCCTCTTCGAAAGCTAAACATTCTGAGAGCCTGCCACGTTCGGTTACCAGAAATAAAAATACTCCAGCGTGCTCACTTCCGCACGTGCCGACCAACATGAGCTTTAGCCCCCCCCCCCCCCCCCCATATACTTTTTGGCACCTTCTAAACTCCCATTCTTCCCCTTCTCCAACCCCCCACTAAGTAATAAAAAAGGAGCATTGTATTCGAATTAGCCCCCCCCCCCCCCCCTACCTTCCAAAAAAGAAAAATATCCTGGCTATTGCCTGCGGGTTGTGGCATCGATTACCCTTGACGTACCGCTGATTAGGCTCGGTTTAGAATTTTTACACAGCCACTTTGCTTTTCCTTTCTTACATCGTTGTTTGTACTTGAATCCGTTAGGCCACTTATTTTTGAATAACCCGCATCTGTTACGTTGTCGGCAGATTTGTGCTACTGTTTACTCCACTGGTCGTCAGTGAAACTGCTTCCATAGTATAGCTGAAGAAACCACGGAGAATATGGCGCCACATGTACCCATATTAGGCCTTGGAAAACAAAGTGCAGGCTCAACACGTGCCATTCTCATCGCCCCCCCCCCCCTTCCCTTTCTCTTATCTTCCCGGAACTACTTTTGTTGCGCCGAAGGTCATGGGGTAGCTGCACCTCGTTCCTACCCCGACACAGGCTCTAAGTCAGATACGAATAACGAAAAACATGCTTTTGCTCCTCTACAGACCCCCCTCTCCCTTGCAGCCAAACGCGTCTCATGATATCGTCAATAATCCACGAGAAAAGTTATTGCAGGCAAGTTGTTGAAATACTAAATAGGATTTTCGCGCTGGCAGATAAGCACAGGAAGGAACGAGGAGCTTAGTTATCTCTCTTCCCATAGTTGTGCCGGGAACCTGTACAACACCGATGTGTTTCCGCGCCTAAGAGTGAAAATTGAGACACTTTTGAATTTTAGTTCAATTTTAAGATCGGGCCCAGGGTCGGCGTCAAGATGGTTTTCTCAACACCAGAAAAACACCATCAAAAGCGCTTCGTAGGATGTTCGAAGAACGTTGTGCACTCCATACCGCTGACCTGTGGTAACCGGTGGTAGAATTTTACTTAGCGTAAGAAATCAGCACTGCGAAAAATGAACAGAGTTCGGCGACATAACGGAGGCTGGGGGCCTTTACAATGTACTCGATATGCTTTTCCCTTCGGGTGAGGACCGTCTCGGTCAATTCAGTGACAACATACGGCTGGCATGCGGATTTAAAACTTATCTAAGCTTCACTCCGTATACTCGAAAGCGTTTTAGAACGTTTCTTAATCATTGACCGTTATTGTTTGTTCTTTGTGAGACAAGAACGTCGTCTGAATAAACTTGCATGTCCGGAAGTTCTGCCAGGATCTCAGCTCATCCATATTTGTTTAGAAAATCTGTGGTGTAGATGCTATTGCAAAGGTAACCTATTAAACTTTTTGAGATGATGTACGAACTGGGTGCATGTGAAATAACAGAGGCACAGTTAATAACAGTTTTTTTTAACCAATAGCAGAGTGTATTACAATGCGAGCTTTAAAAGTAATGGGGAGATCGAGGCGGAAACCATTATTTTTGGTGCATCATATACGTTTAAATAGGAAACGTAAAGAGTGTGCAAATGATTGGTGGTGGAACATATTTATTTATTCCCAATAAGGATCTCAAAAGTGAGGGATTTTGTGATGTCGGGTGGCCTTGATAGGGTTGACGCGATCAACATAAAAAAATGTTCAATGGCGGTTTTGAAGTGGCTTGGATTAGAAGGCACGATGGTGTCAGCGGGAAGATTGTTCCAGTTGATGGCTGTCCTTACAAAGAATGTTGAAGTGCGTTGTCACTCTGGTTATGTGGCGGATAAACGGCCAAAGTGTGGCTGATGCGACACGGATGTGCGGCGAATCAGCGTGATGACTTCGTGATGATAAGGCATGAAATATTTATGAAATAAACAGTCTAGATGTTTTAAGGGGTGCATGCAAGCTTTGGAATCCGGCTTTAACCCTTAGTAAAATGAGGCTAATATCACGACAGTAGTCAGAGAAGGTAAATCTAACTGCACGGTTTTGGTTTGATTCAAAGGCAGATATTGGGTTTTCAATATGCAGGTCCCACAAAGCGAAGACGAACTCCTGTTTGGGCCTGAAAATTGATATATAAGCTAGCTGTTTTGCGGAAGCGGAAGAAGGTGCCTGAACTCGGTTATGTCGACGGAAGCGAAGGGTGTGGTTTCCATCGTTATTAAGCCATGTAAGGTCACTGGAAATTGTAGCATATAAATATTTCAAAGAAGATACCGTGAAAAAAGTATTTCCGCTTAGTAAGTAGTTGTGCGAAAAATGCTGGCGTCTGTGGGAGGTAATTAGCGCCTTTTGTTAACATTAAGCGTCACTAACAACTTCCCATTTCTCGACGTTTGCCAGACACGTCTGAACAGCCAAATTAATCAGTGGGGTTATGTATGGGACAGTAAATAACGCAAGCGCCGGCGAAAAGGCGGACATTAGAAGAGATGCATCTGGGAAGGTCATTAACATATACGAGAAAGACAAAAAAGAGGGCCAAGTATGGTACTTTGGGGTACACGGGAGATAACAGGGGCGAAGCTAAAATCGTAATCTTTAGCAAGAACAAAATGGAAGTGATTACTGAAAATTGATCGAAATAAATACAGTCACGTGTTTAAGTTTCATCTTGGAGGTTTCAGTTATAGCGGCTTGTGGGGAACCTTATCAAAATCTTTTTCGAAATCTAAGAGTGCATAAATATGAATATTCAGGTCTAATTTGTAACTAATGTTTAGAAACAACGCAAGCCGGGTATCATATGAAAGGCCTTTCTGAAAACGGTGCTGATTAGGATGGAGGAAAATGACAGATGTTAAGTAGTTGACATGAGAATAAATAGTGTTCCATGACTTTAGAACATACGCGTTTGTGAGAAATGTGGCGAAAAGGGTTACCTGAGCCTTTCTGAGGAACTGGAACGATCCTGCCCGCTTTCAAGTCTTGAGGGACTATGCAGATTTTAAAGACTGCTGGAAAATGCATGTTAGAATTGTGCTAGTTGTGTGTGTAGTGCTTTACAGAACGTTTGAGTTGATGCCGTCAATGCCTACAAATGTGAGCTTCAAAGAATAGATAATTTTTGCTATGCCATGAGGTGCAAAAGGGATGTTTGTCATGTTCGGGTGAATTAAAGGGGAAAGGGAGCGAGTTTTGTGTCAGTCTCTCGAGTGCAGACTGCACCGAAAGTACGGTTGAGGGTCTCAGCAACATCGCAATCGGATATAGAAATGACTTACTTGGTAGTTAAGAGCATGTTTGCATTTCAACGTGTAGGGGAATAATCCTCCAAAGCTGTTTTTGTTGTCACGGATTAATAATGACAGTGTCCAATAAAAAATGGCCGTTTGGCTTAACTAGGAACGAGCGGAAAAGTTTTGATGTAGACTTCTTCCATGCATGCGAGGTGTTAGTAGATTTGGCCGTCCTGATGTTAGTAGATTTTGCCGTCCTGATGTTTTGTTTTTTAATCGTTTAATAGATGGCGGAACCTGTATGGCGATAAAGGATGGTCGTGGATTTTTCTTCACATGGACATATGTTTTGATTAGGTCGTGCATTTTATTTTAAGGCGAAAGCCTTTATGGCTTAAACCGTCGCCGACAAAAGCTGTCCGGCCCGAGCGGTGCACCTAATTGGTCGACAGGGAAGTGACGTCATCAGCCGCGAAATCCCAAGCGACCAACAAGAAGTCTTATGCTCAACTTGCATTGAATCGATTCTTAAAAAGTAAATTAACAATCCTTGTCTTCAACCGGGGAATCAAACCTCCATCCCTTGGATCCCCAGCCCAGCTTTTTGCCACTTTGCCACTGCGCCACGCCCCGAATTTTTTTCTTCTTTACTGCCTGGCTTTGGCACACGACATAATCACACATGGAAAATCCCATCAAAACATGAAAAAAGACACACAAGGCAATGTATACGAATGAATGTCACGATTAGCCAGTGTTAGACTGGCCTCGTCGCTTTAAAATTCCCGCCACCCTTGAATGGCTTTCAAAGCTTGCGCCACTTCCGGTATCGTGAAATGCTCTTCATAATTTCCCTTGCCGGGGTGGTGCAGTGGTAAGACGCCCGACTACTGTGCCGGAGTTCCCGGGTTCGAACCCGACCGCGGCGGCTGCGTTTCGATGGAGGCGAAACGAAGAGGCGTCGTGTGCTGTGCGATGTCAGCGCACGTTAAAGATCCCCAGGTGGTCGAAATTACTCCGTAGCCCTCCACTACGGCTCCTCTTTCTCTCTTTACACTTTCATTCCCACCCTCCTCCCTTCCCCTACGGCGCGGTTCGGGTGTCCACAGAGCAAGTGTGACAGTTACTGCGCCTTTCCCTTCCTGTGAACCAATTTATTATTATTTATTTACAGGGAGAATGATAGCGGGATTCCGCGAGTGACAGATACTGCGCCGTTCCTTTGCTGTAGACGAATTGTAGAAAGCCGGTGAACTTTAATGCGTTCAATGAAATGTTGTTTTTTTTTAAAATCGATATTTATTGCCCCAGGGCATCAGTAGGGTATAAGATGAAGGATGAATGAATGTTAAATGAATGAAAAAATGCTGGTTGTGTTCGTTTTTATTTTGGCTGTAGGAAGAAGAAAACGAAAATGCACGGGCCTGTTACTGGCTCTATAGCTGAGCCACCTCCGCTGCCCCGTGCGGAACGGAGAGAGAAATTAGAGAAGGAAAGAAAAAGAAGAGGGAGAGAAATACTCGCGCCGCAACAGCCCTCATCGACCACCTAAGCGGTGACGGGTGCAATGACGGCCTACAACAGATAAACGGTACAGAGGCATTTACTCTAACACATGGATTTTTCAAACCATGCAGTGAGTGAGTGAGTGAAAACTTTATTGAATATTTTAAGGGTTTCGCGGTTGTGAAGTCTCCGTCGTCTTCTCTGGCGCTGGCGACTTGAGACTTCTCGTCAGCAAGGGTGGGCCCCTATTCCAAGGCTCCACTGAGTCGTGCTGCATCAGTCGCGTGCTGCACTAAGGCCCTTTGGGTCGCGAGCTCGCCGCTGGTGAGCCGACTCTCCAATTGCTCCGCACTCGGGTCTTCGTGTTGGTGGTATGCTTTGTTGCGTTCGCATTCCCACGTGATATGATAAAGTGTAGGTGTGGCATCGCACCAAGGGCAGGTGGCTCTGTATTGTGTCGGGAACATTTTATTAAGTATGTGTAGGTTAGGAAAGGAGTTGGTCTGTAATCTGCGCCAGCCGGTCGCTTCCTCCTTTGTTAGGGCTTTGTGTGGTGGTGGATATCTAATTCTAGCTCCCCTATACAAGTGCAAAATCTCTGCGTATCCCCCCTCGCAAGCCTGTAGGCGGAGCTCCGGAGCATTTGACTGCCCTGCTCGGAATGCGTAACCTCGAGCTAGGCTGTCTGCTCTTTCGTTCCCCCCTATGCCCGTGTGGCCCGGGATCCAGATTAGGTTATGCCTGGGTTTCTCCTCGGCGGAGGTTGCCCCGCTGAGTATTTTAAGGGCTGTTCTGCTGATCCTGCCCCTCGTGTAGTTCCTGCACGTATCCTTCGAGTCCGTCAGTATGTTGAGAGATCGGCCCGTTCTGTAGCCTTCTGCTGCCGCCAGCGCGACGGCAATTTCTTCGGCCTCCGCTGTGCCGGCGACCTTTGCCGTGGCACACGTGATCATGTTTCCTTCCTTGTTTACCACTACCGTCGCGGCTACGCGTTCTCTCTCGCGCGGATATACGGCAGCGTCCGTGTATACGGTGTTGTCTAACTGGGCTAGCGTTCTCTCAACGTACTCGGCCCTCGCTTTTCGTCTGTTTTCGTGAAGATTGGGGTCCATGTTTTTTAGCAATGGTCCCACGTTAATGGTTTTCCTAAGGTGGTCCGGTACGTCCGCGTATCTATCTACCAGTCCGCTCGTGTCCCGGCCCAACCTTCTTAGGAGCGCTCGTCCCGTGGGGGTGCTTCTGAGTCTCGTGATTTGTGTTCCCAGCAGAGCGTCGGCGAGCTCGCTGAAGGTGTTGCTGATGCCTAGCTGGAGCAACTTTTCGTTCGACGTGTGCTTGGGTAGGTGCAGAGCAGTCCTGTACGCCTTCCTGAGAATGATGTCGGCTTGCTCTCTTTCCGCCTTGGTCGTCGCGTGGTACGGCAGGGAGTACGTGACTCGGCTGACAATTAGGCTGTTAACTAGCTTGAGAGTGTCTTCTTCTCTCATTCCATATCTCTTTTGGTAGACTCTGTTGATCATACGGCTCACCTTCTCTGCCGCCTTACTCAGCAGGCTGATGGTGTGGCTGCATTTCCGGCTTCCTTGCAACCACATGCCCAGGATCTTTATCATGTTCTTTTCCGGGATGTTCTGTCCCTCGAGAACGACCTCCAGTGTCGCTTGGGTGGGATGCTTGCCGACCCTGAGGAGTTCCGACTTCTCCGTCGAGCATCTTAGGCCCCTCTCTCTGGTGTAAGTTTCTACGCCAGTTGCCGCTTCCTGTAGTTTTTCTTGCTTCTCCCCGAGTGATCCTTGGGTGACCCATATCGTGATGTCATCGGCGTACATCGCGTGTTGGATGCCCTGGATCTCCTTGAGCCGTCTTGCAAGTCCAATCATTGCCACGTTGAAGAGGACAGGCGATATGACGGATCCTTGGGGTGTGCCTTTGCACGGCGTGGGGAAGACGTCGCTTCTCAGCTCGCCCAGCCCCACGGTCGCCGTTCTGTCGCTCAGGAAAGCTCTGACGTAATCGTGCGTTCTCCTCCCGCAGTTGGTGTTGTTGATGCCTTCCATGATGGCCGCGTGGCTTGCGTTGTCGAAAGCCCCCTTTATGTCGAGGGCCATGACGACGTTTTCGCCCACCTTCGGCATCGCCTCGAGCACTTCCTCCTTGAGTTGGAGCAGCACGTCTTGCGTACAGAGGTTGGCTCTGAACCCGTACATGCTGTCCGGGTACCATTGTTCGTTTTCCAGGTGCGACTGGATTCTTTTCGTGATCACTTTCTCGTACAGCTTGCCCAGGCACGACGTTAGAGATATCGGCCTGAGGTTCTCGATCTGCAGCTTTTTGCCTGGCTTCGGAATCATCACGACGACGGCGTGTTTCCACTCCGCCGGCACTCTTCCCTCTTGCCAGAGCTTGTTGAGGTAGGTCGTAAGCTGATCTATCGCCTCGTCACTGAGGTTCCTTATTAGCGAGTTCCGGATCTTGTCGGCCCCCGCCACCGTGTTCTTCGTGGCCGATCTTATCGCCTCGACAACCTCCTCTCTCGTGATGGGTCGGTCCATGGCCGGGTTCTCCTCGCCACGGTATTCTTCTCGGTAGCTCTCGACCTGATCTTTGCCGTAGCACTTGATCCGGACCTCTTCGAGTAGTTGTTCGTCCGTGCCTTCGTATTGGTGCACCAGCCTCTGTATCGACTTGCTGCCTTCGGATTTTTTTGCTCGGATCCATGAGGGCCTTAGCTACTGGAATACATTCGAGACACGAATAATGTGATAAACACTCAGAGCGTGTCTGCTGTGCGGGAGGAGGGGGGGGGGGCAGCCGCAGTGGCGGGGGCTGGGGAAACATTCGGTGGCAGGCTATCCCCTGCCGCCAGTGGCGTTGACCTACCAGTCCCAGCCCCGTAGGGCCAGGAACGGCCACCCTTCACCAGCTCCTCCGCCCCTGGTTGTGTTTGACAAGGGGCGCGCGATGTACCGTCAGGACAGGTCATGACAGCACAAGGCGATTCATGCATATACAAAGCTGACCCTACCGGCCGTCTGATCCAGGCGTCGATGCGCCCTTTCATTTGTCGCTTCCTCGAACGCCGCACCACACAGCAAACAGAAGCAGACCCAGATGTCTAGGAGGCGTTAATATAGCAGGCAACAGCGGCGTTTGAAATTGATTTACAGGATATAAAAGGTGCAGTATCAGTCACAATAATTAGTTCACAGGAAGGGAAAGACGCAGTATCTGTCACACTTGTTTCTGTGGGCACCTGGACCGCGCCGTAAGGGAAGGGAGGAAGGTGGGAAAGGAGAGAAAGAGGAGCCGCAGTGGAGGGCTACGGAGTAATTTCGACAAACTGGGGATCTTTAACGTGCGCTGACATCACACAGCACACGGACGCCTCTCCACGGACACATGTACCACGCCGTAAAGGAAGGGAGGAATGTGAAACAGTAGTCACCCTCTTTACTAGAAGCATCATTCACCGCCACATTCGCAACAAATGCGTAGCAAAATGCAGCACTCAGGCTTTCGCCTTTCACCACTTAAGCCGCCAGTGTCTCGTAATATTTTAAAACTTAACCAGTTTATTCAATGGTACGTTCTCTAAACTCAGAAAAGAGTGAGCCACAGAATTCGTTGAGCTCAGATATGTAACCATTATCGCATAAAGATATTGTTTTAGTGCTAGCATTCTCACGTTTCCTCATGGACTCAAATGTTTCGTGGATGGTCGCTGACTGCGTTAAAGTAGCTTAGGGAAGAGACATTATCGTGATGGGATCTTCATATGGGATCAAGTATAAGCATGTGGTGCTTCTAATTGGCGAATTTACCATTTGTGATAGTCCGAATGTCGGATATGTGGGAACGAAATGACTGTCGATAGTAAGCTGTAGCTGCGTGATATGACTAGGTAACTGACGGAAAACTGAAGTTTCCAAACATGAGGGGATGTGCGTTCGGAAACCGAAGTTACAGCATGCAGGGCATCGAGAAACTCGAAAACAATGTTACTTCTGTCTGGGGGCGGCAGTTAACACCGATGATTAGATGCGGATGTGCCGCGTAACATCTGATGAAAATAATTTCTAGTGGAGAGTTTATCAGGACACGAGTGCGCAGTAGAGTGGGATGAGCACCCATGAGGACGCCCACCTCTGCAGTCGACGCGGTGGCATCTAATAATAATTGGTTCACAGGAAGGGAAAGGCGCAGTATTTGTCACACTTGCTCTGTGGACACCTGAACCGCGCCGTAAGGGAAGGGATGAAGGTAGGAGTGAAAGTCGAAAGAGAGAAAGGGGAGCCGTAGTGGAGGGCTACGGAGTAAATTCAGACCACCTGGGGATATTTAACGTGCGCTGACATCGCACAGCACACGGACGCTACTTCGTTTCAAGGTAGGAGTGAAAGTGGAAAGAGAGAAAGGGGAGCCGTAGTGGAGGGCTACGGAGTAAATTCAGACCACCTGGGGATATTTAACGTGCGCTGACATCGCACAGCACACGGACGCCACTTCGTTTCGGTGGCATCTAAAGATGTCGAAATCAGGAAAGCAAGATTTAACTTCAGAGTCGCTAATAGATGCATTACATTAGGTTTCTGTGAGCACTGTTATGTTTACGGTGATCTAGTGCTTCATTCTTCGGCAGCAGGCTGCTGATGTAGATAAAAAAAATGAAATGTGGCCGTAGCTTTGAAGTTGAGCCGATGCTGGTTGCTATGGCTTCTGTTATACTCATTTCTGGCTTTTGTGATCAAACCTATATATGCTTTGTCACTAATTGTTTGAAGATCGTGCTCAAGTTAGCAGTTTTTGCAGGTACTTTCAGACCTAGCAAATTCTTGAAGGTGTTTGATGTTTTCTGATGAAGCGAACTCGAGGGCAGAAATCTTCGGAGATACTAACGCCAGACCGTTTGCGGTTTTTTTTTGCAACATCAAGAACTGGTTCTTTGTCTTTAAAGTGCGAAAATTTGACGATTATGGGCATTTTGCTGTCGTCTCGACACTGTCCTATAGCCTGTGTGCTCGATCGATATGGCGTGGCTGCATGATGATTTTCAGCTGCGTGGTGCAGACTAGGATAGCCACGCACCAAGCATTCGGAAAGTATTCGCTGCGCTGAAAAATTTTTATGCGGAAGTGCACTGTGAAATCACCTTGCGCACAGAAGGCACTGGGAGAGTTGCGGGGTTTACCTCAGCCTAAACCGATTAGGCCGCGAAAGCAATGGCGTGGCTTTGCTAACCTGTTTAGCAAGGAGAAGTGCTAATTGCATTTATTCACGAGAGAAAAGGGGATGCGTATTGTTGTCGGTTGGAATCCGTATTGCAAACTAGCCTCGATTTTGACTTGCAGATTGATGCTAAATGGAAAGCAAAATGGTATGGCATAATCCTGAATTGTGCAGGAAGATCGGTTGCATCGTTATCTTGCTGCGAAATAGGGGAAGTGGTTTTGCGCGGGTTTGACGTCCCAAATAAACTCGGACTATGAGAAACGCCTTTGTGCTGGCTCCCGAAGTTTCGACCACCTGGAGTTCTTT
The DNA here is from genome assembly GCF_055883805.1 of Amblyomma maculatum. Lineage (NCBI taxonomy): Eukaryota > Metazoa > Arthropoda > Arachnida > Ixodida > Ixodidae > Amblyomma > Amblyomma maculatum. The sequence goes on from NC_139354.1 coordinate 110,242,896, forward strand.
AACGTGCACTGACATCACACAGCACACAGACGCCTCTTCGTTTCGCCTCCATCGAAACGCAGCCGCCGGTGGTCGGGATTCGATCCAGCAACCAGCAACTGCACCACCGCGGCGGGGCGAAAAAAAGGGAAATCTGGCGTCACACATGAATTGGAAAACACCATGGGGGTCCGTTAGGGATGCCACTTGAGAAAATGGCCTGCCAGCAGCGATATAGAAGAATGCCCCTGCCACAGGGTATCTGCCGTAGATGCCGTCGTTCCACTCGTCCCTTTGGTGGCTCGACAACGTCTGGCATCACAGTTGCTGTATGATAAGCAGTGAGGCACAAGCATTTTTCTTTTTGATTCTGACGATAGGTGCGCTCTCACACTAAAGGGCTATCGGGGACGGCAAATTAGAAACAGCGCACTGTGTTTGCGCCCGACTGTGCAATAGAGGCTTTACAAAAGTTAGCGCAATTTAGTGAAAGAGACAAAAACTGTGCGCGGCGGCCATGTTTTGTTCAGTCCGTCCGCACCTCCCATCGAGTACGCTGTCAATGTGCGCCTTCGTGGAACCCGTGCTTGCACCGCAAGGTGCACAGGCATGATCACAAGCGATTGTTTCATTTTTTAACATCACAGCAGTCGCTGCTAGCACCAAGCTCTATTCGGAATGATGCCAGCATGTTGCTGCGTATCCTTCTGCAGCAAGCGCACCATCGTAGATGCGCACGAAAACAAGGTATACGCGCGTATGCAACCGTTTGTTTGCAATCCTAATCGGCTTTACAAGTGTCACTTGCATCAAGTAAACCATTACTGCACGTTCCTCTGACTGGGAGCTAGCTCACAGAACGTGTTATCACCTAAAACAACAAAGTTGTCTTGCGTGCTATGGAGCCTTGTTAACCTGAAGGATAAGCTTATGCTGCGATGGAGGACACGGGAGAAGGAGCAATGTATAACGAACGCTATAGTTAAAATACGTTCTTTGAAACCCTTTGTACGTAGATTGCATTTACCATTGTGTATTGGATTTAAGACAAGGGCATGATAACCGAAACTACTTTTCACAGTCGTACGAAATTGTAGCGCTTGGTGTAGAGAGCAATACGGCTGTCTAGTGCGCCCCAGGTGCGTGTTTCAGACTGCAAAAGCGGCTGCCAAACCAGCGGCGTCTAGTAAAGCAGGAGAAGATGACATCCCACTACTATGTTGTAATATGCTCACGTCCAGCCCGTTTCGAAAGATGTTATCACGTGATAATGCATGCGAAGTCCGGTCCGCGTCCAGAGCGCGCAGCTCAGGTTTGCATTCTGTGCCCTCATACCTGCTAGTGCGGCCGATAAAATAACGAAGTTTGCTTTTCACTTTTGTGTGTTTTATCGAGTCGCCCGATGGTTCGCTAATTGACAGCCACCTGAAATTCAGTTGATTTTGTAAATATACCGATTTCTATTGTTTATTCCCTCTGTCAGATAGTAGACATTTGAAGCCTTAATCTTTATATTAATTGGCTTAAGATTATTATAAGATTTATATATCACACACACACACACACACACACACACACACACACACACACACACACACACACACACACACACACACACACACACACACACACACACACACACACACACACACACACACACACACACACACACACACACACACACACACACACACACACACACACACACACACACACACACACACACACACACACACACACACACACACACACACACACACACACACACACACACACACACACACACACACACACACACACACGCACACACGCGCACGCGCACGCGCACGCGCACACACACACACACACACACACACACACACACACACACACACACACACACACACACACACACACACACACACACACACACACACACACACACACACACACACACACACACACACACACACACACACACACACACACACACACACACACACACACACACACACACACACACACACACACACAAGATGTTTTCTTTCTTCGCATTTTAAATGTTTAGCTTTTATTTATTTTATATTTCTATAATTTGCTTCTTTATTTTATTTAATGTTTTATATTTTTATACACCAATACTCAGGGTCAGCAACAATCGCCTTTCCACTCTGAGTAATTGGACACCTCTGAACGCATTCTTCAATTATTTCAAATAATCAGTTACAGATTCTAAATTTTCTTCATTAGCATCACCAAGCACTGGTTTTTCATTCTAGCATTTTGACACCTTTAAACCCTCAATTTTCATTTTTGTCTTTTGCTTTATTTCATCAATTGGTCAATTAGTTACAAATATATTATGAATTCATCATCGCCTATCACACAGCAATCAATCTTCACTCCCTGGAAGCAGAAATTACCATGACATATCTTTTTTTTTATGCAGCCTCCGATTATTTCCGAGACCCGTGCCAACTGCTGCATCGACGGCACAGGCAGGAAAGTGCTAAGCGCCATCCCAACTTACGCCAAATTACGCAGGATTCTTGCATCTCAAAATAAATTGCATCCTCGCTCATTTCACTAACAAGTATCTACCAGTTGGATGAGCGACGGTGATGCGCAAACCAAACAAACAAACTCGCGATCATCTCTCATAGTCGTTCAAGTAAATAGCAAAGGCACACATACAAAAAAAAATTCTGCACATTACAAAACTGGATATTGTACTTGGATAGGGATGACGCTGCGCGCATCGACGAGGAGCCCATGAACGACTCGTAGAGCAGTTTGTAACTGCGCTCGGCAGCGCGGCCGGTGGGCGCCGCTACGCCTCGCCTGTCAAAATACGCTTCTTGGCGTCGCTAACAGACACCGCCAGGGACAGAAGAGAGGTCCAGGCACAGCACACTAGGTTACAATGTGAAAAGCGCGGACAGAACGGCGGGCGCTTACGGACGGACACGAAGCGAACGGATGGAGCGAATAAAATATGGCTGCCAGCGTGAGATCAGCGTGCCGCTCATGGTTGCCAGACTTATTTTTGTAAACCCTCTATTGGCGAAACTAAGTAAGAGCAGGCGTAAAGCGTTTTCTCTTCTTCATTTTCAATCTCTTTGACCGTTCCGCCGGAAACGCATTCACTGGCCTATACGTATCCGGTCCCCACGCCTTGTAAGAGGTGCTTCTAACGCACCTTTGGTAGCTAAATAAAGCCTCCATCAGAAACGCGCGCGAACAGTTCGATAGGCGTCGAGAAGTGGTGTACAACGTCATATGACAGCACGCGATGAAAATAGCTTGGTTTGTGGGGTTTAAAGTCCCAAAGCGACTGAGGCTATAAAAGACGCCGCGCGATGAAAATGATTGCGATGAAAATGACTGCGTCAAACGCAATAGCTTAGAAGCTGCGGACCGGAGGCCAATATTAGATTTTTTGGATTAATCGTATTTACGAAGTAGTACTGACAATACCTCGTAGATTAAAAATAAGGAGGAAGGTTAAGATTTACCTCAAAAGTAAACGCGAGCCCGTTTAACACTACCTTTTCATTTCGGGTAATTTTTTTTTGCGTTGAAGACTGGCACAGAGTTCGCAAAGTAGTTGGCTTGGAGTTTGGGGAAATGAAGGAACAATACTCGCTACACTTACACTGAAAGGCATACAAGTGAAAGTACTATTGGGGACAAACGTTTACAGAAAGCGTAATCAAGAATCGTAGCCAATAGCTCTGTCGTTATTCGGTGTCCAGAGACCAGACTTAACAACTTGAAAGTCTCCCTGAAAGTCGGACTCTTATGTTGTGACATCGGTTAGTGAAATCAAGCGATCGGCAAAGCAATGTGGCCTGTGTGCCCTATCAAAATTAGGGATGCCTTGGTACCTTGCAAGATGGGAGTAATTTACAAAACCCCACTTTAATGCGGTAGGTATATTGGCCAAACTGGTCTCAACGTCCGGCTGCTGGAGCAAAATTAATAAAGTCAGCAACAGGGCCGTAGACGGACAGTTAGCAGCCCATTGCAAAAAGTTGACCTTAAAACACCGTGCTATCCTGCCCGACCAAGCGGTTGTCTCGTATCGCCACAACACCGGCCTGGCAGGGATAGTGTGGAAGCGTCGCTAATACCATGGTTAAGGCATGAATGTGTCAGAAAACCCCGTCTGTGGCTCTATAAAAGACTAAACTGGATTTCTTGATGTAAGTCACACGTGACAATTTTGTTATGCCCCGGTACCGCAATAAACGTTTTAAACTTTTGATGATAGCAGCACTTGTCATGCCCCCTCGCGCGGCGTCTCTCATAGCCTCAGTCGCTTTGGGACTTTAAACGCCACAAACCAAACTATTTTCATCGCATGCTGTCATATGACGTTGTACAGCATTTTTCGACGCCTATCGACAGTTCGCGCGCGTTTCTGACGGAAGCTTTTTTTATAGAGCGCTTGTCCTGCCCCCCCTCGTCCTTTGCCGTTTACTGCGCTATTCTTTCAGTGTGACGTATAGGGTCGGCTGGAATCCCTGCGGCAAACTTGTCTCCAACTTGGCTAGAAGACGGATGCTAATTGGGAGCGGAAATCGTGTGACACTACCCTCAACTATCTACAAAGAACGGTTGGGTCGCAAGTTTGGTGCAAGATGACGTTTATAACCTTTCGGGCAAGTTTTTCTTAAACTATAGGTTACGGCAAAGGCGATGATTACGCTATTTGAACGAGTTACATACCCTGTCACATGAAACAGGATAAATGGACAGAAAACAGGGTGTTGACATCAACGCCGATGCGGGACGCGGTTCTAGTTTGGCAGCGCGAGGATATATTTGCAGAAAGTGATGTTTTCGCATGCACGAATACGAATATACTTAGGAGAGCAGAAAGTAGGGCGAGTTGGTTGAAATGCAAACTAAACAACTCGCCCTCGTTTTTTTCGACTTGTCCTTGTGTCTATGCGCAATATTTTTCAGTACACAATTATGAAGCCTTGGGGTAACATCTTCGAAGCATGAAAGCTTCATTTGAGATCCAAACTGGAAAGCGACGCTTACACCGAAGTGCTCTTGATACTCAGCCCATCCCCGACTTAGCTGAGTATTTATATACAAAGAATAAAATTGCACGGTGCAGCCCAAGAATGCCCTCCTGCACAGAAACGGTCGGCGATCTGTAATGTTTCTATTCCAGCCGTGGGAAGGGACGCTGGACGCCAGCAGCCGCCGTACTGGATGCCCGCAGCAAGTGAGGAACGAGCTCATGAGCGGCGATATCGACTACGGGGAGGACTGCTTGCACGTGAACGTGTGGACAGCCGAAGGTCGGAAGCGGGCGCCAGTCCTGGTCTGGATACATGGCGGTGGGTTCAATCACGGCTCGGCCTCGTACGACAACTACACGGGCGCAGTGATAGCTGCCAGGACGGGCTTCGTGGTGGCCTCCATGAACTACCGGCTGGGCGTGATGGGCTTCCTCAACGCCAACAGCCCGGAGGCGCCTGGCAATGTTGGCCTGCTGGACCAGCACCTGGCACTCAAGTGAGCGGGACGCTGTTACCGGCTGCAGATGGAGGTTGCGTTGGCCGCAGCCGCTAAGGAGTTGGTGGCAGCGTGGCAAATTGTTGGCGCAATGTATACGTAAAGAAAGGTAGCGCATAGCGCAGCAGGATAATGAAAAAAAATAGGGGGAACTTCAAGTTTCGCCTTAAGGGTATACACGATAGGCCTTTAACCTCGTCTTTTAATTTCGCATTCTTTTGTTTAATAGTCCTATGTGAAATGCCAACCTATATAAGTGTAATGGCCCGCTTACTCAAGCCGCAAGAATGCTTGCGCGACCTATTTATACGGGTAGCATGACTGACTCAGAATGCAAGCGTTCTGGAAAGCTTACCTTTCTACCTGAAAGGAGATGCCCTAGTTGGCATCTCATAGGAGAGGAGATGCCATAGTCCTGCCAAATCAGAAATGCCATGTGGTTCCGGGACGTCAGGCGAGCCTAGGCCCAATCAGGGTCGGCGATACCAGCCATTAACTACTACATCCCACCGCCATTCCCGTGAGTTTTGGCATTACAGTACAAACGCCGAATTTCCGCCTTAAAACAGAGCGATATGAACAGCACGAGCACCAGCTGTGTATGCTGGTTGGTAACTGTGAAACTAAACGAATTATTGAATAAAGAGTTCAGGACATGATATTAAAGAAGCGCACAGCGAAGAAGGCTCCTTCAGAGTCCCGGCCGATAGGGCAAATGACGGACGTTCGTCGTCTCATAACTACACGCGTGCAGTACTATTTGACTTGGGCAGGTAATGAGTACAAGGAGCGAACAAATGAAGTTAGAGAAATACGCGAAAACACGAAAATATTAGCATTGGCTTAAAGGGCCACCTCAATCCACATATTAAAGATTACGTCGCTCGAGGAAGCGAGATGATTAGTTTACAACGTGTCCTTATGAGGCAAAATAAAAAGTACTATTTTGAAATTGTCGTAAAGATCAATAGTGTTTCCTTTTGATTTTCTTGAAAGTTCCAGTGAGTTATACCAATCTCAGTAAGGAGATAGAGGTCGGGACGCATAACATATATGAGTATTGAGCTTAACTCCAAGCAAAGTGCTTCAAGCGCAGCTTTTAACGTGATAGCGTCAAAGGTCCTACTCACCGAAAATCCGGCGTTGGCGTTGTCAGTGAAAAATCACAAGCATACCGCTTGCGAGCGGTAGGTGGGGAGTTTCCGGAAGTTACGTCTGGCAGGAGCTTGTGAATCCAGGCCTCTTTCTTCATATGGGAGGGTGTTAGCACAATTAGCCAGTGAGGACCCTCGCATTCTGAGTCAGACACTCTGCCCCTAGCCACGCAGGCATGTTTATACGGCTCGACTAAAGCCGCGCTTTCTATGTGGAGTTGTAACCTACGCTAATGCGTCGTACTCTTAAAGGCAGAGTTTAAGTGCCTGCCTCCCTCTGCCTTCCATGTTTCCCCTAAAACAGTCGCGGAGCGGAACTTTCCTTTTTTCATTCAGTACGAATATCAAGATGTCTTTTAAAAATAAGCGGTAAGGTTACTCCCGAACATGCGAACGGCGGCGTGCGTAGAACGTTTCGGAAACGAAGGCAGCCCGCTTGTCTGCATTGTATGCGTCGCAGCGTGTGCTCAGCTCTCATCCACATTGCTATGGGTGACGATGCACCACCAGTTGCTGACTGGGAAGGCCGAGAGAGCACGTCTAACTAGGCTTTCGGCTTCACATTCTTAGAAAGGTGAAGCATCCTCCATAATTTCGTCAGTGAAATCTTTTTCGTCTAAATGCGGAAGTTTTAATGCAAAACACAAGCCCAGTAACAACGTAGGAAAGAGAGGATGTTTCAGTGATTGGCAGCACAGAGAGCCTTACTTTACGGTGGCTATGATTCACTCGTCCTTAAAACACTAAAGTCTTAGCCACTCCTACTGCCTAAAGTTTTTCAGCGACGCCCTCTAGAAAAAATACATCAAAACAATTGCGAGGTAAATAGTGAGTCGACAATGCGGTTGCATCGGCGATAGCACTTTCGGACTATCAGTGCTTAGTTCTACGAACTATTATTGCTGTTGATGTGCGCCAGCCGAGCGGTAACAAAACGAAGAGGACTAATAAAAAGTACACTTGCAATGCGCGTGTCGTCTGTAGCTCACTTGCTTACATCGGGGGTTCCCGGAAAGCCTACCATTAAAACTTAAACATACACTTTTCAGGTGCCAAATTGGTTTTTGTGGTAGAAGTGGCAGTGTTGGCGGATGTTACGAAACATATACTCGTGTTGACTAGCGAGTTTGGTTAACTGTCTTCAACTTCACTTTTGAGCTTGCTGGAAATACATAGTCGTAGCTGACCTTTAGTAATATGCATAGCAATTTTTAGAATTCTAAAAACTAGTTTACCTCTGCTTCTCGGTGCAGACCTACACAGTGACAATACTAATGTCGTCGATTCAAATCCTTATTGCAAACTTACCTCCAACGTGACCTAAGACATTTAGGTTAGCGCTACCACTTACCATTGCCGTCTACTGCTACGGCGTGAGCCTCAGTGGGCATGCACAGATCACCCCTGCGGGCGACAGATGGCGCCATGTGCCTGTCATACGCCGGCGGATCTGGAATGCAGGAAACAATCAGTGCGTGCGTCGCTGATGGAGTGTGGCAGCGGTAGACGGTGGCAGTAAGCTGTAGCGCTGGCGTTAAATGAGAAGAGAAATGGGATGACGCCACCGTCAACGCTGCACAAATGACGGTTGCATCACAGTTTTGATGCGATTCACGTGCGCTTCTTTTTCTACACATTTTTCTCATTTCTATATTACGGAGATCGCGACGTCTTTTCGACCAAAAGAGCTGTGTACGCTATCGCTTAGTATTTGTTGAGCCACAGCGCCAAATGTATTTGAGTTTTGTAAGTGTTGAAAACTGATATGGCAATTTGTAACGGTCAGTTAAAGGTCTGTAATTGGACGCAGGGAGGCTTCATAGCAGGAAATCACTACTTCACGAGGTCTAACCGGCACACTGATTCGGTGCATCGACTATTGTCCTGAGTTCTTATTAGCAAAGCCTTCTCGGGCTTTGCTAATAAGATGTGAGGGTGAAATCAGAATCCAGATTTCTTGAACTCTGGGATCCCGCGTTAGATACACTTTCCCCTAGAACACGCAGACTCGACCTTATGACGTGTTTAAATGGAGGCTTTATGTTCTATGTCGCGTGTGGCAACTTTGGCGACAACGTACATATCCCAGTCCTCCTCACTGCCTGGTGATGGTGAAAAGACAGCGTCAACATTCAATATATATACCATACACTAAGACAAACTGTGCATGCTATACTGTATTTAGCCGTGTTAAATATCTATTTATTTACCTCTGTCACTCTGTATATTCTATCTTCCGTGTGCAGGGTGTTAAGTCGTCCGCTATGCTCGCTTGAGTTCTACATATGTTTTATTTACTGTTTCGACAATTTCCACTGCCGTAATACAAGATGACCGCGAAATTGCAAAACGGCAGCGTCTTTCATGTTCGTTTCCAACAGCACAAACCTTGGGGCCAATATTGGTACTTTGATGGCAATGTCGGCCCCCATATAGAATCAGTCCATTGACAACACACTAAAACAATGGGCCGATGTTTCTTGATGTCTGGATACTAGTGCTGCTACTACTACCACTAATATTATTGTTGATTACTAATGCCTTCTTCTCCGCCCAGGTGGATTAAGAGGAACATCAGACAATTTGGCGGGGACCCTTCGCAAATCACGCTCTTCGGGGAGAGCGCGGGCGGCATGGCCGTTCACGCACACGTGCTATCACCCATGAGCCGGGGTCTGTTCCGGCGTGCCGTGGCCATGAGCGGCTCCATGAACGGGCTGGACGTGACAGAGGCAGTGCACAACAGCGTCTCCAAGGGGGACGCCCTGGCCTCCATCGTAGGATGCCGACCGGCCGATGGCGGCTCGCTCGATTCCCACCCCGAAGAAGTAATCGGGTGCTTGCGCAAGCGGTGAGCGCTGCCTTTTCGCGAGTTGCGCTACCAAACGACGCCCCTCTCACGATGTATAAGATACACGTGGCAACGGGATCGCGCTGCTTCTATCCGTCAGGTCAGGCCTCGTGCCATTGCCACTTTCGATGCAGATGCGTGGTGTAATTCTAGCCCAGGAGAAAAGCGGCACGATGACTGCCGCGTTTGTCATGACTGCGTTGCGTATCTGCCTTTGCACTGGTATTTTTTAGGGTTTAGGAGGGCCGGTTATAGGCACTACAAGGCAATGGCCCAAAAGCTCTCACCGATTGTGGTCAGTGCTCTTAGCCATGGAGAATATATCGGTTTATGAAGGCGGGGAGCAAGATAGCGAGATTCGCAAGACTCCGAGAGGTGGACTTGAAAAGTAATTCAGTAAAGTCCGTTAAGCACTGTACTTAACCAGCTAGTGCTTACATTGTTCTCCTGAGTGAATGATCATCGGTGAAGATTTTAGTATATTTATACCCTTTCGACTAGGGCCTTTCTCATATTCCCCTGTGAAATGTAAATAAACAAGACCGCGATACACGCGCACTCAACGTCAGTGTCGTGAGCAAGATTGCAGTTTGGCGTTTGGTAAATTATGAGTTGGCGTTACAATTTGGCAGTTAGTAGGGCACGTGGAAACCTTGGCAGAGTGAATAGAAATTGGCAGTGGCTTAACTCGGCTAAGCTAGGTTATTTAGAGCTAAAGCTGAAGTATGAGACTGAATCATTTCTCTCTTGATGTTCTTGTCGCACCTTCTTCTATGTCGCCTTGTATGATCACTTTAAAAGCCCCTCTTCTCGCTCATCGAGAGTTTCCACCGTTCGTTTAGCTCTCTCAGATTCAGTTTTTATGGCAAGCGATGTCGGAGTTGATTCGGCTTGTACGCCAGCGTTGAGACCGATCAAGTGGTTGCTACATGGCCTTTATCCCCCGCTTCGGCGCAGTAGCTGAATGGCACCGCGCATGTGCTGTGAGGAGCATAGCTAATTGATGATGTCATGCTGGAGGCCGGACATATATGTACAAGTATGAATGAAGTTTGCCAGGTTTGTGAAGAAGAAGCAGGTGTGCGATGTAGAAGAAGCGAAGCGGCAATAGATGAAAGGAGTGCCGCCTGCTGCATGCACTACTCGCGCGAAGAAGCGGGCAGCGAGCAGGGCGCGCGCCGCTAGGCACAAGGCTGAAGCTCGACAGAAAAGTCGGCTGAAGGTCAAACTGCGGCGTACGCGAAACATGCCGCAGAGAGTTCATTGAAGCCTTCGCTTCAATAAGGCTCCTTCAAGTGTTCATGTGCTCTTCTCAACGAAAGAGGGGACCATTTCACGTAGATCCCAATAACCGCGAGCGAACGTTTTTCAGGTCTGCCGAGGAGCTGGTTGTGGCGGCTTCAGAAGTGGTGCCGGGTAAGATATTCGCCTTCGCGCCCACCTACCACGATGCCTTCCTGCCCAAGGTGCCGGCCGTGGCTGTGCGCAAGGGATTCTTCGCCGCAGACGTCGACCTCCTTATCGGCGTCACTTCGGACGAAGGCGCCGTGGCGCTCATATGGCCGAAGCTTAGGCAGCATCTGCTGGCAGAGAACCTAGACCACATTGACCGAGCGGCTCTTCACAAGGAACTGCACGCGGTGAGCCGAGGGAGGCGTTTTTGGCATCGTACGGCAGGGAATGGTATGACTTATCTTGGCATAGCGTGACAGGCGGCACGGGTTATTGTGAGAGAAAATACTGTTGATGAGTGCGTCTGGAACCATGACACTCTTTTCCTGGATGCGCGAAAACAGATAAATGGTCAAATCCCTCAGCTCACTTGTGCGAAATGCGTTGCCGAATCCACAATCCTAGTGACATAGCTATCGGAATAATGCGTCCATGATAGCCTGCACTGTGAGCGAATCATGCCTGACCATGAAAAAGTGCTGAATAAGAAAACGTAGAAGCATGCTACGGAATGCGACCTGTTAAACAGCTGGTAAACCTTGCCGTCATCGAGACCGTCATCGCCATCTCGAGGCATGGCCGACGTCATGTGGCGGGACGCACTCTTATTGCTTTGATAGGACGAATAACTTCGGCAAACGTACCTCGTAGAAAAGACGTTACTATACCAGTTATGCACTTCACTCGATTCTAGCCGAGTAACGTGAATGTTTCATTTTGATAGCCATGTAGCAATCTCTAGACGCCGACAGAAAACGTTGGCAGACATTCTAAAGATTACGCTGTTATTTTGTTTAGTTTTTTAGTGACCTTTTAACGGATGTTTCCCAATATCACCACCCAACGCTGGCTGGCTGCAAAGAAAACTTTATAGATAAACGAAATTAACTAAATAACACACTTATCGCTACTCGTACGGAGCCCTCGTTCAAATATAAAACTAAATATGGATCGGCCGTACTTCTGGGCATGAAGATTGTCACAACGCTAATTGGTCAGTATGAAGCGGCGCCACTCATCACGGGAACGAAAATCGTCATGGCAGAGCGCCAAGCTAAGTGGTCAAAAATAGGCGACGTCAAGAGCGCCAGCATAGTGACGGAACGCTTACTCCACCAGGACAGAAGAGAAATAATAATAAGTGAATAATATTATTTCACCACCCCACATAGTCTTGTCAAGCTTCACACAGCGGTATCCCTTCTGTGCGGCTTTATTGTTGAATCGATCGAATGGCCTGTTGATGAGATTGTCGAGGTATGAAGCAGCATTTAGGTTAATGCGACATTGGCGGATAACATATTTTAGCGTGGACCGTTTAGGTAGTATGTCATCTTTAACATGTTTAAAAGAGGAAGTCTGTCAAGCCGGATTAGACAATGTATCTACGTTACCAATACTCTCAATATGGCGCGGAGATACAAGCCGCTGCCATATTGCCCAGTCATCGTTTGCTTTTATCCGACAGCTTCATCGGGTTGCAGGCAGAGGTGGCATCCGATGACCTAATTGGTTATGCGTCACGTGCTTCAATTCACTGCGGAATTGACTTGGGCTTCTCAATCAACACTTGCTTGGTCGATTACCGCGTCGCACGTCGCCTTGCACATTTCCACCTTTGCATCATTGTGGTACGCCAGAACGTTGATACGCTCCGCTCTTTTCGCATCCAAGCAGACGAAGCTACAGTCGGTCGGCAGTCGATGAGCAAATCTTTTTCGGCAGGTGTTCTCCTCTTGGACCGGCGATGCGGCGCCCGAGATCATGGAGGAAGAGTACACGGCCAAGGCGACGTCGGACGGCAGCTCACTGCGCCGCCAGTTCATAAACTACCTGAGCGACCGGCTTTTCGTGTGCCCCATGCACACGGCCGCTGCCGCGCATGCCTCGCGAGGCGGCACCGTTTACGCCTACGTGTTCGACCACTGGCCGGCCAAGCGGGCCCGCCTTCCGTGGTCCGGAGTGGTCCACGGCGCAGACCTGGCCTACGCCTTTGGATTACCGCTTCTTGACCGAGACAACTTCACAGACGAAGACGTCAAGGCGTCCGAACAGCTCATGGATATGATCGCAACCTTTGCGCAGAAAGGGTGAGCCCCGTCTCTTGCAGCACAGCGCGACACAGCAGGGTTCATAGGCCTCGTGGAAGGAGATCTCTGCTCGTGGGATATTTTATGCATACAAATTTATTTTGTGGTTGTTTCGTATGCATTTTTCAGCATGCGAGGATCAACAGAAATGACAGGATATATTAAGCACACAGTCACAGGTAGAGTTGTTTGGATAGATGGTCTTAAAAGAAAGGACTGAAAAGTCATGCGAGTTTGAAGTTTGGAACGTGTACATGTTGCCATTTGGCCACAGACTCACTATCGATTCTTTCAATTTATAAAAAAAAATCAAGCTCTCAGTGAGTTTAGAGTATCACGCTAGAGCCTATGACTGGATGGTCTGTCAAAGTCATATAAGGGGTGGTTACGTGGAGATTAACATTCCTAACAATGGGGGATCAAAATTGAAGACAAAATATTGTCAGCAACAAATGCACACCCGCAGCGGCTGTAAGCTACTGAAAAAGATGAAATAACTGCATGGTTAGTGAACTAAACTCCCGAATTAGCAATTCATTTACAGGTGGGTAGTGTTAGTGGAAGTTAGAACCTATAGATAAGACAATGCTATATCAGTTTTTGAAGGTAAGGAAATCTAATCTTTCAAATCCCTGCAGCACGGGGAAATATGACACTTTTACCCGGATGAAACCGAAATTGAGCGCATAATAAATAAAGGATACTCGATCTAAATGACACGCAGACTGACAACGCAGTGCAGCCACTACGGCGCCAAATTCAATCTGCTTGCTGTAGGTAGTGTTGCTTGCCACGGATTTTGTTTTATTTCACCGCTATCCAGAAAATCCACGGGGTGGTGGCTTAGCGATTATGGCACTCGAATGTTGTTCTCAAGGAAGCGGGTTCGACCCAGTCCGCAGCGATGGCCTTTAGCTACCCCTGGACCAAGGAGGCAAATACGTAAGGCCTGGTTAAAGCGCGACATTAAATTCATGTCAGGAGGTGCTGCAGACGTTGAGGTAGCTTACTGCTGTATGCCGATGAGTGTGTGTGAGATAATATAAACATTAATAGGGACTCATTCATTTTGCAATTACTAGAATTATAAAGGCGAACCAGGATCCTTGGGCTAGCCACACACGCAAAAAATTCTAAGCCAAGCAAAACCAAAAAAAAGCTAGACGAGGGCAAAGCGCATTAGCACATCTAAGTTGAATTTATATGAACCATGTAAATCAGTAGCCATATTTTCCTCACTTGTGTGGTAGATGATCATTACCAAACCAAGTTGCCAGCGGCACGTATTCCGTGTCCTGCTATGTGCCTGTTTCCTTCGCTGAAGTTTTTCATTTTGTGAACAAATGCACAAAATAGCCCAACATGCGCTGTCACGGGTTTGAATCGAGTGTCGAATACAGAAAATGACTCTCTTCCTAATCCGATTTCCTGCCAGGGAATAAGCATTTTGGGGCCGAATAATTCACATAGTCAAAAATAGCTACTACGGTGCTTTCTTCGGGTACAGTCGTCCTGTGTGCAACTTTGTCTTAATGCTTCAAATCACAGGTAATCGTTTTCTCTACACGCCTTTGCAGTGTTCCCAAGTCCCCGGCGGGTGCTCCCTGGCCCAAGTACACCGCCGCCGCACCCGTATCCCTGCTGTTGAAGAACAACAACGCCACCGAAGTCGAAGGCTTCCACTCTGAGCGTTGCCACCTTTGGAGAATCTGAGTGGCGCCAGCCACGTCCAAGACAGAAAACGACCGATTGGCAGGGATTAATCGCTAGCCGAGTGCTTATGAGGGTTGAGTTTGACCGAAGGCTCACTTTAGTTTCAATGCCTGTCAGATGAGATAAAAGTGACCAGTCAAGCCCTTTCGTACCGTTACAGTTGCTAGCTTCTCTGCCCATCCTAACATCGGTTGATCACATGATGTTTCGCCGGTTTGCGTCACGTGACAAAGTTTGTAGGAAGCGCAGCGCGACGTCGCAGCCCCATTGATGAAATACGTTACATCGCGGATGACAGGTGAACGTGCTGCTTACATTGCAAAGCGAACTATCTGACAGGCATGAAAGTTACACAAAACGTATATCTGAACTTTGAAGCTAGAGTCGAGTAGTGAATCGTAATCGTGACTGTCACCAACGACGCGATGCCCAGCAAAGGCCTAAGTCCTCTGAACGTGATCTCTGCGATTAATCACACTTTTTGCCCTAAGCAAGGTCTCAGATTTCCTATACACCCTGACATGGCCCTTTTCCCTACCAGCCTCAATAAAGTTCTTCTAGTGCCCAGTGGCTCCATTTCAGAAGCCTCTGGTTACATATTCTGCGCATGACGTGTGCAGAACAGACCCATTCCCTGGTCTTTGATGGTTGCCACTACGTTAGCATTAATTTCTTGCTCACATCCTCTTCTGGTTTGGGGCTGTTCAAGATCTACCACGCAGTTCGTTTTTGTCGTTTGCCGCGATGTTTGTGATGTGATTTAAATATTCTTCAGAATCTCGTAAGTTGGCGCCTTGCTGGAACTACCGGATAAGCTGGGTCAATATTTACTTGTTTTCAAAGAAGTTTGTAGGGAATTATCACTCAGAAGTGAAGTAACGTCATCAAGGCCTATTAAAGCGAAAGTACCTTTCTGCTGTCACCCACTGATGCCAAAAAAGTGGATATCTGGGCCAGTGACATAAGCGTTACGAGGGCATGTCTAATTGACCTACCCTCGTAACACTGATGCCAGTTTATCTTCTACCTGTTCAGGAATCTCCAATACGAAAGAAGAGCGTAAGTTCTTACGGAAGAGGGAATTCTGTTTCTGCTTCCTTCCAGAAGTTGATTGCATCTAACGACGTAATCTCTCAAAAAAGAGGGCTTTAAGAAAACGAATGATGAGGTGCACTTTTCACTCGTATCGGCATTTGGAGGTACCGATGCGTTGTCCGACACTGCACCTTTTCTAAGGAGCCACTTAAGTAAAAAGAATGGGGAACAGTACAATTTTCATTTTGGTTAAACGATTTGTATTTCTAGTGAGTTACGTATTTG
This sequence comes from Amblyomma maculatum, assembly GCF_055883805.1. Lineage (NCBI taxonomy): Eukaryota > Metazoa > Arthropoda > Arachnida > Ixodida > Ixodidae > Amblyomma > Amblyomma maculatum. Next base: position 110,258,969 of record NC_139354.1, read on the forward strand.
AACCCAGCCATCGCCGTGCAAGAGGTTGTTGCTCTCGCGCGTAATATATGCTTATTTGTCACTTTTCTAATACCTTATTTTCCCATTGCTGAATGCTTGGTTAAAAACTAATCAGCTCGCACAAGCACTATTTGACATGCGCCCCTTGCACCTGATATCCAATTTTTTTTTCTATTTGCTGTACAGCGTTTGAACTCTTACGCCCAGCCGCACATGCTGATGCATCCTGCTAACGTCAAATTAGATAATTCACACAGGGTCAGCAAAAAGGCAACGGAGAAAGGGGCCACAAATTCCTTTCAGTAAACTTCCTCGCCATGTAAAAAAAATTACTAACCTACACAATGACAAGCCTGTGCTTCACATACTAAGGCAAAAACGCTTAGAGGCCCATCATGGTTTAGCAGGATTGGTGCGTTCACGAGATGTGCCCGAGTGATTCCGCGGAATTCCACTGGATATCGGCGGGGTTCTGTTTAACATTGAAGAGGTATACCCCTCCGATCACCAGACAAGCACGTTATCCGACTAAGCCACACGCCTAGTTTCTTATTGTCTGTCGTTCCTGCCGTCTCCATGGCAACACAGGGGCACAGCGACGACTAATTCAACCCAATCTCCAGAAGGGCAGAAGGGCGCGTGGCGTACCCAATCTGCCACCTGGCATGAAGAACAAGCGCCACAACGAATGCGCGCCATCGCCGCCGAGTGGATCTGCTCCCCTCGAATCTGGCACAGAAGAAGCACTGTGTGATCGATAACCACAAATAAACACTGCAGTAGAATCAGCCAATCAGTTCCAAATGCTTTCACCTTATTTTTTTTCTAAGGGGTCTTAAGTGCCTCAAGAATTTCGCCCAAACATGTTTCGAACAAATAAAACATTTACAGATATTGTGCCGCATAGAGCGGAAGCTTTTTTGTTTCACGTGGGCAAGCGTAACCTGTCAACTGACGTTTTCAGCTCAATTAAATATGTTCATTCTTGGAAAATTGGCATTGATTTAGCTTCAGTTAAAACTACTGTGAAGCAATAGCTGAAGAGACCATCTGTGCTGCTACTGCGCTGCGATGTGCACTACTGCGCAGTGGTGCGATGGTGGTGCGATCACAATCAAGCGTAAATTATGTCAGAAGTAAATAATCAGTAATAAAGGTACTGGACACACACGAAAATGATGAGGAGAGGTAGCAGCTTCCAACGTTAATATTTCAGTTCAGTGCCACCTAATACTTCCCAGGGAAGCCGTCGTTGTCGAGGCACAGTTTCAGCTCATGGAGTTCCTTTAGGTAGCTGCTGGTATTTCCCTTTCATTTTTCGTCGAGTTACGCTCTATGCTGTGCCTTTCCACCGGAAAAAAAAAGAAGCAGGCAGCTGTAAGTATTCACTAAACATCCTTTTGTCAAGCGCAAAATCCGCTATTCCGCATCGCCATGCTCGGCTTGTAGAAAAAACCGTTATGTTGGAGCAAGGAAAATGAACGGATTGTTTTTCGGAGGTATGCATGTATACGTACTGTAGCGACGCGCGTGGTTAGCATCGGCCGAGTGATGAAAAATACAAGGTGACTCCGGCACGCACTGAAGAGACCGCTTTGGGACTTTCGCCTCGGTTGCCGCCACTGCCCCAGCTTCCTTGAAATACTCGTGACCGCGGTTGCCTCTGCCCGGCGACTTCCACAAGTTGTGACCCGGTCGTGCTACCTCCACAGGACCGAACAGCCACGACACGACCTCTGCGTTTTATGGAATGGGGTGCCACCGTCGGAGCTTTTTTTCGATTTTTCTAGTTTCAAAATAAATTATCTCCATGATTATATAATTTCTCTTCGACCAACACAAACACACAAAAAATCGCCTATGTATTCCTTGGTATTTTGGGCTCCCTTGTTATGTATGTGATACATGAAGCTTAGATATGAGAAATGCCGCCCCTTCAGAGGCACATTAGTCAGTAATGGCGCTGAACTGTGGCTTGAAATTTTTACGCCACAATATTTTCACGGGTTCCAGATGTTACGGACCCAAGCACCAAGGAAAAAAAAGAATAATCTCTCTGTATCGCCCTGGTTCCTCTATTTACCGTCTAGCAGTCTTGTACACGTTTCAGAAAATAAGTAACCAATGATAATCACAGTTCAGTTCAGTTCAGTCGTTCAGTCGTGTTCGACTCTTCGTGACCCTATGGACCATATCACTTCCCGCTTTCCAATCTCTCACTATCTTCCTAACATCACATAACTTCATCTGCAGCGCCTCGAGGATGCCATCTAACCATCGCGTTCGCTGCTTACCCCTTTAATTTAGTTCAAGTGTAACTGTTTACAGTGGTATATTACAGCGTCAAAAAGTAACTGATAAGCAGTGAAAATTAATCGTTTATAACTGCGCTGCTTTTCTTCGAACTTTATTTTCATAACACAAAGTCGCTCAACGTGCAATAAACTATGCGGCTTGAGTTAATTTTCAACAGGGCTTGTTTTTCAAAATTGTTGTGACTGCATTTGGAACGTTTTCTCTTGAAGACGTCGGCTATTACACTCAGCACTAGCGACATGTAAGCGCCAGAGCGTAGGACACTGTTATAACGCACGAACACCTTGCGCATCCCCTCGTAGTTTCGTATGGTCCGCCGTGCTGGATCATTGGTTACGGCGCCCGACTACTGAACCACGGGAACGCATCCTGGCTGGGGCGGCCGCTTTTTAATAGAGCCTACACTCAATGCAGCCGTGTGCCCTGCGATACCAGTACACATAGAAAAACCTCACGCGGTCAAAATTTCCGGAACTCACCACTAAAGCGTCACCCGTAGCACTGTAGTTAAGGTCACTAAAAAGATGAAAAAATTGTGTCGGTGGCTTATTTTTTTATTTTTTGAACATCAGAGGCGGCTTCTCGTGAGGAGACATAAGTAGGCAGATAGAAAACTACAGCTAAAAGCTGGTGGAGCTCCTTACGTGGTCGTTCACTAGACACCCATATGGGCCCTAAGCGAGGAATAGTAGCAGCTGAAGCTACACCAAGAACGAAGGCGGAGAGCACAACATACCAGGCAGTCATGCGCGTCGTCGCAGCTGAACAATTTTTTTAATATTTTATTTATTTATTGGATACCTGCCTCGCCCGTAGGGCATTACAGCAGGGGGGTCTTTCTACAAACGGTAACTATGAGTTTACATATCATTTCAATGCATGGTAAAAAGCATTGTTCATCGGTATATACGCAGTGCTTGACGGCAAACTGTTCCATTCTAGGAGAGTTCTAAGAAGAAGAAAAAAAAAAGAGTAACGCAAGACGTCACCCCAACAAAGAAATTTCCTGGCCTTTATATCGTGGTCCAGTCGCTTCGATATATAATTTGGTGCCAGTATGTACTTTTCGCGTTTTATGCCTGTTTTAGAGTAATAAATGTTATGAAAAAGGTTTAACCTAGCATTTCTTCTACGGTTCTTTATCTCTTACCATTTAAGTTCATGTTTGCTTTCTGTCATGCTAAGTTTCCGGCTGTAATTTCCAAAAACAAATCTGACAGCCCTGTTTTGGATTTTTTTTCTAATTTGCCTATAAGCTCAGCTGTGTGAGGATCCTAACACACGCATACTCAAGTATTTGTCGAACATGACTGGAGTAGAGCTGGGTTTTTAAGTTACTTGAAAGATGACTGAAATTCCTTCTCAAGAAACCCAAAACTAGTGCTGCCCTATTTGCAATACAGTTAACGTGCCTGTTTCCCCGTAAATAAGATGTAAGAAAGACTCCCAGGTATTTAAATTCCTCACTTGTACCTAAGGTAATATCACCAATTCTATACCTATACGGAGGGTAAGCGCGTTTTCTTATAAAAGTGACGTGAACAGTTTTACAGTTTAATTTTTATTTATTGACATGTCCCAACTCGCACACCAACCTGCTATGGTATCTAAATAATATTGCAAGACTTGTGAATCAGAATTGGCACTAATCACTCTGTAAACAACACAATCAGCGAACATTCTAAATGAAGACCGTACACCAATTGAAATATCATTTATATATAAAAAAAACATCAGCGGACCCAACACACAGCCCTGGGGAACTCCCGAGGTCACTGGTGTGTATAGGGAAAAAACACCATTCAGACCAACCGCCTGTTTCCATCATGACAATAATTCGGCAATCCGCTTAATACTGTTATAGCCTAGCTTATAAGCTTCTAGTTTGGTAATGAGAAAGCTATGCGACACTACATCGAATGCTTTGCGGAAATCTAGGAAAACACAGTCAACAACCTGTTGCTTATCAATTGCCAAGGCCAAATCGTGGTAAACTACCATCTGTGTATCGCAGGATAAACCTTTCCTGAATCCTTGTTGGTTGGAACATAGGAGATTATGTTTGGTTGAATGAGTCATGACGCAGCTATATATTTCATGCTCCATAATTTTAGAGGGCATACTAGTCAAGGAAACGGATCTGTAGTTCTGAACGGAGTTTCTCATACCACTCTTATAAATAGGAACAACTCGCGCCAGCTTCCAATCACGTGGAAAGGCATTTTTATTGAGGGACCTTTGAAACAACCACGTGAAGTAGAAGCGTAACGTATCCGGCCAATTTCTTAAATTGTTGCAGGAATGTCATCAGGACCACTCGCCTTGGCCTGGTCCACATCTTTCAACCATTTACAGACTGCATTGGCACAGAAAGTGACCTCCGGCATGCGGTCAATTTCCACAGACAAAGGAAGGGAGACTTCACGTGAACTAGAGGGCATAAATAGAGAGGGGAAATAACGGCCTCAACATTCAACTTTCTCCTTATTGTGATGAATGATTTTCGCATCATTTTTTAAAACTGGCACAGAGTAGTTTTCATTGCTATTACGTTTGACGTACCTCCAAAATTCTTAGGTGTCATTGACAAGCTTTTCGCCTAGATGCAAAAAATACAATGTTTTGCAATGCAGAATTTTCGTCTGAATTCAATTTTTGTTCCTTTCCACTCGGACGAGTTAGATTCCTTGTACCTCTGGTACAATCGGCGCGGCTTTCGAATTAATGCACATAACTCAGCGTTAAACCATGATTTGTCTCGAGCTCTGCTAGATGATATGATTCTGGACGGTACAAAAGCTTCGCGTAGATCAAGCAGTTTCCGTTTTAAAATATTCCATAGTTGTTCTATATTTAGGTTATCCACAAGGGCAACAAAAGTTGGGAAGTACTCCTCGAAAGACGCTTCAACCTGTAGGCTTTCCTGCACAGACGTAATTGATAATTGGTAATACCTTGCCGAAAAAATACAGGATTACCCGAAACGTCATGTTTGAAAAAGTAATAACGAAATTACTAAAAAAGAATTACAAGTGATCAATTACGTACAACTCCGCCATCTAGTACAAGTAAGAATGCTTCTAACAAGTAACTGCGATAGGTGGCTTAATCTAGAAGTCCAAGGTTCCACAGTTCTCCACTACGGCGTCTCTATAGCCTGAGTCGCTTTGAAATCCCATAAACTAAATAATGCGGAAATAAAAATGGCGCCATTTTCGCTTGACACATTCCAGTGAGAAAGGGTGAACTGAGGCTGCAAGAGCACATTTTCTAAAGCAAAAATGAGAAATACCAGGTGATGCCTCACTAAGTAAGGGAAGTTTATAAAGATTTGTGTGAATCAACAGTTTCAATTGAACTTTACTATTTTATCAGTGGAGACGAAAGTCTATAAGTGAAGCGAATATTAACAAAACATGCATGCATATCGGTGGGAATAAAGAAACATGCCGGATTATTACGGCATGGCTTACCTTGGTCAGTGTTAGTGGCTGTAGACGCCTATAAGGATGAGCCTAAATATATCACGTTCAGTACAGTCGAGCACAATTCCTAGGAGAGCATAGAGCAAGTATCTTAGCTTATTAATGATTCAATTCTTGAAGCTTTGAATGCGGAACCAACCACAAAAACAAAAGCATTTTTTTCTTTATAGTGGTATACGCGCTGAGGTGGTGGCTGATACAGATATGTTATATGCACGTGGTCTGCTAACCAGGGCCTGTATTCCGAGTTGGCGTCGTTATCGAAGTGTCTCTATCTCAAATGGCCTCGCGTAATCTGATTGGTTGAAACGCCGGAACCAGGCGTTGCCACTACGGAACCGGAAGAGGCGGTATCATAGCGACACTTTCGATAACGATGCAAACTCGGAACACGGGTCCAGGCGCAAAGCTACAGTAATGTTGTCGAGCACTTATAGACGTCGACTATGTTTATCTTTGCGTCATCGCCACGCTGCACACGAGGTTCTGAATGACTTATCGATGATAAATCACGGAGAAAAATGAGCTCTTAGCTTGTCTGTAATGAACTAATCGCAGCGGCGTCTAGTTTACGGCCGTAATTACTTAAAGAAAACACGGCATGTTGTTTTACCTCTTGCCTTCTTAATGTGGGTGAAGCTAGGCGCCGTTTTTAGGTTGTAGGGTTAAGCTTTCTGAGTATATAGAGAGCTCTTCCTAGTTTTTTGTGAGCAAAAATGATGCATTTGGCACAATTGAAAACAACGACTCGTATATGGTAGCCTTGTTTACAGCTTCCAGTGTGTAGGAAGCTACGCCTTTCCGGACCTGCATATTGTTGGTCGCGCCCCTCTGCTTGGGCATAACGCCGAGTTGTGTTATCTTCCGTGCTCCGATGCAACTCGTTCAGAGGCCGTCGCACGCTGGACACGGGTCCATCAATCACTGTTGCTTTTCGCTAGCGGTGACGTTCTGCGAATTCTCGATTGAGGAAACATTCCACGCATGCACGTGTTAGCCTATTGGCGGCTGTGTCGTGGCGGCAAGCATGCCCGATCGGACACTTGGGACTAGCAACATCACACAAAACAGCACAAATAACCGTGCATTACCATTCATGACATGCGTTCATGAAAACATATCGATTTAAAGGCGTAAACGTTAACTAAAGAGCAACCATTGCGTCTTTCCGATGCCTCACGAACTATAGGTATATTTTATCCCACATTGGGGCTTTTCACGACATCCAGTAATACATAAGTTATCCTCTGTATTAACGTGTTCACGGACACAAATTAAAGGCGATAGACAAGCAGTACGTCTAACTACAGTGTATTCGAAACTTCCGTTCTAATGTTTGGAAAGACCTAAGGAAAAAATCAATGCAGGAGGGGGTTCCCAAAACAACCGCCAGATCAAACTTCATGTGAAATTATTTTATAGTTGGAGCACAGATACCGATTCCCCTTTTGAGAAAGAGCAACAGACGATGCAGTAACACACTCACTCCCTATCCTGTCTTCTCACACTTCTAGTATCTGCCATGTCATCTACGAGAAAACTCACGCACAAAATCAGCCCTTGCGATACTGAAAGCAGCTACGGAAAGAAACACACGCTCGAGAATCATGGCATACTTAAATAAGGCGAGTTTGTATAAAGTGCTTCAGAGGCTCTCAGCCATACTGCAGCCTCTGAAACCATGAAACTTTGCTGGTTTGTAGGCGCGAACACCCCCCCCCCCCCCCCCCCCCAGTGGCTTTCTTTCCCTCTTTTTCATTCACTCCTTAACCAAAAAAACAAACAAAACCGTTTACCTTCCGCACGGTACCCCATCTTTTTCGATCTCAAGCTCGGTCATCAATTGAAAACTGCACACTCCAGTGCGCGCTGTTAACTGCTGTTACAGAAGGTCGAGTATTTCTACAAAATATGTGGTGAAAACGAAAGCCCCCCTTTTCCCACAGAGATCACACAACATTCCCTGTGTGCAGCAGAAGTGACCCATGCGATTCTCTGTTCCCCCTCCTTCAACCACTGCGCTAGCCTCTCGTTCTCCGTTATCTCCGTGACACATGAATTCCGTGCGCCTATAAGCATGGCAACCGCGCGGTTGAGGAGAAATGGTGACGGGCGTTACTTTCATGCCTGTGCACCCCGCAACTGGTAATGCAAAAATTAAAGAGCACTTCAGAATATGCACTGAAGTAAGGCGAAATCCCGGATGCTGCTGTTGGTTGCTTCTGGTGGCTTGTAGTTGCTTCGGCTTGCTAACTTAACTTCTTGTTTACGCAGTTTAGTTTTTCGTACTTTCAAATTGCGCGGCAGTCCCTTCCTATGCCCTTTTTCGGCTCTACTTCCGGTTGCGTGACGTCATATCCTCTACATCATATTATTTCACTTCTTGTTTACCCATTTTAGTCTTTGGTACTTTCAAATTGCGTGCCAGTCACTTCCTATGCCCTTTTCGGCTCTATTTACGGTTGCGTGACGTCATATGCTTCCCGTCACATCCACTACGGCACCCTTTCTCTCTTTCCGCTTTCACTTGCCTCTTCCTCTCTTCCCTGACGGCGCTGTTCAGGTGTCCACAGAAACAGTATGACAGACACTGCGACTTTCTTTTCCTGTGACCCAGTTGTTCTAAGTAATCATCTAATTACCATATTGGCCTAATTATTTTTTTGACACAACATTACGTCACCCTTATTGATTGACACCACTCAAACTTCTACCACTTCTCAATTGCTCAGAACTTCTGCGGACACGATTTTGCGGACACGTTCTGCGAACCGAAATCTGTGAACATAGCGAGGTAATGCTTTCGCATTAAAAAGTCAGACTATTACAGAATTCTGCTGTAAAAAATACCGCATATTCCATGCCTCAAGATTTCATTTCATTTCATTTCATTTCATTTAGTAACCTTAAATGCCCCTTTCGGTGTATTGCATAAGGGGTGGGGTAAATAATCATAAAATGTTACACTGCTTTCACAGAGTTTCACGTGATATATGCATTTAAATGTTGGCGTTGAAAGATGATGGATAGGAGCGATGGAGTGGGACAGGTCGTTCCAGTCTGACGCGGTTGATGAAACTAAGGAAGCGGGAAAGGTTACGGAAAGGGCGCGTGGACGAGTGAATTGAAGTGGGGGCCGGTTCGATGGGATATGCGTGGCAGAGGTGCGCAGATGTATGGCTCTTGGCGGAGTAAGCTGATATAAAATTTTTGGAAAAGTGATAGTCTGGCGGTGAGGCGACAGCATCGCAGGGCATGGGGGGCGCTGACGTCATTACGCGCGCCGTACCGACGTTGAGCAAGTGGGAAGTCAAGCCTACCTGCGATATATCATTAGACGGCTGGAGAGGATGGTGGTGGTGGTGACAAATGTTTATTGATCAAAAAGGGGTTGATGTATGCATCGGCCGGATCTATGAACATCCAGCCCTTACAGATACTGGGTGGGGTCCCTAGTACGGGACCCCAGTGGCGTCGGCCGCTGCCCGGGCGCGCTCGACCAGGGCCTTTTGGGCCTGCAGGTCATAGAGCAGGGTCGCCTCCCAGTCCTCCCGAGTGGGGTTGGAGTGAGGAGGAATAGCTGGGTTGGATGGGCAAGCCCACACCAAGTGGTAGATGTCCGAAGACTTCTCCGCACAGTGCGGACAACTGCCCGTGAAGGAGGGATTAAAATGTTTTAGTGCTGCCGGGCACAACAGATTGTTGGTATACAGACGAAGTAGAAGCCGCTCCTCCGTCTTAGATAGACCTTTACTCGGGCGAGGGTAAAGGCTATGACAAGATTGATAATAAAGAACAATGAAGCGGTGGTCTGTGGCCACCGTAGAAGGATATAAAGGAACGCATGCGCTCTATTTTAAGGCGAAAACCTTTTTAGGCTCACGGTGAATATCTTGTGTCTGCGAAATGTGTCAGTGAGATGTGTCGGCGACATTGGCGAGATTCCGCGGGGCGCGTCAGCGAGATACCGTAATAGGTTCTGACTTAAGCTTAATTTTCCGGGTAAAGACGTCGCAATAGCTTCTGAGGACGAAGTCAAAGAAGACAATGTAATGGAATATAACGAGCGCGCAAACACGCAAGATAGAAGCAGAAGAGAAGAGGTAGACAGAAGAGGAATAAAAGAAGGAGGAGGAAAGGCTTGCGTCATTAAGCTCTTAAGTGAAGCTAAGTATAATCCTGTCATCTTTTCAGAATAACCGAATACATGGAGGAGTAGCATGTGGGCAGAGGATCGTTCCTTATTCTTGCGCTTCGAGCCTTATTTGGCTGCTGTTGAGGGATAGTTATTTCTGAATATAGCGCGGAGACCATTCCAGCTATTCTCGGCGTTCAACTTGTGTCACTAGTTTTAAAACCTATTTGGTACACACACTCTTAATCCGGTTTCACATACGTTCCAGATATAAGCGGAACTTTCCTGAAAGCTTCACTTATACCTGGTACCTATCAGGAACAAGGATAAGAGTTTACCAAAGGCCCGCACAGAGTAAGGGCTGCGCTGAGCATAAGTAGTCGTTACTACGCGGGGAAGGGTCGATGTGACAACACTATTCTACCGGCTTGCTCAAGATAAACGTGTCTGTTGTTTCCAAGCTGAAAGAGATGGTCATTTACAACAGCCGCTTCCTGCGTGCCGAGTTAACTAACAGGACTATTTTTATGGTCACAAAGGAAAACTGATATGCGTTCCCATTAACTTACATGTTTTGTAATACGGGAATGTCTATCTTTGTTAAAAGGATTTGGTAGTCAAGGTATCGCTTGACTCGTAACAAATAACAGCCAGCAGATAAAAGCCGTTTATTATAAGCTGACAAAAATAACTGAACATTGCAACAGAACAAATCCGGCTTGCGGCAATTCACTCAAATTACAGTCGGGTGCACATCAAGGAAAAAGCGGCACATGACCCACAAAGGAATTTTCGCAGCAATTCACTCAAATTACAGTGGGGTGCACCTCAAGAAAAAAGCAGCACATGACCCTCAAAGGATTTTTCGCAGCAATTCACTCATATTACAGTCGGGTGCACCTCAAGAAAAAAGCGGCACATGACCCTCAAATGATGTTTCGCAGCCAATGGCATTGACAGATTGTCATGTTGCTTCTGTTAAGCGTATTGAAGCCTGATGAACCGGCTTGAATCTAGGGTGCCTCGATGCGCACCCGCTCTCAGCTGAGCTGGCGCGCATCGAGGCACCCTACTTTAATCTGTCACGCCCTGCGTTGTCTAGTTAGCAGGTCCAAAAGGGTTACTAACCAGAATAGGCCGATGCCATTGGCTAAAGGGCGACTTTTAAGGTGCGAAAATCACGTTTTAAGGCGAAAGCCTTAATTGCCTCATCGTTGTCGTCAACAAAAGTGTCAGGCTTTTGCGGCGGCTCTGATTGGTCGAGACGGGATGACGTCCTTGAGGTCTCGACCAATCACTGTGCACCACCACAGTATGCTCGAACGCGTGCCTTATATGGCCATATACCAATCAATAATCAATCATTAATTATTGACTAAATAATGACACAATTACTAATTACTAATTAGTTGTCATGCAATAATTATTGCCGGTATAATTAATTACTAATGGCTAACGAGCTAATTGGTATTACCTAATTACCTATTATTTGTAATTAATGCAGCTGAGTAATTAAATAATTACTATTTAATACTCAGTGCAATCCACCACACAACAGTAAACGTAGCACAATGGCGAAGATACAAGGAGCATGATGTCGTCGCTGCCAAGCAGAATCCACTGAATAAATGCACTCGCAGAATGTGAAACAGTAGTCACTCGCTTTACACGTACCGGCATTCATCGCTACATACGCAACAGTCGCGTAGCATAATGCAGCACTCAGGCTTTCGCCTTTCATCACTTTAGTCGCCAAAGTTTGGTTTGGTTTGGGGGGTTTAACGTCCCAAAGAGACTCAGGCTATGAGAGACGCCATAGTGTAGGACTCCGGAAATTTCGACCACCTGGGGTTCTTTAACGTGCACTGACTTTGCACAGTACACAGGCGCCTTGCTTTCGCCTCCATCGAAAAGCTGCCGCCGGGGCCGGGATTCGATCCCGCGTCCTTGGGAACAGTAGTCGAGCGCCGTAACCACTGCGCCACCGGGGCGGGGTAGTCGCAAAAGTCTCCTCGAATTTTTTTCTTTAGCTGTACCCGTCTTTGGTGGTGCATCTGAGTTAAAATTTCGTGGCCGGAATTATTCTTAATATTATGATTAGCCTCCTCGTCTCTCCTTGGTGTCGTCACTGGCTTGCGATGCACGACCATTAAAGAGGTAGCACTCTGTATACGTGCGCTGTGTTCCAAAGACGGCTCGCAAAAGCTTATACATGCACATCCGTACAATTGCGCCGCGCGCCCATGCAGGCATCTCAGCTGCATGTATCGCTACTCAATGCTGATCCTATCCGCCGGCACAGAGGACATGCGCTCATCGGCCACCACGGCAGCAAAGCACATCAGCAAAGCTTGGAAATAAAGGGCCGTCTTTTGCTTGCTTATCAGCAGTTGCAAAAACAAAATGGATAATAAATGGGCCAAAATAGAATTTCTAAGCAGCAGGAGCCAACTTCATATTTTCATCGCAAGAGAGTGTCATAAAATAGCCAATTAGGCCCAAAGTAGCCACCAACGGCAAACCCACGGACCCCACCAGTACTTGGCGGCTTGCTCTCTATTCTCTCAAGGAAGCACCCATCATTATGCACACAGTGACATTTCGGAATAGAGCTGCCCCAGATATGATAGGCTCTGTCTTTGCTGCTTCGTAGAAAGCTTTCCAGTCCCATTAGTGATTGCGTGAAGCTTGACGATTAACCGGCGCCCTATAGATACGGTAGTATAGCTCTCCGGACGCCCTATGTGGGCTCTCGCCTCTTACTCTCCCGCTTTGAAAGCTGTCTTGAGGGAACTATATTGTGGCAGCAAGAGTAGTAGTGGATAGCTAGGATATCAAATAAAATTTCTTATCTATTGATTAATTCTTGCTTCGCTTTCGACTAACGTTCTGACGGTGAGGTGAGGTTATGAAACCGTATTCAATGCTTCGTGTGTGAGTAGTTACTGTATTAAATGTATTCTCTACAAAATGAAATGCATTTGTCACAAAACGGAGCCACACCATTTGATTTCATGCAAGCTTGACGCTGCCTTTTTCCTAATTGTTGTGCATGGTGTTGAAAATATTAGTTGTTTGTATATTGTCTAGTTTTGCTTGTAGATTCATGTCGGAAGTAGAACTCTTACTTGGGCTAGTTGGTACATGACGATTCAAAAATAATACGGCGCGACCGAAGAAGTCAAAGAAGGCATACAAACGTAGAAAGCTGTCCTGTGGTTTGTGTGCCTTCTTTGTCCTCGTCCGTCGCGCCGTATTATTTTTGAATTGTCATGTAGCAGTGTGTGCGTGCACATGGTTTGGGCGAAAAGATAGGCTGTGTTTGTTTTGTGGTGACACTTTCTGATAGTTTGAAGAATAGTTTGATTGGTGCACCTGATTTGACGGATATAGAGTTGAATCTGTCAATAAACACCCATCTGCTTTGAATAAGGGCAAAATAGAACCTGTGTGGGGTATTAGTATTCATAACATATGATTCTCTTCCTGAGAGGAAGACAAATATTACTGCGTTTTTTAGACGTTTGCGTGTTAGTGCTCATTGAAAAGCTCTTACATGATAGGACCGGGCTACTAGTCACCAAGCACACATCTTTGGTTTGCAACGCATATTATGACTTACGTGATACAGTGGAAGAAAATTTTCCATAGTTCCCTCTTTTTTGTGTGCTCTAGGACCGCACGGTTACGTGCAGCCTCCATGCAACTAACAATCCCACGTTAGTATAATTAGTTTCGGGCCTTGTTCATGCGGCTCTCTTTTCGTCCTTAAAAAGAAAGGCTAGGCGTGAACCACTGCTCAACCGCACATAATTGTCGCTTGTAACGAATAAAAAAAAGAACTACAATCAGTGCCCGGGATCGAATCCCGGTTTCGGCGGCTGCGTTTCGATGGAGGCGAAACGAAGTGGCGTCCGTGTGCTGTGCGATGTCAGCGCACGTTAAAGATCCCCAGGTGGTCGAAATTACTCCGTAGCCCTCCACTACGGCTCCCCTTTCTCTCTATCCACTCACTCCCACCTTCATCCCTTCCCTTACGGCGCGGTTCAGGTGTCCACAGAGCAAGTGTGACAGATACTGCGCCTTTCCCTTCCTCTGAACCAACCAACCAACTGCAATCAGAGCTGAAAAATAGAAAACAACAAAATGAAAACAAACAAAGACGCAAAAAAACACAGCAGCGCCGGAGACAGCAGAGTGGGCCTACCGTAGATGTAATAATGCGTTTCCTGCATATTCGCGATCATTTACCGAAGAAATTGCGAAAGTATGAAGAAACGAAAAACTGATGCTCACTCGCATTTTTATCTTGACCAAGTTTTATTACTGTGTTGTTTCTCTCCCGGGGGCGTTAAAACTTTACTCTCCTAAAGTTAAGCGGTTCGCTATTTTAAACCGTGAGATATTCAGAAGGTCTAAACATTATTAACTGACCAATACTTTAGACGAGTGAATCATGTCCTCGAACCACATGTCGAAGTCCGCCCTCGAAGTCTGGATGATGAGTTTAAGCTGAAAGGGGTGCTCTTTCGGGCCGTCCTTCCCACATGAAGCATGTGGTAAAACCGAGGCGCCGTCTGATTCTCCGTATTCCTTCAGTGACTTGATTATCTGTATTCGATCTTTAATTGTGAAAAAAAAAAGCTTCGAAAGCGAGGGCCAACTGCGCCAGGCACAGTTAATTTTGAAGCATATAAAAATTTGTTATTTTTTCTGATTGTAAGCAAAACAGTGTGAAAGTACGAAATTTCTAGCGTTACTGTAATAAATGCACACAGATAGGATGTGATAACTGGGCGTGGTCCTACTTGAAAACGGACTTGCAAACGTACTCATTCCCATAAGCTTGTTATATATCATTTGACGTGAACGACTACATGGAATGCGTAAACGCATCTGCTTGCTCGCGTCAATACGCTACGCGTTGTGAACGTAGCGAAAAACACGTAGTCTGAACGGCGAGTGCAGCATTTTGTGGACCTCTTCGTTTGAAGTACAGCGTTCTGAATCCAGGAGAGCTTGGCGAATAACATATCAGCTGCTTTGCAAATGGACACGGCTGGCGGACCTGTGCTGTTTTCCGCATCGGCCCTTTCGCGGCCTTCCCCGGCTGCCCTCTATAGGGGCACCCAGCAACGTCTGAAGGCAGCCGTTCCGATTAGTGCATACACAGGTAAGCCGCTTGAAATATAAGCTGCGTAGTAGAAGGTCGAAATCGCACTTCTTATTTCTGGAATTTACAGTAATGCCACCCGGTTTGCGTGAAATTATAGTTGTGGCTTTAACTGGAGCAAGTCTGGACTTATACTGCTACTCGGTTAGCAGATGGAACCAAGAGAACTCTAGTAATTGAAGTCGTCATCCTATAACTTGCACTGCAACGATCTTATTCGCATTGTTGTTTATAAGATGAAGGAATTAAATGAGTTCGAGAATAGAGCTTTGGGGAACACAGAATCAACCGGGAGCGATGGTGAAGAAGGGGTCTTGAAGAAGCTTTTCTTTTCTTTTTTTTTTTTTTAAGATGGCTGAAACGGGATTGGCAAGCAGTTGGGTTGAATCTTTCCGAAATATTTTTAGAGTACGTTGGCTAATCTCTCGAAGGTGGCAGTTTATTTGAATTTATTCAAGCTGAGAAATTATGTGCAGTGCTTAAAGAGAAGGAATGATGTGAAGAAGGCTTTCCTAAGTTCACTTTTGATACTGGAAAAAAACAAAACATTGATCCTGTAGAGAAATACGTGCCTCATTTACTGTATTTAGTGTTTTAAAAAATAATGACTGTGGCAATAATTTATAATGCGTTGCTTGTTGCCATTCTTAGAAAGGCGCCTGCTGCTCACTATACAATACGCCTAATATTTTGAGACTCAGTCAGCCTAAAGTTTATATAATCCATTGTGGATGTGATCAGGCAAGGGCAGTAATTTATCGTGATGTCCCATTGCTAAATATTATCAATGATTGTACTGAAGAATACGCAGCGTAGAAGCTTGATAACATTTCGTACTTCGCGTCCACTGGCTCGAAAGCTTTTTGCATAGTATCGTCGCACGTGTTTAGCAGTTACTTCACTATTTAAAGACAGTTGAAAGTTCAGCAACCTTTTCTTCCATTTTTTTGGCGCTATTCTTCTAGCCAGAACGTCCCACGAAAAGTTTATATTCGCTGTTCTTTACTACTTAGAGGAAAAACCACCCGGTGCAGTTGCTTTGTAAATAATGTAAATGTAAATATTTTCAGTCATATTAAAAAGAGGAGTGAAATTTGCAACAAAACGTGGCATTCAGCCCTTTCCAAAATGAAGCCACCGAAGCAGTCAGAGTGCGCTGCTTTCGCCAAGGAGTTATTTATCAATTCTTTCAGAAACTGCCCCATTCGGAGCGCTGAGTGAGGTGGTGTAAAGAAGTTCAGCTTAAACTAGATATTGCTACCTATCCAGTTACCCTGTGAAAAAATCTTCTCGTGAGCTTCGTGGAAGCAGCCTGCAAGGCCAGTGAAAGTAATATGCTCTATGGGCATTGTTGCGCAGAGAAAAACATGGCCAAGTACCGTGGGCGGGCCTCCACCGTCGTGTTCGTGATCCTACTCTGGAGCGGCGTAGACGGCACCGAGAGGCGCACCAGCCTAGGCGTCGTTCGCGGGCGCCGAGTGAACGTTCTGGGTGGAGGCATAGAAGAGTACCGGGGGATACCGTACGCCCGGCCTCCTGTCGGCGAACTGCGCTTTCGTCCCCCCGTTTCTGCCCCACCATGGGAGGGCATTCTCGACGCGCAAAACCTCCGGACGGCTTGCCCGCAATCGCTGCGCCGATGGTCGGACACGGCCGGCAGCATCGTGCTCAGCGAGGACTGCCTATACATCAATGTCTGGACACCCGTGATGCGATGGGTAGACGACATGGCTCCCATGCTCGTGTGGATCCACGGCGGTGGTTTCACGAGCGGTTCCTCCGCTTTCGACAACTTCACGGCGGCCACCTTGGCCGCTGTAACAGGATTTGTGGTCGCGTCCTTTAACTATCGCCTCGGCATACTTGGCTTCCTAAATGCGGACACACCCGAGTCACCAGGTAACATGGGCCTCATGGACCAGCGGCTGGCACTTCTCTGGCTACGCAGGAACGCCCGCACATTCGGCGGAAACCCTGCGATGATCACTGTCTTCGGCCACAGTGCGGGAGGTATGAGCGTTCACAGTCATCTCCTGTCTCCGCTGGGCCAGGGCCTGTTCAGGAGAGCGATCATGATGAGCGGAAACATGGCCGCGCAGGACTTCTTCGAGTCCGTCCAGGACAGTGTCGCCAAAGGGGAGGTGGTCGCGGCCTTGGTTGGCTGCTCGGACGCCGAGATTACGCTTGCGAAGCACCCATCTCGCGTGGTCTCCTGCCTTCGCACGAAATCGTCGGGCGAACTGGTCAGCGCAGCAGCGAAGGCGGCCACTCCGAAGGTTTTCCCATTTCTGCCCACTTTCCATACGGAATACCTGCCCCGAATGCCGGTCGCCGCCGTGGCAAAAGGGTTCGCGACGAGCGTCGACATCATCGTGGGAGTCACGGCCAACGAGGGCTCAAAAGCATTCGAGATGAGGCTCAGACCCGCATTGCAGGCGGAGCGACTGACGGCGGTGCCGAAGGCCACACTTGAGGCTTCGCTTCGTGAGGTCGTGCTATCATGGATGAGAAAAGAGACGCTGGAATTGCTGGATAATTATGTGAGGGAAGCCGTCAGCAAGGAGTCGTTGAGGGAGAAGTACGTGGGCTACCTGTCCGACAGGCTGTTCGTTTGCCCGATGCACTTCGTGGCCGGGCATCATTCTGCGAGAAACGGCGCCGTGTATTCGTACGTGTTCGTGCAGAGGCCGCCCACGGATCTGCCCTCGTGGATAGGTGCAGGCCACAGCATGGAGCTTCCATACTTCTTTGGGCGTCCCCTCATCGACAGGACGGACTTCGGAGAAAGGGACGTGGAGGTCACCGAGGCAGTCGTGAAAATGCTCTCCACATTCGCAGAAAAAGGGTGAGTCTTTTGACAGTCTATGTAAGCGGAACCAATATTGTCCTTAAGGCAAAGCTGTTATACGTGTTGAAGGCAGTGAAGTGGCGCTCATGGCATTTTACTAGAAATTGTATTTTAGATGCTAGTGCAAACATAGGTGTTTTTATTTGTGCAGCTAAAAGTTATCATGTCGCCCGCCGGATGGTGCAGTGGCTAGGGTGCCTGACTGCTGCGCCCAAAGATGCGGGATTGAATCCTGGCCGTGGCGACAGCTTTTCAACGGAAGCGAAAAGCTAGATGCCCGTGTGCTGTGTGGGATGTCAGTGCACGTTAAGGAAACCCAGATGGTCGAAAAGTTTGGAACCTTCCACTACGATGTCTCTCATAGTCTCAGTTGCTTTGCAACGTTCAACCCATAAACCAAACCACACTTTATCTTCTGAGCTATGACTCTGCTTTGGCAGCAATAATTTTTAAAGTGGTTTCATAAATACATCATTGGTATTCTCTTTCATCCATCAGTCGAGCGTCTTAAAATCTGAATCCTCAATGCCCTCCCTATATAGTAGAAGTTCATCTCAATTCAGAGCATGACCTTACTACTGCTGATTGGAATACACTCCAGTTCCTACCCACAAACTTCACCTCGGTAAGCCAACTCAAGCACACTACCCCCTACCATACTCAATAAGTACACATCCCCCCTTTGCTCAAGAACACGCACCCAGTTCACCACCAACAGGAATATCAAAAATGGTTGGAAGCCCCTTAAAAAGTGCTCTCCAATGCCACGGAAGTGCTCTATGTCGATGCGGCGGAATATTGCTCGGGCCTTTCGTATGCCCTTTCAACCGTTGACTCTAGCGGCCGCTTTAAAACAGGCCGCCTCCTCTTTAGGGGAGGCGGCCCTCACTCTTGTTTTGGCTATTTTCTAGTCTGTGAGGTCATTGTGTGGTCCACTGACTACAGAAAGCGATAGATGACAGAGAACGTGCCCTTTTCGCATGTTTTAAGAGCAGCAAGTAATATAGGCGGCGTCTAGGGCGGCGTCCGACGATGAGTTAACAGAGCCTTCGAGTACCCCTTCACGGTGCAGCAACAGCGTATACTGCGACCCCGTCCAAGGGAGCCTTCGGTACACCGTTTGCGCGGCACGTTTGATGTAGGAAGAGGGACGAAGATGCTTTGATGTTTAATGTAAGACATCAAAACGGGTCCGGCCTGAACCGTCTGATAAAAGTAGAGAAGTTCTTAAAGGGACACTAAAGAGAGAAAGGAAGTGGGTTTGCATCGATAGAATGCCAGTTCCTGATTACAAAAAGACCACTCTTACTGAAAACAGAGCTGTTATAAGGTAGTAAAGAAGAATAACAGAAATACAGGTATCGCCACCACAGCCAAACGGCCGAGGCTCGCAACTACAAATCACGTGACGCGCTAGGGATCCCGGAGGCTGACAAATGCGAATTACGTTGTATGTTTGAATGCGGTAGTACGTTTTTTCTCAAACATGATAACAGGCTTTTATCATACGTAAACGACGGCGAAAAGACAACGTAAACGTTGCAAGGCAAATACAAAAATATACTTGGAGGCGCCACAGGCGCCCACTTCAGTTTTGGTTATGTTTCGGCTCAGGCATTTCGTGCGCACTCTGATAGTTTTTTTGAACCTGCAGCGCCTGAATTACGAGCTCGGAGCAGCAGATGCGCCTTGATGGTTCCCATTTGAGCATTCGGAGGCACGAGCGAGCGAAATCCGCTACCGCCGACACACTCCTTCGTTCACACTTCTGCGCCAACATATCGCCGCCGTTGCCGCTTCGACTGCGACCTGACCGCTTGACTGCAACTACGTACGCCACGAAAAGCATACATATGCTAACTACCGAAGGAAAAGCGCATTATCATTCAATTGTTCACTAAATCATGGCACATCTGACCAACATATACTGCGTCAACAAGACCTTCAACGTGCTATTTGCAGGCGTCGTAAACAAAAGGGGCATACTTGCCGCTCATACCAAGGAGAGCGTCGATATATTGCGCTCGTCGCTCGGCGAAAAAAAGGGCCTCGGGTAAAAAGTAAAAACTAAAAATAACGAAGCACCAGAAATACATTACAAAAGGTAAAAAAAATCGATTTGTAAAAGAAAAAAAAAATACCAGAAGCGGTAAAACTCGAACTCGCTCCTGCTTGCTCTGTAACGTTCGGCGCTAACCGCTCGGCTACGCCGCGCCACAAGGGCCTTGGAAATATTTCTAGTTTTTATGTCATGGCCCCATTTACAATAAGTGTTTCTGCTGCCGGTCTAAAAATTACAACTTCTTGATCATCGGCGCATGCTGCCTGCTCTCACGTCTTGCAACTAATGTTCTGGATGCCTATGCGCACTATATTGTGCACTGGATCCATTTTAAAATGTGGAATTTCACAGCGCTGGCAAATGTAGTGGCGCCGGCACTTCGGTCATGTTCTGCTACCGTGGACGTAATTTTCGCTGAACACGGAGCTGTAGCACAAACCTTGAAGGAAGAAAGTGCGACGAAGCTTCAAAACTGACAAGCGCAGCAGCGAGGACACTATTTTGCTGTTAACTAAATCTTATTTGTATGTAAACATGTCAGGAAGCGTTGCGATGACCGAGGGCTCTGTTTGTTTATACACATTGCAAGAAGGAGCGCAAAAGCTTGAGAAACATGTAAAGTATTGTGCATTACAAGCACTCTATGTTTTTTTTTTCTTCCTTTATGGGCCCATCGCCCGGTAAATTACTCTCTTCATCGTTTTATTTATTTCGGCTGAGGCCGTCATTGCGAGTGCGCTGTTGCCAAGTTGGCCCTTGAGGGATGCGACGCCGCGGGCCGCGCCGGCTCGCTAGCTATCACGGAGTCTCCGCTTACGTCATAGTGTGCGTCACTCAACTCCAACTACGTAGTTGGAGGCCACAGTTTGAATTCGTCCGGCGGGAACAAGAAAAAACCTGAACTTCTTATCGCAATATCTCAGCAATTATTCGATTTTTTGCTGCCGGATATGCGGCGACAGTGTCACCAAATGTAGTTTATTAGATTTTCATACCATCTTTGGCTGTCTTTAGTGTCCCTTTAAATAAAATTTTGCTACACCGGATGCTCTAGCTTGTCGTCACGAGCGCGGCCTGGCCACGCTTCGTTGTCGTCGCTAGGCCTATATTATTTGGCACCGAAGCCACAGCGGACGGTGCTTTGGAATTGACCAGCACTATAGCAAGTCGTCTAATTATTGTAAAAATATTACATCCGATTTGCATAGTTAATCAAATGCGAAGAAAATTCGTGAGCTCGGCTTACCCTTGCTACACCTTTCTTGACAATGTCACATACCGAACAGCGGAAGAAGCTCCCCACGACGAAAACTGGTATTTGAAGAGCCAGGAATTGCGCTTGAAGGCTAGCACCCGTTAAGGCGCAGAAATGAATACGAGCTGCTTCACGATGCGGCGAGTGGCGCAGAGCCTAGTTCTACAGCGTGCACCACGTGTACACGTCTGCTGTCCGTAAATGCTGAGGAGTGGCTTACTCGAGGGGAGAGAGGTCGCAGTGTAGGGCGCGCGAGCGACACATGACGGCCTGAGTAACAAGCGCGTGTACAGCAATAACCGGCGACAGCTGCAACTGTGATATGCGCCACTCTCTCAGGCTGCAGCAGTGCGGCTGCTCTGCCCCTCATTTTCTAAGCCTCGTGACCTTCTCTTACGTGCTTCAAGCTTAGAGAGAGAGAGTGCGAAATACGTGATTGCGGCTAACAGGGGTATACATCCGAAGTCCGCTATCTAGTAATGAGAGGCAGATATCATAACTTTAGCGACGACTCATTGGAGCGGGAGTACAATACAATTAGAGCATAAGAAAAAACAAATGAGCAGGCTCTACGATGTCAGCAGCTGCGATGCGGCTGTGAGAAGGAATTGCATATGTAGCAGTTATCACACCTACCAGCCACTCGGTACGAGTCAGCCATTTTCAAGGAGTCAGTTAAGATACGCATATATACCAAGGCTTATTATTTAGAGAAAAAAAAAAAACTGCTGCGGCTTAGCTCGGTTTTATTATGCTTGGCGGTACTGCGTTGTTAGCCGGTTATGCTCATATAAACAAACAATAAATTGTTTACATTGTTTGGCATCGTTAACTCGTAGATTGGTTTTATGGCTGCGAACTGTTGAACCTGGTGCTCTCATCGCACGGTGCTCGAGTCGGAAGTCACTCCCGGCACGATGCTATGAAAAAGTATGTTTAAACCCAGTTTCCTTTCGCCGATTACACAGGATCAATGGTTGCTAGCTGGGTGAACAGCGATCAATGGTGAACAGCGATTCGCGTTAACGACGGTAATGTTCAGGAACCTCGGTTAAGCGCAACAATGGTTAAGCTGTGTGTAACTATTCATTATCACATTCTTCTAATTGCGCGAATCTGTGCCTGGGAACAAATAAATTAAGTGTAGCGCTGCCAACTTGGGTACGTTGCCAGCGTTGAAAATAATCCAGGTGTGCACATGTATATGTCGACCCTATATTTGTCTAACTAAATGGAGTCACTAATCTCGCCCGATTGCGTGACCATCTGGGCATTGCAAAATGGTGTTCACAAACAAGATTGGAGACAACTCGCTACTAGCGTACCACTCAGCTATGAGACAAATAGTGTATTCCCTGGCCCGGACCTGTTGGACGGTTGCTAGTGCAGCCCCACCTGCGGATTCTGCGTGTGGTCGTCGACACCACGCAACGGGTTAGCGGCCAAGCCCGTGGTCCGTCCTCTGGATACGCCTTTAGGAATTGCGTTGGACAGACTGTCGGGCTAGTTGGTATCGAATCGGTGCTTTCGGCAGCGCGCGGATACACAGGAGTATAACACGGATAAACATGCGTATAAGGATCGTGTTGTACGCAGGGTTCCAGAACTCCAGTCGGGTCGCCCCTGGCCCCGGTACACTGCGAGCAGCCGGACTTCGATGCAGATCACCCAGGGCAACATGACCCCCGTGGACGGGTTCCGCAGGGAGCTGTGCGAGCCGTGGCTGGAACACTTGGAGAGCGCTGTCACCGCACGCCACTGCTGCGTCTGACTAATGGAGACCCTGGTTTTTTATTAGGAATGTAGCACCAATAACCCAACGCTATAAGGTTCTTATTTCGCCGCCCCGAATTAACCGGCCCTTATCAATCCTCTTCCTGAGTTCTCGTTTGCAGACCCCTTCGTGAGTTCTGAGTTGTAACAATAGCGTCACCCCGATCTGTGGAGGTCTTAATAGAGATTGGAGACCGAACTAAAGTTGCCTATAGTGGCGACAGATTGTCGCTTTCAGATGACACAGACGCTGCCTGTGATGAAAAGTCAGCCTTGATAGGCTAGAAGTAAAATAAGTATAGATGCGGTGCTGCACTGACCAATTTTGCAAGTAAATTTACTGCATACATCGACTCTGTAGACATTTTCACAGAGGGCAACTTATGTCGCCATTCAGTTCAAAGCGAGAATCCCAAAACCCTTCTCAGTAATAAAAACACTGCCAGGTTTAATCCTTGGAGTGTATTAAAACAGTTTTCCAAGTGTATGAATTCGCTCCTATGTTGCTGTCAGAAGCAACAAAACGTATTCAGAAGGTGTCCTAAAACAAAAGTTTCACTGAGTGAACATGTAGGCCTGAGGTAAAGCTATATCGAGGTTCATTCAAGTTTTATTACCGAAAACTTGTTCCGTATTTTTTGTTATGCAGATGATGATGGGTGGGACCAAAAGGAGCTAGCTGCTTATGCCTGATATTGCTCTATATAAAAGCGGAACATTTTTTTTTCTTGTCCTAATTGTTTCAAACTCGTGGCGTTATATGACTTATGAGTACAGCGGAGTAGTTTGAAAGTGAGAAGTGGAACGGCCTAGCCTCAGCCTTCACGTCATCAGATTCTCATGGTACAAAGCTCGGTTTAACTAAGCCACCAACGTGGTATTAGGCGTTGGCGGTTGGAGAAAATAATTGGGATTGGGGGAATGGGTCGTGATATCATATAGAATTTGTTTGGTTTGGTTTGGTTTGGTTTGTGGGGTTTAACGTTCCAATGCGGACCAGGCTATGAGGGAAGCCGTAGTGGAGGGCTCTGGAACCCATCGAGGTTCTATGATGTCATTAACATCGCACAGCACACGGCCGCCTTGCTTTTAGCCTCCATCAAAAAGCGGTAGCCGCGGTCGGGATTCGATCCCATATGTTTGAGCAAAGTAGTCCACTTCATCGTCCCGGAGGGGCGTCAAATCGAATGAAAAATATTTGATAAGTTTTATAAACTGCTGGTATATGGTCACAAAATGGCTCAGAATTCATCATGACGTGTGAAAATGTTATTTAAAACACTCGCAGTGAAATGAAAACCGGAATAATTACGACGAGTACTCAAAGTTCGTAGTATCGGTACTCTAATTTTAAAAAAGCAGCACACGAAAGGCCTCAAAATGAACGTACATCTTTTTTTTTCTCTTTTTTTTTTTAGCGGAATATGAAAAGTGTATTCTATACAGCACCACAGAGTACCGCGAGGGCATAAAACTAAATATGGCAGCAATCATCGGGAAATTGGAAGCACTTTCAGCGATTCGCTTTCTGTCTTTGAAGGGCCGCCACTCAAATAAGATTCACGCCAGTTTAATGGCGATATATAGCGAAAATGTTCAAGTTTTTAAGAATGTCGGTAAATGACGCAGATTTTAGGTAAAGTAAACAAGCCTGGAAGACCAAGAACAGAGATGAGGACCGTCTCTGAATGGTGTACCAGAAATTGCGACTGGAGAGGGGGATCTAATGCCCGCTGATCTGTGGATAACTATAAAAAATTTGTGGAACACGGTAATGTGAGTGCACGCTCAGTGCTATTTTCTACAGAAGCCTGAATCTGATAAATGTTGCTGTGCGCTTCCGAAAATCTTGTTGCCTACTCCATGAATGCACCGGTTCACTCAGCACAGGTGGTGGTGAGAAAAGCGCCCGAGTTAGGCTACGAAATATTTCACCATTCTCCCTATTCACCCGACCTCACCCAAAGTAACCAATTCCTCTTCTTTTCCATGAATAATACTCAAATCGAGAATACTTCGAGGACGACAAGGAAGAAATTTTTCAAGTGAATGTTCTTTCAGAACACCAATAATGAAGAAGTCTAGAGGTCTGCGCCAGCTCGTCAATCAGTAGCAGAAGTGCATGGTTTTGGGCAGAGAATATGCATATAACCATGTAACTTCCACTTATGTCCCATTTTTGTATCTGCATTTTCTCATGCCAATAATATGAACTTTATGAACGCTCCTCGTAGATGGGAATTAAACTTCAGCCGGTCGTCATTGCCCCATGACGGTACGCGGCCAGACTTAGGCTCACGGCTCATCTTGGTTATGATGACATGTTTATACACCGCAACGATTTCAATAATCTATTACAATATATGCATTTCTCAAGAGGGCCCAACCGTGACCAAGGCTTAAAGTCTGGTTCTATAGAAGGTGACTCTGCAGTCATCCGAGCACAATTACAGAGGGTACACAGAGAGAGAGAGTATGGTGGCTGGCGGCCTGTTTTAGGCATAGTTTTATAGAGAGGGCAGAAAGCCTTTTCAAAGGTGCTTTTTTTGCTGAGGTTACGACACAGCCCTTAGATAAGACACACCCACGCTCTACATGTTTGCTCCTCCCCCCCTCCCCCCCCCCCCTAAATGGTATCTGAAAAAAAAAAAAAATATTTCACAGTGCAATGAAGTGCATTATGAAACCACTATATTATAGCATTTTTGAAACAGTGGAGAAAGTGGCACTCATGAACTGTCTGGACAGGGTGTCGAGACGCAGATATTGTGAAATTAAAATGGCAATAAACAATTCGCAAACAAAACTGTGCTTTGTTTACACTTCATCCAAAAAGCGCGATTTTTAATTTCAGTATAAACAGTCAGCAAAGCGGCGGACAATAAGAAATAAAATAATGGCTCCTTATGTGAACAAACCAGAATAACAAAATTATTACAGAAGCTACAAGTATGGGCTCCCTGACAAGTGACCAGGACAACTTCCTAACTTTTTCACATTGTTCGAGCGTCGACATTTCACTATGTTGGCCCCTTAACCGACGCGATCCTGTGGAATCGGCTATAATTGATGAGAGTACAATTAAAATAGCTATGAAGGTCGTCTGCTACTAGGAGTTACTTCCTACTCGTCACGCTTTTTGAAAACAGTAATTATTGACCTCGCCGGTTCGACCTTGACAATGCGCTGAGAATGGACGATGCACGAGCGCTCATTTTAAATGTTCGGAAGTTTAACGTGTGCCAAGTTTGAAACGTAAATAAGCTCGGCGACGAGAGAGATCACTTACAAACTAAAACATAAAATGATTTTATAAATAGAGGTAAAATGCTAATTATAAGGGTATAACAATCTTGAATGGGTCTTATAACAATCTTAAAGAACAAGATTAAAATTTCTAATATCACAAATATCTTGACAGCCGTTCACGTGAAGTACCTGAAGAATAAACGTACAAATTAGAAACAGTACAAGCTTACATTTGACACAATTTTAGAACGAGTTCAAACACAGTGCACTAAAAGAGTATGTCGTCGGTTGACAACGGTATCCCGTATTTAGTTCCTAGCGCACGTACCCTGCTTTTCCTACGCGTACGCAAACGGGAGTAGGCAAGACACTGTTGCACTCGATGTACCCGGCGTTCGCCTCCTGGAGTCCAGGAGCGCATCTCGAAACTAATCTTAGCCACTGTCTCTCTGGCCTCGAAGGAGAACCACCCGACGTCTCCCTGCACTGCATAGCTGAGAGGTGAACGATGGGCACTCGGGACCTGTCGTCCTATTGCTCTCAATCTTTATTTCCTGAACTCTTGTCCCGGACGAGGTGCATATCATTGCACTTGCGTTTATCTGTCCAGACATCATCACCGCCTTCCATACAGAGATTAGTAACGACATCCTATTAAATGACCACAGCGCCTTCGCACGGAGACCATTTTCGTAATCGAGCAAGTAGGTATGACGTATTTTAAGATCTGCTCCAAAGTTTTAGTAGGTTGATGCCCACGAAATGTAACGCCCTTGTAGCGAAGTAACTTCGATTTGTTCACGGTGGTGTTGACGTGGGACCAGCACAGTACCGCGCTCTTCCTCGTGCTAAAACGTACGCCAGAGTACTCTGAATGCACGGCACAAACATCGAATCGCTTCTAAGGATCTGCCTCGGAGCCAGCGAGATGCACTGTCATCGGCGTAGTGCAGGCCTGGTAGTACTTGTGGCATTACCCAACCACCGCTCACACGTCAGGTAAAACCTTTTGCCACACCTCTCTAATTCACCGTCCTGATCGCTCAACGGCCGTATGATCAACCCCGGGGAGAGGGAACATCCCTGTCGGAGATCTGACTGCACCTTAACCGGACAAGACCAGAGGCCTTGCCACTCCACGAATAACTTGATCGTTGTGTAGAGAGCGCGGAGCCGGGCGACTACATCTTCAGGGAGACCATTGAGGCACAACCTATTACACAGGTCATCGCGTTCTACGCTGTCACATGGCTTCTCCACAGCAAAAAAAGCAACCCACAGTTATCTGCCCTGTCCCATCGTGAATGTATTCTACTGCGTGACTATGAATGAATTGGTCTCCAATCATTTGGCCTGGAGAAAGCCCTGCACACCACCTACCACCCCGATACGCTTTCGGATTCGGAGTTGCCACCTTCAAGCGCTCGGTCCCGCTCTCCGCGCTCTCCGCTTTCGGACTGGGAGGATGGGGGAAATGATGTAGTAGCAATAACAATAATGGTGGATTTAGTTGATAATCATCATGATGATTCAGTGAACGAAAACAGTCCTGTAAAATGGTTTTCACCGTATTCGCTTTATTCCTGCGCGTGCTAGCTATGGTCTCGCTGACTCCCGGCTTCCTTTATTTCTATGTCGTAGCCAGCCTCCAATTTTCCTCCCATTGCCAGCTCACACAGATCAGTGCTGTAAATGTCTACAAACGTCATCAGATATAATGAACTTTCATACAGATGTCACGGAATTGAATGAATACATGTATCTGTCTGTATGGCACTCTTATGCGAAACCTGAATGAGGTTTTGCATTAAATGCCTTTTACAAAAGCATGAGCACAAATTGAAGCTGGCTTTTGTGGCTGGATGAAGGACATTTTAGCAAAAAAGTATGCTAATCGAACATTGAATTTTGGAATGCAAGAAGAAAAAAGGAAGGTGAAATTACCTTCTGCTTCGGCCATTAGCGGTCAATTTCACAGGTAAACTGCAACAGTAAACACCGGATTTCCCCACAGATCCTGGAGGCTATGCTACAACGCCACTCATTTCTTAGTGGTGGCCTTGCAGTCATACTCTGCCGGGTCATAACACGTTTGAGTCGAGTACAAGGAAATCTTTTAAATTGAAAATGTCTCGGTTATAAAAATGTTTTCCTCAGCTACACAAAACACAGCGCAGAGTTACGTTTGGTGCGAGCAATATATGTGTGGAATTGCCCACTGAAGCAGATTGCCAAATGGCGATCATGAAAGAGCCTAGCGAGTTGCATGTTTCCTCTTTTTGCTACTTCTATCGATTGTGCTTTTTTCGCAGGCAGAGTAGGCGCATTGCGGTTCGCCTAGCGCGTCCCCGTGACAGCATCATACACATTTCATTCGCGACCACGTATGTTTAAAATCGCAAAGCATGAGCACGAATGTCCAAGGGTGTTTTTTGGCCACTTTCATGTCCGAATCAAAAATTAACATTATGATCCCCATTTCTTCAATTTAAAACCGCTAGATTCTCCCAAAACATTGTGAACATGGTTAAAATGTTCTAAATTTAAGTGGATGTGCGGCTATGACAAAGGTAAAAAAAAATTGTGAGTTACGTCGGAGAGTCTTGTAGCGGAAGCTTTCTTCTACGGGCTGCAACTTCGGACTTCGCCAGTTGTCGGGGGTGACATTGCACTCTTCACGAGGTGCCATTTCGTCTCGTCGCCTTGTCCTTCAGCCTTTGAGCGGGGCTAAATATATGTCTTCACGAGTTCACGTAGTGGCCCAGATTTACGTCCCGAAAGCCATGAACTCGAAACCATATAGCATAGTGCCCCATAGGGCTAAATGCGGACTCTCCAATCCAATCTAATTCTTCACGAGGCCCCAACTTGTCGTCTTCTTCATAACTCCGGAGCTTGCCGGGTGTCACGGATCACCTTGAGTTCTTCATCATGCCTCACCTCGCCTTCTCCTAAGGTCTCTGAGTGGGGATAAGGATATATTTATTACAATGGGCCAGCTCGCCTTAGTCTCTAACTCCAGAGTTCAGGGGTGTCGATGAATCACCTTCAATGCCTCGCAAGGTCAAACGAGGACATAGTCGCTTTGGTGGTTATTTAGCTAGTTGGCGAGTACAGCTTTCGCACTAAAACACGTCAGAGCGGAGTGCATTCAAACCGTTCGGGTTCGTGACCGGGTGTTCGAGTTCAGTAGCCGAGCTTCGGCCGCTGAGCCTCCACGGCGGGTGCTTTTCTCGTTACAGGTTTAAGTACGATAAACCTACGCCATTTTTTGGACAGATTGTTTTGTCAACAATTTTAATTGAGTCACTAATCTAACTCCATTATATGAATTTGTGAACAAAGATCTGAGACATTGCGGCGGCTCAGTGGGTTTGGCATTCAGCTGCTCATCACAAGATGGACAGCTAGATACCGAAAGTGGCAGCCAGAGATATCTGGTGGCAATGTGAAATGTTCCTACGCTTTGTACCATGTCAGGGCATGGTAAGAAAGCACTGGTAACTTAATTATACAGCGGCTATTCATGGCGGCGTCCCTAGAACCCCATGCATTGTTTTGGAGTTTAAACAGCCTACTTTGCCGTTTTGTTTCTTTACGAGAAACACTGTTGAAATAGCTTCGTAATCCACCCATGAGAAATAGGGAACACTGAGAATAGGAAATAATTTATCATAATGTTTAAAAAAATAGTTCTATAAGCATCTGCTGAGGCTACACATTTAAGCTT
Source organism: Amblyomma maculatum (assembly GCF_055883805.1). NCBI lineage: Eukaryota > Metazoa > Arthropoda > Arachnida > Ixodida > Ixodidae > Amblyomma > Amblyomma maculatum. The sequence goes on from NC_139354.1 coordinate 110,288,995, forward strand.
GGGCTATGTGTGACGATTTCTTAGTTTGAGGAGAGTTTTATAAAGCGACAATGAATTCCGGTAATTTGTAATCTCTCCTGCACTTTATGTACACACTCTGTGAATGTCTACCATTTGTTTTCAAGGAGTTTGTTGTGTCAAATGCGAATGTAAAAACATTTGAGAAGTGATATGCTCTTGCTAGCCGTACAAAGTACAAATATTAACTGCTGAAATAGTTTAGTTTAGTTTATTACAAATTTTGACATTATGATACATGCCATGGTGTCAATAAAGGAAAAATAAAAATAAAATACTGCAACACAATCCACTGATATAAAATGCACTTTGTAAGATAAGAAGTTGAAAAACTGTATATACGTAAATGCGAAAATTGCAAAATGGTTGAAAATCGGAGTGTAGAACTAAGTAACAATGCAGCCGTGGTGGCAGGATAAAGGAGAGTAAAATAGATGAAGAGTTCATCATAAGTCACTTCTGACGTAACGCGTCCCTTTCGCCACTCACACGCATTCATATCTGTGAGATGGCCGTCTTCGTATTGTCGAGGAAGAGGGTTGGTAGTCTACGACAGTTCGTAGTGGACATACTGGGCCACAGTGTCGCAGATCTTCTTCTTGAAGTCTGGAATTTCCTGCATGGTGAAGCATGCCAAAGAAATGTTTGTTAAGGTCGCTGCACAGCGCATGCAAAAAAAGTACGCAATGAGTTGTCGGGAACGAATATCACCACACAGAAATTTTATTCGTGTTGTGCTGAAGGAAAGGAGCTTGTGAATACGATGCGATATTGTTGTTCTGGATAGGTAGAATGGCGATAACTAGTTCAAGCTAAAATATGAGCAATGCCATATCCTAACATTGGCAGTCAAAATAATTTAAAGTGGTTGTTCCCACAACCGCCTGAAATGTATTCCTGTCACCATTCCAGATTGCCTTGTTATTACAGTATTCCTTGCTATAACATTAGAGTTTCTGCCATACCGAAATCCTGCTGGACATAGCCCCAGAAACTCTTTGTTAGCACGGGCTTCAGCTGGAATACGTATGCTAAAATTCCCAAAAAATACAGGGTGCTTAAAACAAAGCTATACGAGTTTGCTGAGTAACACGAATAGCAGTACGTCAGAAAAATGTTAAGAAATAATTCCCGTGAACAGATGCATAATCATGAGCTCAGGAAATAAATAACAAAAATTATTGCATTTTTCTTGCGGCAACATTAGAGTTCCTGTTACACCGAAATCCTGCTGTCCTGAGAAAGAATATTCCCTGCTTGGGTGGAGACAGTGATGTCGTCTAGACCTCACGTCACTACGAAGGACCAACCACGCGGCGCCACCCACAGGAAGTCAAATGAAAGAAGAAACCTCTAATATTTGAGGGCAGACAATTAGGAAGTCATAATAAACTAATCGTGAAGGGCCAGTCACAGAGCCGCATTCAGAGGACTCAAATAAAAAAAAAAAATAGTCCCTTTGACCTTCTCGAGAAAATTGAGGGCCTCGGCGTGGTAGGAAACCCCATCAGCGTGGGACACATTCTCCGACTGGTCGAGAAAACCCCATCAGCGTGGGACACATTCTCCGACTGGTCGAGACAGATGATTTCACAGAGCTCACACGGCCACGAGAGACTAATAAAAAACGCCAACGGTAGCAGTAAAGAAAACGGCACTTCGCCCAACCGAAAAATATGAGATCCTAGCTCAATCAAAGATGGGCGTCGGGGGGTGAATAGGAAAAGCATTTTCTCGCAGGTATAGTTTTCGCCTTGTCATGCTGCTGATGTAAAGGTGGTTGGAGCGTCGTCAAGCTGCAGAGAAAGCAGCTTTCACTTCAGCCACCTATTTCTGCTAATTTGTACCTAGTGGCGAAAATTGACTTGATTTTTTTATTTACTATTTTGAATTAATACGCGGTGGCTCAAGGGACAGAGTGCTCGGCTACTTAGTCGGGGGTCCATGGGCTCAACGCCAGAAGCGGCGGCCGCGTTTCTACAGAATCGAAACGTAAGGCGTACGTGCACTATTACACTTGTCACGTGATCAAGTGAAGCAGCGCCATTCTGCTGGTCATAAACAACAAGTTATTCTTATCAGGCGTAGCGTAATATGAGACAACTACGTAAAATCAGGGAGCAGCTTTATGCCGGGTGTCGCGGCGTCACGCGCGTAATTAGACGGCTTCTTAAAATTTACACGCGCATATATCAGAGCGCATGCGCGCTGTTAATATTGCGCGCAATCGAAAAGTGTTTGAATGCTACTGGCACTGAATGATCAATATAAATATGTATGCTAACAAATTTGAATACAATATTACTTATTCAATCTAAATGACTGTTGAATTCGCGATGGAAATTTTTTTTGTCAGTTTCCTTTTACCTGGCTATATATCAAAATATCTCCTGCGCAGTAAAGTTCTTCGTAATATAAAAAATCGTATACTCCAAGTTTGAACATCATCGGTAGCGTCATTGGTAGTGTGACGAAGAATGGTGAGCGTACTTTCACTTCCAACGAAGTTATCCGCACATGGACAGCTTTGCCATCCTTGTAGGCCGGCCATGGCTTTCCACGAACTTTGGGAAGAGTCCTGAGCGGGGCAAAGTGGAAGAGTACAATAGCATACATCGTTAACAGCCTACCATCGTGCGCCAGAAATATCAGCTCTAACAAGCTTCTTGATGTCTGCCCGGTCACAATGAGGACGCGCTACGGCATTCCAGAGAGTATTTATTTGTATTAATTTTTTGTTTTCTAATCAAAAACAGCATTTCTATAGAGGGTCTTTGTCACTCTAAACACTTGTAAAATCAGAGGATATCGTCTTGTTTCACCTGCAATGCAAAGCTGGGAAAGGAAAGATTTCCATCGTGAAAGTATATCTAAAAGAGGAAAATCGAGCGCTAATTTTGAATTTGCTGAAGCTTGCGGATTTCATGATGTCACTGATGCCATGCGAGTGTCCGAAGAAAAGCGTCATGCAATACAAGTGCGGTGATTAGTCCAGAATGCTCACTGGGCCTGTTAAAAAATTGTAGGCACACAAATTACGGCTACGTTTTGTGGGCCTGAAAGGCAATTATCAGCGTCGTCATTCACCCAGAATTGCTACAGAAATGCTTTTTCGAACAAAACAGCCGCAGAGGGTTTTGTCTTATAACAAATGAAACAGATTCCAGTGTCTTTTACGGGGTATGCAAAAAAAAAAAAAATACTGGTGTACGTTATTTGCCGTATTTATTAACTTCTAACGTTTTGATTCTTGAGCCTAAATGCAGTAAGGTATTTGTTAGCTATGTGATGCTAACGACTTTGAATTTTTTGCTTTGACGAATTTTGCTTCTTCAGTTAGGCTTTGCAAGGAATTTCGATTCCCTTTTATCATTAGATATTAAATTACATAGGAATACTGAAAGCCCTTCAAGGGTCCTCACAAAGAGGCACAGTTCAATGTAATACAGATATAAAAGGCACTAAAACAATTGAAAACACAAAGCCGATAAGTTTAATGACTATAATGTAATTTTCAACAAAGTCTATGGCAATTAATCCAGTCATAGGTACGAGGCAAAAAGACGGATTAAAATACATCAGTATCGGCAGTGAATGAGGTTAGTGAACAAGAGTGACGATGTCTCGCTGGCAGTATCGCGGAACGTTTCGTAACATTAGGATTCGGCCAATTTGACAACCCAAAAATCTTAGAAATGAAATAAAACTGTTAATTTTCCATCAAATAAAGATGGGGATTGTAGAAAAAAGCTGTCCTTGGTAAAACTGACTTATCCACAATCCCTTATTTCAGCAGAGGGGCTGCTTCTTATATGCATACATACACTTCATATACAATATACACATGTAATTATTAATAGGCAAATACGGCACACATCGTTTGTTTATAAACCCATATTTCTCTGAGAACAACAAAGAGAACAACAGCTCGGCTAGACAATACCAAACCACATACATCTGCCCGAGGTTTTTGTAAGATGTCGTGAAGAGATCGAAACGTATCGAATTATAATATTTTAAAAGTGTTGGCATAGTTGGTGCAACAGAAGGAAAGTTTAATTTGATAAGTTTGTTGCTTGCTTGTAATGTTTGTATACTATTTCCTCGCGTTACGGTAGTTGGCGACTGTATTGAGCGGCATTTTGAAAATATAGATCTTTAGTTATAGTTATAGGAGTTTTATGACGTACAAGCAACTGGGGCTATGATGCGCCAAACACAAAAATATAAATCGTATTAAACGGAGATCGATTGGCCTAATGCAGCACCGGGTCAAACCAGGAAGCACACATGACTCATAAGCGGCTCGAGCCCTTCCTTGACGTTCTCACGCTGCGGTTATAAGGGGACCGGCATTTGATGCCGGCGAGCCACAGAGCAATTAAGGGAACTTCAGAATCTGGCACAGAAACGCACGGTCCGCTTTTCGTATGCCTTCTTTTTTCCACCCCCTTCCTGGACAAAATACCTGCTAACGCAGCGCTTCACGACCGTTGGGGAGGGGTCAATTGCCCATGCAACGCGAGCGGGTGGCACGGCGAGCGTACGTTGTGTGAAGTACGACTGCCTTTGTGCTCCAACAGCGCTCGGCGTATTTCGGCGGATACTGGCACCGGACCATGCTAGTACATACATAGAGCACGCCACTTAACCTGTCGTTAGTGATCGATACGTGGAACAGGTTCTCAATAAAGTGAGCTAGTCGTTTTCTCTCGTCCTGTGCCTGTATTCCGAGTTTGCGTCGTTATCGAAATGTCGCTACCTCACGTCAAATCATCTGATTGGTCGAAATACCGAAACATAATGTTGTCACCCCTTCCGGTTTCGTAGTGGCAATACCCGGTTCCGGCGGTTCGACCAATCAAATGACTCGAGGTCATGCGAGATGGCGACACTTCGATAACGACGCAAACTCGGAATGCAGGCCCTGGGCTGCTCGTCGTCGTGTAATAGATGGCGTTCCGGACACTCTGCGAAGCCCTTCTCTAATCAGAAGGCCGCAGAACTGTGTCCGTGGTGCCATACATATGAATGCTCTTGTGCCTATAACATATCCGAAATATGCTCTGGAGACGCCTGTGACAATGCACCTAGCGTTCGCCTGACAACGACGAACGACGTGCGGCATGATATTGAAAACAGCACGAAGTTAAAGACCATTCTTTGCGCGTAAACGCCATGGAGCGTCAGTCACTTTAAATACTCGCTAAATCATCGCTATGCCACGTGAATGTTTTAAAGTGGACGTAACAGGAATAGTATCCTCACGTACTCTTCTAGTAAAAGTGCGTATGGCCCGATTCGTTTCTGGCCTTGTCCCCTGCCTCACGGCCTAATGAGATTGCAGGAGGCATCCATTAGAACGGATGAAGTGACCTTTTCTTTGTTGGTAACATTTCGATGAGGATCTAAAAGGTACGCAGTGTCAATCATATGTACCAAGCCATGCAAAGCCGGTTCCGCTGAAAACGGCCTTCGCAACATTCAACGGACGTGTCCAGAAGCTCAAACCTCAACAACCAGATGACTACAAGATGATTGACTTACTGTTACAAGGGAGGAAAACGTGAACTTGCGGTTAACGGACAGAGCTAAGAGCCGGAGCGTGTTTCTGTTTCCAGAATACAATAATCTCAAAGAGCTGCTTTAACTTACTGACAACTATATACTGTGCCACATAGTAGTCTCCGAATAAGTAGAGAAACGAAAACAGTGTGTCAGGCTTCGTTTAATGGATGACCTTCCATGCGTTCTTGCTTGTTAATGCCGCAGACAAAAACACTGAACAGTGCGAATGCTAGTATGGCAGTAAAGTAATCTAGGGATAGCACTTATTGGACTCCAAATTACAGGTTGGCAGCGCGCCAAAGTAAACTGATGAACATCTTTTTCCTATTTGCTCACAAAATGCTGCAGTGAAGAGCAAATTCAATCCTAACCCTCGTTTAGCGAATTGCGCCCAAATGGTGATCAAGGTCCTTGAGAGGCGGAACTCTCCAGCAGTGGCAGCCGAGGTGTCCAGCACGCGGCCGAATATGAAGTCCAGCTCCGAGAATCGCGGTGCGAGGCTGACCCGGCGTACATCGAACAGGAAGCCGAACACTTCGTTTCGGCGCTCGGCTGCCAACTCCAAAGCCAGGTGGACCAGCGGACAGACAAACAGCACGTCCGCGATCAGCTGGCGCACCCACCAGTCCACTTCTTGGCTGCCTGCCGTGCGCAGAAACGGTTGAATTACGTCACATAGTTATAATCTACTGTATAGCTCATAGTATCAGAAATTTATTATCAGCTGCTTGTTTATCGCCATCTGAGCTGTCTCTTTTTGTCTTTCTGCTGCCGTTTTTGCGTCTGGATGTAGCCCTATTATTCTACAAGTCTGTTTTTGAAGTTTGCGTTTTCCGCCATTCTGTAACGTCCAATGTGATCCTTGTACGCTTATTGCGCAAATACGCATTTAGAACCCGCATTTCGATTTAGAAGAAAAAACAGCAAAAATGATGGGACATATGCGTTTCATTTCTTCAAGAAGTGCGAATGATACGACTGCAAGAAAGCTGCCACTGCCAATGTTTAAAATTTTGCACCTGCGATTTGCTTAGACGCATATACTGAAACTAAGGTGACATTTATTTATTTGGAGGATTATATTCAATCGTCGTTATTTGGGCACTTTGTGCGAGCATATATATTTGCTACCGCCATCTGCCTTGGATATTCCGTTTCCTGCTCATAATGAAAGAAAATAATGAGAGAGCACATATATAGGTAAAGACGAAATAGGAGGGTGTGTTCGCCCTCAAGAAGGTTTTTCCGTGCTTCAAGTTGTTTCCTTTAGGACAAAAAATGTAAGTGGATTTTAAGGAAAAAGAATAAAAAACTTTTCTAAACCTCTACTTATTACGGCATGTTACACGAGAAATGTTTTCTTCAACTTCTGGTGTGAATTACATTGAAGAAATACAACACTAAATATACATAAAGCCAGTGGAATAGGACGTAAAGATTTCCCTGTAAAAATAACCTCGGAACATCGCTAAGATTGTCCCCCTCTCCCCATCAAACGCGGAGCGTTCGCACCTCAGCTCTTGCGACTTACGGCTACGCTTTTTAACAACCTACTGGAGTGAGCCGTTATAAGATTTAAGAATTTTGAGACACTTAGGATAGTCTATGGTTATCAAAGTGGAAGCCCTATTTGCACGCTTCCTCCAAATCCGCTAGACAGCGAAAGGTTTTGACACCACCAGATAAGTTGCACCGACGGCTGCGTTAGAATTTTGATACCGAAGACATCAATCCCGGCGCCACATGGAAGTTCATTATTGATGCCTTACGAGCAAATGGCGCCACGGTTTCTGTGATGCAAGTGAGGGACTCGAACGTACGACCTTACCTGGGACGCAAACTCAAGGAGTTATTCGAAGTTCAAACACAAGACCGTGATTTGGGACTACAACCATTGACCACGCTTTGGGACATGAACCATCTATCTTCCCTCTCGCTCTATAAACCCATTGATACTAATATGTTACACTGACGTTCCACAACTTCCGTACCACTTCCGGTGGTCAGCTTTAGTGACAAGTTATGAGGACAAGAATTGGTGTTATGAGCCCTACTATGGCTTTTATCTTGAAAACTTCCTGACTCGCTCACATCCATTAAAAATGTTAAAGACGGCTTATTGTGGGCCCAGAAAGGTTAGGTCTCTTTAGAAGTCTTGGTTTAAGGGCAAAGTTAATTCTTCCGCAACCAGATCACACTAGGAGTTAAACTTTCAAATTTATTCACCTAAATAAGTAAAATATTTTAGCAACTTGCCTCCCCCTGAAGCGTGCCTTTACAGGAAGTAAGCAGTCTAACGTGACTTCATATGTATTGACTATTTGCATTTCCCTTGCTCATCTTGTCATCAAGGCTTCCCATGACTTGCCGCTGAGCGCTACGTTTGACCAGGAATGAATGCTGAAGTGCGGGCGTGGGCATGCTGTTCCCTCGTTTGCGAGTGAGAAGCTGCATCGCCACAACCAAAGTCTCCTGCAGTCATCCTTTCGCCCAGAGAACGCTTCTATAAAATTCACATTGACATCGCCGGCCGTCTTCCTCCACGACAACACAAGTAGCCTAAACCATGATAAAGCGTTTTTATTGACGTCCTAAACTACGCCCTTTGCAGATCCCATGGCAATAATTTCGGCATACGCTCTTATCAGTCCCTGCAAAACACGTTTCTGTCGCCTAACAAAAATTGCCACTAACACAGGGTAGCAGTTGAAAAGCGTACGATTACGTTAGCGTTATACCGCATCATGCCACATCAAAACGACTGCTTTTCACCGCAAGCCAACGAATTTGAGCGGTTTCACTGACATCTTAATGCGGCGCTCATGGTCCGTGTCGACTAGGCACTTTGGGTCGATTTCCTCCCCCTCGTAGTTTTTGTCTTCGTGCTGCTTTGTATTGTTTTCAAGGAAGACTTGCTGTGCGTACAAGTCCAACTAGCGTATGACACTCCTATACGTGCCTTCCAGCGGAGCCCGTTCACCCTCCTTCCCCTTTCACAACCTCAGATGCGACCACATTTCTCCAATGGCGGCAATATTCGATAATCGTCATTCTACCTGTTAAGCAACGTCACACGTTCGGAGAAGCAACCTTCATTTCTACGGACACGCAGAGGATAAGTAATTTTTTTCTGTAGGCGTACGCTACTGGGAGGTCTTTGCTGCCGCCATATACGTGTGCATATCTGGTTATTGACCGGCTGTCCAAGCATAGCCCAAGCATATGACACAACTTTTCGGTAACAAAGCGAAATTTGATAACCGTCGATGAACTAAAGCGTGTCTTTATTTAAAACTCCTCAACAGGCCCACTTGTTCCCCATTTTCACCGTCCTTGACTCCTTCGTAACCGCTACATGCAGTTCCTCGGACACCTAAGCATATAGACATTATCGGACTCCCTCTTCGCGGGTCTGAGCACCTGTGGCGCCGAGTCACAGTGGTCACTCTCCAGGAAGGAATAGAGGCGTGAGCCCAGCTCAACGTTTCTAGATGAAACCAGTTCGAACACTTGGATCCGCCGATAGAAATGCCGAAAGTGTTTGAGGTTTCCGTTAGGAACGGTTTATTTCCTTGCTTGTTTGTATTGCGATGTGGTTAGTTGGAACAGCTATATAATATATGCAATAGCTTTTCGGGTGAAGCATTTTTGCTCTTTTGAACACATGCAGCGCTTTTGTCTCTTTGTGCCCCTGTTTTTCGTGCAGCATAAATCTACAGTGTGATAATCCTGCTAACAGCACCACTTCACTCACCAGAAGCAGTCGTTGGGTCTTCAGCGGCGTCAACCTGAATCTGCTTCCGATAAGCCGTCGCCAGCGCTTTGCCGTCTTGTACGTGGTAGAACCTCTGGAGCCAGTCAGAAGCTTGCGCAAATGCATCTTGCCTCCCGAAAGGGGCGTACTGTAGGACACGGGACATTTTGTGGACATATGGAACTTTTGAAATTTTGGAGTTAAATACACGACGAATCTAGCTGCTAATACTATATGTGTCAGTATTCAAAATCACAAGTCTGAGATATCATAACATTATCACGTAGCTTCGCAGTGTTTCCTTTTCACACCCAGGTTTCACCGACGTGTTACTGTTATCGTTTTATTTCTTACACGACAGGATACGCCACCGAGTTTTTCTTTAATGGCCACAGGGCAATGCAAAGTCTACATTATTTGAGATTGCGGCAGTTGCTTCTAACATCTAAACTTGAGCGTTTCTTTATGAGCTTTAAGTTAGGTGCCGCCTAGAGCGGCGTGAATGTTTCTAATGACCGTTAAAGGAGCTTGATACCGACGCCGCCATATAAGTGAGCTCTGCGGCGGCGAATGAATATACTTCCACGGTGTTCTGAGCCCCTAATCAGACGGCATTGTCGTTACCACCACGTGACATCTTCTAGAGATACTAGCACCACTGTGCGACGCCACTGTAGATGGAACTTACCGAACAGACACCGCCTCTGGTTTTCGCACAGCTCTAAAAGCCACTCATTATCCAAGGAGCGCTTCATGAATTTGCGGAATAGTGGCTTGACTTCTTCATCCACTTCGCTACATTAAATGCGTGGAGCACCCCAACAGAAATTGTGGAACTGCTACTTCGCACTTCAAAAAAGCTACTCTGATTAGTAATCAAAATAATTAAACATTTTTTAGGACTTGGGATACTTTAAAAAGGAAGCCGCTAGTGGTGTTTACAAGCTTCGTTAGAAAAGAATGACCTCAGGCCCTCTTCTTGTCAAGACGTAAATGAGCCAAGAGGTCGTTCCTTATCTGCACTGAGGACGTGGAGCATCTTTTCTACCCTTTCCCCAACGCTGCCAAGGAAAATATTATGTACTCTTCAACGTATGGCGCGAAGCTGGACCATTTCCCCGGTATTCCAAGTAAGGTACCACCAAGAAGGCTGTTGATGTACGGATCAGCCAGTACCATCGGCCTTTTCAAATACTCTCCGCAAGCTGTTATGGCGCTGCAATTACCAGTGGGACAAACCTTTGGGATCTTATTTGTGAGATGGTTAGCAAGTTGCTGTGCGGATTGCTGCCGCCCAAACAGCCTCAGTTAAGGACGCTCACGGATGTCGCAAACGAAGAAATCCTGGATGATCTTGACTTCTCGTCATTGTCTTCTGGAGCGGCAGGCAGGATACACGCCACCGTACGTGCAATTCATGGTCCAAACGCGGCATCCGAGACACTCATAAACGGAATCCAGTACTTCTACACGTAGTCAGCTGCTACTTAGACACCGCAGGCCCAGCCTGCGAGCGACGATCCGGGTAATAGACTCTCGGAGGCCGTTGCACAACCATCTGCTAGACGAACCACGACCACAGCTATGCCTATGACATTAAGTATTAAAGGCCTACCTGCGTGACACCGATGAAATAAACCACTCATCAACGTTTCTGACGCCGTCATCTGCGCATTTTGTTTTCCCATGCCGCATCCACTCTGAGGCTGTGCGAGGAAGGACCCTCAGCTCTTGCAGACAAACCAAACATAGAAGCATTTAGAGAAGATTGCTTTGCAGTGAGACACCAAAGATTCGTATATAGCGATGGTCCTTAACAACGAGTACACACGAACATGCTGCACTGATTACGATCAATTCATGAAACTCTCTCTCAACGAAGAAGTGACACAACTCCAAGATCTCCCTCAGCGATATGACACCGACAGCCCCACCCTCAGTTACAGATTCAACCGAAGCCATGACCCCACTCAAAGACCGTTCTGTAATTCATGGGCACGAATCGCCATTTTTGAAGTGTCTACTGATGGCGGAAGGATAAGTGTTTGGTGGAGAAAGGTGCAGTATAATATGCCACCAGAAGATAGCTTATTAAGCACAAAGAATGGACAATCTATGCTGTAAGCCGCCTTATTTTGTCATCAGGGGGATCCTCCTCAAGGTTTTAGGTCAACGAACATACGTTTCCCGCGAGCTTCGCAATTTCACGGTGCTAATGTGACGCAATCTTGGGCTGGACAATCTGCCTGGGGACTAGCGCAGCCCTCAACTCGTTGAAATGCTATCCAGCTTTCACTAAACGAAGACGTACGTGCGACAAGAATCCTGGAGCATCATCAATTCCTGACTGTCGCCGATTAAGAAGGGAGCACCTTCCCTGGGTCAAGCGTCATAGTGTGAACACCGACACATTTCAAGACAATTATCAAGAGGTACACGCAGTTACTCTTGAACTGAGTACTTGGCATTGCAAGAGGCGTAAAAGTGCTGTTTGTTTCCAGAAAGCTTGTGCTGTTGCGATTGTGAAACATTTTTGAGAAGAGTACGGACGCCTCAAAAGGAAACCCTGCTTCTGAGGATGGTCTTGACAGCACTGCAGACGCTTCCCCATTTTGCGAGCAATTCCTAAACTCTACAAGCCAGGACCATGCACCTACCTTAGTCATTAATCAAGCACTGACCGAGGATAAACAAGACAAGATCAACAATCGTTTTCTCAGTTAGAAAGTGCTTTACGACATACAACGTCCGACAAAAGCCATTTGGCAAGCGCCACCAATGGATCCGATAAACACACCCGACCTCTTGACAAAACACATATCGTTCATCGTCCCAGAAGGTCATGCAGCCATAAAATTCCTGGGTAGCAGCAGTAATCATGGTGAGAAAGACGATCCACTGCGGTTAAGTGTTGATTATGTCCATCGGGAGAAATTACTCAAAATAATTTGTTCCAATGCCCCGCATCATCACCACGGTGCACCAGCTCTGGAATGGCAAGTTCTTTTTATCAGTGGACACAAAGAGTGTGTGGGTGAACTTGGCGTATTCGCAAAACTGAATTAAGGAAACGAGTACAACACTAAAAGTTTTCACATCTTGAAGCCAGTGAATCAATACAAGACCACATTCAGCAGACCCAATGACCTCTACGACTACGATGTCTGTAAGAGGATGTCATTTCGGCACTGTTGATCCTTAGCTAAGTTACGCATGCATTTAACGCTGTACTCGGTGGCCTCAAGTGGCATATTCGTGTTCCATACTTAGATGACGTCGTTTTGTTTGGACTTAACTTAGGTGATCACAGGAGAAGTCTTGGAAGCATGCTGGAAGCTATCAAGTCCTCAGAATTAACCTTGAAGCCAAAAAAGTGGCATTTCGGAAACGAGGAGCTGCTATAAAATATTTCTCAATGTCAGCAGACGAGAAGCTGCGAACAAACGTGCACAGACGTCTACTACCGACAAATCCTTAAGGCGCTTTCGCGTCGCCGGGGTAGCATGTGACGGTAGCAGACGTGATATTTTACTTGAAAGCTTCACAACTTGACGTAACGAAACAGTTCTAGTACCTATAACATTCAACTCCTGTCCTCAGGTATGTTGATAAGGACGCAGAAAGCGAAATCCAAACTGATGCAAGCAGCTCGTGCCTGGTATTCTAGAGAAGGATGGAATTGAGGGAGATGATGTCTGAGCTACCTGTCGAAAGTGAAGGCAAACAAAATATTCTATAAGCGAGAGGGGGTGCTTCACCGTATTTTGCGTCCGATTAAACGTCTACCCAGAGTAAGCAGTGTAGTTGGTAAGCAACTACCACGCGCTAGCTGGCTTGCCAACTGGCAAAACTGCTCGGGCCGTCTTGTTCGCAGTAGCTCGCGCCTCCTGGTATACTTTACTGTAGTTCACAACTTAAAGCGTAGGCAACCGATGAAGACTACCTTCGATAGCACCCGTTGCCGCACCACTGGAAGAAAATGGCGAGGAAGGCTTTATGGGACCAAAGAACACTAGCGATATTCACAGCACGAGCGGTGGGACCCTGAGTCGCATAGTCTCATCGAGTACTTCAGTTAAAAGCTATGGAGGTATCAAACCCTGACTCATTTTGACGTCGGAACACCATTCCTCTGAACAACGTGGCACGTAACAGGACCACCTGACTCCCTGTAGACCCTGCGAAGCACCGTAGGGACAGCTTCACACGATAATTCAACAGTTGTTTACTTCAGATTTACTCGTATGCTCTGCCAAATTAAGACAAGCATTACTGGCCTTGTCTTTCAGCTGATGTCGCATTCTACATCAAATCTTTTCGAATGTCAGATCCGAGAGAAGCTGCCAAAACCAGCTAGAGTTCCTCAGCCAATCAAACTATCATGGAGACCTTTTAAGAGCGTTAGCTCTGACTGCTTACACTTGCCGAGTTCTCGCCCGTTTCTTTGTCGCTCTCATAATAAAAATGGCCAAGTCAGGTGATCGTAACCACAGCACTGCAAATTATTTTGTACCTCCTCTTTGACCACCCATACAATAGAGTCCACCCCCTGGTTAACTTTGTGTGACTTGATGACTTCCAAAAGCCACAAGCACAAGCCACAGTAATTGGCCAGAGCGTTGTCAAATGTAAAGCCTCTCTTAATGTACTTGAGTCGTAAACAGGCTATTCTAATGAAGCCAATTTTTGTGGCACTTCGAATTCATTTGTCTCGCACCCATGTGCCGTTTCAAAAAAGTTCGCTGAGGATCCTTACATGTGTAGCGCACCTGAACAGGTCCATCTATGCAATCGGGTAGTAATAAGAAACTTCTGTGAAAGGCGAAAGAAAACCTCAAGTGATAAGGTGACCGCCGTTTTGAATCTTGGTTCGCAAGCTCACACCGCAAATAGAGTGGTTTCAGGGACATCTTAGATAAGCCGTTGCCACCATTTTCCATAGAACGCCGCATTCCAGCTTCGTTTTGAGCAGGGCAGGGAATGCGATAATCAATAAAGGTGGAAGCAGATATAAACTACGGTTCTGACGGCAGCGCCATCAATGCTGCCCAAAATGGCGCTTTGCCGACCAAGTTTTTTTATTTAGCTTTATTTATTTCGCTTTTTTACAGCAGACAAATACAATGCCTGATGCCCGTACGGCTGCCATTCGTGAAGGTAATCTGACGCTGGGATTTGACCAGAGGTGTCGCGCGAGGAGCCGACACCGTTCGCTTCTACTTCGTTTGCTTTGCTTCGTTTTGTACATCGCCCCCCTGCTGCTACTGCTGCTTCTTGACACACCTAGCGAACTTTATTCGTACTGGTACGTATCTGTACAAATATACAACATTGCCTGACAATGCCACACAGTCTACGAGTCCCCCAACAACCCTTTCAGCCCATCGCCACCGATGCCCATCTCACCTGCCTCCTAGCCCTAGACTCGGCTCCGGTGTCCTTGAGGTTCGCAGACAGCCATGGAAAAGTCGCGCGTTGGGATTAATACTTCTGCCGCGTTTCCTTGACGTTCGCAGGCAGCCATGGAGGACACGAGCGACAGCAAACCGCGTTGACTGTGTTTAATAAATCTTCCGCGCTGTACATTAGGTTCAGGAGAGTAGAACGCGAGCCATTTTGCTGCGAAGGCAACACTACGACAGCCAAAGCGAGACCGCGGGTGGCCGCAGCTACGTCGTGAAGAGGCGTAGCTACGAGAAGAAGAAGACGAAGACGAAGAAAAAGAGAGTACAAAGAAGAAAATAGGACGACAAAGAAGAAGACGAAGAAGACGACGAAGAAGCAGATAAAGAAGAACAAGAAGGCGAAGAAGTAGACAAAGAAAACGAAGAGGAAGAAGTACGCTCGGTCACCCGCAGCTTAAGTTTTCGCTCCACATTCGGCTCAGCAGCGTTGAACCCGTCTCAGTTTTCAGAAAAATACTACGAAGAAAAAAATCAACGGGGAACAGCGAAAGCTACGCACAGACAAAAAGGGGGAGGACGATGCACACACAGCGCTGACTTACAACTGAAGGTTTATTTCAGAAACGTCGGTATATATACAGTAGCATCAAGGGATACAACAGCAACCTAGTTAGAAACAGCCATCGCCACCAGAAAACATACAGGATACAAGTAACATACAGGTAAAGATCACTGAGGATGGGTAATGGGTGCAATGCATGATCCAATACACATGCCATTCTTCTGAATGAAACGTGAGCCGTTCCATTCCGCGAAGGTGGAGCGTTACTCAGGTCCATTCAGGGAAGCAATGTGAAACAAATCTTTAGATTTGTGGATGAATATCTTGTGTTGTTACAGTGTGAACAGGACGTCCTCCCTTCCGAAACTTCCAAAGTTCTTAGCAATTTTGCAAGCACTCTGAGCCCATTGATTGTCACTCATGAACTTCCTACTAATGGCTTCATACGGCTTTTAGAATTGGGAATTCATTTTAACCCCAGTTACGTGTGCTGGGCCTTTGAGCCTCGAGCCAACAAATCACTTCTTCCTTTTGACTCAGCACACTCAAAGTTAGTTAAGCGCAGTATCATCAATTTATGTTTTAACAATTCATTCAAACAATCCTGCAACCACAAACTGGAAAACAGCTTTTTAACCCAGACGCGCCGATTACGACAGGCTGGATACCCACTAGCCCTCATATCATCAGTGGCTGAGGCCTTATTGAAAGTAAAAGAAAAAAGAATCAGAGATAAGGGCAAGATCGCAGTCATCCCCTACGTACACGGGATTTCCCCCTACTTAAGAAAAATAAGAAAAAGAGTAGGAATAGACGTTTTATTTTCTGCTCCGGATCGCTTGTCAAGCCTCTGCAAGCGCGTTAACCAGATGGGTCGTAAAGCACACAGGATGCACCGTTAATCATCGCGACCAGTTCATTTCCTGTGCTCAGGGCGTTATATATTCCATCCCCTTATCTTGCGGCCATGCGCACGTAGGCCAAACCGGCAGATGCCTCAACAAGAGATTGTTTGAGCACAATTACAATGTTACACAACGTATCTCGGGTAACCTGGGCATTCATTGCCGAGATTACAAATGCACCCCTGAGTTGGGCAACACGAGCATGATAAGCAGGTGCGGTGACAAAACCACGCGAGAGATTATTGAAGCCTTAAACATTGCGCATGTTAAAGAGCATTGTGTCAGCACCCCCTCCATAGCCCTAATAGATAAATAATTGCAGTTCTTATCGAGAGCTGGATGATCTGTGTTATCCTGTATGTTTTCTGGTGGCGATGACTGTTTCTAACTAGGTTGCTGTTGTATCCCTTGATGCTATTGTATATTTACCGACGTGTCTGAAATAAACCTTCAGTTGTAAGTCAGCGCTGTGTGTGTCTTGTCCTCCCCCTTTTTGTCCGTGTGTAGCTTGCGCTGTTCCCCCTTGCGATGAACCAACTAGCCCGCAACATTTTGTTCAATAAATGCTAATCAAGACAGGGAAAGCCACTGGCACTGTCTTACCGACTGGCCTTTTATTTAAAAGCAACTTCGTATTTGTGTATAGGACGTTCCATGGAGTACATGAATTCTCATGACGTCTGCGCTTTGGAATTCAAAGAGCAGGTGCAGGGGACTTGCGCTACAGCTTTCTCCGCGCTTGCGGACTATACACACAGTAGAATAGATAGCTATAAGGCGATAGACAGGCAGCGGCTTGAGCAAAGTTGCTTAGGCCCAGATATCCGGCACCTGCCCATGGTTCTTCCGATACTCACAAGCTTGCTTTTGTGGCTAAGCAAAAGAAGAAATCCCGGCTTCACGACTGATCTCATCATTTGGGAATGCAAAATGTTTCATGAAGCACATGTTCCATACAATAACGGCTTTGTTTCTCGGTTTTTCTTTAGCTTAGTTTTTTCTTGATTAGCACTTGGTTAACGTGCAAAATAAGACGACTGCATGTTTTTCCAAATCAATATGAGACACCTAACAAATAGACGCATTTGTAAAATGCCGGTTTTCTCAGAAGTTAGCAGGATGTATGCGGACCTTGCAAAAAAGGAGCGACTTGGAAGCTGCTTCAGGAAGTGTAAAGCCACTGGCACTCCGCAGCTATAATCGTATCAGCTATGCTTGTCAAATTGTCCGCAGCTTCCCTCTCCTGAAAAGTTGTGAGATAAACTGGTCTTATTTTCCGCCATGTTGTCGATCACTTAAAAGGTCCCTATTCTCTCTTCCTTTGTCAATGATTCATCTGTACCTTTAAGAACATCTGAACCACCGTGGGCGCTGTACGCTTTCAACTTTACTTGTAAGAATGGGACCTTGAGTGCTGACGTTACGGCGTTCGTAAACAGAGACATTTTCGGATTAACATCTCAAGTATGTGTTGCTTTCTGCGCCCTTCATCTTCCAGGCCATAGAAGTTATATTGGAAGAAAGCCGCTTGCTGCATTCAAACTACAGTCTAACTGTCAAAGCTGTCCTGGAGCTGGTCATGTCCTGTCAGCAAGATCTTCCGAAAGGAGAACAAAGAAAGCAAAATAAGACAACGTACGATTGTTTCCGCGCACCTTTATTTACTTGGTGTTCTGTATGGTGCGTTTTATACTCCGACTGATGATTGCAAAACAGCTTGTCCAATGACACTTCGCTTTTATAAGATACATTACAAGCTCTAGGAAATCATTCCATTGATTACTGGAGATATTCAGAAATAGGCAGGGTAGGTCCTGTCGGGCTGGGTTTAAGAGCAAGTGGATAAAAAATGAAAGAGCGAGAAAGCAGAGAGGTATGTTTCACTAAAATATAAATAAAATCTCTATGAGAGAAACCAGAGTAATTTTTATAATTTTAGGAGTAAAAGGAATGAACTTGTGCAATAGGTTGAAGATGAAAGAAACGTGACGACAGGACAGAGCGCAATATTGCTTGCAGGAGAGTAGCCTAATTTTGTACGGCTGCGAACTTACCGCAACATATTTTCAGCTTTAATTAATAACTAACAAAGCTAGAAACACTTGACAAAAATATGCTTTGTTTTACCCGCTGCGTGGCGTAGTATTTACGGCGCTAGACTTTTGTGACCAGGAATCCGGGATAAAATCCTGATCACGGCGGCAGCTTTTCGATAAAGGCGTGAAGCCAAGAGCCCGTGTGCTATGCGATGTCAGTTCACTTTAAAGAACCCCAGATGATCGAAACTTCCGGAGCCCTCCACTATGGCGTCTCTCATAACCTTAGTCGTATTGCGACGTTAAACCTTATTAAACTAAGCGAAACGAAACCATACTTTGTTTTCTCTTTTCAATATCGCAGCTACTAGTTCAGTGCCCGTAAAATGGCGGGAAATCGGTATGAAAGTTTTTTCTACAAGTAGAACAGTACCTTCGGAAACTTCGGATGTGGGTTGAAGATAGCTGCTCCCCTTTTAGGACCCAGTTTCTGTGGTCTTAATGCCCTTGATTGTGCTGATGTGGAAGGGCAGGTCGCGCCTAGTAGCTGCACGCAGCTCAAATTTCTTGCGCTCATGTTTTATTAAAACTGTATTGCTTTCGATATGCAGATGGTGTTCGCATTTTTTCTCCTACGCCCATTATTGAGATGTACTTTCGATGACCATATTAACTGCCGAAGTAGTCAGAAATACCACTTTTATTACCGAATGCAGAAGTGTAATTGAAAGTGGTTTGGCCCACATGGCCTGGTTTTGTAAGCATATGGTCTCACAAGGCATGTCAGAGGGTTCGCATTCGGCAGTTGTTACGGGTGCCCTGCACGTTCCCTTACATCCCTGGAAACTAAGTGGCTTGAAAAATTTTGCTACGACGTGCACATGCATACCTGTCCGGAAAGAATGTTGGAGGCCTGCGCCGATCCCTCGTCCGATGTGACGCCCACAAAAAATCGGAGGCCCGTGAGACGAGACGCGGAGCGTTTCGAGCGCACCAGGGACGGTCCCACGGTGCGACCGGCGCCGCTCGTTGCCAGTAGCACGCTTTCGGCAGGAGCTGCACGGAGGCAGGCGAGCCGCTCCGGGCTTGGCTCCGTGGGACACTGAAGCAGGAGGCTCACGTCGTGTGCGCTGGCGCTCAGATACCTGCACGGGCCAATTCTTACCCTCGGATCATCATTGTCACCAGCTTTGCCACATAGAGTATAGGAACGACGCCACCTCCACTGACCGTTAATTACTTCCTGTACTGTATCAATCACAGATGTATGTTATTAGCGCTGGCGGGTACATCACGACTTTGCTGCCTGCTGCTGGTATGCCTAGTGCTAACTTCAGGAATCATCGCTTACCTTCTTGCCTTCCCATTTCGTGCATGTGCCTGAGCTAATCTTTTTTCTGGTTACACTTAGGACACCAATGAGTCCATTTTGTTTTGTAACGAACTCTGCTCGTTCCGTCTTCATACGCTAATGATTTTCTTCTTTCCGATGCAGTATCGGATTCATTATTATACCTTATTGCAGGGGGTAAGAACAGCAATAGTTGCGACTTTATGCCAAGCCAGACTGAGGTAGGTTTTAGAAGGGCCGTTTAATTCCCGAGCCATGCTCGTAACTATGCACCCTCAGACGTCTACTCAACTGTCGTTGGCGGGGATGCCCTCTTCCGAGCGCTCTTCATAGGAACTGAAAGTGTTTGCCCGATTTCGACTTTTATTTCCACAAATGCGTGCTGGATACGGTACTTGAGCAGGTGTTTAATGTTCATTGCACCTGCGTTGTACACGAGTGACTTCACAATGCCCCTCCCCCCATTCCCCTTCCCCCCCCCCCCCCCCGCTACACACAAAAGAAAATTAATAGGCGTTTGATCAGGTAACCTCGGTGGCGAGGGAGGGCCTGCTGGTTGGTCCAAGACCCATTGAGTTTAGCAGAAATTGTACGTTGTTGATGCGTCGAAGCTTTGGGCCAATTATGCTGAGGCACAATCGTGTTGAAAGAAGCAGATCTTCTGCTGCATTCGCCTGTCACTGAAATCACGCAGAACGTCATTGCCGGGAACACTTATAAGGATGCAGTATTCTCTCCCTAAAGTGCAGGCTCATCATCGGCACAGTGGTACGACAAGCAGGCCTGCGCAGCGGCAGAAAAAACATCAGGTGGTATTAAAGGATCCCTCTATCGCTTCAGCAATGCGGCCTCAGTGCCTCCCGGCATCACATCAATTCAGTCTTGTCGTTGCTACAGTAGTTCAAAGCGTGGTGAGTCATTTTAGAACAAAAACGCAATTCCAGAGTTTCAGAGGTCAACGAAATCATCTAGTATTTTTATGAGGCAGCTACTCTGCATTTCTTTCTCTCAAAACAAGCGAACTAAAACTCTTAGTTTAAGTCACAAGGTTTAATGTTTTAGAGTTACTCATGGTATCATAGAAGCTGTAATGGAGCGCCCCAAGAAATTTCGACTGCCTGCGGTTTTTAAATGCGCACTGATCTCACATAGTCTACGAGGGCCTTGCGAAATCTGTGAAGATTGCAAATTATTATATAGAAAGGAAAACACATATAATCAAATTTGTGTATGTCACTGGACACCTGAGACGCACCGTATGGGAAGGGAAGAAGGTGGCAGTGAACGAGGTACGGTTGCGGAGGGCTACGAATAAATTTCCACCACCTAGGAACTCTCACGTTCACTGACACTGCTGTGCCTGTTTCTCAGTGCTATGCCGCAAAGTAAAACCGTGCCAAATTATGCTTGTGGGAAGATGGATTAAGAGCCAATGTTGCAGTGCTCTTGGATGCCCAGTCAGGCGCACTACTCCTATAGTCCACGCAGGCTCGCTAATACGTCATTGTTAACACAGCGGAACAGACGCCGACAAAGAGTGTGAGTGAGTGAGTGAGTGAGTGAGTGAGTGAGTGAGTGAGTGAGTGAGTGAGTGAGTGAGTGAGTGAAAAACTTTATTTAGCTCTAGATTGGCTTGTCTTCTGCGGTTTCAGATGGCTTCGTCCATCTTCTAAGACAAAGGTCGGTTGCCCTTGGTCCAGGGCTTCGCTGGATGCTGCTGCCAGTTGTGCTCGCCGAATCAGACCTTCTTGGTCGACTCTGCGATCGCTGGACAGCACTCCCCCCATTGCTCCGCACTCGGGTTATAACGGGTACCACGCTTATCCTCTGACATGCCCACGTTATGTGGTACAGCGTGGGTGGTTCTTGGCACCAAGGGCATTTGTCAGTGTACTGTGTGGGATACATTTTGTTGAGTACGTATAGGTTCGGGTACGAGCCCGTTTGTATCTGCCTCCACGCGATTGAGTCCTCTCTGCTAAGGGAGTTGTGTGGTGGTGGGTACCGCTTTCGGCAGCCCTTGTAATGGTTTAGTATCGCCGAATAATCTTGGGGTACAGGTTCGTTCCCCTCGAGGTCGCCTACGTTGGATGCTCGGTATTAAGTGTACCCTCGAGCTATCCTGTCCGCCTCTTGGTTCCCTGTTACTGCGTGCCGGCGTCCATACTATCGTATGCTTGATTGGTTTTTCGTTTGGTTGTCGTGTTATGTGGCCCCCAGACAAAGAAAAAATTACAAACAGGGGCGCTGCCTGTGTGTGTGTATGTAATGATGAACCACCAATTTCCCCAAGCTTCCACTTTAGTACTTTCTTGCAGCTTTGTTAAAGTCGGAATTATATGTCGGGTTGTAGCAAATGCGCTATCGCGTCATATCATTGAAGGAGGAGCTTAAGTGTCCCCCCTAATTTTTTGTTCAGTGTAGGGTTTCTTTTCTGGGTGAGAATTTTGTATATAAAAAAATTGCGAGACTGAAAGCATAACGAGAGCTGGAGTCGGTTTCAGACAGACGAAACCAGACTATACCCAAGGCTCGAAAGTGTTCACGGCGATAGAGAAACAAAGGTACTCTAATGTAATGCTGTTGTGGCTCAAATGAAACATTGTAATCATTAATAAAGTGTGAAAAAGAGTCTTCAAACATTCCTAACAACAACACCGCTTCCCCGGCCCCTTAATGTTTTGTATATTCATGGCCCAATTGCAACAAATGAAACGCGATTGAGCCGCCGGTGTAAATGTTGGGACTACGGTTTGCTTTACTTCTCCGTTATAGCGCACCACGAGGGGAAACTCGACATTTGGAATATAAGACAGCACTTCCGACTAAACGCCATTTATGTAAAAGTGTTTGCCTCGAGCAATTACTAAGCTATAGAGAAGCATTTTACGTCGCGCGTAAGGATGAGCTATCGCTGCGTGACTGATGCGTAAGCGCAACACACCCGACGCACGCCAAGGTACACTAAAAGTCATCGCTCAGCTTCACGACGGACGAAACGAGTGCAAAACATTAACGAAGTTGATTATTTGCCTTGAAACGTAAACAATATGTTGTTAGGGAAATGCAGCCCAAACGGAGGTACCTCCGAAGCGGTGCCTCGCCGTGCAGGATGACCTTGGAGAACCGTGATTGCCGCCAGAAGCGATCACGCCCCGTCAAGTGTGCGCCGATGGACCATGACCCGGAGGCGCTCCCCATGAGCACCACGTCGCTGGAGTTACCGCCGAAGCTGGCGATATGCATTAGCACCCACTCAAGGGCCAGTCGCTGGTCGTCCAGCCCCACGTTCCCAGGGGCATCGTCCGTGCCTGCGCAGTAACGGTGACCATTTAAGAGGCTGCACAATTCTTACCTTCGTCCAAAAATTTCCTTGGCTGAGCGCAAAGATCAATATTCGCACTGAAACTGGCGAGAAAAAGCGCCTTGTAGGAGAGCAGCAGAACGCTGCCTAGACTGTTCGTGGAGTACAAGGTCTCCACACCGGAGTAAGACAAAAGCACAGTTGTGTGACTAGGGTCAGCAGCACTCACTGCCACTGCTAGCGTATCAGTTTCTGTCCCACCTGCTTAGTGAATGTATCTCCATTTTCATATTACAAGAAGGAGAAAAAAACACGAATTAGAAAAGCTTTTTGAATGACTGATGAAAGATAGACGATCAAATACTTTGTGAGGTGCATGAAGACTGAGATTGACAGTGTGATAAAAAGTATTGAAAACATTCTTTCAGCCGGTAAAATAATTCAGATGGATTAAGTGGGTTAATGAGAGAACAGTGTCTTGTACTAGTATCAAGTTGCTGCTAAACTATTTTCACGCGGCCTCTGTCGTCTTGCGCACTGTTGTTCCTGTCGTCGCATGTGACATCAACATAATCTTCGTTAGAAAACCTGGACAACCCCGGTTACACCGTCGTGCTAACTCGAAACGGAGAACGTAGAAAGGACGTAACGTGCCTAACTGTGAATGTGAAGCGAGGCGAGAGTTTCCTGTATTCTTACTGCGACACTAGCGGTGGAGTATATATACCTTCTGACTATGTCGCCTCGCCCTCCCCCCCCTCCCTTCCCCCCCAAGCGACAGGTAGCGTGTGCCCGCTGCACTTTTTCTGCCTATCAGACTTTCTCAACTTTCTCTTACCCTCTGATTGTACCCTCTCCACTTCTCTGATAACGCCCGCTGCACCTGTTCACGGGAGGTAGGCGGGTGATTACGGCATATTATGGGAAGCACATGATAATCGCCATCAGCCCGGTTATACTCCCTGCAAGCCGAAGGCCTCTTCCATTTTCCTAAATTATTCCGATCCCGCCATAGCTGCTGAGACTTTGCCCCTGCAAATTTCTAACCTCATCCTCTCACCTAATTTTCGGTCACCCTCTGCTACGCTTCCCTTCCCCTGGAAACCAATTTGTTACCATTTGTCACCATCGGTTATCCTCCCTTCTCACTGCATGTCTTGTCTGTGCCAATTTCTTCTTCTTGATTCAAACAGAATGTCATCAACTCGAGTTATATCTCGGATCTACTCTGAACGCATCTTATCTCTTAACGCTAAATTTACTGCTTTCGAATCCATAGCTCTCTGCGGTGATCTCAACTTACCGTAAGTAGAACCCTCTTCGTTAGGCTTAACGGTTCAGCCCCACATGTGAGTAGAGGCAAGATGCAACCGTTATATACTTTCCTCTTGTGGAGATATCGGTAAGCTGTTGTCATAATTTGCGAATACTTGCCACACGCGCTCCACCCGTCTTATTTTCCTACTTATTGCTCTTTCGAGTTTCGGAATTGCGGTTTCTATCTGTCCCAAGTAGACAGATTCACCCACAACTTTCAGGGCTTCGCTACCTATTGTAACTGCTGTTTCTTTCCAAGGTTGTAGCATATGTTCCGAGGCGGAAGTAAATATCTCGTTTGAAATTCCTATGGCAGACTAGAATAGCAGATGAATGCCAATTTGGCATCGAAATGGTATGACACGAAGGACGGTGCACAGGAATAGGTTACATCACAAAATTGATAAGAGAGGAAATCTGACGTCACATGGAGGTCGGTTAGTGATTCCTTAAAAGCAGACGGTGCAGGTGCAGAGAAAAAGGGGGAAACGACCAACAGCAATGATGTCTATTGCGCATGCCGCTGCCCCATTTGCCGCTCCGACGGCTCGACGACATGTGGTTACGCAAGAGAGGCATGGCGAATGTGCAGCAAGAATGGAGGCACAATGGGATTTTTTAGCTGCTTCCTGCGGTCACTTGCGAATGTCTTCGCTACTCAAGAGCCAAGTAAGGCTTTCGCGTTAGAAGATGTCCCTTGAGGTGGCCGTAAGAAGACGCGCGCTCCCTCTGGTCTGTTCGCGCATCACCGCAGCTGAAGACAGTGGTCGACGCTATCTTGCCGCTGACGCTTGCTCCAAACTGCAGGGAGTGTTGCGGGTCTCGTCGCGGATTGGTTTCAAATTGCGATCATGTGTCAGAGCGGCGACACGTTGTTTACCTCAGTGCGTCGACTAGATTGAACAGAATGGTCTCCATGTCGCCGGCGGTATGCGACATCCTGGTAATCGAAAGTGCCACTGCAGGGATCTACTCGGTGACAGTTTTCTCGGCAATGAAAGATAGAATACAAAGGCGGTTTATTTATTTATTTTATTAGTCGTACCTCAAAGACCCAACAGTATGAAGGAGCACTGAAAAAGGGTAAAGGAGGGGGGGGGGGCACCTCATTTCGCAGGTCGAGCAAACGTTTCGACAAGTGGACTTGCCTTCGTCTGGGCAAAGTGATCATCACTGGCAGGAGTTTAAATACGCATTTGCTTACGAAGAAGAAAAGCTGTGGAGGGAGAAAGAGGGTCAGAAAAAAGTAGGTCAAGGAGTGTGGAGGGGGAGGATAGGGGAGAAGAAAGTAGGTCATGGAGTGAAAAAAAAAACAACCATCCGACAGAACAGTTCAGTGAAGTCATCCTGAATAAAATAGGATATCTATTCGCCAGGCAAATATTTACCGAGATTGACAATAAATTTCTTAAGCCATCAAACATACAAGCAGGTCAATTTTACTATACTGCCCAAGATCCACAAGGTTTACGCAAAAGCACTGTTTACGGCAGACATAGCAGGAATGCACGTAAAACACATTTTCCGTAATAATTAGCTCTTTTTTAAACTGCTCTACCTGGGCATCTACCACCGCCAGCATCGCTTCTATGTAGACCTGGATATCTGAATTTGTCTATCGGTCTGTACCAGTCCAGTGTCGAACCTGCATTCGTGAAATACCCTGCCGGCATCTTTCTGAGAAGTTCGTAGGCAGAACCATATACTTGCTTGCATTGAGAAAGCCGAACGCCCCCAGTCGGAAGTTGGGCGCTACGACGACCAGTTGTCCGAGACCGGCCAGCCAGCGACCGTCGTACGCGTTGTTGCTTCCACTCTGGAATTCGCGAGAAGCGAAGAACACGAGCACCGTCAGGCGGCAGCCCGGATCCGATTGGTCGGTGCACGGCGTCCAGATGTTCAGGTGCAGACAGTTCTCACTGGTGGCTTCCTTCTGATCAGTCCCCTAAAAGCACAAATACGTCCTCTAAAAGCACAAATACATTCGGGCCTGATCCGTCCCCTAAAAGCACACACGACGCGATGACAATCGCTGAAGCTAAGGTGTGCTCCGAATACATTCGGGTCTGAAGGGGAAATACCCGCACAGATGATTACGATACTGCTGTCGACATTTTATGGTGAACCGAATTAGCAGATCGAATTAGATAGCATAATTTCTTTTCTTACCAAGACTCAAATACGAATAATTTGCAGAACCTCTCAACGACTAACAATAGTACGTGATGGCATTACATTTGGCCGTCTTTCGATGGAGGCAAAAAACAAACGCCCGTGTGCTGTAAATTTCAGTGCACGTTGAAACTCGCAAGTGGCCGGTTCACGGAGCCCTCCACTACCACGTCTCTCATAGTCTGAGTCGTTTGGGGACGTTAAACTCGATAAACCAAAGCGAGCATTCCGATTACTTGTCAAAAAGTAAAGGAATTGTTTTTAGTGTATTTTGTATTTCGCATCGGCCCATGTACAGAAATACACATTGGCTAGCTTTAAGCCTTAAGTTGTAAGCGTAGACCCCCCATTTTATGCGTGCCATATCAGGAAGTGATATATGCGAAAGAGTAAGCGCGAGCGAGCGATCATCACTCCTTTGCTTGAGGTCTGACCTCATCGCTATTTCACGGCGGTGTCCATTTCCCCGGTGTTAATTTTCCTGTTCGTGTTGTATGCACTGTTGCGTCAGCCTTGGACAGCTGCCAGCCCCTTCATAAAATTTCCCTTGCCATCATGAACATATATTAAAAAAAATATTTTATTTGATTTAATTTTGGGGTTGAACGTCCCAAAGCGACTCGCTATGAGAGATGCTGTAGTGGAGGATTCAGGAAATTTCGAGCAGCTGAGTTTCTTTAACGTGCACTTACAGCGTTTCGCCAGCAGCGAAAAGCGGTTCCAAGGCCGAGATTCGATCCCGAGTCCATGGGCAGAGTAGTTGAGTGCCCGCCTTGACCACTGCACCAATACGGTGGGGTCATATATCATCATCATCATCATTATAATCATCATCGTCGTCGTCATCATCATCAGCCTGACTATACACACTGCAGGGCGAAGACCTCTCCCATATTTCTCCAATTAACCCGGTTCTGTGCTAGCGGCATCCCCTTGACCCCTGTGAACGTTTAACCTCATCCGCCCACCTAACTTTCTGCCGCCCGCTGCTATGCTTTCCTTCCCTTGGGATCCAGTTTGTTACATTAAGCGACCATCGGTTCTCTTCTCTTCGCACTACATGTCCTGCCCATGTCCATTTCTTCTTCTTAATTTCCGCTAGAATGTCGGTAACTTGAGTTATTTCTCTGACCCACTCTGCCCGCTTCCTATCTCTTAATGTTACCCGTACCATTTTTCGTTCCATAGCCCTCTGGGTTGTCCTCAACTTAAGCAGAATCCTCCGAATAACGCGTCCGAGGTCGTGGGTTCGGATCCCACCATCGGCACGTTGTTTTTTCTTCTACTTTGTGTCTAATTATCTTTCCCCTAAACAGATTACATTACTAATTTCCGTGATTATCCAAGTAAACATTATAAAAAAAAAGACATAAAGTACCAACCCCAACGCTTTCCTTGGCCTCGCCGACTGTTGGCTTCTTTCCTTCATATATATATATATATATATATATATATATATATATATATATATATATATATATATATATATATATATATATATATATATATATATATATATATATTTATATATATATATATATATATTGTCGGGTCTCTCACGGGGCTCCGGCTCCACTCTGAGAGCCGAGGCCACACCGCTAGCTTTGACCACAGCCGTGGCCGTGAAGAACGACACACCGAGGCAAACATAGCCAGCGGGCCAAGCTGTTTATTGGGAACGCCCAATGTTCTTCCTCGGTGTCATAGCAGCATCCGCGCGCTACGGCGTCGCGGCGTCGTCTCTCCGGGTGCTCTCCGCCCAGATGAGAGGGGAGAGGAAGGAGGGGCCGTTCTCTCACCTCCGCCCTCTCCGCCACAGCAACGGAGGAAGGAGGCCAGAGGGGAAAGATGAGGGCTCCCGAGAGAGAGAGAGAGAGAGGGTGTTTGACGCGTCGTGCGGGCGAGGGAAATGTTGAATTCCCACACCCTTCCTCCCTTAATCATGACCTCCACCTGGGCGCCGTTTTCCCCTTTGAAGCTGCACGGCTGATCCCTCAGCAGGTCCATGCAGCAGGAAGGCGGCCAAAGCAGGAACGGCCGCCCCCGCGTCGGGCTGGCTCCGCGTGCAGGCCGCACAGACCCCCGCCGCTGCCGTCATGGGGATGAAAAGGGGGCGAAGTCCGCTGGCCCGCCATCCGGTTGCGGGCCGCCGGCACGCCCGCAGTGCGCTGATCGCCTACGACCGACCCGACTCCCCGCAGGTCGGCAATCAGGGCAGCAGGCTACGTCCCTCCGCGTACAGGAACCACTCCGGCCTGCATATCTACACGGGCCGGGTTCTTCTCCAATTCGAGCTCGGATGCGAGCTGCTCCATGAACGAGCTCGAATTCGAGCTTTTTTCGGGGACCCCTGTATGCCTGCGCAGCCATTGGGCTGGTAGAGTAGACATCACCTTCGCCGCTCCCCGCCGCCTGAATGCAGACAGCGTGGCCCATGCGCCAGGAGTGCCGGTGTCATAAGGCCAGTTGGCGGGCTAGGTCCCTCTGAACGTGCTCAGCACAGGCTTCGCGTACAGGAACATTGCCGGCTTGTGTATCGACACGTGCCGGATAACTTCACACGAGACCGCTCGTGCCCTTGCGGTTGATATTAGGCGATTGCGCCTACCTTCCGCACTGTATCAATGCGGAAAGGACTGCCCTCCCTTATATCTGCTCGCGCGCACTCGCGCTTCTGGCGTTTGTCCGTCGTCAGCTCAAGCTGCACAGGCAGCCGACGCTGCTCTGCGTGCGTGACCTCCACGCTCGGAGCACTCCCCCTTCTTTCAGCGATCGCGCTGACGGAGGGTGATGTAGCGATGACCATGGAGTAGCTTTGCGCGTGATCTCACATGCGCAGCATTTGACAATCCTTCAGCGATTTCGCTGGCTGTGGGTACTACAGGGCCGCTGCTTGAGTGATTGCACTTGCGCGGCATTTTTCCCGTTGTCGCAGCGACTGCGCTGGATTCGGGTTTTGCAGCGGTGCCCGTAGAGGCTGCTCTCGGGATCGCTTGCCTACGCGCTGTTATGCGCATGCAGGGTCCGCTTCTACAGATACCCTCAAAGGAAGTACTGTTGGCATGGGTCCGTCGATTCCGCCCGACTTCGGGCCTTTCAGCTTGCAGCCGCCAATCTCAGCAACCTCTAACGGTCCCACCCATCTGAGCGCTCGAATCGTCGCGATCTCGCGTTCACGTCGCTGAGTGCGTAAGCATAGCTAGCCATCGGACTTGCAATGTTCTTACCGCGGCTGCGGTTCGCCTTCCCATTGGCATTGGCCACAATCTCGCGCAATCACATTGCGTAGTCATCGACATTGGTCTCGACCTTTGCGTTCATGGCAGAGCTAAGGAAATGGCCTGTCAGTGCACATTCCGGTAGTTATGCGATTGCGCATATTCACCCTAGAGCGGCTCTATATTCCGATATCGGCGCTCGCTCCTTTGCGAATAACGGCTTTTCTGCCCTCATCTGAGGCGTCACTGCCTAGCACCTATGTAGCAAAGCTTAATCATAGATCAGCAGGAAGTCTCCAACTCACTCGTAGCAATACCAGCTACACTAGAGTTAACTAACGCCAACCACAGTACAAGTGGCTTCACAGCGCAATTTGGCCTGCATCGTCGCGGGGTTCTGTCTCTTCAATAAGACTAGCGACCCTCTTATGAGAAAATAAAAAAATATGAGCCTTCCTACTGACCCCTGACAGCTCTTAACTGCTGAACGCAAGCTGAAGTGGGTGTCCCCACTCTTACGAGATGCACGTGGAGGTTTCCGCACTAGGGCGGTCCCCGCTGCGATCTCCTTCCGCAAATTTGGTGTACTACGGCTCCTAGTGACATCGCACAGGCGACTATAATTCACGCTCCCTTTCGAACGGCATTTGGTTCCTCGTGAACTGACCTGCCGAATGCGAGTGACCTCACCGCATATCCATGCGATGCCGCTCCAGTAAACTTGGCTCTCGACTCTCCTAAGCCGGTGAACTTTGAACCTGTGCTCGGCGCGTTTCGGCAGCGCTCTAACCCGTATTCTCCGCCGTACAGACAGCGCGGGTTTGAGCCAACGGGCAAAACGCTCTTACCGCATCGGCGGTTCTTGGTGGAGGTAGGCAAATGGGCCCTTATCGTGAGCTGCACCAACGGGCCGGCTTTCCCAGGCGGGTGTAAGGGGGTAGTGTAGGCCACTCGCAGTAGCTTGACGAGTAGCTCAGGATTTCCTCGAAAATTTCTCGTTCGGCGGACCACACCTGCGGTTTCACTGGAGGCGTATCGCAATAGCGGTTGGAAACCCCTACCATCGGGCTAGGCTTCGCATACCGGCCGGGATCGCCCAGCTGACTTTGGACGACTTACTGCGTGGAATTCCACCATTCTTCGTGAGCTAGCCTCCCCAACTGAACTGCCAGTGGGGCCCCACGTTGGTGCGCCATTTTGTGGGGATTCTCTACGGCGCTGCGGCTCCGTTCTGAGAACCGAGGCCACACCGCTAGCTCTGACCACAGCCGTGGCCGTGAAGAACGACACACCGAAGCAAACATAGCCAGCGGGCCAAGTTGTTTATTGGGAACACCCAATGTTCTTCCTCGGTGTCACAGCAGCATCCGCGCGCTACGGCGTCGCGGCGTCGTCTCTCCGGGTGCTCTCCGCCCAGATGAGAGGGGAGAGGAAGGAGGGGCCGTTCTCTCACCTCCGCCCTCTCCGCCACAGCAACGGAGGAAGGAGGCCAGAGGGGGACAGATGAGGGCTCCCCGAGAGAGAGGGTGTTCGACGCGTCGTGCGGGCGAGGGAAATGTTGAATTCCCACAATATATATATATTTGCGGGTATGTACTTAATGTAACGGCACTGCGACGGGCTGAACTCGACGCTAAGACTTCAGTAGCCGTGCAGTATCCACTCTGTTAGCGTCGTCCTCTTTCTCAACGCTTCGTCGTGCCCGCGTTCCTCGGTCGTCGTCTTTGGCAGTGAGCACATCACTTTGGTCCCGCGTTTCCCGGTAACACTACCCCTCTCGGCAAAAGGCAACGTCCTGGTGCGTATTAGGCGTGCGGTGTGGAGGGGGAGTAATATGGCTTGAGGCGGGTGACATGTACGATTTCGGAAGTGGGTGTAGCAGTCGGTGACTTTGGGTGGAGCGGCGCAATCTCATAGGTCACGTCGGTCACTGGGCGTAGTACACGGTAAGGACCTGTGTAGTGGGGCTGAAGTTTTTGACACAACCCCCCACGACGGCACGGAAGCCAGAGCAACACCAGAAATCCGGGAGGATAGTGCACATCGCGGTGGTGAGCGTCGTAGCGGCATTTTTGACCTTCTTGAGAGATGGTGAGATTGTGACGAGCAATCTGGCGAGCAGCGTCGGCTCGGGCGATGGTATCGCGGGCATAGGTTATGATGGGCCAGGGGCGGGAAGCAAAGTGCCGAAGGGCAGTAAGGGGTCTCTTCCAAAGAGAAGACATAATGGAGAGTACCCAGAAGTGTCATGACGCGAAGAGTTATATGCTAAGGTGACAAATGGCAGATTAATATCCCAGTCGCGATGACTGTCGGATACGTACATTGTGAGCATGTCGGTGAGTGTGCGGATAATACGCTCCGTAAGGCCGTTTGTCTGAGGGTGATACGCAGCGGTGAACTTGTGCCGAATGGAGCAAGAACGAAGTATTTCCTCAACAACTCGGGCAAGGAAACAGCGGCCACGGTCGGTAAATAGTTGACGGGGAGCACCAGGGTGAAGTATGACGTCGTACGAAAGGAAGTCAGCAACGTTTGTGGCGCAGCTGGTTGGAGTGGCGCGAGTGATCACGTACCGCGTGGCATAGGCCACCGATCCATTTGTTTCCTGACAAGGACTCGGGGAAGGGCCCTAGAAGGTCAAGGCCAACATGAGAAAATGGCTCAGTCGGGATAGCAATCGGCTGCAGGTGTCCAGGTGGTAGCACAGGGGGTTTCTTCCGGCGTTGACAGAGGTCGCAAGCGGCTACATAACGTTGGACAGAGCAGTAGACTCCAGACCAGAAGAAAAGCCGGCGCACGCGGTCGTATGTGCGTGAGAGGCCAAGATGACCAGCTGTAGGGGCGTCGTGCATTTGTTCGAGAACGGCAGAGAGTAGGTGTTGGGGAACGACCAGCAAGAGCTCAGCGCCATCAGGTCGCATGTTGCGGCGGTATAGTGTATTCCCATGAAGGAAGAACAGGGCGAGCGAAGAGTCACGGCTGTGTGTGCGGAGGCGGTCGATAAGAGAACTGAGGGTTGGGTCCAAGCGCTGCTTGTCGGCTATGTGGCAAAATTTCGATATAGAGAAGACACAGGGGTCCGACTCATGGTCAGTAGAGGAAGGGGGATCAACGGGAAAACGGGACAGTCTGCATCCTGGTAGAGCCGACCGGATTTGTATACAACGGAAAAGGTATACTACTGCAAGCGCAGTGCCCAGCGGCCGAGGCGGCCAGCAGGATCCTTGAAGGAAGAGAGCCAACATAAGGCATGGTGATCGGTAATTACAGTAGAGGGTCGGCCAAACAAGTAGGGTCTGAATTTTTCAACGGCCCAAACGAGTGCCAGGCACTCCCGTTTCGTAATAGAATAGTTCTGTTCCGCTGATGACAGAAGACGACTGGCGTAGGCAATCACGCAGTGTTGGCCGCGTTGTCGCTGTGCAAGAATGGCACCAATCCCGTGGCCACTGGCGTTGGTGCGAAGTTCCGTCGGGGCAGAAGGGTTGAAATGGGCCAACACAGGAGGATTGGTGAGAACAGCGATGAGGGTGGAGAATGGCTTAGCCTGCTCTGGTCCCCATGAGAAAGGGGCGCCTTTCTTCAGCAGATTGGTGAGAGGACGAGCAACACCGGCAAAGTTTGGGACGAACCAGCGAAGATGAGAGCACAGTCCTATAAAGCTGCGGACATCACGGGGTGAACGGGGAGATGGAAAAGCACTGACAGCGCGAAATTTGTCGGGATCGGGTTGCACGCCGGTGGCATTCACCAAATGGCCAATCACTTTAAGTTCGCGGCGACCAAAACTGCACTTCTTTGAGTTCAGTTGAAGTCCGGCACGGCGGAAAAGTGCCAAGATGGAAGAAAGGCGACGAAGATGGCTTTCGAACGAGGGCGAGATGACAATCACGTCATCCAAGTAACATAGACAAGTCGTCCATTTGAAGCCGCGGAGTAAGAAGTCCATCATTCGTTCAAACGTAGCAGGGGCGTTGCAAAGTTCAAAAGGCATAACCTTAAATTGGTAAAGTCCATCGGGTGTGACAAAAGCTGTCTTCTCGCGGTCTTGTTCGTCAACAGAGATCTGACAGTAGCTGCTACGAACGTCGATGGAGGAAAAGTAGCGGGCTCCATGTAAACAGTACAAAGCATCGTCTATTCGCGACAGCGGGTAAACACCTTTCCTTGTAATCTTGTTCAGATGTCGATAGTCGACGCAAAAGCGCCAACTGCTGCCTTTCTTTCTAACGAGCACGACAGGAGATGTCCAGGGGCTGTTCGAAGGTTCGATTATATCGTTGCCCAACATCTTGTCGACCTCCTGCTGGATGACTTGGCGCTCAGAAAGGGACACACGATAAGGCCTCCGATGTACAGGTTTTGCATCGCCGGTGTCAATGCGGTGAGTCACAGCTGATGTTTGGCCGATAGAACCGACAGCAAAGTAAAAAATGTCGGAGAAGTATAACAAAAGGTTGTAGAGGTCCTGAGCGTGTTCGGGGCTGAGGTCAGAGGCAATCATTGCGGAAATAGGGTCAGTAATTGTGGTGGGGAGTACGGGTGTTGGAAGGACGCTTGGTTGTGGGCCAGGAGTGAGTGCACAAATGGTACAGTCTGTGAGAGGGGACAAGGTAGCAAGGGATATTTCTTCGGGGAGAACTTGGGGTGACAGAATGAAGTTCAGGATAGGAAGGTAGGTGCTGTTCTGTGTAACGCGTACAATGAGATGAGGAAGAACGACGTTGCGGTCAAGAAAGACCTCGGTGATAGGGGAAGCCACATAGTCACCGTGAGGTACAGGCGGGAAAGGTGACAGAGGTAGGTAAGCAGCAGAGTCAGGGGGCAGGCGAGCGAACTCGGTGGAGCGATGTTCTGAGCAGATAGGTAGGTCCAAATGAAGAAGGCCGCTGGAGCAGTCGATAAGGGCAGAATGGGCCGTTAAAAAGTCAAGGCTGAGGATCACATTGTGAGGGCACTGGTTGAGGACGGTGAACAAAACAGGGATGTGATGACCGGCAAGGGTGACTCGGGCAATGCACATCCCAGTGACGGCAGCAGTACTGCCATCGGCAACACGAACGGTGGGCGAAGCGGCGGGGGTCTGTACGTTCTTGAGGCAGCGGCGAAACGATGAGCTCATGATCGAGACTTGGGCACCAGTGTCAATGAGGGCAGAGACGGGAACACCATCCACGAACAGGGAGAGGAGGTTACAGGGCGAACAAATGGGCAGTCGAGCATTTCCAGGTCGGGGTACCAATGCAGCGTCACCTCCGGGAGCTGCATTGGCTAGTTTCCCGTGAAGCGGCCGGCAGAGGACGGCGAGGAACGGCGGCTAGGAAGAGGTGAACGGGAACGGCGGGCTGGCGGGGAAGGAGAGCGATTGGACGCAGGAGGAGGCGGAGTGGTATCGGTGCGGGGCGGCTCATAACGAGGCGTGAAACGGCGGTGACCGTAATCCGAGTAGCGGTCAACGTAAGGAAAACGTCGAGGTGGTGATGTCCAGTGGCTGCGGCAGTGGCGAGAGATGTGGCCAATACTCGAGCACGTGAAACAGATCGGCCTGTCGTCAGAGGTGCGCCACTCATCAGGATTGCGGTATCGGTAGCGTGGCGTGTAGGTGTTGCGGGGTGTAGCGGTGGCGACCATGGGAGGGACGGGACTCGAACTGTGGTGTTCCACGGTGTGGCTGTAGGGGACGCCCAAGTTGGCAACCTCTTGACGAACGACGGCTTGAATAAGGGATATCGTCGCTAGGTTGCTGTCCGAGGAGGGCGGGTTGGATGCAGCAGGAGCTAGCGCTTCCAGTTCACGACGCACGATGCGGGTCACATTTTCAGTGTTGTTAGGTTGCCTTAGGGTCGGCAGATCCTCGCACGCGGAGCTAGGGGCAGTGTTGGGGAGCCGGTCGAAGCGATGTGCAATGCGTCTGTGTTTGGCCTGCTCGAAATGTCGACAAACCTGCAGAACGGAGTCCGTAGATCCCCGACAGAGTAGAAGATTGAAGGCATCGTCGGCTATGCCTTTGAGGATGTGCCCCACCTTATCAGGTTCTGTCATGTCTTTATCAAATTTTCGGCAGAGGGCCAGAACATCTTGTATATACATAATATAAGGCTCGGTAGATGTCTGGGCACGTGTGGCGAGGTCCCTCTTGGCGGCGAGTTGACGGCCAACCGGTTTTCCGAACAGGTCACGGAGTTTTTGTTTGCAAACATCCCAGGAGGGTATATCTGCTTCATGTGTTTCGAACCACACGCGTGCCGTGCCAGTAAGGTAGAAGATGACATTGGCCAGCATCAGCGTGGCGTCCCACATGTTGTGCTGGCTAACACGCTCATAAAGCGAAAGCCAGTCCTCGACATCGACCTCATCTGTACCGCAGAATGGGCCAGGCTCACGTGGGTGGGCTACGACGACAGTTGGAGTTGCGGAGGTAGATGGAGCCGCATCGGTTGTCATCGTGACGGTTCCGAGGTGACGGCCACAGCGGAGATCCAGCGTCAGATTTTGTCGAACCCGCGACCTCCACCAAGATGTTACGGTGATGTACGTAATGGGCACTGCGATGGGCTGAACTCGACGCTAAGACTTCAGTAGCCGTGCAGTATCCACTCTGTTAGCGTCGTCCTCTTAGCGCTTCGTCGTGCCCGCGTTCCTCGGTCGTCGTCTTTGTCAGTGAGCATATCACTTTGGTCCCACGTCTCTCGGTAACACTATATATATATATATATATATATATATATATATATATATATATATATATAT
Source organism: Amblyomma maculatum (assembly GCF_055883805.1). Lineage (NCBI taxonomy): Eukaryota > Metazoa > Arthropoda > Arachnida > Ixodida > Ixodidae > Amblyomma > Amblyomma maculatum. The sequence continues at coordinate 110,325,358 of NC_139354.1, forward strand.
ATATATATATATATATATATAATGTCGGTTGCGAGAACATAAGGTACTAGACTGCTGAAAGAGTATATAGCGAAGTATACGCTTCATTAAAGGAAACATTTTTTATTTTTCATTTCACTCGACGTTTCGATCGGAGATCGATCTTTCTCAAGATCTATATATATATACACCCCCACCGGGGTGGCGCAGTGGATAGAGTTCTCGACTACTGAGCCCAAGGATGCGGGATCGAGCCGCTTTTCGATGGAGGCGAAAAGAAAGGCACCCGTGTGCTGTGCGATGTAAGTACACGTTAATAAACCCCAGCCGGTCGAAATTTCTGGAGCCCTACACTACGGCGTCTTTCTTATCCTGTGTTGCTCTGGGACGTTAAGCCCTATATAAACCAAACCAGATTCATTAAAGTTTCTAAAATCGCAGAAGCCTCGACAGCCACATATGTACATTACTATCTCTCCCCATCTCAGTACTTTTTGTACCTAAGGTGTAGTTGGGCATGAAAAAGCGTTTACCCTCATTCGCATTTTACTTAAGCTCCAGACTGGGTGGTCACTATGCTGTGATGTCAGGCCTGCCGCACTCAGTGCGGCATGACTGCCAGCGCAGGAACTACACGCGCGCCCCTCTAGAAATGGAGGCTAATAATAAAAAGCAAGCATACTATTACAATAAAACGCGTGGTAACTCCCGTGAGGCTACAAAGGTAAGCACCGTTCTTGATTGTTTCTTCCACAGTACAGCCTTAACGAGACTTATTCTGGCTTCCAGGAACTCAGACAGCAGCGGCATTATGATGTTTCCAGGAGCTAGTGCATCACTGACCGGTTTCACGTCGCAACCAGCTGGTAATGACTAAGAGCGAAATATAATATGATCACATGGCTCCGGATAAAACACAACACAGTAGTTAGTGCCGACACCGAAATTGTGGAAGCATGTTACAAGCCATCCTCATGACAAACCTCATAACTGGTCATCATCTGCACACACGCGGGCTTCGGTTCTCGGACGTCGAAGATGAATTCACTGTCTGCCGCCAGGGGCGCAGGAGGGCTGCGAAGAAACGCTCCCATGTATACATTTGTAGCCCATGGCGGAGGTCTACAGCACTTGAATTCTGGGAGGTTAAAAGACTTAATGTGAGCTTACATTTTTCGTGTAATACGCGCACCGACTAAAGCGGCATGTCTTTCAATAGCTCTTTTAATTTCAAGAACCGTTACTCAGGAAGAAGCTTCCAGTGAACGGGGGTTATTGGATGCATTTGAGCATCATACTGAAGTACTTTATACTCACTTACTTTTTGATTCTTTTTAGTTTTTAACTATACCGATTTCTCCAGGAGATATCGGAGAGATTACCGGTTTTTCCAATGTAGACTGCTTCGTAATCGGAGCAGGGAGTTTTCCAACCATCGATCGGGAATTTGACGTGTGGAAATCATACGCGGCATTGCGCAGCTTCATATGTAACTTTTTGGCAGCTACTTATGGAATTTGCACATCATATTTTTCTAACAAGCTTCAAATAATAGTTAATTCAAGGGAAGTACTAAATCATGGAGGGCGTCAGATTCGCTGAACGAATTTTTCTGTAATCCATTTCTGTCTGCGTCTGTATTGCTTTCTTAATGACCTTTGCACAAACTGTTTTGTTGCCATTTCGATCAAAACCTCTTCCGACCGTCTGTATTTATTCAAAGTGGGAAACTATAGCACGCGAATTAATCTCGGTTCTCTAAAGATGATACCACAAACCGCGTGCGTACAATGTGATGCTCGAATCTGATGCATAGGAGTATTTTAGAAGAAAACTGGTCATGGAGCAGGTCAGAAAGAGGCCCAGGAATGCGATGGCTCCATCTGTCACTTCCTTAACAACTGACTTGATAAGAGAACTTTTCATTTGTCCAGGACGTAATAGCACTACTCAGCATATCTTATAGATTTTTCTCAGAAAGAAGGTTTTCAAGGTTTGATCATATGCCATCAAATACAATCAAGGTGGTTGGGCCTAAAGCCCGGTTCCTGAAGAGCGTTTATCATCCTTTCGAGTTGTCTCGAAATGTAATTCTCATCAACGGGGTCACTGCACGTGCAATCAGTAATGATGTTTTCAGCAACAGGGATATGCCGCACGTAACCACTAGTATACAGGCGGTAGGTATTAGCCAGCAGGATTCAATCTGTTACCTGGGAATTAGCCCGATGAATACTTTTGCGCTTGAGTAATTCATTAACATGCACCAGTTGCAAGAATACTCTGATGTCATTATTTGCACGGACATGCTTAATGTGCTTATCTATTTATTTATTAGGTACCTACAGCGCTCGTTGAGGGCAATTTTGTAGGGGGGATACAGTTGCAAAGCTTATATCGTCATGCAGATGCAAATGGTAACTTGCAAAAATAACAATAAACATACAATGCATTGCAATATTAAGCATGGCAACAAAGGACTCATGAAAGCAAGAAAGACGTAAAAAACATGGCATATTGTAATATGAAGCAGTCGTATACAAAAAACTTAGAAAACGCACAGCAACACAGCAGATTAAAAAGAAAAAAAAAACAGTATATTTCAACAAAAGGGCGCAACACAGCATTTTGAAAGAATAGTGTTCAGTCCTTCTATGCATGATAGCAGATTGGAATGATTATTTATTGGCTTTCTTCATACACTGACGTTCTATTCATTTCGTTTATATTATTTTTGTTTAGCATGTTAAGCATCTTACGTTAACCTGTTATTTTCTAGAGAGTAAGTATAGATAGATAAATCATGCTATCGTGGAAAAATTTTGCTTGGTCCTCAGGACGCCAAGTTGGTGGGCTCCTATGGGCTCCGAGGGGACTTTATTCGAAAGGTGCCATTCCTGGTGACGTAACACAAGACAGGTTGCTCAAGAAGTAGAAGGGGCTGCGTTTACAGCTACTGATGCTCTGGTTCGAGGCTCTCATTGAAGCCAAAAACTTGTGTGGTAATTTTTAAGCTTCTTTGTAGCAAGGATGACAGCGTTTTTGAGGCTTAAGTTCCAGTGAGCAGTTGGAGCTTCATGGCTGACGCTTATTCTTCATTTGGGTTAACGTAAAACACAATGAAATGATTGTGTAACGCAAGTCGCTAAATATGGTTTCTAAGAATCAACCGCAATCGCTTCGACTGGTAGCAGTACTATCTACTTTCTTATTCATCTGGCAGACCGAATACCACTTTTCCGAAAGTTCGTCTTCTATTTCTGGTCACATACCGGTTCAAACTATACGGAATAAGCCGCAATCAAATACCGGCAACGAAACGTGACTACGCTTCTGAACATTTAACACGACGGTCAACCTTATGTGGCATGAACAAATTTTTTAACGCTTGTAAATCTGTTGGTCCTAACTGGCGTTATTTCAGATATGTCGCCGACAGGTCATCACGTGTGCGGTCATGCTCTTAATTTTAAGTGAACTTTATAGCAGAGCAATTGGCGTTGTGCTACATATTTTAGACTGCATGTCATTCTTTTATTTTTCTGCGCCTAAACACGAGTTGTGAAACGCAGTGTACATAATAGTGCTCAACATTCGTTTGACAGAGGATAAAATGCCGTACGAGCTCTGTTTTTTTTTCTAACGTGGTAAGGCATAAACAAACCTCTTCAAACAGCATGAAAATAAAGCTGCTCAATTAACACACAGTGAGAAAAATTGATGAAGGAGCCATTGTTTTGGAGGGGCAAAGCTGCCTAGATTTTGGGAGAAGCGTATATTGTTAGCTTGCGCACGGTTATTGCAGAAAGTGGTGTTCGAGACCGAAGTGAAATAAAGCAAATGAGCATAGGGAACACGAATAACATCATTTTGACATCTGAGAAAAGCCAATGGGCATAAAGAGAAAAAAACTTGTCAGGATTGATGTGACAGGTATGCGTTAAGTCAAAGAAATTCGCAAGAGTTAATGAAGGCGAGTAGCCAGATAATCTTTGTATGTAGCGTTTAACCTAGAGTAAGAGTCAGCGGTTCGCACATCCAAGATGGTGCATCCGAAAATACTTTAACTCTGCGTAGTCAACCTTCAACATATAATATAAGAGAAATGCGCAACAACTTCAACAGGACACAGGAAGAAACATACACAAAAGTTCACGAGCGCTCGTGAACTGTTGTGTATGTTTCTTCCTGTGTCCTGTTGAAGTTGTTGCGCATTTCTCTTATATACTATGCAGAACCAACTAGCCCGACAACACGCTCTTCTGAACCTTCTACATCAATAGCTAGATGAGCAGATTAATGTCTGCGCTCTGAAGAGGCTATATTTTGAGGTTTAAATCTGGATGAAGCCAACTGAGTGTTCAGCTGCGTTCGCTGTCATCGTATGCTCTCATGGCAGTAATGGAACGGATGCTCGAAACATCAATGCCCAGGCGACCGAAGAGGACGGGGCGGGAGCACTCGTTGCTTAATGTTATTCTTAGAAACATTAAGAGCGCTAAATTATCTCGTCTCAGTATTTTACAAGCTTCCTGTTTCAAGATAACTTCGTTGTACAGCCCGCGTTCACTCACCCGAATCGCCTTTTTCCAGCCGTGTCCTGACCGAAGGGAATGCCCCGGAACACGTGCACCACCTGGTCGTCCACTTTCACCTGAGCGCCCCGAAAGCCGCCCAGACCTGGAACTCGCAGCACATCATCACCGTCGCCTTCTTTGAAAAGCGCCAGCAGCAGGGCGGCGCTTGCCAGCGTGAAGCCAGTGATGCAGACGGTAGAGAAGAGGCTCACAAAGAGGTTGCTGTCGCTACATGATATCAGGAATAATTTATTGCAGAGAAATCGGCACAACGCTTGTCAGCGGCGTATTATGGGTACGCGTCGCTAGTCACTACTGTGCATGCATCGTGACCATAGCAACTAGAAGAGGAGAAATTTGGGCGAGTTGGTACATAGTGTTTTACGAGGAAAACAGTTAAAGAGTTGTGATGACATATCGTATTGACGCAATGACACTCTAGCTGACCAAATTACGGAGTGTTATGAGAGCCGTGCTTCTACCAAAGCGCAGAGAACGGCAGCGCGAAGCCGCCTCTGCTGACGCAGATTGCTTTAGCCTGGACATTGCCTAGTTTAACCCCATTTTTCTACCCCTCCTCCCTCCTTCGTCTATTCGTTCATCCTTTTAACGCATATTCACCAAAAAGAAACTTTAAACACGTTCTCAAGCAAAACGCCCCAAGGCGCCCAACATTCTATTCTTCTCAATTACCCGCTCGATTTTACGCCGAATAGACAGACAATCTTGAATGTTTGGGCCGAGGTACCTTTTAGGGAGGTCCACCGCTGGATGTTTGTCAGAGGACGGATTCTGCGCAAGGGCCGCCGCTTGCGCCTCCACGGTTGGGCTGGAGTTCCCAGGTGGCAGCACTGGGTCCTGAGGAAACAAGCAGAGAGAACAAAGGACGTATTCAGGATAGCTGCGAACGGCGCTTTGGCTATCGAGAAAGGTAAGCATAATTTATCGGGAACGAACCAGGGCGTCCTCTGAATTAGGATGGACAGCTGGGCGAGTTGGTATATATGCATAGTGGGTGGTACAGCGCGAAGACACGAAGCACACAAGAAGGGAAGCACAACAGACGAGCGCTCGTTTGTTGTGCTTCCTTTCTGGTGTGCTATGCGTCCTCTGAATACTGCGGGGACTAAGAAAAAGCGTTAGATTAGTTCCAATTTAACGGATTTCATATGCAGCCCGTTTACGCAGCCCAAATTCTACAGAGGTCGCCATTCCTTGATATGTTAATCAGGCAAATCCTTAGTAAACAAACCAAGCAATTGAACTGAAAATAGCCTCTGTTTATAAAACCGGAAATATACCGTACATTTTTAACACCAGGGCTTATTTTGTAGTTACCGTCTTCTCTACGTATTGAGCACGAAAGCTGTGAGCCCAGTCATAAAGAATCATACAGGGTCGTGAAACAAGGGTGTGGAAGACCCGGATGCAAAGGTGCTAGAAAATGTTTTTGCAACTACACAGCGAGTATTGCCACTGAGAATTGAATTGATAAAATTTACAAGCACGTGAACGGTGACATGTAGCGAGAGCCAATTTTACTAGTCAATTTCATCGCTCCCCTAGGCTGGTGTTTAATGAATAGAGTGTGGGAAATTGGTGGATGTAGCGAAAATAAAGTACCTTAGCAAAATCCAATTTCCCACTGACATTGCCTTTGTATGTATCTGAAGGTATGAATAATTGGACATAATTAAGGACCTAGTCCTTGAAAGTGGTACATTTGACTAAAAATGAATAAAAAGCCCACAGTTAGGCAGACATAGCTTGGAAGTACCTGCACATCCAGAAAACCTTCTGTGGATGTGCATGGCTGAAGAGAGTCCGAATTGATCTACGTCAAGCGAGGCAGCATAAGAAAGGGATCCAAGAGAGCGAAAGCTGACTCTAAGTTCAAATCTCATTCGGAGAGAGTTTTGCCGGAGAAAACGATGAAGGGGGGGGGGGGGGGGGGGTACGTGAGATGCGGAAGGAACGCTGGCCTTCGCAGCAACGATGTGTCAGAAAATATATTTTCGGGAAAATGTCCTAATCCGCCTCATTACACTATTATGGTTTAGCAGACAGACGAGTGCTACATGCGGGAATAATGGGGAATAAGGGTATAGCTTTCAAAATAGAGGAAATTAATACTTTAACGAGGGGACGGAAACTATATTTAAGCTTAATAAGATATGAATAAGGTGTTTTCGGCCTACGTTCCTACGAGTAGCCGTGAGCAGCCCATAGGTAAAAGTTTACAAGCAGACGGAAAATCTGAAATTAATCAAGAGACAGCGGGATTAGTCAAAGAATGGAAGTTACCTGGAAGCGGTGAAGAGGAAATAGGCATACACAAAACTGAGACACATGCGTTAAAGTATAAGGAGGATAATGCGATTACCAATACAGACTTCGCATTTAATGTAGCCCAATGGTTCTAGACAGATATATGCAGTACTTGAACCAATGGGAACGATGATAGGAGTGGGTATCTAAAAGGAATTGGACATTTGCCAATGGAAAGAACGCCTCAGAAGCAATTCAAAAGAAAAGACAATGGCGTGTATCAGGTGCCCGAAGAGCCATATAGGTAGAAGGCAGAGAGAGTTTACTAGGAAAATGGTGACATTGTTTCAGTAATGTCCGCTGAATTCGAGATTACCCAAATTTTGAAGGAATGGTAACATGAACTTAATCGATAAGGAAGTGGGCGTGAATGAGTTGAAGAATGAGATACTTATTAGATTACTTCTCGTTCATTATAACGCATTTATTAAAGCATTCTCTCCTAAACTTAGGCCTACCTAAGTTTAGAAACCAACATGAAAAGTGGGTATGCTATCGGATGTCCTACTTAACTTTAAAACACACTCACAAATTCGCATATAAGCGACCTCTAGATATAGCCTCCATAGATTGCGCGAAAGCTGTCGACTCAGTAGAAACCTCATCAGTTATCACGCAGGTAGCGTGTAACCAATGAACCATAGGGAATAGCATTGGAAGATACTTATAACAGGTGGAGCCGCAGTGGACTATTTATTAAAACCAAAAAAATAAAAAGGACTGACAGACACAATCTCTATTGAGACATTCATTTCTAACACAGATTCGCTGATTTGGATGGCAGAAATTAAGGAATAAAATATATTGGAATGTCAGAAAATTTTGATTGACTGAGGAAATTTGTTTCCTGTGGAACTTAGGGGATGAACATCAAATTATGATAAATGACAAGGACGTGCGAACCAGAGCACTCTGTCTAAAATAGTTATGCACAAAACTTAAGCAATATTCGACACCCTGGTAGTGATTAGCAGTTTAGGCTGGAAATAGAAAAGGAATAGGTTTACTTAGTATAAGTTGTGAAGGCAGATCTGGGTTACCAGAGTCAAATAACTGGAATACTGGTAGTGCGATGGAACGCATTTGAAAAGTGCTCTGAGATAATTGATAACAGTTTACGACTATCCCTCAGAAGGGATATATAGAAGAGTTCTATATTACCGGTACTTGTTGATTAGAAAGAAAGTCAGAAGCTAGCGAATGAGGAAACCGAAACGAGCAGTGGTCAGGAAACTGAAGTGCGCAACTTTAGGGGAGAGGAAGACAGAAGAATCTTTCAGGGAACATAGAGAACTTCCTCATATTGTTTTTTTTTTTAGTTTTCGCCATACATTACTTTGACATATTAAAGAAATGTTCTAATCGAAAAACTGGTTCATCATGATGGTTGCATGAAATTGAATTGAGTTGAAAGTCCTGTATTAAATAGGAAGGCTCATGACCATGGAGGGGGTAACGAGGAGTAAGCATAAAATTCAGTGTTTGCACAGGTCGTCACTTAACTTACATTGCTCTGACCAGGCCACTTAGGGAGCCGTACTTGGCAAACATCTTTCGTGTGTTAGCGTCAGTTCCTAAAAGGGAACGGTAGTTCAGGCGGTAGGGTTCAATCTTGGGGCCAGTAGAAAAAGCAGGGCAGTCCCAGAGTAGATGAGATATGCCGCCGCACGTTAGTAAATGTAGTAATTACTTAAAACGTTAAGAAGGTATTATGGACAGGTGATGGGACCTATATATTGACAAAAGTCTTTCTACTTATTTGCAGTGTGAAGAAAAAAGGAATCGGGGAAAGGTATGTTGAGAGCGCGTTGATAAAACATTCAGAGCGTGTAGCCGGTTTCATGAGATACCCGGTTTCTTGAGATAGTTTGGGGTGGTTGTTAAAGTGAACTAAAAAAAAATTATAGACACTGACGCGATAAAGTAGGCTACCACACAACATATAAAGCCCCACTTTAACTATGCTCTATAGGTGTGCCTGCGTGGCTAGGGGTGACGTGAATGCAAGGACCCTAGCAGGCGGATTGTGATATCAATACTCCCATGTAAAATGTGAGGACAGAAACGTTCCCCAGAACTACTACATTTTCTTTCTCTTGTGTCTTTTTTCTTGGTCCTAAACACAATAACAACTGGTCCAGGATCAATTTCCACCGGCATTCTGTGCATTCTGTGACTTGTGCAGCTTGCCGCCTGAGAGAAGTGAGGACAGAGTTGTCAGCTCCTGCGAAACGTAATGTCAATGTAATGCCACGTCAGCTGCCAGCTACCGCTTGCCAGAGCCATGTTCGTGATAGTTGTGTCTTTAGCGAGCAGAGTGAAGCTGTCGCTTCAAAACTGATAGAAGACACAAGGTGTTGTGCACGTAACGACAAGACAAGATAACCGCTGGTCTATAAGAGAAAGAGAGCGGATTCCAAGAGCAGGAAAGCGCCGCAGGAAGCGGAAGAAGGTAAAGCTCTTGGATGAGACTGGAGAGTTTTCAGGGATAGGCGGGCAAGAACACTAGTTTGCGACAGGAGTAGAAATACTGGAATAGCGAGAGAAATTAGTCAAGTTAAAGTAGGTAGATTTGGATAACGAGAAAGATATAACTAGGATGAGAAGAGTGTGGCGGAGTCCATTTTGGAGGCTTTTCCTAGTGGTGATTACTAGTATACCATTATGCCCCAAACCCCTTAACAGTTATTCGTTGCTAGCGCTCACCAACGGTGATGAAAGGGTTAGAAGACAAAAGCGTAAATTTCAGTTCAGGACAGGGCATCAAGCTATACAAATAAAGACTATCATTGCAGCTCTAAGAAATTGCATCCAAGGCAAGGTAACAGTAACATGATATATAGGTGAAGTAAAGAGTTAGCAGCCATAGTAGCAATGCTCCCGTCGTCACCATAAAGTGGTGGTGGAGGTAGCAGCATTTACTGCCACAAATGAAAGGAATTAGTTCGCGCTGGGGCGAGTCCAGGGTAACCTCCAGCCGGGGGCTTTGCGTTGTTTTTCTTGGGTTGGCAACAGCTTGTTTCATTCCTCCGCTGAGGGAGCTTGCAAGAGTGTCGTTGGAGGGGGTTGCTGGCGCATTCCCATAGTATATGGTCTGGAGTGACTTGCGACCTGTCACAGCAGTTCCGGCATGCAGGGTTGTGTTCACCGTTTGTAATTAAATATAGTTGGTTGGAGCTAAGAATGGCCTTTGTAGGTGTCTGAGCGTCCTGGCTTGCTTCCGGTCCATATCGGGGTGAGGGGAGGGGTACGTGCATCTTAGCTCGCGATAAAAGTTCGTTAGCTCCGCGTATGTGCCTGGAGCCTCTGCGGGTGTGGTCGTTCCCGATAGATCTCCCTTCTCCAGGTTGGTTACGCCTCGGGCTGGATGGTCGACCCCTTCGTTTCCAGAGTTACCCGCGTGAGCTGGAACCCATACGAGTTTGATGTTGGGATTGAGAGGTCGATTGTGCAGACTTCGAGTAACGAGCGCGCTTACAGAGTTTTTCGCGAATTTTTGAACGGCGGTCTTTTAGTCGCTTAAAATAGTTTTGGTGCAGGAATCCGCGATAAATAGTGTGATAGCTACTTCCTCTGCCCCGCGAATGGAGCTAGCATGAAAGGCTATGGAATTAATGAAGGCTGACTTTGGAGTGGCCATACATGCCACGTATGCTTCGTTCTGATGTGTTGAGCTGCATCCACGTACACTGCTTGTGGTTCGTTCTAAGAGTCCGTGCCCTTGTCTTCATGTGGGCGTCATGTCTGCTTGGTAGCAATTTTTTCGCTATTGGCTTAACAAATAATCTACTAGTAATGTCAGCTGATAAAGGGGATGTTGCGCACTCCTCCTCAGCAGGGAGTACGTGGAGCTTGTCGAGAATTACGCGTCCTGCAACGCTGCGTGACTATCGGGTCACTTGGGCTGTTTGATGGGCTTCAAGCAGCTCAGGTAGCATGTTGAAAATTCCCAACTGCAGTAGTTGATCCGAGTTGGCGTGTACCGCAATGCCAAGGGCCGCTTTGTATGCTATTCTACTTATGTTATTAAGTGCATCTTCGCCCCTACGACGCAGATGATAGTACGGGCAGGCGTAAACGATTCTGCTTATCATTAAGGCTTGCATAATCCGGCACAGGTCGGCTTCTCTCATACCCCTACGACTTATGACAATGCGCCTTACCAGCCCAGCTGTCTGGGTCGCCATGACGCGCAGCTGGCGTATAGATCTGTGTTCTGCGTATTATTCTGAATCAACATTTCGAGAACTCTGATCGTGGCTACCGCGGGTATCGGATGATTGCCAATGTGTAAAATGATGGGTTCTTGAGAATCGGGTTCTGCCTGTGAGGCTTGTTTGTTCCTTATAACTAAGAGTTCCGATTTATCCGGCGAATACGTGAGGTCGGTTTTCTGTACGTAAGACTGTACCGTGTCGATAGCTCGTTGTAATGACTAATATCTCCATCGAAGCCAGAATTGATCCATATGGTGATGTCGTCAGCGCATATGGAATGATGTATGTGTGAGATAGCATCTAACAGACGCGTGAGGCCGCTCATAGTAGTTTTGAAGAGAAAAGGTGAAAGTACGGCGCCTTTGCGGTGTTCCCCTCGTCCCTAGTATAATTTTGCCACGAGTTTGTGTCCCCGAAATGGAGCGTACGTAGCCGTACGCGCGTTCAAAAGGGTAGCGATGTAGTCCTATGTCCATTTGTCTACGTTCATCAGTGAGAGGTGAGTGAGGATAGAAGCGCGTGACACATTGTCGAAGGCCTTACTCACATCGAGTCCCAGGATGGTTCGCGTGACTCTTATGCGATTTGGATCTAGAATGCCATGTTGTATTTGCCACAGGAACCGGCTGAGTCCAATGCTTATGTTTCCAAGGGGGCATTTTTGTAACCGATAATAATTGTTACAGGATAGCAAGAAAAAGAGAGATCGCAAAGCAAATTAGCTAGCTTAGTGTTTATTTTAATTACAACTGCGTGAATTTTTTTCTTTCGGAATTCACGCTCCACACAACTTGTAACTATGACGCCGAGGAGTATGCTTCAAATCAGCAGTTAATCACGTATAACATTAAGGAGAAACTACTTTTCTTTTTTTTTGTTTTCCTTTCTATTTGAGGAGGATTTTTTTTATCACTTGATTTATTGTTTTAGGCAAACCAAAATCAAAAGTGCAAACCAAAATTAGCGCTTGCCCAGCGTTGCGTTAGCCTACCCGTACCCGACTCATCGCTCGGTGACCGCAGAAGGCAGCCAAAACACCCAGGAATGCGAAATGGCTACAGGGACAATTCATGGTTGTTCGTACCCTTCTCCTGTCCGTAGCCATTCATCATATTCAGTGGCGACGGGAAGCAAATCGAGAGCAAATGTGGCAATGGCCTGGTGCCCGAGGAGAGATGCGGCTATAACTTGAAGGTGCTTGCAGGGCAGAACAGCTGCTTTAATCCGGCAGTTGCTGCCAGATGCGGCTACCTCGCCTGACTTTTTTTTTTTAAATCTTGGTTCACCGTGGCTGGTACATCGTTTATATGTCGGCTGGTCTTTCACATAATGTCGCGTATAATTGTATGTCAATAAGTATTAATGTGAATTCCTTTATAGGCTCATCAGTGTGGACAGTTGCGCGTCCGCGGAGGCTGTCACACCATTATTGTCGACAAATGAATTGATTGTTGAGCAAAAGAATGGATGCGTGAGGTAGAGGGCGAAACAACATGTCTATGTAAAATGTAGTTCTAATTGATTAACAAATTAAATAATTAGAGCCAGAGAGCAGTTAGACGTCTAAATAAACAAGGACGGCGTTATAGTCTGTAGACGTCAAAATAGCCGCAGACATCAGAATTGTGCAAAATACGGCAAAATTATGCAAACAAAGTGCAATACCATTGCAAAGCTTTAATGTCAGGCCTCATCAACGCCGAAAACAGTTAAGAGTGAAAGAGAAAAAAAGAACTAAAGAAAAAAGAATAAAAACACTAAACAAGAAAAACAACCAAAAATGAATACGTAGAAACAGCAAAAAAAAAAGCAAAAAAGAGAAAGTGAGCACAAATGAAAAAAAGAAACAAGCAAATTAGTGAAAAAACGGCAAACTAGTGCAAACAGTCGCTGCAAAGGCTTCCCCCTTACCGCACGTAATAGAGATCTAAGTACCTCTAACAAATGTTTTATATAATACAGGCATAAATTAAGGGATCATTGTCAGGCGTGTTTTAAAGCGCATCTTCTCGAACTAGAATCCTCATGGCCGTGCGTAAACAACGGGAGCCATCAACGCTATTTTAAAGGCAGAACTTTATTGACCCCGAAATTTTCACCTCCGGCGAAGCAGGCAGCCTAAATACCGGCGCAACGAATAACAAACGCTGCTTTGCGGTTGTGGCTTTGAGCTTGATTTGTACGTCTGCGCTGCACTAAAATACCTTTGATGTTTTCTCCTTGGTTTCATTCCTTTCAGGTTCGAGGTGCGCAGAAGTGGCCAGCGAGGCATTCACTATGTCATCAGGCGACTTCAGAGGCGACAATGCAATCTTCACGGTTTCCTGGGGAGATTGCCGAGAAGCTTCCTCTGGCTGCATAGAAACGAAAACACGTGAGGAAAGATAACAGGACCTTAGTTGCTGCTCGCCAATTTTGTCCTGTGTTTTACTCTCCTGAAAAACCATACGACACACCTGTCTACTGTACACTGCACTCTAAAATGCATGTTTGTTTCATGGTCCGCTCTCCGCTTTTGCGTTTAAGCTGAAAACACATTCTAATATGGAGGCACTGATTTCTCGAGACATAACTCACGCTATCCATATGAATTATCCGCTTAATAAAAGCCGATTTCCACTACGGACGATCGGCCGTGGACATACCACGGAATGGACGTTAGGTGACGTCCTATTTCCGCTCCATGAGGTTCGCCCCAAGCCCGGAATTATTAAATAGCAAGGCGGAGGCCCGCGTATGTGTCCGACGCATTTATTACCACCTGTGAAGGCTAAGTTGAAGGAGTGACAACTATTAGACTAGAATCAGGCAAGAACATTTGCGGGATGGCCCTGAAAATGGCAGAGCGGGAGAAGGGCCTCTCGTGTCATCTAGTATACGAGCGAATGAGCTGTTGTGTGAATCGACATTTGGAGAACGGTGGCACCGACCTCCATTCGTGTGCTGCATGCGAGTTGAGGTGAAATTGTCTGGCGGCCCACACTGCAGATATTTGGTTTTAGAACGTTTCAGGATCCTGGATCCGATACCCGAGCCCGACTCGAGCCCGGGAGCCTTTTGTCCACTTCTCTAGGGAATTTGTTTAGGTGTCGCATGAACTGGTGCTTCTTAAAATTAGGTGGGCTAATATAGAACCCAGTCCTCTGAAGTTTGACTACTTCTTAAGTAACGGCTCTCAAATTGTGTCAGCCAACTATCATTACTATGTGCGCCTCTTGTGTACCCCAAAGCTCTATGTTGGGTCCTTTGCGTTTTTATAATTGATATAAACTGACATTATGACAGGAAGGAACTCTTCCCTATGAATCCTGGTTGGTGGCTGCGTTTACTTCCGTGTCACATTAAAGATGATAATAAAATTTATCTCCTTCAAATCCTTGATATCATTTCTAATTGGTGAGGGCAATGCTCAGGTCCTTTTACCTTCTGAATTTAATGTTCTCTCTCTGTCGCATCAATCCAACCCATTTAAAACATTCAGTAAGAAGGGTAATGAAGTTGTAATAAATGTTTGCTGTGTCAGGCATATCTTGCCGTTCACAATAACTAATAATCTGTCCCGGCGAACTTACGACGATCATATCACAAACTATGCGAAGTGCGCTGTTAGCTGCGGCGCAGAAATTACAGACAGGCTGCAATATATGTAAATTTGCTTTTGCATCAAACGATAATAGGGACTAAAATTGAGTTGCATAATCTAATCGGAGCTTGAAATCTACCTTTGCGCTTCATCCTTTGCAGATATTTTGGCATAGCCAGTGTTTCAACAACCTTTCGGCTCTGAATTTACCCTAAGATTAGAGAAATTGTTCTCCCATCGTATTCTTCCTAATTCCCAAAGATAAAACAAAGACATATAGACTTAGCGGCAGCATAATTCAGCAAAACCGGGTTTGTGTATTCGCATGCTTGGAGAAGAAAATCAGATATTCTAAAATTTACAAGAGCCGCCTGCTTTCAGCCAGGATATACTGCTATATGGTGATTAGTACGTGTGAAATCCTATTATCTTCCCGAATGTTTTATCAGTACCAACACTTGAAGAATTGGGTATAGTACCTCCACCAAAACGCCGCGTTCCTGATGTTACATTGTACGCAACACTACAGAGTCAGCGCACCCAGTGTCAGGCAGAAAATCGAAAACAGGTGTTTTCATCTTCTTCGTTCTACTCTCTACTCTCAAATCTTCGTCTTCTTGTTCGTAGGAATCTGTTCATTCCTATTTTTGGCCGGGCCGGGAAGCATGTTTCTGCGCGTACCCAGAAAAAGAGGGGAGCAGACGACTAACAGAATTGCTATCATTTTCATTTGAAAAGCGCCTCCATTGAAAAGCGGTCGCGGCGGCCGGTTTTCAATGGAGGCGCTTTCCAATCAAATGAGGCAGAGGGCGCAGGGTGGCTCTCAAGCTGCAACAATGCAAATTTTTGCCTGGCGTCCTCTCTCCTTTGTTACTCATGTAATCTTGTGAGAGTTAATAAAGATATCATTAATTAATTAATTAATTCACAAAATGATAGCAGTTCTGTTAGTCGTCTGCTCCACGTAGCCGGGAATGAATCCTTCAAACTTTGGCAAAGCAGTCGAGCGCCTATAACCACCTCCGCACCAAGCTGGTTCGGGAGCACGAGGATAAAAAAAAATGATTGCTATGCTTACGGAAATGCCCTGAGAGTCGAGAAAGTACCTGCTTTAGTTTGCCGAATATTTGATTTATAATTTTTAAGTGTTTTTCTTGGTCTGCTTTTTTTCCAGGAACAAAGCCGTTAATAATGAAATGGATGCTCGGTCTGATTAAGATTTCAATTTGTAGAAACGTTATATGCCTCATCCTTTTCGACAGCATTTACGTTCATCGCCATGTTGCGAAACGGTGTTTTTTTATGCTAATATTCACACGTTATAACCACGGGTGAATATTGCCATCATCGAAATGAATCTGCTATCAAAGTTTCTATTTATTTCCATCTCCCCAAAAACCAGCAGTCAAGAAATAAGCGCACATTTTGGGTCTGTTGACTCTGACTGCGACCCTTTCTCTGGCTTGAACCGGTGAAAGCTGGGCACAAAACGGCCAAATCGTCTGTCACTACAGGTAGCCGACTTCCGACAGAGCTTTCCACGCAAGTCGAGGGCATCTTCTTTGAGACCAGAACAGCTGCGTCCACAAACTGTAAAGGTGTGCGCCCTTATAGTGACGAATCGTGAAAAAAACATAATTGTTAACGTGTGACACCAGCACAAAGTGCAAGCACCTTATGCCTTCAATCGCCTGCATTGAAGAGATATCAATCTTAACAAAGGAGATAGTCAACCATGTACAATCTCGAAAAAGCATCGGCATACTGATTTTGTTCATCGTCTGTGCGTTTCCTGAATGTACATATTCTTTATTATATTGCACGTTGCAGTTACAAGGCCGATTACAACAAATGAACAGTCTGGGAGTGCACTAAAGAGACTCATTATTGCGTTCAATTGCGCCTGAAAAACAGTTAAGTGACTCGGAGGTGGCGATACTAGCAAACGTGCTCACTGCTCGACGAAAAAATAATGCCCGTTTCACTCGTCAGCGCTCAATTTACAGGCGGCGAAGAAACATCTAGATAAAACCGGAAATTATGACTACTATAGTCTGGAGCATTGTAGAAACACCAGCACGTATCTGGAATCGTTAGAGATACTTCTCGAAGCATCTTCCGTAACAATGGAAATGATAAAGCGACAATGATTATGAGCAAAGACTACATAAGCGATCTGCGCGCTACAATGACTGTGATAACGCCACATGCCAGCGGCTGCTAAATAAACAGGAAATAGGATTGGAGCGGTTCGCGGAAATATTTATTGTTTTATTTTTAACGCATCGCAGGTGGTCAGGATACGGTAATTATTTGATAAATATTACAAGACCAGCAACGTTCTGTGCTGACGTAACTGATTGTATTATGGAGCGCAGGCACTGCTCAGATAGGAGAGCAGTGACTTCCCGTTCCCTGTAGAGAGGATTGCGAGACGAATTTTTAATGCTCCGATGAGATGAGTACTGGATTGCAACAACAGAATGCTCTCCCTGGGGCTAGCTTCTTGGCGGACCTGTAACAATGGAGGCTCGTTGACCAGCCGGTGCTAGATGTAAGTCTGTAGCAGTTTGAAACCCGTACTTACAAATACGACGTAAAGTGGCTTGTTCAGAATAGAGGGGGACTCTGATGCCGGTAGCGACGCACGAACCGTGCTGCGTTTACTGCTGGAACTTGACCGCGAAGCTGGCTTGGTCGAAACAATGTAACCTGGACTTTCTTTACGTTTTTTCTTCCATCCTTTCGCAACCAATTAGGTGCGAAGTGTCGTCTTTGCGAATAAAGATTGTCTCCTTCATCTTTTCAAAAGTTTTCACTGTTAAAAGATTTTTTTTTCGATACTCTACAAAGTTCCTTTCAACTTACATTTTTTGGCCTGCATCAACATTAAGTCGTCCCTGGCTTTTCCTACATTTGCTACGTGTTTTGACGGGCTGCCACTCCTAACTCTGTTGTGCGCTTAAGATGACCTTTAATGCTTGGCCCACAGATTATTTACCTCATTGTTGCCGGCGGCGCACACAGGTTCTTTCGTTGTGGCTGGTCCACGAGCCCGTCGCTCTGAGCTCCTTCGCCTTGGCGAGAGCTTGGAGACGGAGCGTGTAACTGAAGCCCGGGACTGTTCCGGTGGCTTCTCGTTCATGATTCTGGTAGCGAAAGCTGCTGTCGAAAACAAATAGTGAAACAGCGCTAGCGTGTTCCATTCGTATTCATCGTCCAGCATTCCGTTGTGTCGAACCACGCAGCAAGTGTCACTATCATTAAAAATAAAAACACAACATGAGATGAAAAAAAGGGACCTCAAACTGTGTGCCTTGTGGTTGTGCTTCACGTGACACGTAAGGTGTTTGCAAGCGTTCATCAGCGAGAGCAGTCAAATGCACGTGAGTTCCGGTTCCAGTTAACGCATGATGGCTGCAATGTCTAAGGTGCAGTATTGCGTAGGACATGTAAGAAATACCGCCTAATAAGGAGTTGGCTCGCCGTTGTCAGCATCTGGAGCAGGCAAATGCAATAGTTGATTGAATTTTAACGGTCTAAGATGTTTCCACGAATGATTGCACTGCTTTTACTTGTTCAAGATACAAACGCGTGATGCGCCTGATTACTGTTGACTCCCAATGCGACCATGTTTACTCAAATGATTGCCGCTGCAGGCAACTGACCCCACATTTTTTGAAATGGTCGCCGTTACTTCCGGCACTTTTCCTGAGAGGCACATTGCGAGCTTTCAGGGAAGGCAGGGATGGTTCTGCAAGCGCATTTTGGTTGCTATTGCCGCCACGGAATTTTTCAAATATTTCCGCGTTAAAGTTCGCTGAATGATGTTTCTTTTTTTAGAAGCATTTTCTTCTCCTCACTACCGGACTTTGATCAACCCCGTATCAAAATATTGCAAATGTTGCATGACGTAAACAATCTCGCCCCTATTGTTGATCACGTCTTTCTTCTGAAAGCGAAACAGGAACTACATCGTTGAAGAGTTGAGTCCTTGAATATTTAAGGAGTGCGTGTGATTGCATAAGCATTAATATGTTTCTTTTTTTCCTCAACGTTGTGTTCCTGAAGGGCCAAATAGAGCATCAAAAAAGTGAAACATATTTTAGGTTTATAGAAAGAATAAAAACCACGAAACAATTGTGTCCTACAGGCTTTGGAACACACACGCCATACACATTGCGCTATGGCGAAAACATGTGACCAAATCCTGCTGTCTTCAAACAGTTTAAATTATTCTTGTGTATTTTCCAAGTATACCAAAATGTATTATTTATTTTTTAGTAAAAGGAATTTATTTGCAATTTTGTCCCGGTTAATCCAATTCTTTCCTTTCTTTATTGGTTGTGCTCCTACAGAACTCTGTTGGAAAGAAACAACAACCGAAACGACGAGAAAGAAGAGAGAGTCATAACAAACATTGGTGCCTTTATAGCATCATTTAAAAACACTACAGTAGCGCGCACCATGATAGAGCTAAGTGAAAACAACCTACTTTGAAATGGGTGGCACATTTTTTATTTTTTTTTCTGCTTTTCAGTTTGAGCTTCCATTGCTTCATGTAGCGCAGTGAGAAAGAGGCTAATAAAAATGGGGAAGCGGAGTATCTCACTAACATTCGGTGATTTCTCTGCTCTACATGAAGCGGTGCAATACACCACCGATTGCGATCTACCGCTCATCAGTTGCACAAGTAGTAAATCTAAATTAAGAAACACATTCATATTCCAATTGAAGTGGACACGCCGGCATGTGGTATAACCAGCTAACCAGGATAAAGGTATTTCAAGCTGATAGGTTTTGAATAGAACGCTAAATCAACGACAGTGCATTATCTCAAGCGTATCTCTGAATGCTGACGCCACTACATTTCATTAATAATATGTATCCGAACAGTTAAATTCTAATGTAAAGATAAAACACTTACCGCTTAGCCAAGCAATGACGTTTACAAGTTCTTCTTCGTCTTCTTCTTGGCTGTTTTAGTTTCGTCTTTTACTTCTACATTATGCGGTAAGCTGGCGGATTATTCCCTTTCGTTTTCCTCAGAGCTGGCAGCACAGCACCATAGCGGCAGTTCCGGTGTGGCTCAATGAGATCGAATATAATTTTGCCTTTTTATGAAGGAAGAGTGCCGTTGGTTTTCAAATTAAACTTGTAATTCGAGCACTACAACGACGGGAAGAAACTCAGTTTAATTTCATCAGACCATTGTAAACCACATTAATAGTCTCGTGAACTTACTGTCCTTTATGGAACAACGAAATGGCACTGATTACTTTGAGGGCATTGGCCGAGCGCAATCAGCCCACTTGTCGCAAATCGCGGCGCTGGATGGGAATCAAAATGGATGAAACTGCTTTCTAGTTTGGCGTGTCTTTATTCTGACGCGGGGGCACTTGTTTACCGGAGCATCCGCGTGAAGCCCAAAGTGGGATCGCGTTAAAAGAAAGGCAACTCAGCCATGGGCTTGGTCTTTCAGGTTCTGCGTTTGAAGTTGAAGCTTATTTTCCTTTCTTACAAAGAAGAGTAGAGACTAAAAGCTGAGGCAACAGCTTGACGAAAAGGTCCTGCTCTTTTTGATATGTGACAGCACAGCAGGAAGATGACGGTCACACCACATTACATACATTAGAGAAGGAGGCACTGTTGTCCAGTTTACGCTCCATTTAAGCCAATAAACAGACTTCTTGCACCACAATCCTCCCTGAGAGTAAATAGTGAGTTTGTGTGCCGTTACCATAACTACCAGTGTCGTTCAACGCGTATGCCCCAACAAGTGGGCACGCAAGGAATGAACTAAGCGAATGGCGACAGGGACGCCATCTCGATGCTTTAAGGGAGTGGTTGGGGTGCAAAACCATCATGTGATTTGATGCTTCCGGGCATATTGGCTTCAGTGAGTGCGGGCCGTTGTGGCGCTGATCAGTAGGTTTATTGGAGTACTTCAGAATTTGGAGTAATACGGTTTGCATGATGCAGAGTAATCTTCAAAGCTTAAGATATCTAGACGCATGTTTCGCCCAGAACTTTCGGTGTGCGTTACCCCTTGTCCAGCAAGGTAACAGCATAACGCCGGCTTATGAAAAGAAATCTTGCTCCCTAAAATTATTGCTGCACATGCGAGACTGCGCATAGGCTTTCCTTTGCCTAATTTATACTCTCGATTCAGCGTACTCACCGCATCTTCCAAACTTTCGGGTAGAAAACGAAGGCAACGCCTGGTTGCGTTACCTGATTTTTGTATTGCGTCACGCCGCCAGAAATATGAATAACCGGCAGTGGTTCTCGCGACCCGAAAGGAGCAAATGAGCAATGTGGCGACAAACAACGGAGTGATATAAAGAGAATATTGCCGCGAAACCTTCAAAACTGTATTTGTTGTTTTTTAACAGCCGCCGGCATGCGGCTTATCACTGTGATCCCGGCACGCGTATCAATTCGGTATCCCGTGTTTGTTCATGCTTGTTGTCGCGATACGACGCGTTATCATTTTCTTTGTCGCGAACGATGCGCCGAGATCGGTCTCGAAGATTCCGATCACTTGCGTATGTTTCTACAATGTTCCAGGTTGTGCTAGTAGCAGTTTGCGGTGTTATATAGAGTGTTCTGAGCAGCATTTAAATTGAGCGCTGACGAGTGTAACGAGCATTCTTTGTTCGGAGATCGACGAGCATGTTTGTTGCAATCGCCGCCACCGAGTTGCTTAGTTTTTTTGCGGGCGCAAGTTAGCCCAATAAAGAGTTAATTCCAGTACCATCAAGCCTGTGTCTTCTTTTGGTGTGAACGGCCTTGTCACCACTACGTGAAAATATCGTGAAATGTCTCTGCTAGCGCAAAATTTGTTTCGGGCACAGAGCGCTCGCAGTAGTAAAGAGCATTCCAGTGACCTCACTTCGGAAAAAGGTCGGTGCTAGAGTTGTCCAATTTTGTGGGAGAGCTAGCATCCATTGATCGTGTTGTTACCAGTAAGGTGGTTGTTTCTGAGGGCGAATGCTCAGGGCTTGCTGGGCAAATGACAATACGGTCATTTCGAGTTGTGTGTGTTATTGACAGCAAACCGTTTGCAAGCACTGATTAGAAAGGTTTTGGTTTGGTGAGAAAAAAAAGTCTAAGGACATTGTTTTGGTACACGGTAATCAGGTTCCACTGAGCAGAAAATGCTGTTTTGCGTCGCCTGCTTGTTGCGTCACTTGTTTATCAACAAAATGTATTGCTTTAGCTCGTCACGAATGTCGTTTGATATGCGAGGTTATAAAATCTGTGCTTGATAGAAAGCAAGCGTTGGATGACAGGCAGCTGCAGTCTTCCATGCTTTCAAATGAAAGACCATTTCGAAGCAAGGACGTACTGCAGCTGCAATGAATGCACAAAGTACATTAAGAGGCGTGAGTGAACTCGTGAGAATATTTTCCATTTTAGGATAGTGTGCGCAAGTAAGTTGTGCAGGAAGTCTCGGCGTCGATGTTTTCAGTAAGAGATGCTCGTAGACGGGATGAAAAATGTAAGACAGCATTTTTTTATGAATATACTTTGTAGCAACTCTTATTCGTATAAATTGTCATATTATTTTCCTGAGAAGCGTCTTCAAGAAGGCATGTATGAAAATGATCCAAATGATCAAAGCGGTAAACTACATCAATTTTGGATTGCATCCTTCAATAGCTAACAGCTTTCTTGCGATTACTAGAGCAGACTGCACGAGTGACCTTGCACGTCCTTGGGAGTTGTAAACATTAAGCTCGGGGATTATCGGTATGGAAAGGGCAGGCAGTTGCGATTCCTGCAGGACACAAGGCAAAATTGAAAATAATTGAAAGGAAGCCTTCGCTTCCGAATTCATAGTTCATAAGTAAAGTTTTTGAAGCTGTGTTTGTAACTCCATGAAATGGACTAATGTAACGAGTCGTCGTCGCGAGAGCTTTGCTTATTTCTCTCCTATGTCCCAGGTATACCGATTGTTTGTTGAAATATTGTTTCGTTTGGGTTCTTTCTCTACGCATTTCACTCTTCATTCGATAGTTAAATACACTATCACTATTCGATTCGGCAGCAAGCCAACACACTTCACTAGCGATTCTGTTTTAAAATCATTGTTTTCACATACCTAGTTGGTTTTCCATCACTTGCTTCTGATTTTCATCACCGAAGCAAGCCATAGAATGCTAGCTGTGTAGTGTGCAAGGTTATGTTAAAATACCTGACAGACCTGAACCTAACATTTTGGCACCGGCAGACAATGACGTCCACTGTCTCCTGCTCGCCGGAGGTGTTGGCACGGTGGAAACGGACGACATCAGATATTCAAGCCAATTCCATCATCCGAAGCAATCAGGGTAGATCGGAGAACGTACAGATTCCTCATGAGGTTTTCTCGCTGTGGGAAGAGGCGAAAAATGTAGTATAATATTGAAAGTTCTAGCTAACGTATAAATGGAGACGAAAGAGAAAAAACGCAGATGGAAACATGGGAATTACAAACATCATGGCGTAAAGGCATCATGGTTGGGGTATCTTCAAGAAAAGCCTCCTATTACAATAGAATCAGTATTTATTTGCGCGCAGTTGTATAAGCTGGTTTCTAACACTGACGGCACAAGACCTATTTCTTGCCGACTATAGAGAGTCTAAAATATTTTTTAGAAAACCTTGGTCAAAACAGATCTTCCTGAAAAGGGCATATGAAGCAAAAATATTGCTAAGAAGAAACAAAAATAAATATAAATTACTCAGTAGGGAGACCTGAAAGGCGGCATTAGCGTGCTGTTGTGCACAATAACCTGAAATATTTATATATGCTTAGAAATACATGCAGGCCGCCTGAGCGTGCTGCCTTTATGTGTGCATTTCACACGAAATGTCGCATACAAGCTCTAATTCAAGATTTCATCACCGAGGCAAGAGCTGCGCCGAAAGAGCCTGCAGAAATATCCTTCAAGAAGTTTCTTTCACCCCTGAAGCAGTATTCTAACAAACACCTTTGGAGAGCTCTATCTACAACGGTGAAAAAAATGGATGACTGTTGCCATTTCTGCTTCGCTGAATACCTCAGAATCGTAGCTCCACGAACATAGCGTTTACGAAACGGGCAGTTGAATAGGCGGCTAGCACTAACGTGGCCAGGATTCTCCGACTAGGATTTTTCGTGAGCGGAAGGGAGACGCAGCTTTACTTGCTGCTGCATCCGCATAATGGTGGACGGCGTTAAGAGTTGCTGGCACCTAGAAGGTTGTAGCCGACAGTGCTACACCAAGTGAGGTGAGTCCTAAATAATAGAAATGTATTGCGTCTTTGATTTTCTGTAACCAATTTCTGATGGTTTAGCTTAAGATTCTTACCGTGCACATATCATGCACTCTATATGATTTGATTTATAGCTTGCGGAATAGAAACGCAGTCTTTGGGTACCTTTTAATATCAATGCCGCAACGTCACCCCGGCGGCAGACGTCCGACCAAGGTCTACCGACGGACGATTCTGGCCAGTTGATTTGTTGGCTTTTCCATGAGCAAGGGCTATGACCTATCACAGTACGTGTTTGCTGCCGGTCTGCCATGAGTGCTATGATGCGAAAGCTTGTTTGAAAACACAGTAACGTTGAAAGTAGCTGTTTAAGAGCTATATGCTTGCAAGAGACTTTGAACATCGAGCGAAACAGTTGGTGCAGTTGAGCGAGAACTGTCAAGGAAATCAAGCTGCTGCTTTTTAGAACCCTAGCTGATATGAATTGGAAGCTGTTGTTAACAATGATTTAAGGTGTCGAGTAGACAGGTTTGCTATTTAACTTCAAATATATTCATTTATAACTTGCTAAGCATACAGACAGAGAACTGCTGAAAACAATGCGCAAACAATTGCATTACACAGTCATACCGCTACATCTGACGCATTCGCTTATACTCATTTTAATAAAGCTGTTAAGTTAACGTCCTTACTTAAGGTATATAAGAACCTTCTGCGCCATGAATGATGGGCTTCTCTGAAGAATTGTTTTCCTAGGAATGTCGCCAATCATGTAAAATGAGTTAGATACACAGTCATGTTAAGCGAGCCGTATATATTTTTGGAGGCCACCCTTGCGTTTCGCAGTGTTGAAAATATCTTGTGAAAATAAGTCTAGCTGTAGCGTTGTACTGACAACCAAAATAAAGATGACTGATGGTCACTCATTGGTTAGGGTGGGACTCATTTATTATATTCTGTTTAAGGATGTTGCATTAGTAGAAAGAAAATTTGGTTAACTCAATTATCTAAATAGAAGAATGAAATAAAAAATAACCTTGAAGAACATTTTTTATCGTGTGCAGCAAGGCATACGGCAGAGAAGCTTTTTGGAGTAGTGCAAGTGGGGCCAATAGGGCTGGTTTATGATTCATACTAGTTAAAATCACATTAATATGCGGCTTTAGCACGAGAGCAAAATAAAAAGCAAGAAAGCGCTGAATTTCGCGGACTGTTTAATTTGAAGGGGGTGACGTACACTGCTGGTCCCTGCTGAATGCCATTATCAGCCAGATTATGCTCACTGCTGAGCGAAGGCCTCTCCAATACTCCCCCAATTAATCCAATTATGTGCTGCCTGCATCCACTAGACCTCTGCAAACATCATAATCTCATCCTGCCACCTGATGTTTACCGGTTTCTGCTACGACTTCCTTCTCTTGGAATCCAATTTATTACTCTTAGAGACAATCAGTTATCCTCTATTCGCAGTACATGCCCCGAACATGCCCATTTCTTCTTGATTTCCACTAGAATATCATTAACTCGAGTTATATTTCTGCCCCACTCTGCACGCTCCTTACCTATTAACATTTCACCTACTATTTTCTATTCCATAGCTCTCTGCGTTGCCTCAACTTAAGTACTCTTTTAGTTAGCCTCCACGTTTAAGACCTATATGTAAGCCCCGGTAAGATGCTTGCTCTGTCATAAACCTTGCTCTTAAGCGATACCTGTAAGCTGCTAGTTATGATCTGCAAGTGCTTTCCAAATGCGCTCCGTTCCAATGTTCTCGTACTTATGTACGTACTACTTTTAGTGATCCGCATTTACTTTTACCATCCCTCCAAAGCAGATGCGTACGTCTACCACTCCAGTGCTTTGCTACCTGTTGTAAACTGCTGCTATGTTCCGAGGTGGTTGAACATTACTCTGGTCTTCTGCGCGTTAATTTTAGTCCTACCTTCGTCCTTTTCATCTCTCCATTAATCATTCCTTGCAAGTCATCCCCTGAGATTCTTGGCAAAGCAATGTCACCAGCGAATCGCATAATACTGAGGTATTCTCCATCGCCCCTTATCCCTAACTGTTGCTATTACAAAACGTTGAATATTTCCTCTAAGCCGCTTAAATAATATAACCGGCTTTCGTTTTGAGCTCTCTCTCAGGAAGGAATTTGCGTGTGCAGTAAGCGAATGGTATGTGGCACCAAACTAGCTGCTGCATTCCATCGGGAACCTATTTAAGTAATCTAGAGGGGTAAAGGCGGATAAATTAAGGCCCTCATTATATTCGTACAGGCCGGCACAAATGGAGCTAAATAATAGAATATGACAACTCTTGTAGACAGGACGTGTAGGGTTGTTCAGCGCGTCCATAGTCGCACGATCAATGAATAACTTTCTTATTCCCTAGAAAGCAAGCTGAATAGTTCGTGGAGCGTCCGTCATGCGCACATGGTTGCGCAAAAGTAGACACAATGTTGGCCGACATTTCTACAAATTCTGATTGGTCGATGCTCGGACTGGGTTGCAAACCCTTTGGGTTTTATTTTCTTCTGAGAATGAAAGGAAAATCACAATGAAAGCAGATAAAATCTGTAACCGAACAGTGTTATAGAAGGTTTAACCTAACTAAAATATAAAGAATTGGAGCCAGATATGAGATCAAGGCCACAAACATTTTGGTAAAAGCCAAAGGAGATAAATCAAATAGAGCACAAGAATAGTCTGAAGTGATGATCAACGAAGACTGCACACCTCATATACAGAGCGTGCTCGTATTATGCGATATAATTCATGTCTAGATGTCCGGGAGTAAGTTGGCACCAACAGAGGAATGATTGGAGAGCAGCTCAGGAGTATGTAATTTGGCACGAGAACAGCGTCACTGAGGTAGCGATATGTATAGAAGGGAATGCGTTAACGAATGGTAATAAGCCTGTATTGCAAAATAATGACTAGAAAAAAAGATGAGGCAGGAGGAGAAAAAGTGACTGTAAAAGGGAAATTGTTCTAAAAATTTTGTTCACTGCCATTGAAACTGCCACAAATACGGCACTAATAGCAGCAGTGGCTTATGAATGATTGGGATTTAAGAACTTGCCGAGAATTGTATTCTGTATGATAGCCTGGTAATCAAGACGATGATACTGAAAGTGACTGATGCTAGAGCAACGTAAGAAAAAGAGCATCTTTTCGCTGATCAAGTTGTTCTCAAGGCCTGTTTTTTAAGCATTACACCCATCAGCCAGTCGCGCACCAGGGCAGAGGAAAGCTTGAATACAGACCAGTTGGCAACGCCTGTAATGGGAATAGAACCCCACATGAAATGGATGCTTGACCTGTTAGGTAGTCGCAGTGGCTCCATGATGGTCTGTAGTTGTCACCGTTGAAGCGCAGAGAAGAAGGGAACGTTTTGACTGTCACCCCAAACCAGCAACTTAATATGGACAATCTGGGACAAAATATTAGGTGACACTTAAACTCTCCCTTGAAAGTATGACGGGATAAAGTCAACGGCGGTATATTCTGCTGCCGGAGTCCCCTGTGCATATTACTTCGAATATGTGGGCATTGTTGTGTTATATGTTGTTAGCTCAAAGCTATACACCACTTCTCTTTAACTAAGTAAAAAAAAACATCCTTCGTGTGAAGCTCTCTTCCGCTCTCTCTCGCGATCAAAGGGTCGCATTTCTCATTTTTTTTTCTAACTGCTTCCTCTTTCATTTCAGTGCAATTCTGTTACTTAGCAGCGCGTCATGTCATATTTATGTTCTAGTCATGTAGCCACTGGATGTAAAAAAAAATATATATAATGCTTCGATCTCTTTCAGTCCACCTTGACTTGACGATACTATCGAACCACGAGGATTTTCAGGACACCGTGCCAACAACTACGAAGCTGTGTCTTCCACTAGACGGAAGCCTTGAAGCCTTTACGGTAGAAAAGTAGCGGGCTGACCCCCTACCGCCATCCTCATTCCATGCTCCGAACAGCACCGTACCGTATGTAGACGCCACTTGAAGATGCACTCTTAGTGGGGAAATCAGGGCAGTCAGAAGTGCATGGACAGATTGTGGGAACATGCACAGCAGGAAGGTCCGATACCTGGAGTTGGGGAAGAGGGGTGCAGCCCCTTATTTCTGTCCCCACTAGTACATTTACGTATATACCTCTACGTTTTTAATGCGGAATGGGGTATGCGGGCGGAACGGCAATAACGATGACACCAGCGACGTGAAACCGCGAGACTGGGCTCGAAACCGTTAACCATAAAATGTGTCAAGGAAATCGATGAGCGATATTTACCATTCTTGGATTTTTAAAACCAGACGTGGTACAACAGTGCTATGCTTGATGAATTTCGAAGGCCTGCATGATGTATGCTTAGAGAATCGCGATGCATGAAACTTGCTTCACCCCCTTTTTTGAAATTGTCTATTGTTTTTCTTTATGCTTACTCCCTTACTGAGCTCATTGTGCGCATATGAATTGCAAATATAAATATTTGCTTTAGCGGCATTGACATTGTTTCACGTCTTGTGGTCGAGTTGGTGCACATATTATATATTTTTGATGTCCATCCTCAATTTTCTGCTCCTTTACGCTGTTTTACGCCCAGTTATTATATGCCACGTCTGGTGGCATGTCCTATTTTCTGAAGATTGAAGTTTAGGAAAACGTGATGAGCTGCTGATTTCATCGAACGAAATGAAATAATCGGCAATTTGACTAATTTGAGCTTGTTTTATTATTGTACATGGTGGCAGGATGTCTACAGTAAAAGCTGCCTCTTGGGCAGCTTGTCAAGGCAACCCAGCCGTTTACTTCGGCAGCAAAAGTAGTAGATCATATTTAGAAAACGTCACAAGTATTCGGCACTTTGTGGTGGTGAAATTAGGTTATTATTATTATTATTATTATTATTATTATTATTATTATTATTATTATTATTATTATTATTATTATTATTATTATTATTATTATTATTATTATTATTATTATTATTATTATTGAGCAACAACGTTATTTATATGCTCAGAATCAACAATGGATGATTACGCTTCCTGGTATAGCACGCTCCTTTAAACAATTCCCACTTGGTGCTTCCGACACTTGCATGAAGTACAGTCTTTGCCAAAAGTATGCGACCCGAGGATTTTTGTTCGAAGCCCAGTAAAGAGGATCGTAAAGCAGCTGTAGATTTCGAAATCTCGTAGATAACAAACTCTCCCTCATTCTCCTCTAGCGTACGTTTATATTACACTACTACTGCCAGCAGCTGCGTTACCGTGCTTAGAAGCGACCTCTTGGGCTGTATACTTTTCACAAAGACTACATCTTAAGTAACCTGATTACCTACGTACCAGCCTGAAAGCGATTCCTGTTGGGTTCAGCAACCGCTGAGATCCTACAGCAAGTGCAACTGATTTAAGAAAATGATATCAAACGGGCGATCTTTTATTTTTCTGCGCCCGCAGCAACGACGAGTACCCTGATCATGCTTCCAAAGAGCCTTCCATTGGTGGTCCTGTGCTGGGTCGTCCTCGCACAACTCGCGGAGATCAACTCGCAGGTACCCGACGCCCCCTGTGCAGCATGGTGTGGACCTTACTGCCACTCCGTCGGCTGGAACGGAGGGCAATGTGTCTTCGGGTCATGTATCTGCTGGCTGCCATAAAAATGTCCGAAACGTGTTGCTTCGTGTGACATAAACTGCATGAAATTATGACTTGCGGCTTGCATCCTTTTCTTCATACCTAGACAAGGTAATCTTACGTGATTTTCTAGATCCTAAATTAGCACAAAAAGTAAAATAAATAAATTTAATCATA
The DNA here is from genome assembly GCF_055883805.1 of Amblyomma maculatum. Classification (NCBI taxonomy): domain Eukaryota; kingdom Metazoa; phylum Arthropoda; class Arachnida; order Ixodida; family Ixodidae; genus Amblyomma; species Amblyomma maculatum. The sequence continues at coordinate 110,355,101 of NC_139354.1, forward strand.
TAATACCTCTTGCAGTAGTCAAAGCTTTAAGCTTCGTTGGATATAATGAAGTCCTTTCTCAGCACTCCGCGGCTCCCCCTAGAGAAACAGTAGGTTGTGGAGTAGGGGACCTCCATTGCAAACCTAATGTACCACATGAATCAGTTGAGCAGCACGCTGGCACAGCTGTACCACATTTCCCATTCAGACACCAGTATATGTGGCATGTGTGTTCCGCCTGTGAAAGTAGTGGCTTTCTAGATCTGCGCTCAGTGTCCTTATACCGATTGCAGTACAAAGCACAAATCACCACGAAATATTAGAGGGATTTAGAGCGCCAGAGAGGTACTAGCATAGACGTATACCGATTTACCGTGCACCTCCTGCGCACGCGCTTTGACAGGGGTGGGGGAAATCATGGTCAGCGCGCATGTGCAGGACAGTTTCGGTAATCCGGTATGCGTTAACGTTAGTACTCCACGGCTCTGTTAAAAGCCTCTATTCTCACTCTGGATATAGGTAGTATTGTTCCGGTATTTACTGCCCCAAAACAGGCTTGGTAATAATGACAAAGGGGTGTTCTTGGGCAGCTAAGCTGACTTCAAGACATTAACTCACATTAACTCTAGTGTTTTACACAGTTGAACAACTTTGCCAACAACATAATTACGAAGATCATACCGTTATATTTTTGCAAACATAGTTTACTGGCTGAAAAATACTTATGATTGAAATTAGTAGGTTGATCAAAAAACTCACAAATAGCAAAGCAGTTTAATTATTGAAATTTATTCACCATTATTCCCATGGTTTGTACGAAGTCGGAAACCGCAATGCGACATCATAATTACAAGCATTCTTTTTTAAACTATCAAGAGTGACAGCAGTCATGGTTAATGTGCATACTGAAATTCCATTGGTGGAGATAAGCTCTTTGGTTATGTAATAAAGCCTGATTTTACGTAGAGCTCTACTGCTCCTTTGCAGAGCTTGTAGACGTGTTTTCCCTAGGACCGCTCTCTATGAGATGCTGATTCAACTGAGAAAACTTTTTTTTCTGGCGACAGGCTCAGCACTTCTAGCACAAGGTGCTTTGTTTTGAAGTAAATTGTGTGAATGATTTCAAATGTTGCTTGCAACCGATGCAGCCCCTTCACTGTTTGTTTAATTACCAATTACGTAATCGTTTCATTTAAAGTAGAGGGCTGCTGCTTACGTGCTATGAATACGAAACCGATTCTTCATTAGTGCAATTTAATCTAGCATAATCCAAATTATTCACCTTTCATCCAACTTAATCCACATAATTAAACGTAATTCTTTCTAATACAACATAATCACCCTTAATCAAACATAATCTATCATAATCTTATTTATTTCAAAGTAAACAACCCTAATCCCACGTAAACTGCCATATTCGAGCTTAAACCACACTAATCCAACTTAGACCGCACTAATCTAACATTATTGCACCTCGGGATCCTCTGGAAACTTAGCTTAATAGGAACAGTCGCTATATGCTCGCACGTACGCCCGCATTGCAAGGAGCACGGTCAGTTCGGAATTGGCTATAACGAACGCAATTGGTGAAATGTGACTTCTTGTGTCGTTTTTATACGATTCGTACAACCCTAAGCCATGCATGAACCAGCAATGTTTGTTTTGATCGTATTAAAAGAAGTGCACTTGAACAGCCTCCACTTTTTCGTGCGCTAGCGGGCGCGCTCTACGGCAACTGGCTAGCTTTTTTGCCCCCTCAGATGGCGTCGCATAGGCTTAACTCGACGGGCACGCCTACCACTTGAGCAGCCTTTTGATAATCTCCCTGGGGAAGAGCATATAATCAGAAAAGAACAGGAGTGAAGTTTTTCTTGAAACTTAACTGGAGAAAAAAAAAAAAACTACTCTCTTTCTTATGAACGGCAGACTCTGCTTCGTTCCTGCATAAAGAGTTATACAAATAGACGAGTTTTGACGAAACGCCTTCTCGTTGCGAAGTTGCAGCTCTTCACGAAGTTGGTAAAGTAATTTTTCTCAACTCCCATGGCATGTTTTCACAAAGCACGGGTGTAATTTCATTTAGGGCTGTGTGTTATTTGTTGCTGATTTCTTCATGAAGTATGAATATTCTGTTCGAGTCTACAAATGCAACTTGAATGCCATTGCTAAAAATCAAGATGCAGTACCCTAGAACTCAGCGAAACCAACTGATGGTTGCTGAGACCTGCGTGGTCTAGTCTGCAGTATTTTTATAGTCCTGCAAAGGTAAATTATTATAATAAAAATTTCACTATATTTACACTCATTAACTGAACGAATAAAGTGTCAACGCAGAAGCTAAATACAGCTCTGAAAGACATATGGTTAAAATGCTTGCCCCAATTTGTGGTTAAATGACCCGAGCACTGACCGAACCTTGTCATGAAATTATGCTCAAAAAGGGGGGGGGGGGGGGGGCTCGCTTCATGTTGTACAGATTGAATGCGAAATCCGGGCAGAAATATACATAATTATAGTCGGACAGCTTAAATCGTAGAAAGGAACATCAAGTGTGGAAATGCGGTGAAACGCTGGAATCATATGTGCAGCCTACGACATAACCACGGAAACTATCACCGATATCCTTAAAAGCATGGAGGTGTAATTGTTTTTTTGTGTGTGCGCTCGTCATATTTTATTTGATTGTTTTTGCTTTTCAGTGCATCTGGTAGTTAAAGCGAATGTTCTCTTTGCTTAGCCGATGGCGTGAGTCCATATTTTATCACCACATGATGCCACAGTGTCAAACCTCGCGCTCAGTACATGCGTAAAGCCCCTTCAGGTATAGAGTGCGATAGACACATTGTACGCTATAGCGTAAACAGCTCGTTCGGTAGAAAAAGCGTCGCTGATACTGTCGCTCAGAATGGAGGATAACGTGTCGAAGAAAGTTTGCACGTCAGTTTGGATCAAAGTTATGACGTAACCGCTCTTTCCAGAGCGTTCACGGTGGTGTCATACAATTTAGCTTCCAATTTAGCATCCATCTGCTAGTCAATCTGGAGGCTTTAGTTCTGGTAGGGACTTGAACCAACGACATGTGCACCTCCAGTTGCATGATATGTACTCCAAGAGGAGGTGTTCGCCAAGAACTACACCGGTATTGCGCCCTTCTTTCCTAAAAAACAAAAACCAAGGTGTTTAATTTTTTGGTAATGTCTATGCCAGTCTCTGAATGAGAAAGAAAAAAACCCACCGGATGAAAACAATGCTTAAAGGTATTATCAGACCTACTTTTAAGGTGAAGCCTAAATGTTTTCCTAATATTTTATTCAGTGGGGTGTGCCTCTGAACGCTGAACCAGACCTCCTACCCCATTGGAACCTTTGTAGTGTACAACATATGTCTTAAACCTTGTAAAAATCCTACATTATATTCGTAAATGGTGCCGTGATGTAAATATTTTCACCAGCTGATTCCCCAAGTAGTCTACACCTTCTGAAATGACTCTTTATTTCTGAAGCCAATATAATAAATATTAACTAACTACCTTCACTAAATTTATTCTTGAAGTTAATCGGACCACAGTTTACTGTAAGTAGAGAGTTGCTGGAAGTGACAAAGAAATACAGCTGCTTAAACCAAGTATTGAATTCTGATCAGGCCACGAAAAAAAAATAGCTAGTAGAACTGGATTTGAATAGAGCGCATTTGGGAAGTACTCCGAGCTGATGAATGCAACTTCCAGAACCCCTGAATAAAAGGTATATAACAGCAATTTATTAGCGGTAGTTACCTATGGGGAAGAAACGTGGATGCCGACGAAAAGAGTAACTTTAATTGAGGACTGCGTAGATAGAGATGGAACGGAAAATGGTTTCTTGTAACGTTAATAGAAAGGAAGGGTGCAGAGCAGGTCAGGGAAAGAACGCGGGTTACTGAAATCCTAGTCAAAATCAAGCAGAAGAAATGAACATGGACAGGGCATCTAGTGCGAAGAGGGGTAACGGATGGTCGCTAATGTTAACAGACTGGATTTCAAAGCACGGAAAACGTACCAGGGGGTGGCAGAAAATTAGGTGGACAGGATGAGATTAGGAAGCTTGCGTTAATCAAGTGGACGCCGATAGCACAGGACCTGGCTCATTGGAAGAGTGGGGGCGAGGCCTTCGCCCTGCTGTGAGTGTAGCTCGGCTGATGATGAAGACTCTACCACCATCTAACCGCGGCAGGATTCTTTTACTTGCCTACGTACGCGTCCTCAGAATGCTTTAATAATGCCAGCCTAGAGGCGTACATAATAGTACCGGGAGACTAGTTACTCTCAATTTCTGCGCAGGCATCGTCATTCACGGGTGTATTCTTAAGTCCCTCGTCAAGTGTCGAGTGTGTGTCGTCTTCTAGTTTAGATGGCTGCAATAGGGCGGATATTCAAAAGACACCGCAAAATCTGTGAAACTAAACTAGGATTTAACCCAGGTCACTAGGCTTTTACCCTTATTGTCATGATCATCCTCACTGGCCTACTATACGCCCACTGCAAGCCAAAGGACCTGCCTGTAGTTTTTTTTTAAGAAACCCGGTCCTGAGCCAGCTGTGGCCACCATATCCCCACACACTTAGTAATGCTATCCGCATATAAATCTGCCGTCATATTCTAGGCTTGTCTTTTCTAGGGAGTCAGTCTGTCACGCTTATCTACCATTGGTTATCTTGCCTTCTCATTGTCCATGCCCATAACTGCTCCTTGATTTAGTCCATGGTATCACTGCTTGTGCTCGTCTCCTGACAAACTTTGCACGATTTCAATCTCTCAACTTTACACCCGTCTTCGTTTACTTGCCCAGCTCGCTGTGCTGTAATCAATTTCAGTTAACTCATTTTGATTAGCTTCACGTTTCTGCCCTATAGGTGAATACCGATATGTCGCAGCTACTTTTACATTGAACAAATACAATTGTCCGAGTCCCATCCGCAAAAAATTAATACAGTGAAGAATTGGCCGAGAACATACCTGTGCACGCGTGCTAGTAATAATTTATCTGTCAGTGCCGCCATTTCGCGGAAGCTTAAGATTGCACCTTCTAGCACGCTATGTACAACAACCACAGGCACCACCATGGTCCTCGTTTTCAGTATTTCACTACGCAAGTGTGTCTATCATCACTTGGTGAAGAAAGATAGCCGCCCGATAGCCGAGCATGAAGTCCATGTGACGGAAGTACTCCGGCGGAACAACGTAGTTAAGGGCAACAATTGCGCCCAGCTTTCTGACGAGGTCAGCTACGTCGTCTATGTCGGCGACCGTGTCTCCTTTCGATGAGAACAGCGCCACAGGTACGCTGATCCGTTCCAGTGGGTATGCCGGGGGTGTCCGCTAAGGAAAAACAAAATATTCAGTTTGCCAAGCAAAAGTCCTTACCGAGAACACAAGCGTTTTTAAGGCCCTGCTACTGTACCAGAAAAACTAATGTTGACCATAACAGTCATATTTGGTAGAACACGTCGCTACACTAGCCCAAATGACCATCCTACTACAATACGCCATTTCAAGCTCAGCGCTCACATTTCCGGATGCGACTTCGATGTGATCAAATCTCATCCATACAAGGCAAACTTTCCAGAAATGGGTATAAAAGTATTTGGTGAGGTCTGAATAATCTTTTCTAGAAGCATATCGAGAACGGCGCGCGAAATGAATGCAGGAAGGTGTTCTCTTGCATGGATAGGTAAGCGTATTATGAGATCTGCGGTGCAGCTCTGGTGTCAACTTTCATCCGTTTGGATTGTAAGTATGACCACTTCAAAGCATGATTGCAAAGTACTTAAACTGTGTTGATTTGTACACATAAATAGTTGGTCTGACGGGAATGAGTAGGAAGCATACTGAGACCTGGAAAATAGCGGAGGCCTAATGAGAAAATGCGGACACTCTATCGATATGGTGTAATTATTCAGCGGGAACGTTTGGCCTTCTGTGTTTAATCAGGAGAGCAGTGACAGATATCTGAAAGTTCGAACATTTCACTCGCACTATGTTAACTCGCCTTTGCTGCTGGCTGGCAGATGAGCGCGAACAGCTACTTATTACGCTGTGTTCTACTGCCTCCATTCAGTATCGTAGGCGGAAATACGCACTTCCCCTTGGGGGGGGGGGGGGGGGGGGGTAAAAAGATGCAAAGAAAAATAGGGTATTCAGAGGTGTAGAGATGTACGACGCAGAAAATTTTCGCGGGGGGAGGGGGGGGGGGGCTTTCGGCACTCCCGCGTCCTTACTGGCTGCTCGCATGCCCCCAATACTTATCCGCACTAGCGCGTCTCGGCATTTGGAGATCGTAGGCTCGACCTGGCTGTCAGCCGGGTACACATCGGTTTCTTCACATGCACGCTGACTCGTTCTTTGGCTTAAAGCTCGGCTTTGTAGGTGGACTGTTTGAGGGAAAGAGGGTGTCTTCAAACGCTGCTATTTACAGCTTACATAAGTACCTTTTTAGAAAAAGTGACAATAAGCTTTTGCATAAAAGACAGGTTTCGGTTACTTGCATAAGCATTTCTCAACGACGAAGATGTGGGTCTGGTCAAGACCGTTTTTCAAGTAATGCACATCAAGAGAGCGGAGCTCCATGCCCGGCTAAATGCTGCACCCTGGTGAACACCGCTGGCTATTCGGAGATCAGGAGATTGGACTGAGCACATCTGAATGCGAGACGGATGCCTTGTCGCAGGTCTATCGAGTCGGTGCCAAGCTGAGAGTGGTTGGCTTTGAAGGCGCATGTTCGTTTCCCAAAGCAACCATCCTAGAAATCCTAGGGGTATGACGATGGGCCAGTTGCAGTGCCACGTATTGTGCTAGGGCTTGTTCTAGAGTAGATTGGCCTTTTCACTTTTTTACACACTGAGTTAGCGTTCTCAGTGCTCTGTATACTGCAATTATTCATGTTTGGCGTACCAAGATATGAACGGAGATAAACGCTCTCGGATTTGCATAGTGTAGTAGTAAACAACTCCAAAAATAAGGGAAAGAGGTATGATAAACAGCGAGTTAACCACGGCTGTTCATCTCGCAAAACAATATGCCCAAATGTCTGCAGAGAGCCTTAACAGATTACTGAAGTCAGATAATCTTTTCCGTTCATTCATGATCCCTGAAAGCAAAGCGCGCTCACCTGCCCGTACTTTCTCATGTTATGCAGAAATCCATGATCATACATTAGAAAGTTCTTAGACTTGCTGATCTGAAATTAACAAAAAACGAGCAAGATGAATCCTAGAAAGTACTCAAGATATCTGCGCTGATTCGTAAGGTGTATTCTCGAAAAGGCTGACAAAAATATAAATTAGGAGACATAGCGATGTACTGGAGTCATAAAAAGCTTTAAACTATCACTGCATGTGGTACAAATTTAATAATAAAGCGCATTGCATTTCCACATATAAACATTGAGCCAAATTCCTAATGCGATGAGATCAAATAAAGATTCGCACCTCAAGGTAGTCGAGTTGGTAGCTGGAAACTAGAGCAGGAATAAATATCAGCGCCATACCAGTATTCAATGTGATCTGCCAACGCGAACATGCCGCACTAACTGGTCTACCGAGGCATGCTTGCAATGCTTGCTCCCAATAATCCCCATTCCCAACTGTCATCGCCACCGCCTGCCCTCCTCCACTATATTTTGCATTACACTTCCACCTTTCCTTCTTCAGTCGCTGCCCACAGTATTCTCTCTGCGACGCTGCAGTCAATGTCATTCATAATGGTTACTATAGTTTGCAATCATTGTATTAAGGGCCTTCCGGGGCACCAGATCTTGGGTACACTTTAAGTAAGCTACACCTTCAACGGAGGAAGCAATAACACTAAGGGGTTCGTCTGGATTTCAACGTTGACATTCACAAGATTTTTGAGATGTCATTCTTTCAAGGGCAGTATTGTGCGGCAGGAAGCCGTGCAGGATATTACGCTGCTTTCTGGTGTGAACAGTCAAGGGGTGTAAATGAACCGGACAAAGGAGGAGCCGATTCCCTGCTTAGAGAGAAAAGGTAAAAAACGCATAGGCAAAAAGTAGAAGACCAGTAACGCATTTGCCATTCAGAACTCTCTATTTCTCTCCCATAATCGACTCGACTCGCACTCTGTCGAGTTCACGTACGCAAGGTCAGTGGCAAGCGTCGCCCCGGGTCACAATACAGGTTTCCACCGGTTACGCCGACAGCGACGGTGAGGCTGCTCAAGTAAGCAGCAGGTATAAAAAGTTCGAAGCTATCACCCTAACATGTTTCCTCAATGGCACGTGACGCACGCGTACTATACGCAACTCTATGGCAGCAATTGCGTCTGCTATATCACCTGCCGTTTATAGAATATTTGTCATTGCCCTGAGGAGGGATTGCACACGGCTGAGATTGTCCTCGACTGGGATGCGTGCGAAGGAGAAGTAATCAAAGTAATCAAAAGAAGTAATCAAAGGATGAAGTAATCAAAGAAACACTACGGAGTTGCTTCTTGCCAGTATTACTCCACTCACTTGCACAAAATGACGGAGGTTTTGATACGACGTGCCAATCGAAGAGTGCGCCCAATACACTGGCGTTCTTGTCTGAAACGAAAAGATTGTTATTAGAAACAGAAAGAGTGTATGCAGTTTAATCATCATTAGCCGGGCTACACCACTCCAATACTCCTCCAATTAACCCAGTCCTGTGCTCGCTGCATGCACTTGACCCCTGCGAACTCGTAAACTTAATCCATCCACCTGACTTTCTGACGCCACCTGCTACACTTTCCTTTCCTTGCATCCGAATTGTTAGCCTTTTAAACCATCGGTTATCCTCTCTTTGTACTACATGTCCTGTTCACGCCAATTTCGTCTTCTTAGTTGCCACTAGAATTTCAATAACTTGATTTATTTCTTTGACCCACTCTGCGCGCTTCCTCTCATAGCGTTACACCTGCCGTTATCCATTCCATAGCTCCCTGTATTGTCTTTAAGTAGAACCCTTTTCGTTAGCCTCCATGTTTCAGCCCCGTAGGTGCGTACAGGTAAGCTGAAACTGTTATATACTTTCCGCCTGAGCGTACCGGTAAGCTGCTAGTAATAATTTGTCAGTCGTTCAAGCAAGGTATAAAAACGAAATTTTCAAGGGCAGCTTTATAGTTATTCATGACTATTATGCTTGCAACTGGTGCGGAAAAACGTTGCCGAATTATTGCTAAGTTCACGAATATTGGCATAAGGATAGGTGAAGCTGTAGCTCTAAAGAACTGTAAAATCGGAGGCCGAAAATAAAAGTTCGCGAAAGTCTTGATCGCCTAACATGCGCAGTCGGAATAAATTTTAAGGTCATCGCGCGCGTCGACTGGTTAAGCTTTCAAGGTAACTGGCGGCCGATTTAGAAATGGTGAAAATATCATTTCGCATTATTTTCTCCTTATATCTCTCACATAAGGCAAATATCAGTTCCGAAACAAACCTCCTAGCATTTCGTTTTGTTTAAAGCAAGTTGTCAGCGCTTTCGTTGCGACAACCTAATAATAGCGCAGATACAACTCACGATAGATGCAGCTGAAAAATTAATAGCTATGAATACATACCGCCTAATATCGCCGCCTGCTCGGTGAAGCTCGAAAAAAAAAAAGAACTCATACCATAGACTTGATCAAAAGGGTGTGGCCACTGCTTAATTAAAGGAAAAGCAGGGAGAGTGAGGGATGCTGGCCCGATAGGCTCATCTACGCAAAGAAAGATTCTGCGCCATAGCACTCTTCCTGTTCTTGGTGGATGCTTGCGACGTAACCATCAAATGTTTTCTGACTGTACTTTGCCTAGACCCGCAAGACAATGGCGCTAAGTATGAACATTAGTGAACTAGTGGTGTCTCAGATTCTTATCCTCTTGATTATTACCTTGTTCAGCTGCTCAGGAGAGTTCATGAGTGTGAGAAAGAACATCAGAGAACAAGGCTGTCCTGTTAGAAAAACGCACAGAAATTGAGTGATATCTTTTGAGAAACCAGAAAAGGACAGGTAGCCGCCAATCTTCACCGGATCGAAGAGAAGCTGCAGTGGAAAAAGTCGTGCAAATCACTAACAGTGTCACGTACAGATTTCAACACTTATCAAGTTGCGTTGAGGGCATCGAGAAGAAAGCAGAGTTATCCCTTATCTTGCACCCACAACAATGAAACAATTCTGCTCGCAGGTTTTCCTGTAGTCACTTAGTTAAGGACAGTAATGCGCTACGTTGTGTTTAAATTAGCGTCTGGGTCTTATGTAAATATTGTCGATAGTGTTGCCAATTCAAAAATAGAAAACTTGTGAAAGGAAGTCCCAAAACCCGTCTAATTGAATATTATCGTCCAAAAGTTAGTGTTACTAATGTTGTTTTCTCTTTTGGCTCATAAACAATAAAACAACATGCTAAATATATTATAAACACTTATTTAGTTTTTATCAAGAACTTAAGTCTACGAATAATTTAATTATCAGCAATATCACGTCTGTCTTCTTTTAATTTAAATTAAAGTCACAAAAGTAAATCTCTCCTTCCTGACTAAAGCTGCTGCCTGCAGGTACTATCACCCTCAAAAAGCTTTTAACTTCATTTTGGCTAGCCGAACAGCCTGGGGACGATTGTCTGCTCATACAATCAGTTTTAGGCGATTTTGCAGCATAGCCGCCGACGTACACATTCATATCGACTCATTGAATCTATTATTTTGATCACATTTGTAACTAATTCTCAATTTGAGCAGGCTTTACTCTGTTGTTCGGCTGGGATAAATACGAGGAGGTTCATAATATGTGTTCACATTAGGTGCCCTGTTTACCTTAGATAACGCTCAGGTGATAACTTTCAGAGCAGCATCAACATAGGAAGGACAAACTCAAGCAGCTCGAATTAGGGATTTTTTCGACGGTATCACTGCACTAGTTGATTACATCTCAAAATGCAGCTGTGCGCCCACGGCTGACCAAGCTGTGCTATATTCGATTGACGATTGAAGCGAACATTTATTAAACTAGTAGCAAAGGGCATGTACTGGTGCGTACAAAAGTAACCGGAGCACGCCATTTGTTTCTAAAATTTCTCATGCATTTCATAATTAAAACTGGCAGTAGTAGTATGTGCGAACCGGTAGTATACACCAGTGCCGTTTTACTTGAGCAAAAATTGCTTTCTTATCTTCAGTGCAGAAGGCGTGAAATTAATACGAACAGAAAAATGTGCTCCGTCTACATGCGTCCGCACCTGTACGTGAATGCAAATGAGCCGCTGATAGCAGCCAATACCGCTGTCACGTCATGTCATTAAAAGCATAGCCTAAGTGTCTCTCTGTATATTTTCGTCTTTTTTTACGCGGTAGTGTCTAGGAATACTTACAAAAAGTAAGTCGCTCAACAGGATTAAAGGCGATAAAGGGTAGCCCACGTATGTTAAGTTTCCGACATGACCGTAGCCTATTAAAAGATCAACCTGTGCAGACGAAACTTCATATTAGGGCCGGTTCGTACATGTAGAAAAGGATGCTTTACACAGATACAGCGATAAATTATGTTTTGTGACAGCTCCGCACGTATCTCCATACAGAATAAGAGTATTAAATGCGGCTCCGAATATTTCAACACGCAAAGCGACCGCTGTAAATGTGCTACTAAAGTATCTGGTGGCTCATCACGCAGGTAAAAAAGTTACGAGGGACTTTAGCGACTAAAGCAGTGAAAGGCGAAAGCCTGAGTGCCGCATGCTGCTATGCATCTGGTACTAATAGAGTATAATTAATTACTCAATAATTGATTACGTAAGCAGTAGGTGTGTAAGTAATTAACCAGTTAATTAGGCAATAGCGGCTTAATTAGTAAATAATTAGTTATTGATCATTGAACATAGGGCCATATAAGCCACGCATTAGTGCATACTGTGATGGGGCTCTTTGATTGGTCGATACCCCTATGACGTCATCCCGCCTCGGCCAATCAGAGCTGCCCCCAAAACAGGACACATTTTCTCCACGACAGCATGAGCCATTAAAGGCTTTCGCCTTAATACAATTGAAGCACCAGACTCTCGTATAGTAATAATACTTAGTCTGTAATTTTTTTTGTAGAAAACTAGTACCTTTTGAAAAACGTAACAATTGACACACTCCTCCCTTTGAAAATATTCTGAAAATTTCAATATATTTCTGCGCGCGACACATTTAACAACATAGGTGTAACGAGATACGATGCCTGCGACTCTCGGCACGCGGGAGGAGCGAGGAAGAAGGAGACGCAAGTATGTGGCGCGTGCTGGTTAGATCACAGTGGCACGTGAGGGGGAGAACAACGGAGCAGCGTTGCTGAAGGCCGGGTGGTCACGGAGCTCCTGGCGATCGTGTCCCGCCTGGTCTACCACCCGGGTGACCCGACCTGGGTGTGGCCGACTCCTGCCGCGCTCCAGGAGCACGTAGTCAGACGTTCTGCGTCATGCTGGGCCTCACGTGCCGTCCAGCCGCAGAAACGCCAGATTTCCAGATGCGTAAATCCAGCGCACCGTCAGAGCCACCTAGACAGTGTGAGTCGTGTCATGTTAGGATGTGTCTCTGACCTAGCACGACACGACTCAGACTTGATTGTTCTAGTGTCCGGGCCCCGCCGGGGTGGTACAGTGGTAAGACGCCCGACTACTGTCCGGAGTTCCCGGGTTCGAACCCGACCTCGGCGGCTGCGTTTCGATGGAGGCGAAACGAAGTGGCGTCCGTGTGCTGTGCGATGTCAGCGCACGTTAAAGATCCCCAGGTGGTCGAAATTACTTCGTAGCCCTCCACCACGGCTCCCCTTTCTCTCTTTCCACTTTCACTCCCACCTTCATCCTTTCCCTTACGGCGCGGTTCAGGTGTCCACATAGCAAATGTGACAGCTACTGCGCCTTTCCCTTCCTGAGAACCAATTATTATTATTATTCTAGTGTCCGGTTGCTGTTATTAGTTTGTGTTCGTCTTCGTCTTGTTTGTAAGCTCGTTATTTATTATTTGTTTTTATTTTTCTGGTTTAATATTTCTGTTTAAAGCCATATGTTCCTAGCTGGGCCGGTCTGGTCGTGTTTTGCTTGATCCCACCAAATAATCCTTTCGATTGGTGGGTTACCGGTAGAAGTGGCAGGTCAACACCACCTAGTGTGAGTAGCCTAGGTGGTGTTGGACAGATACTGCAGGTTTCATTTCCTATAAACAAATTATATGTAGTGCCATGGGGGGCGAGGGGAGGTAGTGAAGGGTGGCTGTTCCAGGCCCTACGGGGCTGGGATGGGAGGTCAACGCCGCTTGCGGCAAGGGCTAGCCAGCCACCGAATTATTATTTGTTGTAGGCCGTTATTGCAACCGCCACCACTTAGGTAGTAGACGACGGCTGTTGCAGTGCGCGTCTTTCTCTCCCTCTTCTTTTAACGCGGTAGCGTTCCACTACGGCTCCTCTTTCTTTCTTTCCACTTTCACTGCCACCTTCCTCCCTTCCCCTACGGCGTGGTTGCGGTGTCCACAAAAACAAGTGAGACAGTTACCGCGCCTTTCTGTTCCTATAAATAAATAATTCAGAGCTCGTGTCGCAGAAAAGCCGGTGTTGTCGGCGGCGTTGACCGTGAGCGATAAATCCCGGCATGCACTTCATGTATGCACTTCATAAATAAAAAGCAGCTTCCAAGATGGGCTGGGTGGGAATCGAACCAGGGTCTCCGGAGTGTGAGACGGAGACGCTACCAGTCAGCCACGAGTTCGATGCTTGAAAGCGGTACAAAATCGCTTCTAGTGAATGAGCTGTTGCCTTAGAAACGTGCCGTAGAACGTTATACTGCGGTGTATACCGGTAATTATGAGCATGTTACTTACAGAAGTCGCAGTTACACGAGTAGCGAAGTACGTTTCCGCTACATTTCTGCTGCGCTCTGCGCACATGCAAAGCCATCTTGCGGCAAACACAGAAGAACCCCTCCTCGCAATGTGCGGCGCTGTCCCGACACGTGGCGCGCCACTCGCCCCTGACGTTTCGCCGTGCACCCTCACGGGTTGTAGAATCAAGCGTCTTTCCCTTCTTTAGATCACTATCTTCGCTCACCCGCTTCTCCCCTTCGGGCCGCGCGGGTACCGGTGAAAGGGTGGCCCAATACCCTTGCGTTTAATAAGTTTTCTCGCTCTCTCCCCTTCCAACATCCCGCGCGCGTCACTCGAACAGTGGTGTTTAGGCGACGCGGCTCCTCTTTCCGCTCACAGCGCGATTGCTAGGTGCAGCGTCTGATGCCGGACGCCTCTGACGTGATCGCTGCGCCGTAGCGCTTCTGCTGGGAAAGCGTCCCCTGCGATGTGTGCCGAGCTACTTCCGAGGAATCATGCTTCTGCGTGGTGCTCCCAAGCGAGATAGAGGATGATCCCATCAAGGCGTCAGCCCCATGATTGCTCCCGCCTTCATGGCGCGTCGCTGCCCGGCTTTCTCCCTCCGAGACACCGAGTTCTTTGGTTCGTTCCGCTTGCTCAGACGCACGTTTCGTTGCCGTGCCGAACGCTGTGTGACTCAAGAGCATACCGAGCGAATGAGTGGGCGGTGCGAACTAGGTGCAATTGCGCTATCGCGTTCCACTCTTGAAGGCGAAGCTTAAGCGTCCTCCAAGTTTTTTCTTTCTTCTCTACTTTCTCCTGTCCACACGAGAGGTGGCTCAGCTGCAGAACTATTAGCAGGTCCGTGCATGTTTCTTTTCCTTCTTCCTACAGTCACAACAATGTGTAGTGCCACGGCCACTCATTGGATGCTCCAACGAACGCCGATAAGTAATAATAATAATTGATTCACAGGAAGGGGAAAGACGCAGTATTTCTCACACTTGTTTCTGGGGACACCTGAACCGCGCCGTAAGGGAAGGGAGGAAGGTGGGAGTTAAAGTGGAAAGAGAGAAATAGGAGCCGTAGTGGAGGCCGATGTCAGCGCACGTTAAAGATCCTCAGAAGGTATTCTCCTGCTGGGGCTGGGGCAGGTAGGCCACCGCCACTTGCGGCGGGGCTAGCCTGCCATCCAATTTTTATGTGTTGTAGGCCGCCATTGCACCCGCCACTGCTTCGGGGGTGGACGACGGCTGTTGTTGCGGCGCAGGTATTTCTTTTCCTCTTCCTTCTGTTTCATCTCTATTTTCTCTTCTGTCTGCACGTGGCAGCGGAGGTGGCTCAGCTACAGAGCCTGTAGCAGGCCAGTGCATTTTCTTGTCCTTCTTCCTACAGCCACAACAACAACAAGAGCCCCAGGTGGTAGTGGAGGGCTGCGGATTAATTTCCCACCTGGGGATCTTTCTCTCTTTCCACTTTCACTCCCATCTTCCTCCCTTCCCTTACGGCGCGATTGAGGTGTCCACAGAAAACAAGTGAGACAGTTACCGCGCTTTTCCCTTCCTATAATAAATCAGTTAAATAAATCGGTTAATTCAGACCTCCAGGTGGTCGAACGCCGATAAGAGACAACCGATGAGAAGCAATTGATAGGAAAGGAGGGGTAGGGTTTTGCCATTCTCCTATTCTCTTAGTATCTGTCCCACTTTCTCCTGCAAGAGTGAGTTTGCAGGCGAGCAAATCAGAGATCACAAGTCAATTTTAGCTTATATGCAAAGTTAATGCACGTCATATGGACGGTATATCATCGCTCCTGCCGCGTGGTGTTCCTTGGCGCGCGTTCGAGTGTGGCAGTGCAGATAGCCGGAACGCTAGAAAAGAACACATTTCACAAATCTCGCGCACAACTCTCGCCCACGGTATTTCCTTCCATGAGCCTAGAAAGGCATTCGCCTTGAACAATGATGAGGGTTTAGCATGGCTTGCACATAGTGATAGAGCGATAGCCTCTTTAACGAACGATTTTTCAATACGCGGTTTTTCAAAGTTTGTTTTAATGCGACAGCATTACTTCGCTGTATTCACAGACTTGCTCGCAGAGCGTGTCCGCTGGCCGTGTCCGCAGGACGTGTCCGCAGATTGTGTCTGCAGGCCCTGTCCGCAAAATCATGTCCGCAGCAGTTGCGAGTAATTGAGAAGTAGTAGAGGTTAATAAGGGGTGTCAATCGATAGAAGGGGATGTAATGGTGTTGCCGAAAAAACAATTAGGCCAATAGGTTAATTAGGTAAATATTTATAATACCTGGGTCGCAGGAAAGGCAAGGCGCAGTATCTGCCACACTTGTTCTGTGGATACCTGAACCAAGTGTAAGGGAACTGAGAAAGGTGGAAGTGAAAGCGGAAAAAGAGAAAGGGGAGCCGTAGTGGATATGACGTCAAGAACGTGACGTCACGCAACCGGAAGTAGAGCTGAAAAAGGAAGGGATTGGCGCGCAATTTGAAAGTGTCAAAGACTAAAATGGGCAAACAAGTGAATTAAGCAACTAGAAGCAACCAGAAGCAACAAACAGCAGTGTCTGTGCTTTCGCATTACTGCAATGCAGATTCTGCAGTGCTCTTTAATTTTGTCCTCCTTCTCTACTTTTTCTCTTCTGTCTGCACGAGGTAGAGGAGGTGGCTCAGCTATAGAGCCAGTAGCAGGCCCGCGCATTTTCTTTTTCTTCTTCCTACAGCCACAAGAACAACAACAACGCTTCAAACTAACGCAAAATCGAATTGTTGCTGTTGCGACTGAAGAAATAATGAAAAGAATATGCACGGGCCTGCTACTGGCTCTGTAGCTGAGCCACCTCCGCTGCATTAATAATAATTGGCTGACAGGAAGGGAAAGGCGCGGTATCTGTCACACTTGCTCTGTGGACACCGGAATGGGATGAAGGTGGGAATGAAAGTGGAAAGAGAGAAAGGGGAGCCGTAGTGGAGGGCTACGGAGTAATTTCGACCACCTGGGGATCTTTAACATGAACTCACATCGCACAGCACACGGATGCCACTTCCAATGCGCTTTTTTTGGCCCTACTTCCGGTTGCGTGACGTCACATCCTTGACGTCATATCCACTACGGCACCCGTTTCTCTCTTTTCGCTTTCACTCCCATCTTCCTCTCATCCCTTACGGCACGGGTCAGATGTTCACAGAAGATGCGTGGCAGATACTGCGCCTTTCCTTTCCTGTTAACCAGTTATTTTAACTAATTACCAAATTAACTTATTGGCCCATTTATTTTTTCTGCAGAAACATTACGTCAACCTCTATCGATTGATACCACTCATTAATGTCTACCGCTGTTCAATTACCCGCAACTGCTGCGGACACGATTTTGCGGACGAGGTCTGCGGACACGGTGTTGTGCCCGGCCAAAGCCGCCTAGAAATTCAGCCGGACGCCAAACTTCTCCGGCGAACGCCTCCTTCATAAAATCCGGATACTGCTCTGCAAAGCATCGGTGAAGTGGATGCGAGCCGTGCCAAAGGGTGAGAAGCGACGTGTTTGAACACAAGCTGAGCATCCAGACAATTCGGCGCCGTGGCCCTGGCGGTGGACCCCGTCTCGCCCCGCGGCATATTTGAAGAAAGAGCGCAGCAAGCTCTCCATTGGCGCTGCGAAAGTGCTGCCGTCGGATTGTACCATTTGAGCGTCAACGGATCCTCGGTTTACGGTGACTCAAGTGCTTCCGTTAGAGATTCCGAGAGTGAGTTCGTCACTAGCGTCCATCGGGAGCAGTTCGCCCCCTGAGAGAGCGGACGCGGAGGAATCACCCCGGCCGTCGCTGCGCGAGCACCGTCGCGTGTGGCTATGTTAGCTTTCGGCCCCAGAGCCAATCTCGTTGTGTAAATGCCTGTAAATAGTGTATAAAGCTTTTTCGTCATCTCACCAGCGCCGACTCGGATTCATCGCTACCGCCCAGGGAGCTGACAGCTCTCGTTCACGAAACGGGTGACGAGAGCTACGCAACCAACTCCTTGGCACAACCCTATTGAGGGCGGGCTACTGTGTGATAACCCTACCGGCACAACAACGGTCTGCGGATAGAAATATGTGAACATAGCGAAGCAACGCTTTCGCGTTAATAAAATTGCTCAATGTTATTTAGTCCAGAAAGTTCGCTATGTGGGCGTGCCAAAAGGGACGCAAATGAGACTCCTCTCTGCATGTGGACACGAGCACACCACTGTGTTGTATTAGATGAAGACTTCTTGCCTTGGACTGGAGTTTTGGGTCGGGTGGCGCAGCCTCGTAGGGTTCAAGAAAAACCTGAGTGCGTAGTACGACGGCGGCTCTCCCTATTTTACAGCGCGTATCTCGAAGGCTTTCTGCGTCGACTCGCGCGTCTTTCTGTACTTTGCTGAGAGTGAAAAGGCTCGTCATGTATCATGGACATTATTGTGAACCGGCAATAGCCTAAGATTTAAACAAAAACGCTGCGGCTGCCTTCTGGGGAAACTATGAGAGCATGCCGCATCAATATTGCCGTGTAGTTCCGCCTCGAAACATTGTCACCACCGCTATATTGCCACTTGCGTCGTTGGGCGCCACGGATGAGTTAATTCGACTCTGCTGCTCGCTTTCACTGCCGCACGAAACAAGGCTGCAGTGTTATTGGTACGGGCGAACAGGTGCATGCACATATGCTCTGGCTCAAGAGAAACGCCATCTGCCCTACGCTGGCCGCTCCGCCGGCTCAAGCTGAAATTATATAAGAGTACAGCCAGCTATGTGGGCGTTTATTTGTGATCACGATAGAAACCGTTCGTTATGCACTGTTTTCGACAGCTCCACAAGTATATTGACTGCACGTACGTCAAGCAATGAAATGTGAGGACGACAAACTAGAGCTCACTTAAAACGTTTGCTATCTCAATGAAAACAGTCATGCACTTTCAAGAGGAAGAGAGAGAGAGAGAAACTTTGTTTGTCAGCGATGATTTAGATGTTGTTCGCCTTGGGTGCATTCAGCTGCTCCAGGTGGCCGGCAGTCCAAGTCGGTCAGCGACCTCTTGTGTTCTTGCCGAGGCCCGGAACTGGACGTCGGGATCCCGGCTGGTGAGAACAGCTTCCCAGTGTCCCAGCGAGCGAGATGGTACTAGATCTGCCGGAGGTGGATCCTCCGCGCAGTCCCAGATTATATGGTCTAAGGTGGCAGGCTCACCGCACAGTTGACAGTACGGATTTACTATGTCGGGAAAGATTTCGGCATACGTCCAGGGGTTTGGCTGCGACCGCGTTTGCAGCCGCCGCCACGTAGTAGCCTGTTCTCGGCTGAGTGAATCGTGCGGAGGAGGCAGGCTAGCCCTGCGCTCCTTGTTATAAGTGAAAATGGCCTGTACGTACCCAATAACTCACCCCGTCGGGCACCCGCGTCCGAGATACCCTTACCAGCTCGGCTGACAAAACTTCGAGCATATTGGTGAGCGGCCTCGTTCCTCGGGACGCCCGAGTGAGCTGGGGCCCACACGAGACCCTCTACGTTCCTATCTTTTGGCAACGCGCTAAGAATTTGGAATGCAGTGGCGGAGATACGACCCTTGGCGAAGTTGCGAAGGGCCGTTTTGGAATCACTGTGAATGGTGCTGGTTCCGTTTTGAACACTTCCTAGGGCTATTGCGGTCTCTTCTGCCTCTTCTACTCGGTCCGTGACCACCGTAGCTGCTACCTTGCGGGAGATGCTACCGCGCTCACAGCGGAAGCCTCCTTACCTGTAATGTATTTTGCTGCATCAACATGCACGGCACTATCATCCCCTTGATACGTTTTGCCTAACGTCTTCGCCCTGGCCCTCCTCTGACTTTCGTGGCGATCCGCTTGCGTGTTCTTGGGGAGTGGTTTGATCCGAATGCATTCACGCACCTCTACCGGCAAAATCACCTGACTAGAAGGGTCCTCGCCCCTTATAGCCTCTCAGGATAGACAGCCCCGCCTCAGTGTGCCTGAGCCGCTGCTCTGATCAAGTGTTCCTCAGTGAGATCTTCGAGGACCCCTAGTGACAGCAGTCGCACGGTGGACGTGTTTCTGGGGAGACCGAGAGCCGCTTTGTATGCCTGCCTTATCATGCAATTCAATTTTTCACCATCGGCCTTTTTGAGGTCCATGTAGGGGGTGGCATACGCGAGCCGACTGAGAACAAAAGCCTGAATGAGCGGACATGCGTCGTGCTCTCCCATACCTTGTCGCCTAGTCGTCACGCGCTTAATTAGCCGTATGGTCTGTTGGATCGAGGTCGACAACCTTTTAAGCGTTACCTTGCTGCCCCTGTTGGATTTCAGCAATAGATGGAATTTAGCGCAGATTTATATTTACTAAGCAGCCGACAACAGCATTTCAATCATTATGCACCGCGCATTCCTGAGCCGGCAGTGCGCTTCTAATGTGCAGTGTCCCCACTTTGGCCAAAGGCAAAAGCTTTGGCCAAACATCGGCTAAACGGTGCGTAAAAAGCAAAAACCCCAGCAGGATCAACTGACAAGTTCAGGGAAAAGCATGCAATGAACGCGATCCCCAGCGAGTACGGCCCACGCAGGGTACTTGCCTATCGGAAAGACACTGCCTCAGAAGGTTTATTTATGCTGCCTATCCCATATGCGGTTTCGTGCATTCACGTGCTACTGCTTAGCTGCATGTAAAGCTTGCGAAGAGCTCCACGTATTCGCGCGACACCGCCTGTCTTTATCGACTGGCAGCGAGCCTAGACTTCCTCTCCGATTTCTGGATGTCCTATAAAGCCGACATTGGTTTATTTATTGTCTTTTTCACGTTGTGATAACAGTGAAAGCATTTTCAGTGCCTTAACTTCTTTGTAAATCGTACATAACACAAATTAAAGCAGTGGATCCATACCGGCAGTGTGCATTCGTATGTAGACGCCGGGGATTTTTACTACCCAGCAGACGCCTAGAGGGCACTTTTTAACACCGTTTTCTGCCACCCCACCCCCCCCTCCAGCCCCCTTTTTAACTCAAGTTGACTGAAGCATCCTGGAGGTAGTTAGGGAACTCAAGGTTTACTGGCGTCGCTGGAGAACTACGGCTAGTTGTAGAAGTAAATTTTTTAACAGAAAGTGGCTAATATGGTGTCAATCAGGTGGCGTATTTCAAACATGAATTTTTTTTTTCTTTAAGATAAAGATATCCTTAAAAGTTTTATTCAAGGTTCGCTCAAGTGTCTTACGCAAAACAATTGTTTTACAACACATAATTTATTCCTCGAACTGTGCTGGAATATTGCATTCAAAGCTTTCATGTCAGGCATTTCATAAACTTTTGGACGTAATATTTTTTACAGAACAAAAGCCTAGCTGAAGTTTGTTCCCTTGCAGTTACAAAGGATGGACTTATTTCCCGTAAACGCCGTAACTACAAGAACGTGGTTAGCAGACTACATCGTGGTGGACTGAGGCCTTGCAAGCTTGTGTTCTGGCACGCGGAACCCAGGGTTTTGGGTTGTGCATAAGTTACAGCGTCCAACAGCACACTGAGGGCACTGCTTGACGAGAATCACACGCCACAGAGACTGGGGGCGGATGGCAAAGGGTGGGAAGAGCGGGTACAGCAGTGTGCGTGATCCGTACTACGAGTTAGCCTTGCGTTCCCGCTTTGTTCATATCTTTCTGTGTGTCTGTTAAAGGCTCAGCAACTTCGTGGTACGCACTCGGTGCTCAAAAGTAAAGCACTTCGTGAGCACCTGCTTATCATTGCCTCATTCAGTTTTAAAGGAAGGGGATCTGGAAACGTTGTTAACGCTGAGGGGCTGGGGCATGTAGAAAACTCAGGTGGTACTACAAGCCGAGCTGTTTCAGGGCCTGTTCTGCCGTCTGAGCGAGCGCCGTCAAGCCAAAGCCTCACAGCGGTTTCAATACTGAAAGGTTTCTTTAGTATTGAGTATCTTCAAAATACACGATATTCAAAATATATTTTGAATACCGATACTCCGATACTTTAATTTTTAGCATGCGATAGCTAATACCGATACATAAAATGTATCTAAATATAGTATCGAAGATACATGTATCTTCGATACTGCCCATGGCTGGCTCTAGTTAACCATAGTTGAAATGCGAGAGCAACGGCGGAAGCTTCTTTTGCCGGCTACATTACTCTCCTATCGGGCCTCTCAGTGTAAGGTGGAACATTATTGGAGATACTTAAGCTCATCCTTTAAGGGTATTACGCGAGAGCCTAAGCTACCAGCCCACATAAAAAAGTCACACTTCAGCCAAGCTGTATGAACGTGCCTGGGTGTCGTAGGGGTAACGAGAACGCAAACCTTTCTGGCAGGCTGATTCTAATATCAACCTCCCATATGAAAGGAGCGACCCGATGTGACAGCTCCCGGCCTGGCATAGAGGTAACGTGAATTGAAATGTCATGGCAGGCTGATTCCACCAGGGCAAAGCCGGGATTCTAAAAAGATCTCGGTGCTGACGGCTTATATCCGCGAAGCGTCACCTCCTCTATCTGCCCGCGGAACACACATCTGGCGGGATGGATGGATGGAATATAGGAGCGTCCCATTTGACACGGGGTGGTAGCAGTAGCTATCATGATCATTTTTCTCCCTATATCCTAATTATTGATTTAGATTGGTTAACTAAATCATCCTTCTATTTATTAAATTTTTGTTCCTTCATTACTAGCGTTATGTCACTTCTCTGGTTTTAAGCCACCAATCTTCCAGTCGTTTTTTGTTAGTTTCCACCGGTGGTTTATTCACCCGGCCACAGGTATCTTAAACCCCAGAGCTTCAGGAACAGTGATTACGCCTGCATCAACTTCCGGATGGATACTATTACATTCGAGTATATGATGGCCAATTGTTTAACTGGAGTTACCACATACAGCACATGCCGCATCTTCATTGTTACATTTCGTTTTGTAGCTGCGTGTTTTAAGGCACCCTGATCTAGCGGGAGCGAGCAACAGTGGCGCCATCTGGCGGAGAGGAGCTAACGCAAACTCGATCTACAAAGGGCATATTGCATAAAAAAGACGCTGTATTTAAATGATACTTCAAGCGCGCCGCTTGGCAAGTCGCTCCTGCGCGAGATTACAAATATAAGTGAGCCATACACTCAAGTAACTCATTTTGCCCATCCTGTTTCAGGACAATTAACTCCCTATAAGCGAAACTTGTGCAAAATTGCAGAATGTTTACCTAGGGTGATACCATTTGTTTAAAAAACGTTTTATTAAGTCTTAGACATTCACAACAGACATTCACATAAGCGGCGACAAATGACGAAACCGGAAATGCGCATGCTGTGAAGAAGAACATGGGCTCCTTCGCTAGATGCTGACGGAGAGGAAGCAGTCTTTGGAGTTGTTGTCGCGCAGACCATAGTGCCGGTCTGAATCGCCCCGCTTCGTCGCTCACCTCGACTTGTAAAATAAATTTTCTCCTACATGTGGTGCCGGTCGTCTGTTCTGGCACCTTACGCCAGCGAGACCCTGCGCTCTTCACTGGGACTGACGACACCGACTGTGAAGATTGGCTTGATTCATACGAGCGAGTGAGTTCGTACAATAGGTGGGACGACGCCACAAAGTTAACGAAAGTTATCTTTTACTTGACCGGAGTTGCCAACCTGTGGTATCGTAACCACGAAGCCGATATCACAAATTGGGACTCGTTCAAGGCGAACCTTACCATCGTGTTTGGTCGTCCTGCTGTTCGCAAGCTGCGCGCCAAACAACGCCTGCAGGATCGATCACAGCGGCTTGGGGAGACATTTACCAGTTACATTGAAGATGTGCTCCATATGTGCAGTCGCGTAAACGCTCAGATGTCTGAGCCACAAAAGATAAAGCACATCCTGAAGGGCATCGATTATGACGACTTTAAAATTTTGAACTCCCGGGATTTGACTACTGCTGCTCAAGTTGTCAACCTTTGCCAGAGCTATGATGAGTTGCGTAAGCAGCGCATCCTCCCTGGACAGCCTTCCGCGCCTGGGGAGTCACTTTCTGGCCTCTCCGCTACATCTGAGACCTCCTCTCTGCTGCAGCAGCTCAAAGAATTCGTCTGGGAGGAAGTTGCTCGCCAAATATCTCTGCTGCCCGCAAACTGCATGCTATCCCGCAATTTGGTGCCACTTCGACAAGTCATCGCCGACCACGTGGCGGAGGCCCTTCCATCTATCCATCTGTCCCTCTGCCAGCGCTCATGCCTCAGATCGCACCGGCCATGGAGCCCCTCGCATACGCCGACGTCCCTGTCGCTACACCAATGACATGCGCCACCGCTCCTGTCGCACCACTGAAATACTCTGCCGTCGCTGCCCGAACAAGACCATCATCATCAGCCTGATTATACCCACTGCAGGGCGAAGGCCTCTCCCATATCTCTCCACTTAACCCGGTTCTGTGCTAGCTGCATCCACTTGACCCCTGCGAACTTCTTAATCTCATCCGCCCACCTAATTTTCTGTCGCCCCCTGCTACGCTTTCCTTCCCTTGGAATCCAGTTTGTTACTCTCAGCGACCATCGGTTATCCTCTCTTCGCACTACATGTCCTGCCCATGTCCATTTCTTCTTCTTAATTTCCACTAGAATGTCGTTAACTTGAGTTATTTCTCTGACCCACTCTGCACGCTTTCTATCTCTTAATGTTACCCCTACCATTTTTCGTTCCATAGCCCTCTGGGTTGTCCTCAACTTAAGTAGAACTCTCTTGGTTAGCCTCCACGTTTCAGCCCCATAGGTGAGTGCAGGCAAGATGCAACTGTTGTATACTTTCCTCTTGAGCGATACCGAACAAGACCACCTAGCTACTATTTGGTGTACGCTACGCTTCCAGGGCCTGCTCAAGAATTTGTTATGCTCCACAGTCATTGGTTCCACCTCGTCCGCAGATCCGCAATCTTTGGCGAACGGGTAATAATCGTCCCTTCTGTTACTCCTGTGGATTTGCTGGCCATATTACCAGGTAATGCCGAAATCGCGCTCCCGAAGATTTTCTGCCACGCCGAATGTCAGCTTTCTGGCAGCCACTCCGAAATCAATACGCAGCCGCCGAACCATCTGCAAGTTCTGTAGCAAATGACCGTGCCACCTATTTTCCTCACCGCTCAACTTCGCCGCGTCGCCGCTCCTTATCTCCTTTATAACGGCGTCCCAATCTTGCTCTAGAGGAAAACTGAATGCCGCAGTTCCTGAGGCGAGAACTGCGCAATGAGCGAACTGTCAAAGGCCTCACGTATCTTCCGAAAATCTGCTTGAAGTTTCTGTTGACGGCGTTATAGTACTGGCTCTGTTCGACACCGGCGCTGTTGTTTCTGCTACGGCTGCAAGTCTTTGCCGTTCATTGCGCAAATGGACGACACCTATTTCAGGATTCTCATTATGCACGGCAAGTGCCCAGCTGTAGAGCCTATAGCGATGTGCACAGCTAGAGTCATCATTCAAGCAGTTGTATACGCAATAGAGTTCGTCGTTTTGCCATCCTGCTCTTCAGATCATATCTTGGGTTGAGATTTTCTGTTGCGCCATAATGCGGTGATCAACTGTGCTCGTGCCGAACTGGAGTTTTTCGCTCTACACGAACCGTCCCCGGACGTTACTTTTCCCGAAGTCATCATTGCCGAAGGTACTGGTCTCCCTGCGCGCTCTTTTGTTCTTGTGCCCACCGCTAGTGTTTTTCCCGCAGTACCGATGTACGTTTCACCCCATCGCCTACCTTTCTAAACCACAAAAGTCTTCCTTTGCCTTATGCCGTACTTACTATATCTGCTGGCCTCACCAGGCTGTAGATTTCTAATTCGTTCTCATTTTCCGTATCCGTGCGTCGCGGTGAATGCCTCGGCACCATCCAGCTCATTGATTCTATTCTCACCGGTGACGCAACACCCGCTTCGCAGCCCGCTGACTTGGCTGCACTCACACCGCCTGTTCTTGCGCTGGACGAGTCGTCTGCCAACTGTTTCCCCCGCTACGTCAATACCAGTCTTCCTGGACCTGAACGCTCTGAACGTCTCGCACTGCTTTATCAGTTCCGTTCCTCATTCGACTCTTACCAGCCTGCTTTGAGCCGCCCATCAACTGTTGCTCACCACATTGATACCGGTTCCAATCTCTTCTGCGTCAGCGCCCTTATCGAGTGTCTGCCACCGAGCGCCGAGTTATGGAAGCCCAGTGATTGAGCCTTCTCACAGTCCCTGGGCCTCCCCTGTTGTCCTGGTGAGGAAGAAAGACGGTTTCATTTGCTTCTGCGTTGACTACCATCGCTTAAACAAAATAACAAGGAAAGACGTCTACTCCCTTCCGCGTATAGATGATGCATTGGACTGCTTACAAGGTGCTGAACTCTTTTCTTCGCTCGATTTACGATCCGGTTACTGGCAGGTGCCTAATGTTGTGGAAGATCGCCCTAAACAGCATTTGTCACCCCCGATGGCCTCTTTGAATTTACCGTCATGCCATTCGGTCTCTGTAATGTCCCTGCTGCATTCGAACGTATGATGGATACTATACTGCGTGGCATGAAGTGGAAGACATGCCTCTGTTACCTTGATGACATTGTGGTGTTCTCGCCAGACTTTGCGACCCACCTCTTTCGCCTGAAGCAGGTCTTGACATGCCTTGCGAACGCCGGTCTACAGCTCAACTTGAAGAAGTGTCGTTTCGCTGCTCGTGAGCTGACCATTTTAGGCCACGTTGTGTTCAAGAAGGGTATACGTCCTGATCCCGCCAAACGCCGAGCTGTGACCGAGTTTCCGAAGCCTACTACCATCAAGCAACTAAGGAGATTTTTGGGCCTGTGCTCATACTTCCGGCATTTTATACGAAACTTTGCAGTGTCGCCTCGCAGACTGAGCTCCTCGGCAATAACTCAGATATTTCGCTGTGGTCACCAGCATGCGACGACGCCTACAACACCTTGCGCCGCCTCCTCACAGCCCCGCCCACCCTGCGCCATTTTGACCCTCAGGCGCCCACCGACGTGCACGCAGACGCCAGTGATGTCGGCCTCGGCGCTGTGCTTGCTCAGCGCCTCTCTGGCTTCGGTGCGTCTCGCTCGTCGTTTCCAGTCGACCTTACGGGCCTCTCCGTCTTGGACTCCGCGAAGTCTTCTATCGACGTCAGTGATATGCCCGCCGAGCAGCGAAAGGATCCATGGATCGCATCTCTTATTGCCTACCTTTCCAAAAATCAGTGATTACCAATTCACACGCCCTTTACCGTCAAGCTTCCCACTATGAGATTCGGGATCACTTTCCTTGCATGCGCAACTACAACTCAAGGGGACGAAAATGGCTCCTCGTGATTCCGCGCCATCAACGGACTCAGATATGTACAGCTTTTCACGACGATCCGCAGTTCGGTCACGCCGGAGTTTTCAAGACGTACACTGCAACTTCATCGTCGCTATTGTTGGCGCGGCATGTACAACTCGGTTCTTAGGTACGTTCGATCGTGCTTGACTTGCCAACGCCGCAAACCTGCCTCTCACCATTCGGCTTTTCAGTTAGAGCCTCTCACATGTCTGCTTAGACCATTCGACAGCATTGGAATTGACCTCTATGGCCCTCTACCGTACACAGCTGACGCAAATCGGTGGATCATTGTCGCTGTCGATCACCTGACGCGATATGCCGAAACCGCCGCGCTCCCAGCTGCAACAGCCCGAGATGTGGCCGGTTTCTTAGTGCAGAACTTCATTCTCCGTCACGGTGCTCCTCGTGAATTGCTCAGCGACAGAGGCCGTGCTTTCGTATCCGAAGTCATTGAAGCCCTGCTCGATCAGTGCAAAATCATTCACCGGACTTGCATCGCTTACCAGCCGCAAACGAACGGCCTTGTTGAACGATTTAATCGCACCCTCGGCGACATGCTCGCGAAGTACGTCGTATCCAACCACACTAACTAGGACATTGTCCTTCCTTATATCACCTATGCGTACAATACTGCTACGCAATATAGCACGGGTTCCTCTCCGTTCTTTTTGCTTTACGGTCGGCATCTATCTGCTCCCTTTGATACTGTCCTCCCCTACAACCCTGATCCATCAGAATACACTACAGTGACAGAAGGTGCCAAGTATGCCGAAGAATGCCGCCAGATTGCCCGCACGTTTACGACCGGCTCTCAGTGGCGTCAAAAATATCGCCATGACACCGATCAGGAGAATGCACCACACTTTGAGCTCGGCTCACTTGTGTGGCTATGGGTTCCGTCCGGTAGCCCCGGTTTCTCCGCAAAGCTGATCTCAAAGCATCACAGGCCCTACCGTGTCGTCGAGCGCGCTTTACCAGTGAATTATGTTGTTGAGCCGCTTACGCCATCTTCTAATTTCTGACGCCGTGGCCGTGAGACTGTACGTGTGTAGCGCCTTAAGGCGTTCTACGATCCTATTGTATCTTCGTCCCCTTAAGTCGCCAGAATGGCTCCTTTTTCTCTGGGGGGGGGGGGGGGGGGGGGCACCGTGAAGAAGATGGACTCCTTCGCTGGACGTTGACGAAGAGGGAGCAGTCTTTGGAGTTGTCGCGTGGACCATAGAGCCGGTCTGAATCGCCCCGCTTCCTCGCCGACCTCGACGTGTAAAATTAACCTTCTCCTACAATGCTTAAGAACAAAGGGAAGTGCACATAAAAACATCCTAACAAGCAAATGCAGAATAAAACTCGGCTGTTCGTTATGACGATATATACAATTTTGAATGGCAACGTTCATGAAGGTATACACAGAGTAGAATAATTTGCCGAATAAAATAGATATTGTGAGCACTGTGTTACCTTCGCGTTACCTTACAATATAAACGTGCACAGCAATCGCATGCATAGTATGTATTGCACAAGTGCGTTGCGATGTAAACAGCTGCGAGTGGACATATATATTTGCATTATATAACAGGTAGTCGTTTCAGTGGTGGCGTAGCGGTAGAACATCCGCCTCGCATGCAAGAGGACCAGGGCTCGAATCTCGGTGCCGCGCAGTTCGCCACCGGATAAAAAAAAAACCGCGTTTTAATGGAATTGCAGAAACAGGTTTGGGGTGCCACCTGATAACGGTGAACACCTCAGGCAACAGACTCCCTCACCAGAACAGGAGTTGGACACCCTGGTGCAGTAATTGGCCTCCACCTCCCATGATTAGTCCTATCAAACCCTGGCTCTCAGTCACCAGCGGCTGCGGAACCACGGCGGCGGTCAGACCTGTGACGCAGCAGGGGGTGCTAAAAATTCCTCGCTCCGCTGGACAGGCCGCCTTTGGAAACTGACCCTGGCAACGTTTAACGCTTGAACCCTAGCTAGTGAAGCTTTTAGTAGTGCTGTTAGAGGAACTAGAGGTTATGAAATGGGATGTCATAGGGCTTAGTGAGGCTAGGAGGCCGAATGAGGCATACACTGTACTGAAGGATGGGCATCTATTGTGTTATCAATGTTTACCGGAGAGGCGAGAACTAGGAGTAGGTTTTCTTGCCAATAAGTATGTTGCTGGTAATATAGATGAATTCTATAGTATTAATGAGAGGGTGGCAGGCATCGTAATTAGGCCTAATAAGCGGTATAAACTGAAGGTTGTACAGGCCTATGCACCTACATGTAGTTCTGATGACCAGGCAGTATAAAGCTTCTACGAAGGTGTAGAATCGGCAATGCGAACAGTAAAGACGCAGTATACAGTACTAATGGGCGCCCTCAATGCCAAGGTAGGGAAATGAATACCTTCTTCAACAAACGAAAGAACCGGAAATGGATATGGAAAAGTCCTAACGGGGAGACTAAAATGAAATTTAATCATGCTGTGCTCAACCTCCGCAATTATGCAAGATGTAAATGTAATCGGGAAAGTGCGATGCAGTGAACTCAGGATAGTGAGGTCTCGAATTAGTCTAAATCTGGAAAAGGAACGCAGCAGATTAGTAAGAAAGAAGTCCATCAACGAATTAGCTGTGAGGGGTAGGGCATAAGAGTTCAGAATCTCGCTACAGAAGCTCTAACTGAGGATGGCGACATTACCGTAGAAGAAATAAACAATAATTTCAGAGATATCATTACTTAGTGCGCTGTAGAAGTAGGCGGTCGGATAGTTAGAGAGGATACTGGTAAGCTGTCTAAGCAGACAAAAGATTTGATTTAGAAACGCCAGAGTATGAACGTTTCCAATCGAACAGACCAGATAGAATTGACAGAGATATCAAAGCTAATGAATAAGCACAAGGTGGTCGATATAAGAAAGTATAACATTGAGAAAATTGAGCATGCTGTAAAGAACGGAGGAAGCCTTAAATCGGTGAAGAAGAAATTGGACATAGTCAGAAATCAGATGTATGCGCTAAGGGACAAGGCGGGCAACGTCATCACGAACATGGACAAGATAGTCAAAGTAGTTGAGGAGTTCTATACTGATCTCTACAGTAGCCAAAGTAGTCAGGGCCGTAATGAGATTGGTGCTAGGTAAAAACAGTCAGACGTTCCACCAGTGACGAAGGACGAGGTTAAGAAAGTAATAGAAACTATGAAAACAGTCAAAGCAGCTGGAGAGGATCAGATAACTATAGATTTGTTGAAGGACGGGGGATATCGTGCTAGAAAAACTGACCACCCTGTATACGCAGTGCCTGGTGTCATCGATGGTACCGGAACCATAGAAGAACGCAAACATTATCCTCATTTATAAGAAAGGGGACGCTAAGGTCTTTAAAAACTACAGACCAATCAGTTTGCTGTCTGTTACGTATAAGGCATTTACTAAGTTAATCGCTAATAGAATCAGGGCAACCTTAGACTGCAGTCAAGCAAAGGATCAAGCAGGATTTCGGAAACGGTACTCTACTATTGATCATATGCATGCCATCAACCAGGTGATAGAAACATGCTCGAAATATAACAAGCTTTTATACATAGCAGTCATTGATTTCAGAAAAGCATTTGACTCAGTAAAAACCTCGGCAGTGATGCAGGCATTGCGAAATCAGGGGGTGGACGAGCCGTACGTGAAAGTCCTCAAAGATATATATATATACTCGCTGCACAGCAACCATAGCTCTGCATAAAGAAAGTAACAAATTTCCCATAAACAAAGTATAGTTAGGCAAGGAGACACGATCTCCCCAGTACTATTCACAGCTTGCTTAGAGGAAGTATTCAGCGACTTGGAATGGGAGCAGTAGGGATAAGTGTAGATGGAGAATACCTCAGTAATCTGCGATTTGCTGATGACATTGCCTTGCTAAGTAACTTGGGGGATGAACTGCAAATAATGATTGATAACATAGACAGGAAAAGTAGAAAGGCAGGCTTAAAAATCAATATGCAGAAGACTAAGGTAATGTTCAACAGCCTCGGGAAGGAACAGCAGTTTATATTAGGTAGTGAAGCACTGCATAGCACTGAAGTAGTAGGCGAATATGTCTACTTAGGACAGGTACTAACCGCAGATCCGGACCATGAAAAGGAAGTAACAAGAAGAATAAGATTGGCATGGAGCACATTTGGCAAGAACTCGCAGATTATGGCTAGCAGCTTACCGGTATCGCTAAAGAGGAAAGTATACAACAGTTGCATCTTACTTGTACTCACCTATGGGATTGAAACCTGGAGGCTAACCAAGAGAGTTCTACTTAAGTTGAGGACACCCCAGAGGGCTATGGAACGAAAGATGGTAGGGGTAACATTAAGAAATAGGAAGCATGCAGAGTAGGTCAGAGAAATAACTCAAGTTGCCGACATCTAGTGGAAATCAAGAACAAATGGGCATGGGCAGGACGTGTAGTGCGAAGAGAGGATAACCGATGCTCGCTTAGGGTAACAAACTGGATTCCAAGGAAAAGAAAGCGTAGCAGGGGGCGGCAGGAAGTTAGGTGGGCGGATGAGTTTAAGAAGCTCGCAGGGGTCAAGTGGATGCAACTGCACAGAACCGTCTAATTGGAGAAATATGGGACAGGCCTTCGCCTTGTAGTGGGTATATTCAGGCAGATGATGATGATGATGAAGTGTGGTTAAAACTATTCAAGACACTTCCATCTGACATGTTTGGATGAATATGTGTGTTGGGATACATAAAGTTGTGAGTTGACGTAAATATTTACTTCATATCACAGGTACCCAGGTGGGTTAAAAATCACCCAGGCACGTTAATCCGACACAGAAACAAAACGGCAAGGCGATTGGTGAAGGAGTAGAGGGAATTTATTGTCTTCCACACACATAGGTACTTGTATATACACACACACGCACTGTAGTACGTACATGAGAGGAAAACGAAAGCTGCGATACTAGCAACAATCACATATTAATAGTTATTCCGTGTTCACCAATACCTACAGAACAAAAGTTCAAAATGAATTACAGTGAGAAACTTAATGACAGATGATTAAATCTTATATGGCTATACACTTCCTTATGATTCGAGGTACGTAACAAAGAGGGGGGGGGGGAGGAGTTAGTTTGGCAAAGCTGGCATAACAAGCCTGCCGTCCCGAACGACGAAGAAACGGGTGTGCCAGCGCTGCAGAAACCGTGCCTCTCTTATTATTATTATTATTATTATTATTATTATTATTATTATTATTATTATTATTATTATTATTATTATTATTATTATTATTATTATTATTATTATTATTATTATTATTATTATTATTATTATTATCTCTGTCCAGTTGATCAGAGAGATACTTCCACCATTGAAGACGCAGTCGCTGCTGCGCTGGGTACATGGCCCTGGCTGGCTGTCTATGGACTTCAGCAAGGCAACGCCTCTTCCACAGCACAAAATATACACAGGCGACTACTAGCCGCACAAAACATCCACGTGGCGGCCTGGCGCCAGGGCCACCGTGCACGGAGAACATCCTTCTCACTAAGCGCCACATTACCAGCGCCACTAGGCATTTGAAGAGCGCGTGCCTCATGTTTTCCGTGCGGCCGCAGTTTGGACTTTCGGCATGTGCCACATGGCGAGGCGTTCTCGTCTGGATAACGCAAACGTCGGACTGCGTACAACACTGGTTTCTGCACATATAAGCATCTGCATGTCATAGCCCAAGGCGTGATACAGTATGGAGCGTGGATCAGGAGGGATCATAAATGATGGCCAAATAATTCTTTAGAAAGAGTCTGCTATGATAGTACAGCGTTTTGTACTGGACCCTACCCACACCTGTTAACGCCATATTTAGCGCAGGAAAATGCTTCACTAACGCTTCACCTTGGTGGCTCGACTGCTGAACCCAGGGACGACAGGATGCAGTGATTAAGGCGCTCGGCTTCTGTG
Source organism: Amblyomma maculatum (assembly GCF_055883805.1). Lineage (NCBI taxonomy): Eukaryota > Metazoa > Arthropoda > Arachnida > Ixodida > Ixodidae > Amblyomma > Amblyomma maculatum. Next base: position 110,388,176 of record NC_139354.1, read on the forward strand.
CCCAGTGATGCGGGATCGAATCCTGGCCGTGGCGGCCGCTTTTCGATGGAGGCGAAAAGCAAGACGCCCGTGGGTTATGCGACGTCAGTGCACGTTACAGAGCCATAGGTAGTCGAAATTTCCGCAGCCGTCCACTATGACGTGTCCCACAGCCTGTTGAGCTTTTAGGCGGCACACTTTATAAACCAAGCCTATCCAAACGAACCGAACCATCAAAACAACAAGATTCGGGCTGAAAAAAATATTTCTGAGATCACTGCAGAATCTGCACTGAAATTCGATTCCGACTGCCGTCGGCTGCGTTTTTATGGAGGCGAAACAAAGAGGCGTCCGTCTGCTGCGCTATGTCAGAGCACTTTAAACATCCCCAGGTGGTTTAAAATACTCCGTAGCCCTCCACTATGTCTCCTCTTTCTCTCCTTCCACTCTCACTTCCACCTTCCTTTCCTTACGGGGCGGGTTAGGTGTCCACAGAAACAAGTGTGACGGATACTGCGCCTTCACCTTCCCTTGAACCATTTATTATTGCTTGAATCCTGGGAAGAAGTGCTACGTAAAGAAAGCGCCGATATACACTTGGGCGCTATAAACCGCGCTGAAGAAGTTGCGGAGGCAGGTAGGTCACCACCGCTTGCGGCGGGGGCTAGCCTGCCACCGAATATTTATCTGTTGTAGGCCGTCATTGCACCTGCCATCGCTTCGGTGGTGGACGACGGCTGTTGTTGCAGCGCGCGTCTTTCTTTCCCTCTTCCTTTTCTCTTCTGTCTGCACGAGGCAGCGGAGGTGGCTCAGCTACAGAGCCAGTAGCAGGCCCGTGCATTTTCTTTTCCTTCTTCCTACAGCCACAACAACAACAAGAAGTTGCCGCAAAACTGATTTATTTATTTATAGGAAGGGAAAGGCGCGGTAACTGTCTCGCTTGTTTTTTTGTGGACACCGCAACCTGCAAGCCACCAGCTAACGGCCACTTGGCTCTTCCACTAAGAACAAGTAACACTACTCCCGACAATAAAGATTTCTCTCTCTCTCTCTCTCTAATATAAAAGGTGTAAGCCTGACCGCTGCTGTGTTGTCAGCGAGATGTCAGCGGCATTACGCGTGAGACGGAGACTGCGCCTTTTATTTCCTTTAAAGGGCCACTGTCCAGGGAAGGACCTTTTAAGCAAAGGAGCCCAGTGTTTCGATCAGGTACCGGAGATAGTCTGTGCAAAATGCTACAGTGATACGCGCGCCGTAAAGCAACGAAAATACAAATCAAAGCTCTCTCATGCTCTCCTTCGGGAAGCCAGCTTCCCCGTTTTCTGCGCTGGCCCGTCGATTGATTGATTGATTGATTAAAACTTTAATTTCCACCGATTTAGGAGGCCCCCTACTCCCCGCTCCTGGCACGCAGGCCTGAGGAACGGGGGCTGGAACCTCCGCGACTAAGGACTGGCGAATATACATTGGTTATTCGCGGCCTCAGCCGCCAGGCGGACGGCTTTCTGCTGGTCAGCGGGGACGTCGCTTCGCAGCAGGGTTACCCAGGCTTCTCTACTTTTAATGTTGTCCCTAGCGCCCGGAGACTTAGGGCATTCCCAAATTATATGGTCGAGGGTCCCCCTCGCTTCGCAGGCTTTACATTTATCGTTTTTTCTCTCCTCTATCTGGGTTTGAAACAACCAGACAGGGTTCGGGAAATTTCCGGCTTGTAATCGCCGCCAGGCTATGGCCTCTTTATTATTTAAGCTAGGATCCGGTGGCGGCATCAGACGTCTTCCTAATCTATAATTTTCGATGATTTCTTTATAGGTTTGCAAACGTTCGTCCATCGCCTGGCAGTCGGGCGGCTCCGCGTTTGCCCGGAAGTAGAGATCTCGGGCTAAATCATGGGCCGCCTCGTTGCCGGGGACGGACGTGTGTGCTGGGACCCAAATTAGGGTGATTTTGCGATCAATTTTAGTTGCAGCTTTTAGAATTCGGGCGGCTTCTTGTGAGACCCTGCCTTTTCCGATATTCCAGAGAGCAGTTTTACTGTCGCTAAAGATCAATCTAGCCTTCGTTCCGACGCAAGCGAGCGCTATTGCGACCTCTTCAGCCGTGTCTATGTTTCTACTTCGGATGGTGGCGGAGACGACTGGTGCGCCGCTACCATCGACTACCGCGGCGACTGCCGCCGCTGATAGGCCGCTTGCAGCGTCTACGTAGGCAACTTCTTTTACTCTGAATTCTTTTGCACTTTTAACCAGTGCTTCTGCTCTCTTCTCCCGTCTCTCCTTGTGGTATTCTGGGTGCATGTTGCGGGGGAGAGGACGGACAATGATGTTCTCGCGACATTGTGGTGGTAGGAAAACCTTGTCGGCTGTGCCCCTATCTATTTTTCGACCCACCCATTCTAAGATGGTTCGACCCGTGCTCGACCTACTTAATCTTTCATGTTGGGCGATTCTTACCGCTTCAGCAAGTTCCGTCCAGCTATTATGCACTCCCATTTCTATCAGGCGTTCCGTAGAAGAGGAGATGGGTAGACCCAGCGCCCTCTTGACGCAACGCCTGATGAGTGCGTCTATCTTTTCTTTTTCATTGGTCCTGATGTTGAGGAACGGTGTGGCATAGCATATTCGACTTATTATGTACGCCTGCATCAGTCTCAAGAGGCTTCTCTCTTTGAGGCCTCTGCCTTTGAATGCAATCCTCCTAAATATTCCTGTTACCTGCGTCGCGTAGGTAGTGAGTTTTTTTATCGTTCCGTCATTATACCCGTCCTCTTGAATAAAAAGTCCGAGGATTCTGATTTGCTGGACTCTTGGTACGGTTTTGCCGTCGACCTTTATTTCTACGTTAAAGTCGCCCTTGCACCTCATTGATTTTGGATTATATATGAAAAGTTCGGATTTTTGCGGAGAGCACGAAAGACCCCTTTCGGCCGCGTAGGACACAATGGTGTCCGCCGCCGCCTGTAGGCGTTCCTCTATGCTGCCATCGCTGCCGTTGTTCATCCAGAGATTAACGTCGTCCGCGTAAATGCTGAACTTCAGGTCTTTTATGACTTTAAGGGCAGCAGGAAGGCCTCTCATCACCACGTTAAAAAGGAAGGGGGAGAGCACCGAGCCTTGCGGAGTTCCTTTACTTCCCAGGTGGACAGTGGGGGATTCTAGGTCCTGAAACTTTAGTTTCAACGTCCTGTTTGTCAGGAAATCCATTACGTAATTATATGTCCTCTCGCCGACTCCTAATTCCTGTAGTCCCGCGAGAATTGCCTGGTGTTTTACGTTGTCAAATGCTTTTGTTAGATCTAGTGCTAGAATTACCTTCGCGTCTCTGGATTTCGAGTCAATTATGTCATGTTGTAATCGGAGCATTACATCCTGTGTGCACAGGCCCGGTCGGAACCCGACCATCTCATGCGGCCACAGGTCGTTTTTCTCCATGAAATTAGTTAGCCTTGTTCGGATTACGCGTTCCATAAGCTTTCCAATGCATGAGGTTAGAGAAATAGGTCTGAGGTTTTCCAATTTCGGGGGCTTGCCAGGTTTTGGAATTAGCACAACGTTTGCAGTTTTCCACTGCTGGGGAAGACGACCGCTACTCCATACTTCTTGCATGTAGTTGGTGAGTGCCGTTATGGAAGCGTCGTCTAGGTTTCGTAGCATTTTATTTGTTACTCCATCGGGGCCTGGAGTTGATCGCGTCTTTAAGCTAAGCATTTCGGCTCTAACTTCCGCTTCTGAGATGGGCGCGTCGAGGGCCTCGTTCGGTGGGCCCGCGTGTTGCCTAAGAGGGAGGGATGTTGTATCGCCGACATATGTGTCTACGAGTTTAGTTATTAGTTCCGCGTCAGTCCCCTCGAACGCGTGTCTTGCCTTTGCTATTGTTGTGTTTGACTGTGTTTTCGAACTGTCGGGATTAAGAAGATATCGTAGCAGGCTCCACGTCTTTGAAAGGCTCATGTTGCCCTCCATTTCATCGCACCTGTTACACCAGTTTTCCTCGCAGAGTTTAATTGCATAATCCTCAATTTCCTTATTGTGCCTGGCTATTTTTCGCCTTAGGTTTCGGTTCCATCTCTGACACCGGAGGCGTCTTTCCATACCTTTTTTTGCTTCCCACATGTGTAGGAGTTTCCTGTCGACTGTTTTCGGTGCATCGTCCCCCTCTAGGGTAATGGTAGCGGATTTAACGTGGTGCATGAGGGTTTCTGCCCAATCGTCGATATTTTCAATATTTTGGTCCATGTTGGCAGATTCCCTAATTTGTCTGAATTTCTCCCATTCGATTGCGCTGATGATCTTTTCTCGTCTTACTTTGACTCCCCGTTTAAGCGTTATTTCGAGGACGTAATGATCGCTTCCAAAGTTGAGCTCTGTGTTGTTCCACCTAAGCTCCTCTATGTTTTTGGTAAATGTTAAGTCTGGGGTTGTGTCTTTGCTCACACTGTTTCCCACCCTCGTCGGGCAGCCAGAGTCTGTCTGCAGGGTGAGGTTTAATTCGTGAAAATCTTCCCATAACTGCCTGCCCTTCGGATCTTGCCTATTATATCCCCACTCTTGGTGGCAGGCGTTGAAGTCTCCTACAATTAGCAGGGGGTTAGCTCCGGCTGCCTTCATTGCTTTGCGAAATAATGTCTTGAACCTAACTTTGCGCTGCTGAGGAGAGCTATATATGTTTAGGACGAAAATACTGGGTTCCTTCTTCCTGCCCGTGATGATTTCAACGAAAACCGCCTCAATGTCGCGAGAACTAATTTCATGTTCGATCACCGCTACGTTCCTTTTGACGAATGTAGTGACCCGGGATTTTTCTCCCCGGCCACTAGCAAACGCTTGATATCCTGATAATTTAATTACTCCTTTGCCAGTTTCCTGTAGGGCTACGGCTAGAGGTTTTTCAACTATTTGCTCGAGATGTTGTTGCACTAACGCTCGCTTGCGCGGGAATCCTCGGCAGTTCCACTGCCATATCGTCGAATTAATCTTTGGTTGCGTTTTGCCCATGTTGGAATTGGTCAAGTATCTCTTCTCTCACTGTTTGCCTTTCTGCCATAGCAGCAAGAGCCGCGTTTGTTTGTTTAGATTGTTCCTGAATTCGGTTTAGGGCGCCTATGATATTGGTCATGCCTGTCTCAAGCCGCTCGAGTCTCGCCCCGTATTTGGCGTCTAGTCTACGCTCTATTGCCGCCAGCGGATCCGTTTCCCCGCCTCTTCGTTTCTGCGGGGGAGGTGGCCTGCACTGTTCAGTGATCATAGCGTCCTCCTCCGTGTCTGACGCCGCGGGTGGTGTTAGCACCTTTGGCGTCGCAGGTGGAGGTGTCGGTTTGGCTACTTGTTTTGCGGGGAGAGCCTGTGGAGGCGGGGGAGCCCCGGAATTTGGCTGTGATTTAGATTGGTATTGGTCCTGAGTGAGTTTCTTAATTATCTCCCTCAGTTCCGCAACTTCCTTTCTTAACTTTTCTATTTCTTTATCTTTTTCTTTGTTTTCCTCATCTTTAGCCTGGGGAACCCCACTGCTGAAACTCACGGTTTTACTGTCCCCGCTCGGGCTTCGCTTTTGGGTGGCCGACGGGTTCCTTGGGTCCGTGGAGTTAGCCGTGACTCTGGATTTGGACCCCGACCTGGACTTGGATCCGGACCGCTCCCTGCTGCTGCGGGAGCTTGATCGGTGACGTCGGTTGGCGTCCTCCAACTGCGGGAAGTCCCCGCTCTGCGCCCGGAAGCCTCCGTCCCTTTCTTGAGAATATCCGCGTTGGTCACGGTGGTCTCTTCTGAATTTCGAGCGTCCTCTGCGGCCGCTCTCAGGTGTGGTGTTGGGATATTGATGCTGCTCGTTGTGCTGCTGCTGCTGCTGTTGCTGCTGCTGTTCGGCAATTTTCTGCTCCCATTGACGTTTTTTGGTCTGGTAGGGAGTCCTGTAGAGTTCTCTGCACTTCTTGTCGCCAAGCGGATGGTCTTTACCGCACAGCTGACATTTTATTTCACAGGTGTGTCCCTGATCTGGGCGCTCTTCTCCGCATCCTCTGCACTTAGCGTTATTCGGATCTGGGCAGACATCTTCGCGGTGCCCTAGGCGCCCGCATGCGTTGCAAACCTCGTATTTCTTTCTGTATAAGACACATCTTTGCCATGTAAGTGAGAGTTTCACCCACCTCGGCACCTCTGGTTTTTCAAACAGTATCAGCACGGTGGTTGAGCTCCTGCCCAGGCGCCTGGCTCCTAGCACGGGGGGGTTGCCTTTGATCGTGCGTAGCCGTTGCACTATTTCTTCCTCGGTGATGCGAAGGGGAATGTCGTGTACCACCCCCTTGCCGCAGTCTTCGGGCATAGCGACGTAGGCCGTGATTTCAATTTTCTGGCCCTCGAATTCGAGGACGCGTAGTGCGACGTATTTTCTTTTCCGGTCTTCGCTGTCTGTTGCGATGAGGATAGACTGCTGTTTTGTGTTGACCGAGAAGGTGTCTTCCGCGGCCTCTCTGATGTTTATATTTGCGGTGCGAGCGATCAACTCCGCAAGTTCAATGTTGCCATACTTAAGTAGGCGGCTGACTCCTCCCCGTGGGCGGAGAATTATTTTGTCAGTTCCGTCAGGTATCTTGATCGATTGCCTTTCAACCGACTTTGCTGCCAATCTCTTCCCGGCGAGCTTGGACGCGGCTCGCTCTCTCCCTTGATCATCGGTGACGCTGCGTCCCTCGTTCTCAAGTGGCACCGCCTTTCCTCTTTTCTTGGCAATAAACCACTGGCCAGGTTCTTTCAGCTCCGCAGGGTCTATGCTCGTTCCCTCCACGGTTTCCATTATTTTCGCCGAAATTCTAAACGGCCGGGGGTGCCTTTGTTTGCCTAGGCCTAACTAGGCCTAGTGTCCCCCGTGGCTTGCGAAGTTCTTCAAAGCCTCAAAAATGTGCGAAAGAATCGGCCCACCTTGGAGTCTTGATAATCCGCGGTGAGCGCTTCCTGAATAGAGTCGAATCCCAGAAAATTTCCGAAATCCAGTGGCCGAAATAGAGCGCAAGCGTTCGTGGTCGATGAAGCCCATCGATTGCACGTCCGCTCTCCAGCTTGGTCGGCGTGGAACTCCCCGGCGTGTGTCGGAGCATGAGTCCGTCGAACCACAGTAATGACGTACTTCCAGAGAACGACGTCCATTGGTCCGTCTCGCTGAGTGACGGGAGGAGAATGGGCGTCTAACGCTTGCCGCGCGCTTTTCCCTCGTCACGGCCAGATTCAGCACGGCCAGACTGAATCCATTGGCGCGCTCTCCCTCGCCCGTTTTTCTTTTTTTTTCGCGCTCGCGGAGTGCCACGCCCCACCTCCCGCCAAACGCGGAGGAAGGAGGAAGGGGAATTTGTCTTGCGGAGGCTAGACGACCTCGTGCAGGAGAGTGAAAAACCTTTGCGAGGGAACGGAAGGAGACAAGCATGACAGAATCGGGTGATTGCGGTGGCTGTAACTGCGTTATTAGTTACTCTTTTCAAAAACATTTTGCGGGCTTACGTTCTAGGGGCGAAGTCTCACAGTCACCGGGGAAGAAAATATTTTCGACCGGAGGGTGGACAGTGCGGCTTTAAACCAAATTAGAACGAAATTATTCGCAAGCCTTCCACTACAGTATCCATTCCTGTCGTTCTGCTTTTACTCTAGCTTTCTGTCCAGATGTCCACAGAACTTGTGATAGATACTGCACGTATCCTTTCCTGTGAACCAATTATTATTATTAGAACGCCGTTGAACTCTCATCCGTTTAAAGGAACGATAAAGGGCGTTCATCTGAGGCGGGGAATCCACTGAGACAGGTGACCGGAAGCTGAGAACTGAAGCCAGAAGTTGTCTGGCGGCTATCTTAGCTCCCACTTACACACTTATTAGACTTTCATTGTTTGCCTGATTATACCATATCAACCATTTTCTATCCGATCATACCCTTGTTTCCGATATATGCACCAGTTTTTAGTTAACAGCTACGACGAGGTTACGCTCATGTGCATTAAAACTGCACAGATTAGCCGACGGAGGCTCTGCACTCATAGGTGTCTATTTTAAGTTACAGTTTATACAGCTCGATCTGTAATAAACCCTTCGCCGTACACCTGTTCCGGCTCGAGGTTTGTCGGAAGTGTTCGGTGGTGGTGGGAAACTATTCATATACAGATACATGAGGTTACGCACGAGCCGACCCTCAGGGTGTCAACCGTCACAAACACTAGTGAAGGTCCCTATTTCGGCACCCAAGTGGCATCTGCCACCCCTCGGGCTCGCCACACTAAGACCCGTTGGGCCTGCAGGTCAAAACAGCCGAGCGGGGTCACCTCCCAGTCCTCCCTGGTTGGGTTGGGGTGAGGGTTGATAGCCCGATTAGAGGGACAGGCCCACATCATGTGGTAGATGTCCGAAGACACCGCTCCATAATGTGGGCAGCTGCCAGGAAAGCAGGGTCAAAATGTTAATAGCTAGCCGGACACAGCAGTTTGTTGTCATAAAGACGGTGTAAGAGCCACTCATCCGCCTTTCAAAGGCCTTTACATGATGTAAAAAGGTAGCACCACACGGTGTATGCAACTCTCGGCGCGAGTGAGAAGCGAGGAAGAAGAAAACGCAAATATGTGGCGCGTATGGGAGAACTAGATGCTCGCAAGAAAACATCGTGAGCACCAAAGTGCGGTTCGGCAACACAGCTTAAAAGGCGGAATATACGGCAATCAGGCGAGGCTGACAAAATGTGTCATTTTGAGGATACGCCGAGTGGAAGGGAACTCTGGTGGAAGTACAAGCCGAACTGGCTTTCGGCTTCTACATCGCCTAAGCGGGCATTGCTGACCCAAAGTCACAATTGCAGCCGCCTCAAAGTTTGCAGTTTTTATAGTATTGTGTATTGATACGACACACGAAACACTAAAATGTATTCTCGACGCCGATAATCTGATACATTTTCAGCACGCAATACCTATTAGCTATACACAAAATTCGGCACCCAAGTGGCATCTGCCGGCCCTCGGGCTCGCCCCACTAAGACCCGTTGGGCCTGTAGGTCAAAGCAGCCGAGCAGGGTCACCTCCCAGTCCTCCCTGGTTGGGTTGGGGTGAGGGTTGATAGCCGGATTAGAGGGGCATGCCCACATCATGTGGTAGATGTCCAAAGAAACCGCCCCATAGTATCATACATACATGTATCATAATACCTATGATACATGTATGTTCGATACTGCCTATGACTGCTATACATTTGGGAGGAATATTAACCGCTCAATAAGCTTTCACGAATATGTTCTGTTTTTAAAGATTTTGAAGTGGAATAGAACAATATTAAGAGCCTTAAAAAATGTGAATTTGCAGGAAATTGTGATTTGTCGCGGATTCGCCTTTGAAATCTATCTGAGGAGTCGGCGAAGTGAATACTTAAATTGCTGGTCAATACATAACCCATGTTTTTTAATTACCCTTAGTAACACGTCTGAGGTATTTATCTTTCACGTCAAAGAAAAAACAAACACATTTCGTTGCTGAATTCTATCATGGCTGGTGATTGTTGCCCTGTACCACCGCTATTCTTGTCGGCAGTACCGCTATTATCACTTCTGCTTCGCGGTGTACAAAGACTAGCAAGCCCGCAAAAAAATGCTTTAAACATGCTTCACAATCCAACCGAGGACAGTGATGGAGTGCATTCCTATTTTTACAGCGCCCAGAACATGGTAAGGTATGTGCGCAAAAAAGACGATCACGAGAGAAGAGGAGACAAGACGGAACGAGCGCTCGTTCCGTCCTGTCTCCTATTTTCTCGTGATCGTCTTTTTTTCGCACATACCTCCCAATCGTCATGAACCAACTCACCCAACAACGTATCCTGCTTAAGGTCCGATATGTTGACCACATCTAATTATGTCAGAGGCACTGCGAGTCACACATTGTGTGTGAGGTGATGGCTTGCCTTCGACACTTATTTCTCATTCAGTTAAACGTCATCTCTGATTGATCTGATCGACTATGACATTGCCTACGAGTTCCTTGCAGAATGTTTCCTTTGCCAAAATATTGTCCAAGCAGACATATTTTTAAAGCTAAGCCGGAACCAGTGCGTCACGGCGCTTCAGACTTAGGACCAGTTTTCCACACGCGCACAAGTCCGATCGAGAATAGTTCGCTGAAAAGAGAGAGCCCTCTCGCTTCAGAAGCAGGCCACGCCTTGCGGCCACACCGCTGGTCTGATCTCAACGGATCTGAGCCAGTTTTTTTTTCCGCTGCAGGACACACTGCCTACCCCAAGCAGCGCCATTGGTCGATGATACGTTCAGAGCCGGCAATATATTTTAACAAATAACTATTTCTGCAGAGTGGCCTGGCCCTTCTTCTATTTCCTCGCTATTTCTTTTTTAAAATAGTCGTGGAAATCTCACTTTTGTACAAAGACCTAGCCTAAACATATATGACCGTTGCGTGTCTGCGCACGGCAGGAAAATATTCAATAAATTAACCCCATGACTATGAATGCAGAAGTATACTTTAGCAGCTTGCTCATATACAAGTTCTACTTAGGTTGAAGAATGTTGTAAACTGGAGCCTGGTTTCGTGCAGATGCTAGAAAGCAATTTTTTTCAATGCGTCAGATATTCAAATGTCTACACGTCCTACATTGTACGAGTAATATCTTCCTGAATGTAAGAAAACAAAATCTATTATTATATTTGTTTAGGTTCTGTTATGGTGTAGGTAAATGATGTATGAAGTTAAACTAAGCACTACGCTTTTTTATTCATTGATTAGTTGATGAAGTTATTATTTTGTTCTCTGCCTCCATGTGTCTTTTACATTCATCTCACATACAGCCTCTAGGACTGTCATGTATTACCATTTTATTATCCAAATATCCCCGCTGCGAAGAGACAAATGGGAAGCTACGCACCTTTTCATTGTATTCAGGCCTGGTGGAAAGGAGAACGAGGCTTGCGGCGAAACCTTGCGAAAAACCCAGGAGCGTCAGCCTTGGTGCTCCTGTTTTGTCCAAGATGTGATCAATGACAGCGGCCACGTCATAGCGACCAATCTCGTCGAAGCTGTTGAAAGCGCACGAAGGGGAGCGACGGTTCAATATTAGCGGCATTTATAACTCACCCAGCGCTAGTTTTAACGTTTTTGTACTTCAATATAACGATAGGGAAAACCGTAAAGCATTTTTATTATTACTAAGCCAGAATAACTCCTATGAGGGATTAAAATGTTAAATCTACTAATTCGCTAATGTTCTTCTTCATATGCTATTCTTCGCTTAGCAAATCTATAAAACTGGTACGGACTGAACTCTCCTCTTCCGAACGTAAAGCATGAGGACCTATCCTCCGAATATCAAGCATTGATCAGTAAAAAAATCTTATAAGTGGAAAAATAAATGGTTCGCAAGTGTGCACATCTCAGGTCTTATGAGAGAACTTTAACATGCTGTCGGTAGACTATTTCTACCTGATGCTACTTTCACCAAAGTCGCATGCAACTCGAGCACGGAATAAAAAATCCCACCTCGAGGGTGGCCTTGAAGTCATCACAGAGGCCTACTCTAAACTGTTAATTCTGTCGGACCTGGGTCTCCTTTCGTTTATCCCCGTCAAGACAGGAGTATGATATCGCAAAGCAATTTATCATTTATTTAAATCTTACTGGTAGCCAATTAAGGAAGATGTTACTGAAAGCAAAACTTAGCAAAAAGCAGTACGGGTATAGAAATAGAGGTAAAGAAACCTAAATCAATTGAACAGAGGGAAGAATAGTCTTCGTCGAAAAGCGAGCATTTTGAATGCCGCGGTGACTAGATGTCAAGGGTTCATTTTTATATAAGAGAGAAGGTGTAATTTTTTCGATGGGGCTTGCAATTACAAAGCATAAGATCATAGTGGGGCCCCGAAGCGGCGCGAAGACGTTGGCACAAAGTGTGCTTCACGCTTACCGCTCCAGTGAGCCCATCACAATGGCGATAATTTTGAAGACTGTCGGCTTTTTTATATCTCACTGCTATCGGACGGAAGAGCGCAGGGAGACGACATTGATCTCGTCCTTCGTCTCCGCTTGTGGCTCACTTGCCGGCAGTTTCTACGCCCGCGACGGTTTACTTCATACGAACTTCTCACCCTCAAGGGAAATTACAACTCGGACCCTCATCTCCTACTGTAAGGCTCTAAGTATGTCTACATGTGCGCATAAGTCGCTCAGTTGCCGAGCTTCACAACAAGGCGCACAGAGGGTTTCATCATCTCGTATTTCCTTGTAGTTGTGTGCGTGTTTCCGGCCGTTATAGATGACGTGATGCTACGGAGCGGACCAGTGCACCAGAACATCCCAAAAGACACGATGTGTTCAAATCAAACTTTACTGCTTCCGTCTTCTTTTTTTGCGAAATCAATATTACGCACGCCAGAGCCGATTTTGAATCTTCTGTGCCTTATTCCTTTCTGGCCCGCTATATTATGACGTAATAGTTCATGTGTACTGGAGGGGGGAATTAATGCAGATATTTCGCATGGTGTCAGCAGTATAACTTGGTCAAACGTACGCCAGATAATTTCAGTGCGAGAACCCCATTGCACACGGTAAAAAACAAGCAACAATATTGTGGCTTGCTTATCCCGAGATACGGGGAAATAAATCACAAAATCATCTTACAGCTTTGTGATTACTGTTGGGAAGCGATTACTGAACGCCTCTTCTTCTCCTTCCGCAGTCGTCTTGTGGGCGTTCTTTGCGTGGCACCACTTTCAGGTTGCGCGTTCCTCAGCGCTCGCCCCGACCTCCTCGCACAGAACGATTACTTAGGCTAAATAGCAACACAATTGCGATGACACTAAAACTGCGGAAGGTTTTGAAGGAGTTACCACTATATCTATGCCATGACGCTGATATAGTGCATCAGGGAAAATTATTTTCAGTTACTGATGACGGAGGGTAAATTAGCGTGGTATCTCGGTTTTACGGCAGTGAATGATTTTCATGAATAAATTTTAATAAAATTTCGCTGAACCCTAGCTGTCGTATTTTCAAACCTTGCACAGCATATGTATTATAAAGACCGTCACGGGAGTGTCCGCGCATCCCTTTGAACACATCCTTCCCGCATGCAGTGCGGCATCGGAATGGGTCCCGTTTTCACAAAAGGAGCAAAGAAAGACAGCTGCTTGCTTTATTCAGGGTTCGCCCTGTATATTTACATTCGTTTAAAAAAATATACTAGACATTTGGGTGGGGGGGGGGTTTATTATTATTATATTTATATAATAATGATCATTATTACTAACTGTATCGTCATTGTCATCGCTATCGCCGTCACACTTGACAAAAAGAATAAAGATTTACTACTTAAATCTAAGATATTTTCGAGTAACGCGTGGTATAGTTAGTGCGCTCGGCTTGGTACCAGAGCGATAGTGGTTCGATTTCTGGTAGAAACAGTTTTGTATTTTAAGTCTCAGTATGGTGTATGCTTATAGCCCCACTTCCAGTCTAAGGTGAAAGGTGGTACGACACCGTATGGGTGGTGCATGGTCCTTGCTTATAGCGACACTTTGTCCTCTGGCTCATTGAAGGTCAAATGTGAGCCGTCGCTGTCGTTGGTCCGAAATAGGGTAGTGGCGTTATCGCTTGAATAGAGTGGCTAACTCTGGATACAGGGATCCGAAGGGTTGATTTCTGTCTTAAACGTGCTACTAACGTCGGTAGCTCCTGCCATTGCATGTTTCGTGACGTCGTATAAAGCAACGGCACTCAGTGAGCAGCTATGTTTCTCGGGATACAAATTGGCGAATTAGGCGAATGGGGTCAGGTCGCACTGATTCATTAATATGCAGACGCATTATATCCCATTGTGTGAATGACCATCCGACAAAACTATGAAGACCCGCTGCAAAGAAGAAACCCGAATTGGTGGCGCCTGCCAACTCACTTATGTCTTGTGTTGTAGAAACTTTAAACAACCTGGAAGCCAATCATTGGCCCTTCATGTAAGCTGTCAACTACCATCTACCAATGCCACGCTCATGCTGCAAGATTTTGTTCTAAGGCATCCCCACGCTATCCCCAGGCTAGCGAGGCATTATAACGTAGAATGGTATTTGACTCAGTTTGAATGATGTTAGCCTTGCATTATTAGATCTGTTCAGTGAAATGAACATTAAACAATGCAACATTCGAATTCGCTACCTAAAGCTTTGAGATGTTTCCACACTCTAAGCCGTAAAACAAAGCGTACGACTGCCTAAAACATCAAATATGCGCCAGTAGTAGTCAGTCGAATGGTTTCGTGCGCTTGAGAAGCCTTTTTTTGGTCACTGCACTGTTCCTTATCTCTTGCAGTATTGGCCGACCTCTCAAAGCAAAATTATTTTCATCACCTCTTCTTTGCCCTCAGCTGCTGTTGGCACATTTTTGATTTCGTCTTAGCCCGTTGCATTACCGAGACGGCTGATCATTATTGCATCTATTTTTACTGTACGTATCCGCCAAGTAAGCAATTTTGTGTTAGCAAAACTGAGGATAAAATAATGCACACAGCAGTTAATTTCCAGATACTTTCGGGCAGACGTGGAGAGGACTATATTCTGAGTACATAACTTTTAAGATGTGTTAAAAGGTTTTAAAATTGTTCGCTATGTAAATACGTTGCAGTGCTGCTTTTGAGTCACTCGAGCATTGACAAGCGTGCTGCGATTTCAGAGCGTGAGCTCTTTTAGTAACCTTTCTATGGGTCATGTTTTTCGCAATACATTGTTGTGAGCCATAGTTTCAAAATGGCAACCCAGCATGGCTGTCGCATAGCAACAACGTACATTATATATATATATATATATATATATATATATATATATATATATATATATATATATATATATATATATATATATATATGCTACATTCCTTGACAAAGGCCGGACCCCGGCCGAAACGTCGGATTAAAGTGTTGTTTTTTCATCATGTGTCACCTACTTCAAGTTTATGACCTACCGGACCCATTCGAGATTCAACCCCCTCCCTATATATATATATATATATATATATATATATATATATATATATATATATATGTATGTATATATATATATATATATATATATATATATATATATATTGTAAAGATTGTAAAGAGGAAGTTCCAATCAGGCGGACAGATCGCCGAGAAAGAGGAAGTGGCTTTTGCGGACAAGCTGTCTACAAGCTGAGCCACCCCCGCTCCGGTCTTACTCGCTACCAGTGCCCACTACCAGTGCCTGGATCCCCGCTTAACAATATATATATATATATATATATATATATATATATATATATATATATATATATATATATATATATATATATATATATATATATATATATATATATATATATATTTGTAACAGTACAGAAGAAGGTGAAGTTTAGAATACAAGTGAAGGAGAAAGACGTTGAAAAAAAGAGGACTCTCGTGCCGGACGCGCTGCCGTTGACCAGCTGAGCTCCCTGCACTATCATCTTGTTGTCCAGCGCTCCGACGTCTTGTCGCCGTCGTAAAAAATTGGTGGTCAGGTGCTGGGTACGACTATCCTCAAGACGAATCCTCAATCGCTGGAGCTTCGTTGGAGCCGTCGCCTCGCTGGTCTCCCACCCTTTTCAAACAAGAATGCAGCACACTACCGAGCAGCCCCGAACATCAACACGGGACCCTCTACCCCCATCTCGTGATGTGCCTCCGACTACCACGAATGCGACGCTACCGTTTCGCGAGCCTCGTTCCTTTGCCGGCCAAGCAGGGGAAGATGTTGATGGCTGGCTCACTTATTATGAACGTGTGAGCCGCTATAACCGCTGGGATTCAGTGGCTAAACTAGCCAATGTAGTCTTTTTTGACGCAAACGGCCTTGATGTGGCATGAGAACCACGAGGACTCACTGACAACTTGGGAATGTTTTGTCGAAGCAATCAAGGAATGTTTTGGCGACCTAGCTGCAAAGAAGAAACAGGCCGAGCAGACACTTGCTCAGAGGGCCCAGGCTGCCGGAGAAACTTGCACCACCTACATAGAGGCCATACTCAAGTTGTGCAAGACCGTCGACAGCAGGATGACTGAAGAAGATAAAGTAGGCCATCTGCTCAAGGGAATTGCGGAAGATGTCTACCACTTCCTCATTGCCAAGGAAAACATGAGTTCGGTTTCTGACGTTATCCGGCACTGCCGAACATTCGAGACCCTGAAGACTCGCCGCATTACACCGAAATTTGGACGGCTCGCAAATGTGACTACAGTGGCTAGTATTGAAGAATCGTCATCTCAAAGCCTCCTGTGCGCCATCCGTGAAATTGTTCGAGATGAGATGTCACGACGTGAGCAGCTTGCCCGGCCCAATGGCTTCGGAGGGGACGTATATTCTCTTCCAACCTATGGGGGTGCGTGCCCGCCGATGTCCGCGAATGTCACCAACTTTGCCTGCCGCGAAGACCTATATACTCCGCGACCAAGACCGGAAGAGAGTTTCCAACAATTCTCTTGCCATCAGCGTAGAGATCCTCGCCCTTACACCAGTCGTACATCGCGCCGACTGCCGGACAACTACATCGTCCCGGAACCACCATCTAGATATTCGTGGCGGCCTACCATGCAGGAACCAGCTGACACGGCACTTTTTGACCGACCTCTTCCAGTGTGCTACAGGTGTGGTATCGCGGGTCATATTTCCCGCTGCTGCAATCAGCGCGCACAGTTCAGGAATCCTCCGATGGCATCGAACCGAAGAACCGTCCAGCCCTATATCGACAACTATCGGCCAGGACATCCATCCCGGAGGGGCCGTTTTCAAAACGAAGGGCTCCGCAGCCATTCTCCAGCAGCATCTGACCGTAGTGTGACACCGCCTCCGTCATTTCGTGTGCGCCAATCCCCGTCACCACGGCGCCGATCTCCACCACCAACGCAGGAAAACTAGCCAGCGCGGCCAATGGAGGTAAGGTCGCTGGACAATGTGCGCTGCTACCTGTTATTCCTCCGTCTGTGTTCATGTTAAAGAACAAGGTTAATGTGATCGTTGATAGTTTACCCACAATGGCGTTGGTAGACACTGGTGCCACTGTCTAAGTAATGAGTTTATATTTTAAGAAACTTTTGAAGAACACAGTTATGTTCGTTTGGGACAAAACTGCTAATTTTTATGGAGTAAGTGGAGAGTTACTGTATCCGGTTGGGGTATGCAGCGTTAAAGTTTCTTTGGGGGGCACAGTATTTCCGGCGGAGTTTGCAGTACTGCCTCAACTACACATGACGTAATCTTGGGAATTGACTTCCGGCGTATGCGCGGCGCTACAGTTGATTGTCGAACTGGAGAGCTAAGTGTTAGTGGTTCTCTTCTCGTGAACGTTTGGAAGAGATGTCAAATTATGAAGACGTTTTGTGTGTGTGTGATGAAGTCGTCATACCGCCACATTCTGCAGTGTGTGTCCAGGTGTCCTGCTCCCGTGCTATTAACGACTCTTTTGAGGCTACTGTGGGGCCTCTTAATTTACAGTACGTATAGAAAAATGCCTTAGTGCCGAATTGTTTGGTTCGCGTGAAAGAGGGCCGTACCGGACTGTGGACTATAAATTGCTCATCGGAACCAGTTATTTTTCCAGTGGGCTCCAAATTAGCTTCGTGTAGTGCAACTCTCCCGAATTGTGTAGCTGTCGTTACTCCTTCCTTAGGCAACCCCGCTACTAACTCACCTGCTGAAGAAAAGCTTCTTCCGATGATCAGCGCAACGTTGAACACCTCACAACGACAGATATTGAAGCACCTCTTGTCCCAGCATCTATCCGTCTTTGATTTCGCGCAGTCCGACGGCTCGCAACGTTTTCCGCTGTCGCGCGCACGCCACAGGATTGCCACGGGATCTGCCCATCCGATCCGTCAAAAGCCGTACCGTGTGTCGCCGTCAGAGCGTAAGATCATCACCGAGTAAGTCCAAGACATGTTGAACAGGGGCGTAATACAGGAATCCTCGAGTCCTTGGGCTGCTCCCGTGATATTGCTGAAGAAAAAAGACGGAACCTGGAGGTTCTGCATTGACTATCGTCGCCTCAACTCCATCACTAAAAAGGATGTGTATCCTCCCCCGCGCATCGACGATGCCATAGATTGCCTTTTCTCCGCGTCTTATTTCTCTTCCGTTGATTTGCGATCGGGGTATTGGCAGATTCCGATGGACCCTGCTGACAAGGAAAAAACTGCATTTGTAATGCCGGACGGCCTATTTGAATTTAACGTGATGCCCTTCGGCCTATGTAATGCCCCGGCCACATTTGAAAGATTTATGGACACAATACTTCGTGGCCTCAAGTGGGAAATCTGCATGTGCTATTTAGACGATGTTGTTATTTTTGGCCGGACTTTTACTGAACATAATACGCGTCTCGCTGTTGTTTTAGATTGCCTACAGAAGGCTGGCCTTGTCCTGAATTCCAAAAAGTGCCGTTTTGGTGAACGTCAAGCGCTGGTACTCGGGAATCTCGTCGACCGTGATGGAGTTCGGCCAGATCCACAGAAGACTGCAGCAGTTGCAGCATTCCAACGACCACAGACTCAAAAGGAGCTCGGCAGTTTTCTGGGGCTGTGTTCCTACTTTCGACGATTCATCCCAAGGTTTGCCGACGTCGCCTACCCTCTGACATCCCTTCTACAAAAGGACGTCCCTTTCGACTGGACCTCAGATTGTGACCCGTCTTTCTGCCAACTAAAGTTTCTGCTTACGTCAGATCCCATACTACTGCACTTCAACCCCTCCGCTCCGACTGAAGTCCACACCGATGCAAGTGGGATTGGTGTTGGCGCTGTGCTTGTGCAACGTTCGGAAACAGGCGAGCATGTAATTGCGTATGCAAGCCGTTCCCTCAGCAAACCTGAGCGTAACTACACTGTTACGGAGCAGGAGTACCTAGCTGTAGGTTTCGCTGTTCAGCGGTTTCGGTGCTATTTATATGGACGCCATTTCATGGTTGTGACGGACCATCATGCCCTGTGTTGGCTCGTCAACCTTCGTGATCCATCTGGTCGTCTGGCACGCTGGGGCCTTCGTCTGCAGGAGTACGACTTCACTGTTTCGTACAAGAGTGGCCGCAAACACGCCGATGCAGACAGTCTTTCACGTCTTCCTCTTCCTACGACCGAATGTGACTCTGGTGATTTCGATCATTACATCGCATCCGTCGTGCCCGAGTTTCCCGACGCCTCGGCTCTGGGCACTGCGCAAGAGACCTACATAAGCCTCGACCCACTGCTTGCGGAGGCGCGCGATTCCACTGCTTCCAGCCCATTTTGTCTCCGTGACGGCCTTTTGTACAAAAAGGCTTACTCAAGCACCGGCACGAATTTTCTGCGTGTGGTTCCAGAGAGCTACCGCTCGGGCATCTTACGTGCGATGCACGACGACCCCACTTCCGGTCACCTGGGCTCTTCCATCGTGCCCGCGACCGGTTTTATTGGCCAAAGATGCGCCAGACGATTGAGCGATATGTGGCGAGCTGCACTGAGTGCGAACGACACAAACGTCCTACGTCCACGCCACAGGGCCTGCTACATCCTGTGACTCCACCACGTGGCACATTTGAGAAAATCGGAATCGACCTTATGGGTCCCTTCCCGAAGTCATCCGACGGAAATCGTTGGATCGTGGTTTGCGCCGACTACCTCACCCGCTACTGCGAAACGGCAGTTCTTCCTTCAGCTACCGCTCACCACGTGTCCCTGTTCTTGCTCCGTTCTGTGATCCTCCGCCATGGACCTCCGCGAGTGATCACCAGTGACCGAGGTCGCCAGTTTATGGCAGATGTTGTGGAAGAGCTTCTTCGTTTGTGTGCGTCGCATTTCCGGCATTCCACACCATATCACCCCCAAATCAACGGCTTGACGGAGCGCACAAAGCGCACACTCACAAACATGCTATCTATGTACATCGCATCTGACCAGAAGAATTGGGATACTATACTGTCGTTTATAACGTTTGCATTCAACACTGCAACACATGAGACGACTGGCTACAGCCCGGTCTTCCTGCTATATGCCCGTCCTCCTCGGTATCGTCTAGACACCATTCTTCCTTTCTCCGTCCATGACGAACCCCGCATCGCGGAAACTCTTTGTCGAGCCGAAGAAGCTCGCCTCTCGCCCGTTTGCGAATTCTCGCTTAGCAAGAGCGTTCAAAAGCTCGGTACGACAGCCGGCATAACCATGTGTCTTACGCCCCTGGAGATTTAGTGTGGCTTTGGCGGGCGACCTCTGCGAAAGCGTGGGTTAGCCAAGAAAACGCTGGCGCATTACGCTGGCCCTTACGTTGTGCTTGAACGCGTCAGTGAAGTCAACTACCAAATAGCACGTATGACAGCAAGTCGTTCAGCCAGAACCGAAGTTGCCCACGTCGCCCGGATGAAGCCGTGTCACTCTCGTGGAAACCAATAACTACCTCGCCCGGGGGGGCTTCGTCTACCCAGGGGGAAAATGTAACAGTACAGAAGAAGGTGAAGTTTAGAATACAAGTGAAGGAGAAAGACGTTGAAAAAAAGAGGACTGTCGTGCCGGACGCGCTGCCGTTGACCAGCTGAGCTCCCTGCACTATCGTCTTGTTGTTCAGCGCTCCGACGTCTTGTCCCCGTCGTAACAATATATATATATATATATATATATATATATATATATATATATATATATATATATATATATATATATATACATATATTGGCGTATCGAATCACGAAGACAACGACCAACTTTTTCGTCCTCGAGAGCGCCAGCACTCGATGCATGTCAGTGGCAATAACGATGAAGATTACCACACTACAGTTTCCCCCCGGGCAGTGAAGGAGCCATCCTGGCGACTCATGGAGCCGAAAGGACAGACGGATCGTAGATGGCTTGATTCGGTCCACATGAACTATTTCGCGTACACGGCGACACAAGTCCGCAGAGGTCGTAACGGGCTCAACTACGTAGTTGACAGATGTTTTTTGAAGGACTCGGTATGGACCGTGATACCGAGCAAGAAGCTTCTTTGAAAGGCCGGTGGTTGAGGCAGGAACCCAGAGCCACACCAAAGCGTTGGGGGCATAAGAAGGAGCCTCGCCAGTGTCACGATGGTGTTTTTGTTGCCACTGGTGTTCCTTTAGTAGCGAGCGAGCTAGCTGGCGGCATTCTTCTGCGTACTGGGCGGCGTCCGAGAGTGGCGCTGATTCAGAAACATCAGGGCGGTAGGGCAAAAGCGCGTCCATTGTGCAGGTTGGGTCGCGCCCGTAAAGAAGAAAGAAGGGGGAGATACCAGTGGTGGTCTGTATATTCACTGAGCAGCTCCTTCGGAGTCCCGTGGCGAAGAATCAAGTTGTGGAGAAGAAACAAAGCAACGTCTCTTGCTGAGGCAGAGGGTAACGGTGATGTTTCAATGTAGCGAGTAAGATGGTCTACTGCCACGATAATCCACCGGTTTCCAGCGGCAGTAGTAGGAAGAAGGCCATAGAGATCTATGAAAACGCGGTCAAACGGACGAGCAGGACAGGGTAACGGCTGCAACGAAACAGGAGACTTCTGAGGAGTTTTTCGGCGTTGACAAGATTCGCAAGCGCGCACGAAATGTCGTACAAAGTGGTACATTCCACGCCAGTAAAATCGCAGACGTAGGCGCGTGTAGGTTTTCAATACGCCACCGTGAGCACACTGTGGGTCTTCATGGTACGCAGCACAAATTTCGGCGCGGAGATGACGCGGGATGACTACAAGCCACTTCCGTCCATCAAGCAAATAATTGCGGCGATAGAAAAGACCGTCACGAATGGAGAAGTGGTGGGCTTGGCGGACGAGACCTTTGCGTGAATGACCGGGAGTAGGACTTGAGAGAAAATCCAAAAGTGCCCTGATCCAGCGATCATTCCGCTGTTCGGTAGCCATGTCGATAGTGGCAAGAGTAGACAAATCGTAAGCACAGACGTGGTCAGACGAGGTATCACTTGGCAATGGCGAGTGGGAAAGAGCATCCGCGTCCGTATGCTTCAGACCTGACCGATAAATGACATGAATGTCATACCCCTGGAGACGGAGAGCCCAGCGAGTAAGGCGACCACATGGGTCTTTCAGAGAGGCGAGCCAGCACAAAGCGTGATGATCGGTCACAACATAAAACGGTCGGCCATACACATAGGGACGAAATTTCCCGATGACCCAAATAATGGCCAAACATTCCCTTTCTGTGACTGAATAATTAGACTCTGCTTTCGTCAATGTTCGGCTGGCGTATGCCACAACATACTCGCTGAAACCAGGCTTACTTTGGGTAAGGACGGCACCAAGCCCAATACCGCTGGCGTCAGTGTGGATCTCCGTAGGCGCAGTCGGATCAAAGTGGCGTAGAATGGGAGGCGAAACCAAAAGGTGGCGTAAAGTGTTAAAGGCTTTGTCGCAGGCTGGAGTCCAGGAGGAAAGGTTGGAGCTACCGGCAAGGAGCCGGGTCAGAGGAGCGATGATAGAGGCGAAGTTCAAGATGAAGCGTTGAAAGTAGGAGCAGAGGCCAATAAAACTCCGGAGCTGCTTCAGGGAGGTTGGCTTCGGAAACTCTGCAACTGCGCGAAGTTTGGTGGGATCAGGAAGAATGCCGTCCTTAGAGACTACGTGGCCTAGAATTGTGAGTTTTCGAGCGGCAAAGTGGCACTTCTTCAAATTCAACTGAAGCCCAGCGTCGGCGAGACACGTGAGGACATGCTTTAGGCGGAGAAGGTGAGAAGAAAAGTCGGTGGAAAAAACTACGATGTCATCCCGATAACAAAGACAGGTCTGCCACTTGAGTCTACGAAGAACAGTGTCCATCAGGCGCTCGAAAGTAGCTGGGGCATTGCAAAGGCCAAAGGGCATAACGGTGAACTCGCGATGCATGTCAGTGGCAATAACGCTGAAGATTACCACACTACAATATATATATATATATGATATAAAATATTTCATAAAAGTCTTCCAGGATCCAGAAATATGTGTAAAATGAGGTAGGGGCGCACAAACAAAAACAACGGTTTATTTCCGACGTTTCGGCCGGGCCCCGGCCGAAACGTCGGAAATTAACCGTTGTTTTTGTTTGTGCGCACCTACCTCATCTTATACATACATACATACATACATACATACATACATACATACATACATACATACATACATACATACATACATACATACATACATACATACATACATACATACATACATACATACATACATACATACATACATACATGCATTAGTGACCAAGGTGTTGACAAGTCGAACGTCAACAATTAATGCGTGGCAGCAGTGCTCGAACCCCGCAATTCAGGCCCAACTTTCGTTTTTCTATATATAGCCTAGACTAGCAGGTATCACGGTATGACCCCTCAGTACTATCATTTGTATAACATTTGTGGGCTACTCGTTTTGCGCAGAAGACTGAAAGCGGTGTGGATTGATTAGGAGGGTAACGGAGCACAAAATAGCTAGTTGAGTCGGGACATACGCTAGGCGGGGGATTCGCGCAGGCTACCTCTGCAATATCAAGCCATGCTTCCGGTGACCCATCTTCAAACGGCCAATGCGGCTGAAACATTTGTTGCAGGTGTTTCCGGATGGCGTCAAATTATTCGTCGTTTTGCGCTTTACACACTACATTTGGCTCGCAGTATTTAATTCAGATATGACGAAGTAGTAAAGCGAATGTAGCGTAAATGAATATACATCATGTGATTAGGATATAAACACGGATGGAATGCTGTGTGCTCCAATACTTGTTCCTCAAAGGTGTTGAGCTAAACAACATGTTCTGTGCGCTTGAACATGTTCAGCCTCATGTTTCTCTTGCTGCGTACACCAGTACGGGAGGGAAGCGAGCAAAAGTGGTCGTGTGTGGTGCTGGGGCGCGTGCGGGACAAGGAGACAAATAATTGGCGCGCACATGGATTAAAATCAAACCGACTTCTGTACCGCACCCACAAGACCACCCAAGCCCCTTTATTCGGTGCGATAAGGACCGCGGGAGTACGCTCCTTTCTGAGGCACGTGCCGGTGAGCGGCGCATTCTGCTCTACAGTCAGCGTTTCGAAACTTCTGCGGAGGTTCAGGCAGCGCTCTGCCGACAGTGCGATTGAGAGTAGGAGAGTATTGAACATTTGGTGTTTCACCGCAAGCACCGCAGGTGCTGGAGTTCGCTAGGGTTGTCGCTTCTGACGGAGGCGTACCGCATACGGCGGTGATGACAGCTAAAGCACGACTCTGCTAGTTGTACTGGTTGACTCGCCAACATGGCCTGGGATATGCCTGGACAGACTGAGGGATGAGAACTAAAGGAAAGTTCAGTGATTCATGCGCTCTCTTCACACCTCTGATTTTAATGCGAAAGAAAGCCTTTGCCTCATCGATGTCGTGAGCAAGTGTCACGCCTTTGCGGCGTCTCTAATTGGTTGAGACGGATGACGTCATGGAGGTCTCGACCAATCACAGAGTACCACCGCAGTATGAAGGAATGCGTGCCTTATATGGGCATATGGCAATCAATAATCAATGACCGAATACTTATTTACTAATTACTAAATTATTACGAATTACGTTTAATTGACTGAATAATTATTTTCTATACTCATTATTTACTTGTTGATTCCTATTGATGTTTAATATAAATAAAATTATTAGTAAGTGACAGTTGCTAAGCAATGAGTAACTAATTCGTGCCGCGCATCCGGTAAAATCAAGCACACAACAGTAAACGTAGCACAAGTGCGAAGATACAAGGAGCGCGATCTCGTCGCTGCCAAGGAGAATTCACTGAATAAATGCTCTCGCAGAATGTGAAAGAGTAGTTGCTCGCTTTACTCTTAGCAGCATTCACCGCTACATGCGCAATAGTCGCTTTGCAGAATGCAGAACTGAGGCTTTCGCCTTTCATCACTTTAGTCGCCAAAGTGTCCTCAATTTTTTTTTTCTTTTCTTGACTGTAAACGGCTAGGGCACACGCCCCCTTCCCCTACGCAAAGGGATGACCACACAATTATAATCATCTACATCATCATCAGATGGCGTTTGGCGTAGCCTGCCCCAGCCGGGTGTATATAATAACCGCTCTCACCTCTCGCTGCCACGTGATGATGGAATGGATGGATGGATGGATGGGCCAGGCAACAGGCCGTGCTGGTCAAAGTTATATCGCCGCAGTAGGGCAGCTTTTGATGCTCTCGAACAACCTTTGCTTCACGAGGTTTTTGAGCCTTAGCTCGATAATCGATCGCTGCCCCATTTTTGAGTTATTATGATAGCGTATAATTATGCCAATAATCATTCTAAGAAATAAAATAGCCAACAGAAAGGACAAGCGCCAGGATCTCAGAAAAAAAAAAAATGAAGCATGTAATAAGGCACTCCACTTTTGAAAAAGAGTGAGTAGTTTCAAATTTTTGCAAGGCAGGTGTTGTATCGGTTAGTCAAAATTGGTGCTCGTCTTGTGTATCGAAAGTACTTATGACAGATACTGCCGGAAACATACACAATCAACGTAGGGTGAGGTCACGAGAAGCCGCAAAAATACGCCTGCCGTAGCGATTGTAGTACGCTTGTAGCCCTCTGTGTTTCGTTGGTTTTACTTGAAAAATGGGAGACATGCAAGTTACAATCTCGCACAGCGTTGTTAACCGAGAGAATGAAAGTATTGAAAATATATGTGTAAAATTGTTTTCTTGGCCTTCTATGCGCAGTATAGAAAAAGAAGGGGTAATTTGTGAACGAACTCGATCTCGATCTTAAGGTAAAAACTTGGGAATAATTGGAGTAATGCAGAACCTTCCACTACGTAGAAACGTATCCGATGAGAAAGAAAATTACAATCAAAAGATGCATTCGGGCTCCTAAGAGCTCTGGTAAGTATTACAAAGCACTAGCCTCCAGCGCCAGTATCGAGGATCCTTTTGACCGAAAAACTTGTGCCGGGAACGGGATGGTGTTTCCCTCGTGTTCATTGCCCAGACGTCGTAATTGCTCTCAGCCAGCATGAAGCCTGCATATATGTAAGAAATAAATATTGAATCAGAATCAAACATCTTCTTTCCTTTACATTCTTTATATTTTGTTCAAAGCTTTCTGGTTAGCATTTTCGCTTTATCCCTAAGGACTGTGCAGTGTCATTCAGATTGTTTCACTCCGTCGCTCTAAAAATACCGGCCACTGACTTGAAGGATCCTTGCAACTAGCAGCGGGGCCAAACACTGGCCTTGATGCGGCACCACGAGGTATTATTTTATTCAGCTATACAGTTCAGGAGCGAAGCCACAGCCAGTGCAAACGTCACCACCGAGATTCTAACAAGGCCGTTGAATAACCTTCTCTCCTATCAGCACACGTCACGACGAGCGGGCGAGCGATAAAGGATCAGTGAATGAATCTGCGCGTACAGGCTTAGGTAAAGCGGCGAGAGAACACCACGTGACTCGAATCAAATCAGCGCTCACACCTTCATTTGCTGGTACTTTATCTCCAATCCGGTGCCGTGACGGGGGCTACTGAGGTGCGCTGACCTTGTCAAGATCTCGGTGGGGACGGTGCAATACACCATCAGCGGACGACACGTCTTCATAGAGCTTTCTGTGCCCCTATGCGCTCAATATTATTTTTTGTGGTAAAAAAGAGTGCCTGACCTTTCCACGCTGTAGGGCTTCAGAAAACTCCTTCTCTTTGTATGCTAAAATTGATATGAAGCCGCCTTGTCAGGCTTCGGCAAGTTACTTCCACCAAACACTCAATGACATTAATTAAGAAGTTTAGCGAGTTCTGCCTATTTGCGTACAAATAAAATATTCTTTATTGTCACACCGATCTGGGCGGAGACTTTGTCAAATTATAATTTCCTTCCTTTCACTCCCTATATTTTGTAGTATCGAGAAATGCCAACTAGTATACCCGGTATATTTCTGAGTTGGCAGTAACTACGAACGTCGCGTAAAGTGAGGAAAATCCAGAGAAAAACTGCAGAAGAAAAAGCGGAGGAAGAAGCTAATAAAATACAAGCTCTCTACAAGAGCAGACTCTCGCTGCTAATGCTCGAATTTCAACCTATCGCAAAATAAAGGTATCATTGTGTTGATCAGGTAATTATTTGAAAGCACGAAAATGACTGTTTTACGAAGAATTTATTTTGTTACCCATAGCGGCAGCCTATTTTTAAATAATTAGAGTTTAAAATTGCTCTTCTCGTAACTGGGCTTATTGCACTCAAAGTCTTAGATTTGATTGCGGGTGGAATTAGCATCAGTATGACGAGCATGACCGGCAATAGTAGGGCTGCCTTCGGAATAGTGATCAATTTTAACGGCCTGAAACCAGTGCTCACAGGAATATCATGCCCTCGCTGAAATCGCTTCTTGCATGTACTAATTAAACATCAGAAATAAAGGCGAAAATATTTGAGTAGTTCTTTCATTTTCAGACTCTCCTTGGAATTTAAACTTACCTACCAGCGCTCTGCGAAGGGTAGTTGGCGAACCATGAGCCAGAATCACAGAGTATGCCCGGCACCAGAAGAATAGGGCGTCGTCGCCCAGTCCCCTTCGGTGACTTGACTTCACGGACAGCGCTCATAAGTGTGACTCGGTCCACTTCAAGGACATACCCGTCTTGTGTTTTGGTCTCACTTGTGTCACACTGGAAACCCATATGTCTCACCAAGTCACACTGCAAAGATGTCCCCAGTGCAATATGATCAGCACATATCTCTTAAACTTCAGTAAGTTTCCGTGACTCAACGTCACCTTTGAATCTGACACTTACGCGGAAACTCTGAACGATACACTGCGTTCGATTGAGACATGTGACGTTAAAAGTTATTTTGAATTTTTTATACTCGTATTTCAACAATACCTTTTATGCATTTCCTTTCCCTTTCTTTCATTTTTTCTGGTTTAACGTCCCAAAGTGACTCAGGTTATGAGAGACGCCGTAGTGGAGGACTCCGGAATATATGACCAACTGGCGTTCTTTAATGTGCACTGAAATCGCACAGCACACGGGCGCCTTGCTTGTTGCCGCCATCGAAAAGCGGCCGCCGAGGCCGGGATTCGATCCCGCATCCTTGGCAACAATAGTCGAGAGCCGTAACCCCTGCGCCACCCCAGCGGGCTTTTTCAGCCCATCCAAATAAATGCGCTAATGTATATTATGTTAATAATTTTTTAATCATAAAAGAACACTCTGTTATTCGTGTTCTGTTCTATCGTGATGTACGAATGAGGTAATTATTATTTAGGGTTTACCGTGGAGGCCGCCGGGGCTCAGGGATCCCGGTTTCCAATCCTTCTTACTTTAATTGATAGAGAAATAGTCTTCACCATCATTATCATTCACAGAGCTACAGCAGCTAATGGACACAGGCTGCTGGTACTCGTGAAGCGAGAACTTTTGAAGGTAACAAATTTCTCTCCCAAATGTCAGGATGCTTTTACACGTGGAGTTAGAGAGCGCGTCATGTACTACTATGCCCTAATGACTGAGCGTCTGTTTGAAACTCTCTCAACCATTCTTATAGACGAATATGGTGGTGGAAACTCCGGGAGTGGCAATAAATGCATCCAGATTATATTAGGAATGATGGCAGAAGACGACGAGGGCGAAGCAACACGTTGAACTTCGATGGCGAAAGAAGCAAGAATTAGCGACCAAGGCGAAGGACTTATGAACAGCGAACATCCATAATGACTCATATCAGGAGCTGGTTCAAGCGATGAAGACTGTTCTGTGTGTAAACACAACCTGTGAATGACACCGACATACAACAAAAGCCTGGTGCAATGAGGACGAGGCGAATGCAATCAGTGATCGTAAAGAGGTCAGTCGTAGGTTTCGCTGGCTAAAACATCAGGCCACTCTGATGCTGTGGTTGAAGCATGGCGAACTGGAATACCATTCCCTAAACCAACGTGTCTTTCTTGATCTCAAAATGAAAAGCCAGAATGCCCCAATCCTTTTTGAAGGCACGTTAATTCGAGCTTACAAAACTATTCCCAGGTAGATTTCGCGACTCATTTGATGCTCAAATGAACGAGGGAACAGCTGTGTGTCGCTACTGGAGAGATGGATACATGCATCTCAGAGCGCCGAACACCTCGGCCCATTAAGTGGTGAATATCTGAAACAGGTCCTTGATAGTGGGGTGGGGAATGTGAAGGCGGAACTTCGACGCTGGCCAACGAATCACGTACCAGAACGACCGACGACTCGGAGGGGCACTGAAACAGTACCAGGAGGTGATGACATCCCTTTGACTGTAATAAGAAATTTAAGGCTCCTGGCCAGAGAAAAGTAGGTGAATAATCCTTAGCAATGTGATTGTGGTGGCCGCGATCTTAAAAGAGGGTAGCTGAACAGGGTAATAACTTTATACAAAAGAACGGGAGATGAATGGGGTCTGTGAAATTAGCACCCAATTTCTGTATTGCCATTGCTCTGCTAGATGGCTGCTCGAAATATCCGAGACCGGCTGCAGAGACGGCTTGAGAAAATTGATCCTAGGGGAGCTACATATGGGATTTTGCGTGGGACGACTGGCTAAGGACAACCTGTTCGGGTTGATGCAGTGCATAAAGATCGCAACGAGGCCGAAAGACCGCCCTATGTAGCCTTCCTCTACATTTGAAGAGGCTGCGAACATACGGAAAAACAGTTGTTGCGGAACATACTGACCGGGACTTGAAGAAGGATGAATTAAACCTACCCAAGGCACTGTACAAAGACAGGCCAGCAGTTGTAGTGGTGCTGGAGCTACGCAACTCTACTTGTTGCACTACATCG
The DNA here is from genome assembly GCF_055883805.1 of Amblyomma maculatum. Classification (NCBI taxonomy): domain Eukaryota; kingdom Metazoa; phylum Arthropoda; class Arachnida; order Ixodida; family Ixodidae; genus Amblyomma; species Amblyomma maculatum. The sequence goes on from NC_139354.1 coordinate 110,417,941, forward strand.
AGGAGGGCTGCAAGGCTGCCCATTGCATGTCGCCTCTGATATACATGCTATGTACAGTGAGTGATACACAGCCTTGGCTATATAACCTACAGCACACAAGGAGGGACAGCCTATGACCCGCTTGTTTGAGGATAGTCCGCTGTTGTGCGTTATTAGCTTGTATGATGTAGGTTAAAATGGCTTGCATCTGTTCTGCCATAAATGCTGTTCTCCGGTCAGTGATAAGCCATAAATGCTGCCATAAATGCCATAAATGCTGTTCTCTGTTCTGCCATAAATGCTGTTCTCCGGTCAGTGATAAGCATTTTGGGGGCGCCATATTGCAGGATAATTTGTTCGACGAAAAACTTGGCGACGTCTTCGGCGGAACCATTAGGTAGACTTTTCGCTTCGGTTTAGTGGGTCATTTAATGCAATGTAATCGGTGGCCCCGAAGATTTATTTGTTTCAAGTTGATGAAGCAGAGAAATGGCCGATGAGGTCCATCCTATCTGATGAAAGGGATTTGTCGGGGGTGGTATCGGGTTCATTTGCCCAACAGGTCTTATCGGGTTTGCCATGCAGCGCTGATACTGACGGCCCATTTCCACGGTATGGGCAATGTCGGCAGTCTACCGTGGCCAGTAGCACTTGTGGATCCGGTACGCCATATACGCACGTCAGAGATTCCTTGCGGTCGGCTGATCGTGCAACACCTGCGGAATTGTCCTGTCTGGTGTTCTTAGGAACAACGGGAATCTGTGGAGTCCTGTTGGGCGCGGAGTTCTTCACGAGGACATCATTATGTAAGGCGAACGAAGAAAAACGACTCTTGGAGGGTTTCGTCTGATAGCAGTTTGGCGTAATGCAGCAGCATAGCTCATCGATGCTGCTCTCGCCGACATTCCAACTGCCATCCGCCGGCCAACTACATCGACTGGGTCCTTCTTCTGTCTCTCGACAACGCAGCCGTCGCTATGCTCTGGCAAAGCTTGGAGAGTTTGTTGGCTTAGGCCTCGGAGCCAAGCTTTACGGCAAATGTCACAGGCAATCAAACCAGCAGCCTCCTCGGCCGCCGTGATTCTGGTGGGGCTAGATGTCCGTACAGATTTCAGCCACGCATGACAGGGCTGTCAATACACGTGTTTCAGTCAATCTTACGTTGAAGCTACACAGCCGTCACTTGACAACTGCCTAATGCTTGCTAGACTGCCTCACAGATGACGTCCGTGAGCGACGCATACTGCGGCAGCGTTGGCGATAGCAGCAGTCGACGCATCTCTTCTCGAGCAACCTCACGGATAACCTCACGGAGCTTATCTCCGCTTGTAGCTGTGGCGTCGCAGTGGCTTGCAGAGAACACTTGAAGAGGACTGGTGTACTGTCGATTTGGGGTGTCTAGGGTCCTTTTTGTTTAGAGTGCTTTTCTTACGATTTCGGCAACGGTTTGAGGTGCGCTTTTTACGAAACAAGCGATAAGCGATTATTTGACGCCTCACTTAAAATAATTCACTTTCTCTTCCCAGTCATTTCAGGGTCTGAGCGGCAAAAATGGCGCTTGGTTTCTTCAACATAATAAGGACGGACTGAGTTGGGAGCAGAATCGTCCTTTGGAAGCACATTTCCGCTCTTTCTTTACAGATGGCACTTGTAAGAGCCACAGAAACTCTGCCTTAAATATGTCCCAGTCATTCAGAAAAGTCTCATGGTCTTCAAATCATGCTCGTGTAGCTTCTAGAATTTCAAAAATACTTTCCTTTACTTTGTAGCATCGTTGACCCTGTTGAATCTTGCCGCGCGGTCGAAGAGATCAAGCTAATCTTCCTCATCTTCATATGGCCGGCCGTAGAAGGTGAGGGGCTCACGAGGTTACGCGAACACGAGAGGCCGTGTTTCTTCGGCTAGCTGCGTCTTCAAGGGTATGGTCTTCTTGACCGGGTTCAGCACCTCTACCAGATATTACAGGGTAATGACAAAGCCGTAGGCACAATTTAGGAGGCTTGAAATTCACTAAAATAAACTGTTTATTGGGTGGACGAATGCTCCAGTTGCATTCGTCAGCGCTCAATTCAAAATAGGGCAAAACATAATCTAGATGATCCGTCAAAGGAATCTAGAAACTTCTCAAACGATACGGAAACCGTTGGGCTTCCCTGCGACTACTCGAGAAGAATCTACGTTTTTCGCTCTACAAAGAAAGCAATAAACCCGCGTCTTGTGACAAGGAGCATGAACGAGATCGTTCCGTGCGCTACAAGCCACAGTGATAAGGCCGCATACTGGCGGCTGTTGAAAACAACAATAAATAAAGCTTCTCAAGGTTTGTGGTAATATGGGGCACTGGCATTTCAGCCCGCTGCGGATGTGTTTTGATAACCACGAATCTATGATTATGAGGTGGAAACTGAAGGATATGCACCTGTTCCGTGAAAGCTGTAGGGGGCGCACATAAGGCTAGTAGAATAAACGAAGTACCTAGGTGTTTACATCAGCAGTAGATGTAAGAATTCGTCTGAACAAGAAAAACAGCTTACAGTGAAGACGATCCCATAAAATGGCATGTTGTGCCACCACATGCTGGTGTTATTCAAGATATATGAGGCGATATGGGCCGCGTGGAAGTTTTTAGTGGTTCCGAGCCTAACTTATGGGAACGCGGTCCTTGGATATTGTATGTTGTAAGAGAATTTCTGGAACGGTACCAGATAGATGTGACACGAATCTCACTAAGGTTCCTTAGCGTGTATACCTGTGAAGGGGATACTAGGCGAACCGATGTCAATTCAGGTTTTTATTTCCAAGAAACAATACATTCTGGAGAGGTGCCAAGGGCTAAAAGCTGCCTCGTCAGCTTGACTAGGCCCATGACACCCTGCACAAGGCTGTCGTGGTTTTATACAACATATCAAGTACCCAGAAAGTATTACAGACATGTTCAAAATTAGTTTGGAATATCGATAGTAGATAAGCACAAAGGACACATCACTGTACCAACTACGCAAGGAAGTAAACAAATTAGCATAAAAACAAAAACAAATAGATACATACACGTTGAAAGAAAGACCCTTAGAAAGCAAATACATTTACTCATCAGTCCTTTTCGAGAAAATACATTCGTAATTGTTTAACTCTATAACTAGATACACATTTATGCTTATCCAGAATTAACGACATGTATGCTGCGATGACTGATATTTGTAATTGTTTCGAAACTTTGCAGAGAACTACACTTCATCACTGCGTGTGAGTAGTGTGCGGTCTTATTTTTAAAGATGCTAGCTAGATTCGTAAAAAAAGAACTTCAAAAGCTGAACAGGAAAAGTAGAAAGAGCGGAGAAGGCGATACGCATACAAGAATTGAGCTCGAATTATACGTAGGTTATGAAGGCACTTCGCGTGGGCAACAGGTATTAAAAGGTAGCAATATGTCGCATGACCCTCTTTTGAGGCATAGCTATCTTTACCATGTTTCGTTTTGTAGTCGTAGCCCATACTAGGTTGGAGTAGCAATATGCGAAGCAAAACGTGCATTTTGTCTTGTGTTCGAACAAGTTGTAGGCAACGAGATAAGGCTCCCATTACTGCGGCTAGTTTTTTACAAACCTCTTCTACATGTTTATCCCAAGTTAAGTTGGCCGAAAACGTGACCCCAGGAACTTTATTTTCATTTACTATTTGAACTTCTTGGCCTTAATATCTGGCAGCAAGGCTTATTTGTATTATTTTATTTTAGCTATATTATGACAATTTTTGTCTTCATAGGATTTATACTAATACAGTTCAAATTCGACAAGAGATGTAATCTTTCAAGTATTGGATTGTATTTGAGAATTAAGTCATCAACGTTAGGACCTGAAATTAGTATGCTGCGGTGGTCTGCATACATGACAAATTTTATGGTGGGATCAATGTTCACAATATTATTAATGTATACATTAAAAAGCAAAGGCCCTAACACGCTGCCTTGAGGAACTCCATTTCGCACTAATAAAAAAGTTGATTGCTGGCCATCTACGTAAACTGACTGCTTCTTGTTGTTTAAACAAGACGTTATTGGATCAAGGGGTGTTCCGCGGATTGCACACAGTGAGAACTTATAAGTTAGTATACTATGGTTAAGACTGTCAAACGCCTTACTGAAATCTATAAACAAGCCTGTAGTAAAAAGGTTCATTATTTTGTTAAATGATTTCCTTAAGGGTTAGTAAGGCAGTTTTTCTTGGTCGTTCTTTACGGAAACCAAATTGTTCGTCACATATTGTATTCTTAGCATAGAAAAATTTAGATATCTGAGAGATAATAACGTTATCTAGTCCTTTGGAAAAAACAGGAATGACAGAGAGGGGCCTATAATTGCTTGTGTAATTTCTGTTACCGCCCTTAAAAATGACAGTCACCCTGGTTTTCTTCATTTCACGAGAATACACGCATGTTTTCAGAATCAAATTGAAAATATGAGCAATAGCAGGTGCTATGAATTCTATGACATACTTCACTGACTTTATAATTTTATATGAATGTTATCTACGTCTAAGGCGTTGCTATTTTGTAAGTTCATGAACGTTGTGTAAACCTCTAATTCATCTGCAGGTTCAAGGAAAAGGCTGTCTGCGCATGAGTTTCCAGCCATTTGGGAGTTCGGTAACTGGTTCATAGTTATCCCAACATTCGTGAAGTGACTATTAAAATGATCTATTAAAAGCTCACTACCTTTATGGTTTATAATTTTGACTGATGTGTTATGCGTCCCCGGCCGATGACGTCATTTATCAGTTTCCAAACAACGTTGGGGAAAAACGCTTTATTTGCAATTCCAGCACAGCAAACAGTTCTTGATAATATTATTTCTTCGCTCGTCGAAGCTCAGCGTTCAGTCTGTTTTGTATGCTTTTAAATGTAATGAATGTTTCTGGCGACAGAGTACGTAAGACAGCGTGTTAGAGCATTTTCTTCTTTATCATTCTAATATGAATGGGTGTAAGCCACGGCTTTCTAATTTTGTTCGAGTGCTTGATCTGCTTGAAGGAAAAATACAAAGCAGAGATTGTATAAATTCGGACATACATTTGGAGTATGCAATATCTGCATCTTTTAAACTGTATAAGTAGGAACAATTGTGAATGCTAATCTCATACTTGAATTATTCCAGAGCACTGCCTGATATATATTAGACATAGATTAGCTTTTCTGGACACCTGCAGCCCTTCCGGTTAGTGTAGAACATAAACACAAGACAGTGATCACTGACATCGAGTTAGTGGTACCAGTGTGTTTTACGATAGTTTAAATATTGTTAATGAGTAGATATATACAGGATGCAATAGTTTGTGTGACACCTATCGAAGTGTTGATCAAGTTCATGAAACCTGTGAAATGAATACATATATCTATATTAAAGTCACCTCCGCAAATGAGGCGAAAATTGTTTGCGCTAACGTAGTCTCACAATTTTTCAAAGAATTCTAGGAAGCAAGAAATACTGCCGCTAGGAAGTTGGTAGACTACTTCTATCACTTCTAAATGACATTCCAAGGTCAACATCTGACAATTGATAGTTAAAGACAAGAACTCCGGAAGGAGATTGCAATGACGTTTCGATTCAATGTATGCGTCAACATCGCCACCTTGTCGGCTTGGACCGGTTAATAAAATCATTCTTGTGCCCACTCAGGTGTAGTGCGCTGCTGTCACTGTTAAACCATGTTTCGGAGAGCATGATAATAGTAAAATGAAAGCTGCACTTGCTGAGCAGGCTATTTGACCTTCTTTATTATTAGCGGAACGAACATTAGGTGTGTAAAATTGAACTACAATGCTGATGCGGACGCTGGACGCGAGAGGGTAAAATGAGATCGTGACATTCTGTCCTGACCGTTTATGTACACGTGGGTAGATTAGATTTTTGTTTAGGGCCTGCTTTGGCCAGATCCGCTTCGGGAGATAAAGCAGCCCATACAGCTTAATAGACATCAGGGCCAATCTTTGGAAGGTCAGCTTCATAATATATACTTACGATTTCCGAGTAACGAGTCTGTCGTGCAAATATCTTTCCATTGTTGGTCCAGACTGACTTCCATTTAAAGTTGTACTTCCTTTTCACTGCTATTCCTAGCAATGTTTTCTGAGCAGGACAGAGGTGCTCGTGCACGTAGACCGGTGTTTCCTCATCAAGCCCTATGTCTTTGTGTGTGAACATTGTTTTTTTTCGCTTTATTGAGAGCAGCGTCATGGTTTGTTGCCTTAAATTGAACCACTATGTTTGTCATGTCAAGTTTGCCGGTAGATAAGCGATGGAACGTCTCAATGTCGGATTCAGTGATAGGTTCTTCGATGGCGTTTCCAATCTCGGACAGAATGGCCACAACATTTTCACTTTTCTTTTCGATAACACCAAAAATCCCAAGATGTGCTTTTCGCCAGTATTGCTCTGAATGAACCACTCCTTTTCTAGTTCTGATGCAGTCTTTTCAAGAGTGCGGCATTTAGCCTGAAGCATGTCATTTTCATTTGCTTCCTTCGTACTTTTTCACTTTTCAGCCTGTAGTTCTGTCTTTATCAAGGATTTGGGCATGATTATATTCAAGGAGGAGGAGGAAGATGAGGAGGAAAGGCAGGTAGGCTAACCGGTAAAAGAAACCGGTGTGCTACCCTGCACTAGGGGAGAGGGGTGAGTGGATATAAAAGTTGTGGGTAAGAGAGGGATGGGTGAAGTCAGTACAATCACATCACAGACATGTCACATAACATCACGTCACAGTGATATCACGTAACATAACAGCAAAATCATAACCTTTCGATCAGTCCTGTGTTTTTCATAAAGCGGAGCAGTGCCTATAGGAGGCCTCCGCCGCAGACGATCGCCGATCGCCGTGGCCAGGGACCTAGGATCTTAATTTTAGTCAGTGGGCGTAAATCTATACGCTCCAGCCGACGGCATAGACACTGTCTTTCCTCACTGTATATGGGGCACTCACAAAGAATGTGGCCTATAGTCTCGTCGCACCCGCAGCTAGTATATGCAGGGCTATTTGCCATACCTACCACATAAGAATAAAGGTGTATGAATGCTACAGCAACCCACAGGCGGCACAGCAAGGTTTCTTCACGTCGGGGTAGGCCAGGTGGAAGCCGGAGCTTCATGTCAGGGTCCAGGGATTTTAAGCGGCAGTTCGCACATTGGTCAGAGTTCCATAAGGAGAGCGCGTGTTCCCGCGAAAGTGCGCGAAGCCCGCCGGCGGCATCTGCCCTGGAAAAGGAGATCAACACACAATCGCTGTCTTGGTGGGCTGTTCGTGCGACTTTGTCCGCCCGGAGATTGCCCGCTATGCCGCCGTGTCCTGGAAGCCATTGGTAGATGATGTCATGTCCTCCATTAATGGCATAGGGATGAAGTTGTCGCATTTGCGCGACGGGTTGCCCATGGGTTCCACGGCGAAGAGCCGCTTTTAGGGCTTGCAGGGCTGCTTTCGAATCTGTGAAAATAGACCACCGCTGAGGGCTCTGCTGACTCATATGCCTAATTGCGACGCGACGAGCGGTTAGCTCTTTGGCTGTTGAAGAAGTCCAGTGAATTGGCCTAATTTGTTTTGTAGTAATTGCGGGTATGACCATGGAGCCTGAAGAACTCAAGGCATTCGCTGGACTCTCGGTGTAGACGTGCAAACGATTTGCATGGTGCTCATGAAAGTATTCAAGAGTGATTTGTTTTAGTTCTGTCGGCGATAGCTCGACTTTCTTCCTGATGCCTGGTATCAAGCACGTGTGGTTGATAGTGGAGAGACCGTCGTCTCTTCATAGTGGAGGGGACGGCCTAGATGTGGGTGCAAACTGGGATGGCAGAATAGCGTGATGCGCATCAACGGTCTCTGTAAACGTTGGAAGCGTTTTTCACGGTGTTCAAGGCGCAAGTGTCTAATTTCATTTGGAAGTTCCCTTTCCATCGATTCTTTGAATGTTATCAGCTCTTGTTTGAGTTCTTTCTTTAGCCTAGAAAATCCCCTTTCATCTTATCCAAATACTCGACATGCTTCGCGAATCCACAATCAAAGGAAAATCATAACTTGGTTGCTTGGCAGTAGCGGCGACTGACGGAGAAAAATACGAAACTAGGTATGTACCGTACTAATCTGCAGCGAAAATGCAGCAGGCGCCTAGAAAATGCTCAGTTGTCGTCACCACTGCCGAGTGAGCCAACCAGCAAATGATGTCTCCTTTTATGCTGTTCACCTAAATGCTGCAGATTGCAAGTAGATGCCGCAGATTGCACGTAGAGCTGACGGATACGCCTCCTGGTGGTGGCGGGTCTCGGCTACTGTGCGGGGGCCACCGGTATAAGGGCTTGAGGTGCAGCCGCACTGAACGGCGATCTGCAACGAAAAAGGCTGCAGGTGTTTAGAAGGTGCTCAGTTGTAACCCCAACTCCAAAATAATGGGCTGATCCTTCTTCATGGCAAGGGAGGATGTGGGAAGTACCTGTTGCAGTGGCGACTCTCGAGTCTCCTCGTGAGCCACATCGCTCACGAGGTATGGATACATGGCACTTTCATGAGGGGTGCCACAAGTTGGATTAAACGCGCAAGGACTCTTGCGATATGTATGGCCTCCCAACATTTCGCGTAGCAGAGTTCGTACGCACTAAAGGGCCGTCCAGCAAGAAATTTCGTGAACATGTGCGATTCGCGGATACAGCGGAATGGACAGAACGAGCAAAGAAAAAGTCCCACCAGTCGATGTATGTTCAGTGGAAGAAGTCCATTGAGTGACGGACTGCTATGACAATAGAAGAGGAAGTAGGCTGCCGGCAGAGACGTAGCACTCTACGGGCAAAAACATGACGAGCACTGTTCACGATGGACAAATAAAGCATTGTCCCATTTTCGGTGCAGCGGAAGAAACACTGCCGCATGTGGTGACACGCTGCATAGCAATCCAACATCAGGTCCACATGGATTCACTATCCACCACCCTTGGCTTTCAAGACTCGAGCCGCAAGCGCGGCATTTGAAGAAACGAAACGCCGTTTTGATCATTGGTGGCGTGGGGCTCCATTACAGGAAAGTCGTTACGTCAAACCTGAAGTTCCCCTTGAGTGTCTAAAGTTTTGCGGACAACCAATTTTGTTGTTGTTTTAGCCCTTCTGTGTGAGTAAGGCATTATTTCCCGTTAAAAACTACAGACAATATTACCATCCCCATCACTTGAGAGCAATGCGCTCTTAAGTAAAATACAGCAACATTTCCCATAATTTCCCCTTCTAACCCACCGCTCTTTATGATCATCAATCATCTTTGTTTCGCAAGAAATGTCCACTCTCCCTGTCATCTGATTTTAATCATTTCAAACGTTTGAGATCCGATACGCAACCACTTCATATCGTGTTTATGGTAGAATGACAGTCCTGTACTCTACAGTTGGGCGATAAACTATAAAAGTACTATTTGATGTTTTTCATTTGAGATGACGAAAGGTTTGCTTCATCCCTCGATCTAGTAAGCCGTTCCACAGGGAACGCTTAATTTGATCAGAGGCTAATTTCTCCGCCTTGATCGTGACGAACGTGAATGCTAAGCATGAAAAAGATATTTCTACTGTAATCATGCACAAGCTATCTGACAATATTTTTGTATATCGCTTTGCTTTTCCAACCATTTCAACGATATCTAGTATAAGATGGCGCATAAATTGTTTCTCCGGGTGGAATTGGTTAATTTGATAGCAGATTACGAATGAAAAGCGTTCCTTTCCGAAGCTACCTTTTCAATGTGCACCGGAAATATATGTAAAAGGAATGCCTTCAAGTCAGACTCGCATCTAATATTGTACTCTAACGACAAAATGTTCACGAATGAATGAAAAATGCACGTGCATGCGTTATAAACCATGCCACTGTAATGGGGTACATCTGCGGTGAGAAGAGCCGGCAAGCGTACTGGCTTTAATCGAATATACAATGACAACAAGCCTTTTCACCTCACTTGGGCAAACTTTGACCAGGTAAGTTGCCAGATCCGCAAAACAGACAGTAGACGAGACCAGTGGAAACCTCCTACAACTGAGGCTGCGGCTATCACTATTACGAATTTTTCTTGTCTTGAGCGCCTCGTATTTCAGGCATACTTTCCAGTGACCTTCCTTTTATAAGCAGCATATTCTGTCCGGCGTTCCTGCTACATTTACAGCAGACGGATTTCGCAGCGCTTTATTCAGTAAAAATAGGCACCAGTTATCGATAAAACCTCTATTTGAGAGCTCTAAAGATCTTTCTTCTGTTTACATTCTAAAACGTTTTTAGTTTCTTGTTTTACCAGAAAGACTAAAGATAGACGTTTCCAAGCCCTTCAAGGAGTGTCTTTTCTTAATTGCAAAAACCATTGTTGATGTCTACCTGCAAGTTCTGATAATCTCAAAAAGCATCTAGCATGCAGTTCTTTTTTATCTCCGAAAACAAATAAAGTTTTGTTTCTAGAAGTGTTTTGAGAAATTATTTTTTCTGCATTCGTCAAGATAGAATTTGTGTATCTCTTCCACAATGCAAACAAAGCCTTCTACTAGGTGTCAGTGGGCATATTGTTAAATATGTGCAATGTTAGATTTCGTGGCAAGTGTATTGCTCTTTTAAAATTGATTGCCAACTAAGCTCAAGTGCTCAAAATAAAAGCAGTTCGACGCTTTACTGTATATAGATTGATCTGTGTACCAAGTCTTACTATTCCTGTTTATTTATGTGAATGATTTATTACATAATGTTCCATAAAACACTGTCTTTGTTCTTGCTCTTTCTTGAAATACGACACATTTACAACTCATTTACAATAACTTTAAGCACAATTATATGATGCTCATTTTGTTGTCGACTGGTGGTTAAAACGGTATTTGTATTAACAGATATAAGTGCAACAAGCGTGTTGTGGGAATCCCCACAAGGATAGATAATTTTTGGCCTTTTTTCGTGAGAATTCTGATGACAATAAATATTCCTCACCTCGCAACAAGCTGTTGCCTAATGTGGAATACTTGCTAAAGCTTTGATTGCTGTACACCTTCAGCATTGTTTATCATTCTTGGTGGAATGTTTCTATCGTGCACAATTTTGGTTTTGCTTCCTTGTTTCATTTGGAAGGTGAATGCCCATACTCTATTTTTGTATTCTTCGGTATGACATTAATCTATGTCTCCACTGTTTTAAGCTGATTTTTGCTTTAAAGAACATACTTCAATGTTTTATTTACAACATAAAAAAACTTGTCGGTGATACTGTTTTACTTCTTTAGTTATCCTAATTCTATGCCACGTTATTTGAAGTTTGTGTTCCCTTTTGACAATCTCTATTCTTGGTTTCTCGCATTCTGTTTATTTATCTGGGGAGTAACCAGCAGCTTACATCTGCCAGAAGTAGCGGGTGGTATGGTCTTTTGGTCAAAAATGTGTACATAAAATGTTTTTATCATTTGCCGGATGTTGTGTTTACGGTGCGGAAAATTGCATTGAAAAAATAAACTATTTACGCGTGCACGGTTTGCTTAATAATAATTTTGTGGTGAAGTTAGCCGCACGTTTGTCTGGTAGTGCTTATTCCTATTTATTATTTTTATGTCGCATGCCACGACTGCTATAAGCAGCATGACAAGCCTCAGCGGCTTTGTTTCTGCTAATATATGCTCCAGGCGCTTTCTAAATAGTACCAAAAGCTGAAATGAAGGACTCCGTGTACATGGTTGCGCTTTAAAGATTGTGCTACAGTACCTACAACCGGAAGTGATGTTGTAATGGGTTTTAGATGCTGGTTGAATGTGTTTGGCTGCTATCGGGGAGCAAGATGACCGCTGATTGAAGAAGCTGGCGGCCTCGCATAATCATTGCTGTATGTGAAAATAAATAGCAACGATCACTTTTCATCCACTCTGAAGAAGGCAAGCAGAAGTACGGCCCTGCGATCTGAATCATCGTCGCCATACCTCCTTTTACGGTCGGAGCGTTGTTTACGTCTTTCAAGGCATAGCCGATGTGCCTTCACATCCAATCATTTCTGCAGCCTCAGTATGGCGCTCAGTGATCGTCGTGGTAGGCAATACTACTGAACCGATACAGAAATACATCAGTCGATAATGACATGACTCCAAGAACACGAAGCAGACTTTTATTCTAAGATCAATTTCTAGTTGTAATTAATAGGATTAAAAGCTGTTCATACGAAACCCTAAAACGGCTTCTACGATTCGGTCTAAAGGTGAACTTCGCAAAATTCGCATATTTATATTTATATTATTATTTATATAAATAATAATTTATAATTATTTATAATTTGTTTATAAATATTTATAATTTATATAGTTATAAATGGTTATTTATAATTATTTGTAAATTATTTATATAAATAAAGAATAATAAGGGTCTGAGCACGCTACCTTGCGGCACGTCGGAGATAACTGGAGAAAGATTAGAGCACAGATTGTTAACAAAAACGAACTGTTGCCGATGCGAGAGGGAGTTACGAAGTCATGTTAAAGTAATCGAATCTAGACGGAGTGATGATAGTTTTGACATCAAGCGGCAGTGAGCTACCCAGTCGAATACATTGGCGAATGCAAGGAATATACAATCAGTTTGAAGGTGTTCGTTCATATTTAAATGCAAGTAAGTTGTAAATTTGAATAACTGTGTTTCGCAGGAATGGCCCTTCCTAACTCCATGTTAATTTGTGTAGAAAAAGTTGTTCTGCTCAAGATGACTGAAAACATTGGATGAAATTATGTGTTCAAGCATTTTACAACAGAGGCATGTGAGAGATATTGGACGATAATTTTCCGCTGAAGTTTTGTTTCCTGCTTTAAAAATTGGTATTATTTCAGCTATCTTCCAATTCGCGGGCAGCAAACTACTAGTTAAAGATTGCTGAAAAATATGAAATAAAAATTTACTAGAGATTGAAATGGTATTCTTTAAGATTTTAGAATTATTGCCATCAACACCAGCTGAAGTAGATACCTTAAGGTTATTTATGAGAGAGATGATACCTTCCTCAGTTATTTGAATGGGTATCACGTAGCGGCAATTAAGGTCGGGTACCTCCGGTAGGTTAGAGCTATCTTTGGAAGAGAATACAGATGAAAAGTATGTGTTGAATAATGTTGGGCATTTAATAGCGGAAACTGGAATGTTGTTACATTGTAGAGATACGGAACCCCCACCCCAATCTGGGCATATCTGTTTCCAAAACTTTTTGGGATTAGTTTTTATAAGCGAAACAAGGTCGTGTGAAAAGTGCTTATCTTTCGCGGAGGGTAAGGCGGAGCAATGTGTTTTCAGTGTGGCACTGTATTTATTTCAAGCAGAACTGGTGCACGCACGCTTAGCAGTCTGATATAACTACTTTTTCTTATTTCGCAGTTGCCTAAGCCTCCTGGTAAACAAAGGATTCGATTTATATTTAGTTATTTTGATTTCAGGAACAAACTGACGAACCAGAGATGGAACCTTATCTCTAAAGAGTACCCAGTTTTCTTCAACACAGCGGTTGTTGATGTACGGTAGAAATGTAATATAGAAAAATATTTCAAGTTCTGTGTTGATAGCTGTGAAATTTGCTTTATTATAAACGTAAATCTTTTGTCACATAGCCCATAAACGGAACTGAAATGTAAATGCATAATTGAAGTAAATTGTGATCGCTGAAACCACCCAAACGAGTTATTTCTTTTATCGTATCTGGCGCCGTTGTGAGTATCAGGTCTATTATGTTAGTGTCGCTGGTGGGTTGATCTATACGAGTTGCGACAGGTTGAAATCAAGCGTCAAGTTCTGCTGCTCACAAGGGGGGTGCGCTTGCAGTATCGCTATTCCCTCATATTAGACGCTCACTCGGGTTCGCGTGCTTTTACGTTCTCTCACTACCCGATGAGTAAAACGAACTACGTATTCTCTGACAAGTGCGCAATAAATATAAGTAAAGAACAGAAAACAATGACGCATCGCGCGTACCCCTGACACGTGTCACGTATAGAAGGAAACCTGCCTCGCTGTTGTTGCCGTTTCTGCCGCTATATGAAGAGGCACAGAAAATGTTTCGGCTAATGCTTTCATGGAGCTCTGCTCTTCGAACTGCGACTCATTTCTGTTTGACTTGACGTGCACATTTTCAAGGAAAATAAAAATGGTGACCTCAATTTTTCGATTAGTGGTCGTCCCTTCGTTTCACCAAATCAACCATGTTTCAGGTCACGGTCGGAAAAGAAATAGCAAGAGCCTTTGCAGTGCAGTAAAAAGTGCTAGTGCGCATATAGCGCGAGGAAAGAAGATCTAAAAACAAACCACACGATGGCCGCATATTTGGGTTCTGTGAGTCCAATGAGTCAGCAAGAAAGTTTCACACTTGGACGGCGGAGAGTTGGGGAAAAGTTTTGGGACTGCGGGGAGAAAGATATTCGGTAGTTGACAGCGGCGACAAACATTGTGTAGCTTTGCATTGCGTGAATCTTGACGCTAAATGCAATCGTGATGCGATGCAACTCATAAATAGTGCTGTGCTACACTCATAGGTTGCATATATATAGAGAACTGCCTCCTGAGCGCTCGGCCCATTTTCCAAAATCATCTGTGTATGGTGTCCCGCTTTTCTCCCTTCAAGTCACTCGGTTCATACCAAGAGGTTGTTGCGGAGGCACTAAGGAGAACAAAAAAAAAAAAAAAGCGACAAACGTATTTGAAGCGCAAAAGTTATAGAATATGACACCACTGTGCAATAGTTTCTTCCGTACCACCTGAAAACGCTTACGTTATTCAGTTTTCTAAAAAAAAAAAATGAATAAATAAATCAGTTTCTATGCAACCTTTATCGAGATGAGATGGAGTCTGACTTGTAAAAGACTGCCCATCATTTCACAAATAACTAATCAAGCCAATTGAGAGGAAGCGCGCGGAATCAACTGCCCCTGAGTTTAAAATATTCACGAGATTAAAATGCAATGAAGTTTGAACTAGCGGTGTCTCTGTTGTTGTTGTCTGCGTCTTTAGAAGTGTTGCATCTGTACGATATCAAGACAACTAGCTACAACCGTAGCCGTCCAGTTACTGTATTGTTTCATGCTGACTCGGTTTAAAATGTATCACGACTATACCGCTAAAATAGAAAAATAACACGTTCCCCCCCCCCCCCCCCCAACACGCACTGAATAGAAGTGAACAGATGGCGCCACATTGTCCGATACTCGCATTAATTGGCATTTCACTAGTGTTTGCGCGCAGAGCTCAATTTGAGTCGATATTTTAGGATCCCTTCACACGTCTACAAAGTGTCTCCATCACTGACTTTGCAAAAATATTTTTTAAACAGAAAGAAGCCATTAAATTATAATCGACAAACCACTGAATGAGGAAATCGATGGCTTGTATAGAATGTATTTTCTAATTGCATTTTCCAAAGTCGTCAGTGTCATTTGGTTGATTTAGGGGCAGAGCTGCTTAACTTTTGTTGCGGATTTATTCCCTAAATACTTTGCACGCAGTAAACAAGTCAACCGGCATTATTTTACACTTACTCGTCATCTTTTTTCTGTTACTGTAATGTCCATATTCTTCGGTTTCGCTGCTACGCTTGGTCGTAAGGGAGTGTTCATCAACCACTTCGTTTACATGGTGGCGAGAACTTCTTGCCTATACACATGTGCCTTGAAATGATTAATCGATCTTCTAGTACAGATTTCTTGCTTTGCATCGCTTGTAATTGTTTTCTTCCAAGTTGTCACTATTTTTGAAGCATGCACTTTGTCGAAATCCCTACCTCTGCGATTCTGTCCTGATTATATACATTATCAAAGATTATGAGATTCCATCATATTTCAGCCGCGGGTTACAGAACAAGGGAAGGACACAAAGGAGTACAGAGGACAAACAAGCGCTGTTTGTCCACTTCGTTCCCAGTGCGAATGCCCTCATTGTATTTGCAAGATTCATAGTTAAGCCAATAACGAAGAAGCATGCCGTCAAAGAGGAACCAATACCGAATACGAAACCGGAACAGATCCCGCAAAGCTGCCCGCCACTGAACTGAGCCCACATATTTCTTGCCATCTTGAAACGAACCTCAAACCCGAAGGAATGAGTAGAGTCTTTTCGAAAAGGTTCAGCGCCTATTGTTCATCCCCCTTTTCGGGTCCCATGCCATATTTTTTTGTTTTTTTTGAGGAGTAATCACTGGTTTTGCTGGACAAAATTAACTCCCTAGAGCTGACAGCTAACATTCCTGACTGAATTTTAGAAGGTGAATATTGAAGATTGGCGGAACGTGCTTGCTGCTGGTTTATAATCTCACCCATGTTCCGGGCAAACTTTTAACCATGCAAGGAAGCCAGCCTAGCTATCTGAAATGTAGCGCGCTTAAAATGTTTTAATGATCTATAAGCAACGACATCAACTCTCGCCTCCTCCTGCGCCTACACTTATTCGTCCTGCTTTCGATCGTGGCGCCATCACGCGGTGATCAAGCAGCTATTGCTGCCGAAAAAGTCTACACCAGGCAAGGAGCTGCCTCACTTTGGAATTTGCAAGCAACGCCCGCTTTCGTTACGGCGAGGAGGAAACAAAAAAGAAAATAAGCGTGAAAAGAAAATCACTTCAAAGCTTGTGATGCCGATTGAGCAATGGGGAAAGGAACGTCCAGGGCATTCGCAGGCAACCCCTCCCCCTAGGTGGGCAGAATTCTACAAAAGATGGCCGTTACCTTTAGTAGTCTCGATAGAAGCGAAACGCAAAGGTGCGCCTGTGCTGTATGTTGGCATGTGCAGTTAAGGTCCCCAGGTGGTCTAACGTGATGCAGAATGTTCGATAGCTTATTTATTTATTTATTTGCAGATACTGCAGACCATACATATACATGGTCCAGCCAAGAGGTGCATCCATAACAAAAATGTAAATACACATATAACAAGCATATGGTTGCAAAAAACAAATTGCATACAAGTAAAAATATTCATAATGAGTGAAGTACAATTAAGAATTGACGTTCCAATTCTTCAACAAAGTCGCTGGCTGCGAAAGTATGCAAAGGCAAGGAATTGCAATTACTGATAGTTCTGGAAAAAAGGCTGTTTAAAGGTTTTTATTCTTGCAAAGATTGGAGCCAAGGAGCGAGGGTGTGTGTGCCTAGTCTTCGTGATGCAATGTGGCTTTACGCAATCTGGCAAGTTTAACCTTAGCTTACCTGAGAGGCAGTTATGCAAAAAGGCGAGCCGACTAACTTTTCTATGAGATTAGAGAGATCTTATGTTATGCTTCCGCATCAATAAGGATGGAGAATCGTGCCGTATGTATTTACTAAAGATATACCGAACAGCTTTTGTTTGGACTCATTCGAGCTGCAGTATTTCCTTCTTATTGTAAGCTTGAGCCGCTTCCGGATGTTAACTCCAGTAAAGAGCACGACACCAAGTTTTACCGCTACTCTTAGGTAATAGAGGCGTTCTACTCTTGCGTCGAGGCTGAGGCTTTTTTTTGACTGCAGGTGGGATTAGCCTTGCGGGTTCTGCCGAAAATTGCTCCACCGTAAAGCCACTTAAATAATAAATAGTGTTCAAGTCAGTAACGCAAAGTCACACGTAATAGATAATAGTCACTACTTCTTTCTGTTACCATCTGTATTGAGGTTGTTGCTGACTACAGATGGGATGAGCTTTCTAGGTTCTGCCGGCAATTGCTACACGGTAACGCCACTTAAATAATAAGCAGTGTTCACAAGCCAGTTATGCAAAATAACATGTAATAGATAATAGTCATTACTTCTGTTACCATCTGTATTCCAGATCCAAGTCCTGCAGAAAAGTTTAAAGGTGTGAAACCTCCTTTCTATAAGAGCGTTTTCCTCACGGGTAGACACTGTCCTGAAATGAACTGTGGGAGACTAATGTTTTCTTGACGGAAGCGAAGAACACATTCCTTTCCGCTGTGCCCTTGACAACACATACTATAATGTTCTATATCTCTGCACATAACACATGTGAAACACATCGGAGACGTTGCCTGGTCGGTTTTATACATTCACGCAGGAGTAGGAGCAGAGCCCTTGCGAATGCGATATAACAAATTAGCTTGGGATATTTATAGACCTTTCGCCAGGCATGACTTATAGGGTGAACTTCAAAAGGAATTGAAATGCCTGTGGGCTGTTTCTCTTAAGAGCATTTTGGTGTCCTGAGGAACTCTTCTTAACGGGTGTTACGAGAGCGCTTATTGGGTTAGGCTGTCCGCCACCTCGCCGCCTATGACACCTACATGTTAGGGTGCCCATTGAAAACATATTGAAAAGTCTTTACTCTGCAGAGTATGCACCAAGCGCAGACAGCTAAGGGACACGTTATCATAGGGAACCCGTGCTCTAACCTTTGAAGGGCGGATTTACAATCTGTCAGGATCACAACAAGTAGAGCCGGACATGACTGTAACTTCCGTAAAGCCACCTCAATGGCAACGCTTCCGCCGTCGTGGAGGACACGACTTCAGTAAACTGTACGAACCATGACTTATTCAACGATGGAATCTGCAAAGGTACTCCGCTAGATGCTCTGACCTTGTCCACAGAGACGTCAGTGAACAGTTTAAGATTGCGGGCATACCATGTTTCCAAATGCTCAAATGCGAGTGAACGCATCGCCGCCAAAGGAGAACTGTATTGAGAGCGCACGTAAGGTAAAGTGACCGTAAAGACAAGACTCAGAAATGACCAGGAGGCTTAAAGCGCTTGTTTTGCCTTCGAACATTATTCCTCAGGAACCTAAGAGTATTAAGTGCCAAATAGGCTCGAGACTAAGGACTCACACAGCTACTGACTCTCCGAGGCAGCGAATTTGCATAAGTAATCTCTGTGAAGCGACTAGGCTAAGAGGTTTAGATAGTGCCCCATGAAGCACATCATTGTTGTCTGTCCCTGAGAAACTCCAGTGGATCTTGCCCTTTCTGTGGAGAATTTTCGAGGCGTTCGAGCTGTGATACCGAAGAGAAAATGAAAGGTCAGTCATAAATAATGCGACTAATTACCAGTGCTTTGCGAAGTCTGACCATTCAAGGAGGGTGTTTTCCCCAGTGATCACTTGCGATTCTATAGATCACACTGAGGTGCGGAGATGGAGATGAGATAATAAAGTCCACAGTTCGTCTCCACTATAGACGGGAGTCATTAATGACACCCAAAAAGTGGATATGAATAAATTGGCAAACGCAAGAATGCCCAACGTCTAGCTGCAATCTTGCCGAGCGTCTTCCTATATACAGAAACAAGACGAAGCCGAATTTTTTCGCTGCAAGAGACAATCACACGCCTTGAAGGTAATCTTGTAGCAAAGGTAGTGCCCGCCGAGAAATCAAGGTTAAGCGCTTGAGTTGGTAGCCGGTAAACGAAATCCAAATGTCATCAGCATATATCAATGTGAGCACCTGGTTGCAATTGTGCGCACCAGGAAGGCCAGCTATCACGACGTAAAAAAAGAAGGAGACAGAACACTCCTTGAGGCGCGCCTCGAAACAGCCATTTCGGTGCTTGTAGTACCCCCTAACCTGACTCTAATTGCACGATCGCTGAGGAAAAAGTGAATACATATTAGCAGATGGCTTGTACGCCTAGGCATTTCAAACTATTCAGGACCGAGCTCTGAAGAGTACTATCATAGCATTTTGCGACGACAAGGAAAATGAATAAAGTGAAAAGGGGGAAAGTTTTTTCATGATCAATGTGGCTTACCAAGTCAAATATGCCATTTTATGCACCTAAACATGCGCGGAATCTAGTCATACGTATTGGCAACGCCTTGCTGTCCTCAAGCAACTAAAGTAAACGCTCACGCTCTAGCTTCTCTATCAGCTTAGCCGCACAGAATATCAATGATACAGAACAATGCGAGGCAAAGTCCGTTATCTGTTTACCAGACTTTTACAATGGGGCAATAAATGGCACCTTCCATGACGGAAGAGCACCGCCATGCTCCGTAACGCGATTGAGATAGTTTACGAGCGCCTTCCAGCGTTCCAGAGGCAGTTTCTGCCACATTTGATTGATGTCGTTGGTACCTGGAACCACCGGCGTCGCAGGCCGCTGATTTCTGCCTGAAGCTTCTTGAACACGAATGTGGCGGCCATGATGCAGAAGGAGGCAACAGGTCAAGGACATAGGTCAATTCCATAATTTACACGCAAAACGCATCTGTAAATTATTTCTGCAGACACGGAAGAACTTTCTTCATGTGCCTCGCGTCAGCTTCAAAAGGTTTGCAAGGGCGAGATTCTCCAGCTAGACTGTCAATTACTTTCCATATTCCAGTCGTCGGTGAGAATACAGTCAAGCTTGCACAGAAGGAGGCCCATTGCGTTCTGCAGAGCGTGTTCGTGTGGCTTCGAATAGCAGAATTCAGCCTATTGAAAGTCGTATTCACGGCTCTCTCTTCCTTCTTCCGCATGAGTTGTTGCTCCGCCTTTCTGCGCGCTGCGCACAGGTTCCTGATGTTTAAATCGGGGGCCGGACAATGGTCAGGTAATTTGACCGCTGTAGTTGGTGCCATCTTACTAGAAATCATTTTGACAATAACATCACCAGAAACACATCCTAAGGGCTCCCTGTAGCTGTCCCAGTTTACAACATCGCTGGTTTTAGAGCCACGCTTGCGGAAGCCACTATTTGTATTTATGAGTGTTATGTACTATTATTCTCTTGTTAGTGACCTGTGCATTGACTAGTTTTACAAGCTGTCCGTTGCGGCATCGGTGTGCAGCATTTAAGGCCTAGCAACGTAATGCAAGCATAACAAGAGAAAGGGGCGCGTCTCTAGCGTGGCTGCAATATTTATTTGCTTATAGGCTGAAGATGAGCTGAGCAAGTTCTATTTTGTGTATAGAACGGCCAATATATTTAAATAATTATTATTCTGTATTGAGTTCGATGCGTCTCAGCAACATGCGCTGTTCACAATCGAAAATGTTTTTATGCCTCTTGTAAACCAGCAGTTAACTTCAGCAGCGAGACCCCTTTACTCAGCGACAATGTTCCTCATTCGTATTAAAGAAATTATCTGCCTGACTAAACATGAAGCATAGAGGTGATACCGGCGCGTTAAAAGCATTATTTTGGCGCAGATATTTTCTGCGGGGTATACTTGAATTCTTGTTCCCTCCCTGATCAAGCAGTCATTTTCTCTTGACTTGTGTTCCATTTGAATCAACGTGTTTAGCTCTTATTGTCGCCAAAATAAGGTAGACATCGTACGGAAGCCGCGGTGACTCTTAAGCAGGATATAATGTACTGTCTGTAACATTCGGAAACACTCCTTATGAATAGTATCTACAAAACCACCTAGGATTACCATTCTGTTTTGTAAAAGGCTAAAGTAAGTGAAGGCTATGTCAATGGGCAGCCCGTTTTTCGCTAATAGCTCTGAACTACAGTAAAGCCATAGGTCGACCTGCCTTTGGCAGCGTACGAAACAAAACGATCGCTGGAGCAATGATTACCTTTTACGGCAGGGCAGTCACATGGCATTAAATATCGCATGGCCTATCATGTTACCGGATCGTGACGATGCATGACTCCGATCTGTCAACGTTAGTATCCTACAGTTACCGGCTGACCACTGTCCCAAATCGGCAGATATATAAATGGTAAGAAAACGTACAACAGCGTGATTGAAAGTGGTCATTGTAAGCTTTTTATATGGCCCAATGGAATATTGTTATATTTTGGGACGTTAAAGATCACGGTTCACATCTATTTCGTCGAATATGTCTCTTGTATTGCTTTTATTTCGAAATAAATGGACCAATGTACGATGTTTTCTCAGCATGCTTAACATTTCAGGGTGCAATATTGGACTATTCGATTCTAAACAGACGCAAAAATATTTGAACACACCTCAGAGGGGATATCTTAAGTTGGGATATGACACCATATTCAAAATGTAATGAACATCACCTAAATTATGTACCAATCATGTGAGTTGCATTTTAAGTTGCATTCAGACAGTTTCTCAGCCGGCATTGCTGTTTAAAATGCGACTAGAGACAGAATAAAGTTGTAGCGTGTACCTGTTGAGATATCAGGATCTCTCTTGACGACATAGCATCATATATACAGTAACCAGTTTGAAAAGAGACAAAGCACATGAACAAGGCGGATGGCCGAAAGGAACGCTATAACGTTCGCGCGAAACAATCTCATAATACTGTAGTCTCGAGTAGGATTCCAACCCTCCTGGCGAAACAGAAAGCCCACTTCCAGGCATCTTAGAGAAATAATTCTCCTAATTGGGTAAGTCAAGCATCCCTGTAGGCTTAACCGAGTTGTACACGATCCGTGGGAGTGAGAAAATGATGTTGGTGCGCAATGTCGCTGTAAAAAATTAAAGTAGTTGCGACGTGAAATGCTCCTTCTCACGTGTGCATCTTGCCTCGCGCTTTTTATTCACTTTTTATTAAACGTATTTGTTTTGCCTTTCCTTTGACGGCCAGCTTGCGTCTTAAATTCTGATGCTTTTTACTACGCCAAGTAAGTTTACTGGGTCAAATAAACATACACCGCACGACTCAGGTTTTGTACTTTTGAGTTTTCCAATAGACGAAAATATATCAGCTGAAGGAGCATCGCTAAGATTAAGAACAAAATTCATTCGATTCAATACTTTCTTCTGTATTGAACCTTTGTTATCCCCATTGAGCCAGTTCAAATAGTACTGCAATGTCTTTCCAAAGCGGACCGCGAAGCTTCACCCGAGGAGCGTGAACCCGAACGAAACCAGAAAATGCTTGAAGTTGACACTCCCTTTGAAATTATGTTCTGCCGTTAGTAGAAAATATCTGTGTTTGAACGAAACTCCTCGTTTTACTGATTACCGCTGCTAGATTTTTTTCCTGCATACTCATCGTTCTTCTGCATACTCATCAGTCACCCTGCAGCCTTATCACCTTCAAATCGTGCACAAAAATTGGACTTACGCATATAATGACATGTGTATCTTTGTAGGAAATCCTATTCGAGCTGTATCATGACCTCACCTCCTTGTTATGTTCAAGCAATTAATAATGAGTTGAATACTTCGTTCTCCAAAAACTTGCCATACCAATAAACTTATAGCGATAAATCCTCTTATTCCTATATCCTATTCAATGTATTCCTCGACTTGATATTCGTTTATAAGTGCATACAATATTGCATTCTTATAACAGGAAACATACCAGGTACGTCCGCTATAGGACAAACGCTTTCAGAACTTATCTTTATTTAAAACTATATGAGCCATCAGAGTAGTTGCTTAGCCGTTGTAATTTTTTACGGGTTTTATAGACGTGTTTGTGCACTAAGTACTAGGCTTGTGCTTCGAGTACGTTACCGTGTGACGTTTTTAATGCCGAAGAAAGAGGTGGCGTCATCCATCCGAAACGATGGGCGCCCAAGTCAAGCATCACTGTGTCATCCCCTCGGGGACCAATCAGAAATCGGTTCCAAGTTGGGATGGGCGGCCTCACTCACACAAGGTATACAGTGTCCGGCCGTACCAATCGCTGGTTTAACCTACAATTTTCGAGTCCTTCCTAAACTCCGGTCGGTTTGAACCAGCTGTCAAAATTCTGAAGTTGACATGAACCACGCCCCCAAAATGTTGGTTTGGCTTGAGAGATCCCCCCAATAGATTTGGGGGGAGGGGGGGTGACACTAAAAGGTCGAAGTTAAACTTTGTCACGTCATCCAAATTGTGGACTCTACCAAAACTTTCCTCTAGAAGTTTCACATCGACAGCACGGAAGTGAACTTAAGTGCCCTGTTAGTGTTTTATTACGACACCCCTTGTAGTGACACAGTGGTTAGGGCGCTAGATTCCTGTTCCCAAGCATGCGAGATCGAATCCCGGCCATGGCGGCCGCTTTTCGACGGCAACGAAAAGCAAGACGCCCGCGCGCTGTGCGATATCAGTGTCGTTAAAGAACCCCAGGTAGTAAAGCGTTCCGGAACCTTATACGGCCTCTCTCACAGCCCGATTCGCTTTGGGAACCTAATAAACGAAACCTAATGTTTTGTTATAACATATATCTCTCTCCCTATACTGAAGGTTTTTGAGAAGAGCTTGTAGTCACTTGCGACAAAGTACTAGTGTAGCGGGCTACACAGTGTAATTGTCTTTGGAAAGCGGAAGCACAGGACGGTCTATCTCGTAGTACACAGCAGGATTTGCGTAGAACTCTGTAGTATGTTTCCTTAGGGGAGCTTAAATTTGCAAAGCGCAAGCACGTGAATATGACAGCTCCAGACCACAAACCAACCAAGCATGGCACATGCTTGTTCAACGGTGGTACAAAAGCAAACAATTTGACGAGATTGCACTGAAGATTTAGGCTAGGCCTGCTGAATGTACAGCTGTATTCTTTGTGAATTCCATAACGAGTTTCCATATTTCCCCGGGGTTCGAGAATATACAAAAGAGCTGATGTTTAAAGCAGCCAAGGCGGAAAGATCCTGAATGAATGGTTGACAGCATACAAGGTGGACAAGTTAGACACAATAATGTATAAGAGATATCATTTCGATAAATTACCAACTAATTTTTTCGCAATCAAAAAGCGAGGGCATGGTTTACCATTCGCACCATAGATATGTAACGGTCTTCATCATGTATTGCAGTACAAGTAAATCAATTTACAATGGCAGCAGGTTGTATCCAGAACGGATACTTTTTTCCGCTTTACAAATATTCTAGAACTAAAGCGTAACACAGGGGTGGAGAAATACCAGATTGTCAGCCTAAATACTGGAACTATTCTATGGATACAATAGTCGCCATTTTTAAGGAGTGAACGGCTGCCAAGCAACATTACGAAAGTACATTAAAAGTGTACTCTTAAACGGGCTTCACGACCTGGAACTCCGTAAAAGGAAGAAACACAAGATAACAAAAGGTCACACTTTACTGACAAAGCACAATGAAGCAGTCTCACCGTTGTCATCTTGGCTTCTCGGGCGACATCCAATAAAGATCCGAGCGAAACACTGCTCACCAAGCAGGCACACATTAGGGGTATTGGCCAAGGAATGAATCTAAGTGATGGTCGTGCTGTCATGTCGATGCTAGAGCGAAAAATAGCGGAGCCGTGCGGACGCACTTGCCTGTGATGTGAGAGGAAAACATGTCCTTCGACATTTTTTCAAGTGATATCGTTACATTTACGGCGCACCTACCTTAGTCTGACGCATACCTCTTCTTTCGCCTCGTGTGTACGTACGTTAATCACTCAAAGGCTGCGTGAAACTGATGTGTATACGTTACTTGGAGGCTTTTCTTTAGAGCGCACTGACTAGAAAAAGGTTGACTTTATTGCAACACTGCTTAGAACCAATAGGGATGAAGGTACAAGGTTAATACTACTCTGATTTTATCTTTCACGCAAGTAATGTAGCGACTTAAACTCCAGTATCTTGTTTGATGCTCCTGGCCCTTTAAAAATTGCTCAACTAACGAGAATGTGAAAACTGAAACGTAGAGACAAAGAACGCCGAATCTCGTTTTCAGAGGTGTTTCCTATTAGAATGAAGCCAGCTGATCCTGCTATGCGATGTTTCAAATGGCGACCACTTCCTGTTTCTACTTGTTTCCCCATGCAGGTACAGAATTGTAGCGACATGTGGGGAAGAGAGCGGGACGAGGCTGTCAGCGATGCAGTTTCATTGGCCTGCTTTCTTAAAGGCCGGCAAGCAAATACAAAAATTGACTAGCACGCTCAAAACACGTCATTAGAAAAAAGCAGGAGAAAGAGAAATACTTTGTAAGAGCAAGAAAAAGGAAACAAATATATCTCCTCAGTTTTATGCAACATGTATGACACTCATTAGTCTTCCCCGGATTTAATCTAATGCATGCTTACAGCCATTAAATGCGCCGGGACGGCTAGGCGGCAGCTGCTGTAAGCTACGCATCCACAACTGTTAAAGGAAAGAGGCCAGTGTTCACAAAACCTTGTGGGGCGATACTGTGTGTTTCAATCCTGGGTTACAGACTTACGCGATGTTTTTTTTTTTTTTACTCCTATACCTACACACGCAGATGGCCCAGCGGAGCAAGTGAGTTCAAACAAATTATGCTTATACTGGAATACTGGCATGCGGTGAATACGACTGTCATCCACGCCTCCTACACTAGTTATAGAAAGTTTGCCAAAAATGTTCTTATAAGTATTCGCATATCATTAACAGTGTAATGAAAACTTTCTATAACTAGTGTAGGAGGCGTGGATGACAGTCGTATTCACCGCATGCCAGTATTCCAGTATAAGCGTAATTTGTTTGAACTCACTTGCTCCGCTGGGCCATCTGCGTGTGTAGGTATAGGAGTAAAAAAAAAACATCGCGTAATTATGTAGCATATGCAAACAAGTCAAAACAAGAAATAAGCTGCAGCTCGCGTGATAATTGCACACATTCATGCTATGATGGGCCGCGTAATAGCTATCCTTCCCTTTCGAGCATACAAGCTGATGCTATATGCCATAAGAGAAGTAATGTTTGAGCAGCACATTCAGGTCGGAGTTTAGTTACATAGAAAAAAACAGCGTCTTAGTTCTATCTTTAGTGCTGGGACAGTTGTGCGATATTTGTTGGCTCCTCTCAGAGTATTTAGAGTTCTGCTCATCGAAAACTGGCACGAGCCTGGTAAATATGACTTATATACTTCGCACTCTGGCGCAACCGTTCAGTTAAAAATGTCTGAGCAATGTATGCCAGGAGTTTCATGTCTATGGAAATTAAGCGCAAATGTACACAGTAATCATGTGTAGAAATAAAAAATGTTTTACAACCGCAGTTGAAGCCATTCAGGCTACGAAGACGTGAGAGCGTAGGAGGATCGCGTTTGTGTGTTGGATGGTATCTGTATTTGAAATTCCTGTATTGCATCTAAAATTACGGTCTCACAAAACCGCGTTCAGTTCATTAAAACCAATATTGCTTAGGATGGTTAGTTCAAATGCTTATTAATTGCTTTAGTACGTCAAGGTTCAGTTTGGTTTCCGCTCGAGGCTGCGTTTTCAAGGTCGAACGGCCCTAAAAAAAGGGGTGCTAAATCACTGACTGTATGATTTATTGGTAGCGCACTTCTAGTTTCACGTGCCATGCACTGAACACACCTTATGAGGCAGTGCTGCAACGATGTATTATGAATCCATGTGACAAGGATGGAAGACATAGACATGCAATGGACGGAGTTAGAGAAGGGCAGTTTATTAGGCGTGATGCTTCTCTGCAGCGATGGCTTAATGTAGTTTTGCAAAGGATCAGTCAGTGAAGCTGCTCTTTTCGCTCTGTCTAGGTGAAAACCCCTCGTAGGAATAAAGTATTTCGTTTTAGACTCTTTTAGCCTCAACTAAATTCCGCCAGCTACCTGCCAGAAGCCAAGGACAGGACCCGGTAGAAAAAACTGCAGAACAATTTTTGTTTTCGCGACAGGATTTCTATGACGTGTTCAACCGTAGACTTGTCGTTGTGACAACTTATCGGTAGTATCATCGAAATCATGTATAATTACAATAGTGTAACAATCAAGAACTAAAGACATCTCAAAAGTGGTACATAAAAACTAAATAACTACAACACAGTAGTAAAACCTATGGAAGAATTTGACATTACGACAGAACTATATTATACTCTCTCGTATATTTACAAATTCTTACAGGTTTTTCGACTCTGGAAACGTCGACTAAATCGGTAAATCCTGGTTTTGGCCGCGTGCCAACTACATACAGGCATCAGACATCTCACAATGGCTAAACGGCAGAATTATGTGCAATTATTTTACGTGAATTTACTTCTCCAAAGTGTATGTAATGCCGTCTTTTGCAATATAGTACGTGCAGTGCTTTAGGGGCTAAATAAAGCAGTGGCAGGTCGGCCACCGAAATCAGACTTGTGGCTGCTCAGAAATGCTTGTATTTCCCTTACGCTCATGGACAAAATTTTGCGCCTGGGGATTCTTTGAAAATAAATAATTTTTCCCTGTACATGAAAGCCAGATGTAAGAAACATATAACAAACGTGCTCCACCCACTTGGTTGAATAACAAATGACTGGCTAGCAAGGCGAGTTTTAAGAGAATTTCTATAGTGAGAATCCGTATCCACAAACCGTTGTGCACGACTATAAAACGGCTTTGGTAGAGCACGAGCTCACTGTGATGGTGTCCTCCGCCCAGAAGAAGTCATTCGAGGCGCGACCCTGCTCACTATGCATCACTGATGAGTTTCAGAAAAAAACACGCACATGTCTGTTTCTGCATGAGGGCAGACCACGGCGGTTGTGCATGGTGAGATGACAGCTGATCATAACACGTGCACACATAATAGAGACCTTTAGTTCACAGCTGCCGCTTACGGCGGCCATCTACCGCTACCACGCGCCATCAACCCAGCACGTGCTGATTGGTCCCAGCTTGTGGCATCCGCCGGAATTTGACAGGAACCTGGCGCCATCTGTCGCCCTCGGGGGGATGTGCGCATGCGTACTGACGCTCGCACGGTGGCGGTAAGCGATAGCGCTAAACTAAAGCCTATAATGTATCAGCATCCTTCTACTATCTAGTCGCTGCTTGTTCGTGGTATTATCACCGGTAAGCGATAGCGCTTAACTAAAGCCTCTAATGTATCAGCATCCCTCCACTATCTGGGCGTGCTCGTGGCATTATTCGTGATTGTAGTAGTGACGGGGCAGGCGATAGATATTTTTCCACGTGACTACTGTGTCCAGACGGTGGTTCCAACTTCTCCGATATCTACTTTTACATGATCTACACGTGTGCGTTTAGTTCTATTCTGAAGCGGCTCTAGTCCCACGCTCGTAGTGTATCTCCTTACGTTTTGAAGGCTTCCCACAGCCGTCAGGTATTCAAAGCAAGGTTCACCTTTTAAGACATCGAAGCGCACGTATAGGCGTTTACTACCCCAAGTTTCAATTACTCCTTTCTCTTCTTTTTTTCCTAAAGCTACCAGAACACGTTTAGCGGCGTTAGAGTGAGGGATCAAGCAGCACGCTGTAGGATTGGCATCGGGTCACTGCCCTATCGTTGCTCATAGAATGACAGATAGCGCCGACTGGCTACGTTCGCATTCGGTGTTTTTGTCTGTAAGTATACTTACTGATTAAAATACGAATAGCTAAAAAGAAAACTTGGGCTCATTGTGGAGTTAAATTACTGTGCCTGTTTAGACACAGTTTCCATTCTAGGGGGTTGCATATTCATACTCGAGTTTGCGCGGAAATCTTTGAACTTGTTTCCGCTATTTAATGACATCCATAGCAGGATTATGCCCCCTGTTGCTGGAGGAAGTGGTATATTCCTTTATGGCCCTTCGAGATAGAAATGTGGAGTGTTTCAACGCTTCACGCGATGGCTCCAGGTGAATGCGATGCACGGTCAGCAATCAAACCTCGTTGTATATGTACCCTCTAACTCCGTCTCAGGTTCTGCATTTCGAGATTGTGTTGTTAAGCCATTTACCTTTCAGGTCAAAAGTGGCGGCCCACCTCGGTAGGTCCTTTTCTCACTTATGTACTGACGCATTATAGAACGTTATACTAGAACAACATAAACGTGCCAGGCATCAATTTTAAATCTCGAATATCGCCAGCCTTCAATAAAAGCCGCTAGTCAGAAAGTGGGGTGGGGGTGGACTGAAGAAGCAAGCAGCGCATTGTTAATGTGAAATCAATACCATTTAAATTTTCTAAAGCATTGAAGTTACGGTTTTACATAGATGTGTGCACAGAAGGAAACCTTACACAAACCTGGCAAGTGATGAAAGGAAGTTAAACATTAGAGAGTTTTAGCTTACCGTGATCCGCGATCCGCTACCGTGATCCGCCACCGCGCGTTCCACTGCGCATGCCCAGACACCCCTTGACGTCGACAGATGGCGCCAGATACTGGATGTCGGCACACAGACCTGCCGCGTCGGGACCAATCAGCTTGACCGCTCCGCCCACGCGCGGTAGAGAGCCACGGTGGCGGATCGCGGATGACGGTAAGGTAAATCTTTGTATTAATAGGCTCCACCGCTGTGGCTCAGTGGCTAGGGGCTTGACTGCTGAGGCTCAGGACGCGCGATCGGAACCTTGGGTGCGGCGGCCAGTTTTCAATAGGCGCGTAACCCAAGGGGCCCGTGTGCTGTGTGTTTTCAGTAGAGGTTAAAGAACCCCAGACGGTCAAATTTTCCGAAGCCCTCCACTAGTGCGTTCCTCCTAGCCTGCATCACTTTGGGACGTTAGGCACCATAAACTACAAACGAAAAGTAGAGGGAATCTTAAGCTTCGCATTATTATTAGACCAAAGCGACTTTATGACCATGTTTTCAATACACGTTCTTAAAGCAAATTGACATTTACATCATTATACCTTTCAACATATTATTACTTAAAAGTGAACACACATCCCAGACACACGCTAGTAAGTAATGCACACCACAACTTGTTCACTACTTGACCCTCTAACACGATTGAAAGACCTTTCGTGTCGTATGCATAGCGTGCTCGATTGGCATTCAATTTCAAAATTCTATTTTCTTGATAATGTACACGATTGTGAACAAATACAATCATGCGGAAGTGACGCCATTTATTGAGCTTTGATCACCTTTGGAGCTAGACGATGTCGATCTGTGATTGTGACATGGCACTGATTAAGAATGAAAGAATGAATGTTTCCAAAGTGAATCCCGGCAGCCTCTTCAGCCAGTTGGACGAACAGGAGCTTAACTTCAGGGACTGAGCTGCGCAGCAGGGTCTCCCAGGTGTCTCTACTACCTATATTGTGCAACCCCTCGGGAGAGTACGGACCTTTCCATATTATATGGTCGGAGGTCTCTCTTGCCCCAAAGATAATAAAAATATCGTTCCTGGCATCGGCGAACGTACTTTGCCATAATCGGGTGCAGATACGTATAAGTTTGCAATCACCTCCGCGCGAGTGATTGCCTGCTGTTTAATTTGGGGTCAGGCGGGGGTACTAGTCTACGATCTAATTTATAATACTGCGTGATCAGGTATTTTGGCATGCGCTCTTCACTCCCTCGGTACAGTGGCACCAGCCCCCTGTCCTGTATGTTGTCGGAAGGGTGGGTAGATGACCTCATCCGTTAGACAATAAAGTTTATTCTATCGATCTAGAGTGAATCACCAGAACGCCCCAATATATTTGTCAATAATATTACTGCGCTCGTGCAGCTGTTCGCTGAGACAGCGACAGGCCTGTGCTACATCCTTCTTTTAGCATGAAAGCGGAAACTAGTAAACAACACCTATTTCGAGCTGAACATATGCTGTTTGGGGCTGTATACCCCATTTAAGCTTGAGTGACGTGTAATGCTGTGTCAGCTTCCAATGTCGATGTTGTGAGCAGCAGTGAACACAACCTCCATATAACTTTCTTTAATAACTTAATAGATGCTGTGGCAGGATTAAAGTATAAGGGTAGGCTCACTGTTTCCTTTACCTTTGCTTTGGTAGTCTGGAGGACAATTTCAATAGGCGAACAGACTCTTCAGATGCATTCTACTTCTGAAACAAATACTGAAACAATGTAGAACGCTTCGCTCAAGTGTTTTAATTGCCTAATAAAGCTAAGCACCGTTCAATGGCAGCGTGATTTTCCTACGCCGTTATTAAAGCAAGCTGGTATCACTCTTCACTTCAATAACTTATAGTGGGCGGAACAAAAAGCTTGGACTCAATTATTAGGCTAGACGTAGCTGGAAGTAGCGCTTGTCGACGTCTGTGTCGTTATTTGCCCAAGTTGTTTTAAGCACTTTCGTTACGTCATTTATGCACCGACTAGCCCGAATCGCCACCCGTCGAAATGCGGGGTGCTGGATATTGCATAGCAACAGGATATATGAACTGTGTTGAAGTTATTCTCTATAAACTGCCTTTGTCTTGCAGATATCTTATGCTTGTCAATATCTAAGTGTCCAAAAGCCCGCCTGCAAAAACGTTCTAACAATGTACGTCAAATGCGTCAAAGAATTGACATTCGTTGTTGACACTGCGACTTCTGAGCTGACGACCACCGTGGTAATAATTTCCACAGAATTGAAGTTTAAGACTGCAAACTTGTGCCATTCACTCTCAACATAGCCGAGACATTGCAGATAGATCTAGGATAGACAAGTACTTAATAAGTACGCCGCCTGCTTGTTTTCTGGTAAAAAAAAAGACTTGCCATGAGTTAAACTCGGTACACAAAGAAGCCCATAATGCAGTCAAAGAGGAAGTAGCGTGTCCTCTAGAACACTCGCTTGCATTTCCACAATATTCTCTCCAGACGATAATGTTGTTTTCACTACTCAATATAGGGTATGGCATGCTATTTTGCAATGATTTGAGGAGGCAGATTCCCTTCTCAAATCATATTTTATTTTCATGCAATTAGCAATAGCAAGCGACATCTAACGACAGCATCAGCTGTTTTCAGGTTTTTAGTTAGAAGATAATAAAACCTTTAAATACTGGTAACTGCTACAGCTTTGCGGCTCTTGAAGAAAATTCAGCTCCCGTTGCAGACCGCGGCCACTGACAATCACAATAAGATTGTTTTATTTTCCAACCTGAGGTTGGGGAACATCTAAACGAAAAAGCATTGGCGCACTCTGGCCATTCTGTATTTCTGGCAATGAAACCCCACCCCAGAGCCTGGACAGAATGCCGTAGCTTTACGCGAGAAGATATGCTGCCCTCATTTTGATCTCATATGTACTTATTTGTGTTTAGAGTCCAATTAACCACTTGGCCACATGCCCGTTAATTTTAGAGTTCTATAATGTGAGCCCTTCATGATTGTTTTGTCTTCGGTGGAACTTAAGATGTAAACAGCAGCTGTTTGACTGCTTCCCTGCTCCTTGTGTTTTTGCGAGCTGTATATCTATGGTGAAAAAGGCAATTGTGCTTATAATAACTCGCGTTGTGTAAGGTGACCGCTCTTTTCTCTAATCTCCCTGTGCCCCAAGATCGGGTATAGCATACAAATTATTCTGTTAATTTCCTCAAGTGGATTTTCATGCGATCATGTTTTAGGTTTGGAAGTTAAAAACCAGCTGTGAGACTTCAGGCACAGGTATTTAAATTATACTTGTCTTATTGTGGTGGTTATTACTGCGTTTTCTTGACAGGCTTGAACGTAATGGCACTATAGATTTTCGGAACTCTGCTGGTGTCAATGTTGACAATTTTCTTTCCCTACTCGAGTTTTACCTTAAGTCTACTGTTGTGTCATTACAGATATGCATGTGCCGTCAAGGGTCATTTGTATAGGGACATGTGTTGCCCCACTCCTATTATCACATTTTTATCATCTGTTGACAAAGCAATTTATGCATCCCTTAATAGTTCAGGTTTCAAAATATTTAGGTGTGTTGATAATTTCTTAGTCATTTTTGTAGTTTGCAATCAAAGTTCAAAGAAAAAAGCAGTGAGCTAGTTCATTAAAACTTGTAATTATACTAGATCATGCGACAAGCTCGGAGTTATCTGAACGTCATTTGTATTTGAAATATGCACTCAGATGTTAGCAGTGAATTAGTGCCGCTTCTAAAACTGATTACATCTTCCAGCACTAGGAGGCAAACAAATTGTATTCAAGAATCGGGCTCTTGGACATAATATTAACAAATAAAAGAAGGGTTGCCATGCGGCCGGGCACGTATCGTGGAAACAGTTGTTTTCCGATACAGCTGCGGCAGCACAGGCAGCGAGCAACCTCCGGGCGGATGAATAGGTCATGGTATTGTGGGCGAGTCCAATGCGTCTGTCGTACTACAGCTAACCCCATTATTTCACCGCACTGAAGCAATTCCACTCGTGTCAGAGGCGCTGCCTCCGCCGTGCGCAATAGCTATGCACACCTGCGGGGTCAGAACTATACCGGAACAAATTATTTAGCAGCCCACAGCGCAGGATATCTTGACATATACGTTTACTTAGGCATTCCTTCTCAATAGGAATGCAGTGCGCTAATGAACGAAGCAAGCTGATCCGTTGAACACGTTCTGTCTGCAAAAGCGTACAAATGAACTATGCCCTTAAGTAGAAAGATTTACGACCTCGGTGCTGCACGCATGCTTTTGTGTCAACACAATGAAAACGCTAACGTCAGAGATAGAAATGGAGAGCAGAAACCACAGCAGGAATTAGGAGTCACATAACCGCTGGCCTCTTAGAAGCCGTCGTACGCAAGCCTAATGCGTAGTATTAGCAAAGAAAACAAAACAACGCTTTCAAATTTTTAAAGGATTACCTGGTATCCCTCAATGTGTAGGCAGTCAAACCTCAACAGTCTCTTCACACTGCAATAGTCTGGCAGCCTATCCCTCTCATACAACGTCTATTTGAGGAAAATAACCGTTGGATATCGTCGGAAACCGGGAATCCCTGCATCGAGCAATGAACCGCACTTAAATGTGTTCGATAAATCCTGGCTGGGATCACGAACTTTGTTTGTTCCAGAGGAGCACAGGCTGTTCGAAAGGGAAAGGGAAAGAAGGAACAGCTGCTTCCCGAGAAATAAGCGTTCCTTGTCGTGTCGCCGGCGTCCGGCAGTCATCACGCAAACATTGCGCTTTGACGTCGGTCCCGACATTCAATTTGGCGGGTGAAGTGCACGTGCTCTAATACCTCGCGCGTGTGTCCGCAGTTGTGCAGGGGCTGAGTGCCCTAAGCGGCGCAGGATGTTGTCTAGCGCAGGGCGACCGGCGAATGCATTGGCATCCGAACTCGTCTTCTGGCGTTTCTCAAAAGTCTGCTTCAGCGTCAGCGCACATTGCAGAGGTGATCGCTTGGGATTCGCGAAATCATTCAGCGACGTTCCCAGAATTCCTGCTCTCCCAGTGGTTGGAAGCTCATGGATATATTTTCCTGTCTTCGGTAAGTATGCAGCTTTTTTTTTCTGCCCACAGATCTCCCACTTCTTTGTTTTGCGTTCTTAATATAATGTATGTTTTAGTGGCCGGTTGTGTTGCATACCTCGTAGTGTTCTAGCGGTAATGTTTGAAAACCTTATGACGGCCCTTAAGAAGCAGTTTAGACCGAATGGGTTAAAACAATGTCCTTCAATATGATTCAATAGATATGGAACATAGCTTCATTGATTTTGGGCATATCACACCTGTGTGTTCTTGCGCCAAGAACATGGGAAGCTGAGCTCAAGGACGGTGCCCTGATTTGTTTAATACAGTCTCAAGCCGAAAGTTTTCCAAGGACGTATTACTGCCACGTCCACATTCGCATCGTTAAGTTTTGCAATGTATGTAACCATAAGACACAAAAAAAAACATTTTTGATGCATAAAACGAACCCACGAAACGAACCCTGTGTGCTTAGGTTACTCTTACGTATTAACTGTCTACACCTCATTCCCTTAGTTACCATAAAATTTGGCATCTTAGGACCGGCCGCATTGTTCCATTTTCTTGCTCGTCTAGCCGCTCTAGCCGCTCAGCTGCGTCTTGTGACGGTGATTTACAAGTGGCAATGAACGATATGCAATTGTCTTCATGATTGTCTATATCAGGTCCAGTTGTCAGCGCACGTTAATGAACCACAGGAGGTATAAAGTTAGGAGAAGACCACTACTACGAGATCCCTCACAGGTTGTGGGCGATTTGTGTACATTACACCTTCGCATATTTTCACACGCCACTGTATATTTTCATTTCGTTTATTGGGTCAAATAATAACATCATATAATACATTGCTTTCACAGCCATATTCTTGCTTTTACGCATCCTGCCTTGCTACATATTTTAGTTGCGTCAAGGTATTTGCTGAAAAATGCATGTCGCATCACGTTCACAAAATCAAGGAGGTGAATTCTGACATTTTCTACTGCAACAATGAGGATGGACAGGCGAGGGTGAAGAACGATTTGAAGCGATGTTGAAATGGCTTTTTCAGAGCACTGACGACCTAGTATGTGGTAATCCTTCTGGGCTTGTAAAATATATGATTCTGGGACAGCGTTAACATTACAACTATAAACTGGGCCTCGCGTTCCGTTTATCCGCGTCTCAGTTTTATGTTACCAATTTAACTGATAAACACGTTTGCTAACAGTGACATTTCAGAATTCAAAGCAGATGAAAATGTTCTACACACACGGACCTCAATTTGTCGCTATGTAGCCAAGGCTACCAGGAGAAGGTCTCGTCACGGTGTTACCGCACCAAGTAGTTATGTCATATCTGGCTTAAGTTAAGGTTTCGGTACCAGTTCCGCCTTTACATGTATAATAAATACAGAGCCGCCAACGGCGCAGAAATATCTTTGTTCACACAAATGAAAGCCGAAATTGACGAATATCCAAGCCTAGGTAAGCTGTCGAAACAAGCGCATTGCGAAAACATACAGAAACCGGCCGGCAGACGCTTCCTATGTACGCTTCACTGATGAGATGGCTCACCCATCGACATTTATAGAGCTTATTGTACTGACATCATATATATATTGTACTGTGATAGTCAGCACTTCAGCCATCGACATGCACCAGTGCGTTGTGCGACGAAGACAAAGAAGAAGTACGCTGGTCTCGCCGTGCCACGACATGCTCCGTCGTGGTGTTATTCGGCCATCCCACAGTCCCTGGGCGTCTCCAGTTGTGTTGGTACCTAATAAAGATGGCTCCTTCAGGTTTTGTGTCGACTGCCGCCGGCTCAACAAGATCACGCGCAAGGACGTCTATCCTCTGCCACGCATCGATGGCGCACTGGACTGCTTGCAGGGCACCGAGTTTTTCTCCTCGTTGGATTTACGGTCTGGCTACTAGCAGGTGCCAATGGATGACGCCGACCGCTCTAAAACTGCCTTGATCACACCAGATGGATTATATGAATTCGACGTCATGCCCTTTGGGCTTTGCAACGCCCCGCCCACATTTGAACGTCTCATGGACAGAGTACTTCGTCGATTCAAGTGGCGAACCTGTCTTTGCTATCTCGATGATATCGTAGTCTTTTCTACCGATTTTCAATCCCACCTGCTCCGACTGAAGGACGTTCTCACTTGTCTCGCTACCGCCGGCCTCCAACTGAATCTGAAGAAGTGCCGCTTTGCTGCTAGCCGACTAACTATTCTAGGTCATGTCATTTCTAAGGATGGCATTCTTCCCGATCCCACCCAACTTCGTGCAGTTGCCGAATTCCCACGCCCAAAATCACTGAAGCAGCTACGAAGTTTCATCGGCCTGTGCTCCTTTCGCCGCTTCATCTTAAATTTCGCCTCTATTATTGCTCCTCTCATCCAGCTCCTCTCCGGCAGCTCCGACCTCTCCGCATGGACATCTGCTTGGATTGACGCCTTCAACACTTTACGCCGTCTTTTGGTTTCGCCTCCCATCCTCCGCCACTCGACCCGAATGTGCCAACTGAGATTCACACTGACGCTAGCGGTATTGGGATAGGCGCCGTTCTCACCCAACGCAAACCTGGTATCCAAGACTATGTGGTGGCGTACGCACGCCGCACCTTCACCAAGGCAGAGTCCAATTATTCTGTTACGGAAAGGGAATGCTTGGCCATTATTTGGGCCATCGGCAAATTCCGTCCGTATGTCTATGGCCGACCATTTTATGTGGTCACTGATCATCACGCTCTGTGCTGGCTGGCGTCCCTCAAGGACCTGTCCGGCCGCCTTGCTCGCTGGGCTCTTCGCCTCCAAGAGTATGACATTCGTGTCATATATCGCTCAGGCCG
Organism: Amblyomma maculatum; assembly: GCF_055883805.1. Lineage (NCBI taxonomy): Eukaryota > Metazoa > Arthropoda > Arachnida > Ixodida > Ixodidae > Amblyomma > Amblyomma maculatum. The sequence continues at coordinate 110,455,651 of NC_139354.1, forward strand.
CAAGCATACTGACGCGGACGCTCTTTCGCGCTCACCGCTGCCTCCCTCTTCGTTGTCTGATGAGATCTGCGCCTACGATTTGTCTTCGCTTGCCACTATCGACATGGCCACGGAACAGCGGCGCGACCCGTGGATATCTACGCTTCTGGACTTTCTTTCAAGTCACTCTACAGGTCGTTTGTCTAGGAAGCTTGCCCGCCAAGCTCACCATTTTTCAATTCGTGACGGGCTGCTCAATCGCCGCAATTATCTTCACGACGGAAGGAAGTGGCTTTTAGTCATCCCCCGTCATCTCCGCGCCGAAATTTGTGCTGCTTTCCATACTGATCCCCAAAGCGCCCACGGCGGAGTGTTGAAAACCTACACGCGCTTGCTTCTACGCTTCTTCTGGCGTGGAATGTACCGCTTTGTCCGCCATTTTGTCCGCTCTTGCCAGTCTTGCCAACGCCGAAAAACTCCTCTCAAGTCTCCTGCTTCGTTGCAGCCGTTGCCCTTTCCTGCCCGTCCGTTTGATCGTGTCGGCATAGATCTATACGGTCCCCTTCCTACAACTTCAGCTGGCAACCGCTGGATTATCGTGGCAGTGGATCATCTGACCCGCTACACTGAGACATCATCATTGCCCTCTGCTTCCGCACGCGACGTGGCTGCCTTTATTTTGAAAAACCTGGTTCTTCGCCATGGTGCCCCTCGCGAGCTGCTCAGTGACCGCGGACGCGTTTTCTTATCAGACGCTCTTGAGGCTCTCCTGAAAGAATGCCGCATCATACACCGCACCGCTACCTCGTATCACCCTCAGACGAATGGACTGACAGAACGTTTCAACCGCACTCTCAGTGACATGCTGGCTATGTACGTGAACACTGACCATTCCAATTGGGACCAAGTTCTACCGTTTGTTACTTACGCATATAACACCGCGACACAGACCACTACTGGATTCTCTCCATTCTTTCTCCTTTACGGGCGCGAGCCACCCTGTACTATGGACACACTTTTTCCCTACCGCCCTGACGTTTCCGAATCTTCCCCGCTATCCGATGCCGTCACGTACGCAGAAGAATGCCGTCAGCTCGCCCGCTCTCTCACAACAGAAAATCAGTGGCAACAAAAATACCTCCGTGATACCGGCGAAGCTTCGTCATATCTCCCGAAATCTCTGGTGTGGCTCTGGGTGCCCTCCACAGCCCCTGGCCTTTCAAAGAAGTTTCTTGCTCGCTATCACGGGCCATATAGGGTCCTCCAGCAAACATCTGCAGTCAACTACGTAGTTGAGCCCGTCACGCCCTCTGCGGACTTCCGTCGCCGTGGTCGTGAAACAGTTCACGTGAACCGATTGAAGCCATTCTATGACCCCGCTGTGCTTTCCGCGCCATAAGTCGCCAGGACGGCTCCTTTTTTGTACCCGGGTGGAAAATGTACTGTGATAGTCAGCACTTCAGCCATCGACATGCACCAGTGCGTTGTGCGACGAAGGCAAAGAAGAAGTACGCTGGGCTCGCCGTTTCAAGGTCCTCTCCTCACAGCTCTCCATCTGAGAGTCAATAAACGCCCTATTACAATATATATATATATATATATATATATATATATATATATATATATATATATATATATATATATATATATATATATTACAAAGCTAAAGTTTTGTGGCCTTGTTTTGGGATGTAATCGTGATGGAATAATTCCGTGAATACCTCCGTAACGGTAGAATATTGCACAACATAATGCGCAAAATATCTGCAGGGGGGGTCTATATATCTAGTGCGTAGTGAACATATGCTCTTGTTCTCTGTAGCTCAGCTGCATGGCCACAAAAAAAATAAAAAATGACCGTGAGTATGACGGCTTCCTGAAATGTGCATCTTCTTCATTTTAGAAAATTTTCAAAAACGTTTTTTCACTTAACTTATTATTTCCAAAGGCTTGTTTTTTTTTTTTATTTCTGCGTGTTGCGCAGACCCTTTTCTCTGTTTATTTTAGAAAGTAGTTCTCTTTTTTAGGCGGACAATGCTTTCTACGATTTTAAACTGATTGTTTTTAGTGAAATAACGTGACGGTCCTGCGTCCTCAAATGCCACTTATAATTGGTCGGCGCCTACAGTAGATTTACAAGTTTTTAAAGCGTATAAAGTCAGAGACACAGCTTCATTTTTCAGTGGAAATGGTGTCATAGCACTAAGCCACACAAACATCAACGGAATGGTGTCTTCAAAATGTAGTTATTATGCTATCGCTGGGGTTGTCAGGATCTTACCAGTGAGCTTTTGTAACCAACATGTAGCCTGCCTGTCTGAAAAGTCGATGCCATGGGTTCGATTCCCAGCACCAGGCAATGCGCAGTTTTATCTTATAATTTTTTCGCAGTCATCGAACTTATATTTCCGACGGACGCCACCCACTGCCGGCTTTGGGATGAAAAGAGCTCCCAAACGCTATCTCGTTAAAAAAGTCTTTTCAAACGGACAGCTGTCAGGCCGGAAAGTGTTTGAAACACCTGTCACTGATGCGTGCATTCCTCTTTACAAAAACCTCTTTACATACCACTGATGCATGTATTCTCTTTGCCCCATATTCGCGCACATGGGACGGTTCAAACCCTTGATAACACAGCCATTGTGGCTCGTTGTTTAAGGCGGTTGACAGCTGATCCCAGGGCACGGGTTCACTCGCGACCGTGACGACCGTGTATCGAATGGGGCTGATGAAACGCACCAGTGCACTTTGCCATGTCAATGCACTTTAATCAACCGAAGGTGCTCGAATTTTCTCGGATCTCTCAAATGTGGCGTCCCTCAGAGCGGACATCGCTTTGGGTCAATAAACTCTATAAATCAGTAACATGTAGGGAGGTTGCAACGCACTTGTAAGACCAGAAAATTGCTGTTTCCCCTTAACCTCCACTTGAGCACTTTCCGTTAAACGGAAAGTGCAGGCATCTCTTTTAAACATTTAAATTGTGGAGCCAGAAATTTGCATACGCTAAAATTCAGGGTGTTTTTCTTTTTAATAGTTGTTGGCATGACAGACCTGTCTAGCAGATCGCAAGAGGGGAATCTATGAGGCAGATAATGAACGTCCTAAAACGGACAAAGCTCGCTAAGTATGAGCTAAAATTCTGCTGCATGACTCACCTTTCAGGCGCAGCCCGCATGTACCAGCCGCTTTTAGTGGCCGGGTTCCAGAGAGAGCAAAATAGGTTAGAAAAGAAGATCGGCAGTGGCGCTAGGTGAGCTCCCGCGCTAGGCCAGTCAATAAATCATCGTCCACCCTGTCACCTTGTTGTGCCGTCTTCTTGCTTTTTGCCACGTAACATTTTGGTGGAGGTGCGGGGTGGTCGTCTCCATCTTGGTTTTGGAGCATCGACCGAGAGCCCTGAGATAATGCCGCGCATATTCGACCCAGCCATTCGTACCCAGTTCCGACCAGCCGGAACTACCGCCTCCCAGTCCCCAGCCCGGATCTGATGACAAGGCGCGCACACAAACTGACCAGAAACCAGACCAAAGCAAAGACCCGAAGCACCCGATGAACCGAAATACACGAACACGAAAGTCTCGTTCCATCCAGCCGTTCGACGCGATTTCGAGCCATCGGTTTCATGAATGCTTTGGTGGCGGATGGTTGCAGAGCTCGAGGAGAAGCGGATCGCCCAAGCATCAGAGTCATCATCGTCATCGTAGTGGCAAGCAACGCATTTTCTTCTATATTTTCCTTAACATTCTCACCGTCACGTCACCACCTCCTTCAACGAACCCATCGGAGCGATCGCTCGGCGGCCTCGGGAAGTGTTGCGAAGAATATCGGCTGTGTCGTGAGAGGAACCATCGCGCTAGGCCAGTCATTAAATCATCGTTCACCCTGTCGTAATGCTGTGCCGTCGTCGTGCTTGTCGCCACGTAACAATATGAAGAGATTTGTTTTTCCCTGCTCTCCTAGACACCTCAGCTCCATTCACCTGTACGCTTTACACCATACTTCTGCTAATCACGCCAAGCAGCTGAGAGTAAAATCATTTTATCCGACGTTATCTCTGGACAACTATACCTAAAGTTGGTGCCTTATCGTAGAATATTTAAAAATCACTAGCAGACCATGCGCACGGGAGAGCGCTTTCGCAGTTTGGAGTCATAAAGCAGAGAAACAGTGACCTTGACTCTGTACTCGGGCATGCGGCACACCTACTCATCTAGCCACAGTGCCTAAATTCTCTCCCATCTACTGCCATTCAGACGATGCAAATGTTTACATGCAACACAATCCTCAGACCCGCACACATTAGCACACGACAAGAAGCATGTTTACAACACACAGGTACCGCACGCGAATGGCTATGGTGGAGGCGGTGCGGTCGTCTGCGCTGTTTTTGGCAACAGCGCGTCTTTCGTTCAGTTGCCAATATGTTTCAGAAATCCTTTTTGAATGCGACACTGTGAAAGTTGTATACCTTGAAATACACTATCAGACTATCACTGAGCAAATTCATCGCATTGAGCAACAGGTGCAAAGGTGGATTGCGTGACTCCCCTTTTACTTAAGATACCACTAACTAGCCGTTCCACCCCCGCCCCCTCCCGCCGTTAATTAATCCGAGATTGAGGCCAGGGGAAAGTTGAGACCGACTGCAGCATTGGTCGTCACTCGGCGGCTCTTGCAGTCGAACCGTGCACCTATCGCATGCAAGGCGGATCCTTAAATCCTCGCATCTGAAGCCTCTTCGAGACGATGAACCTCCAGTGCCATAGCGTAACATACGACCGTCATACCCCATACCATACCATACCATACCATACCATACCATACCATACCATACCACACCATACCATACCATACCATACCATACCATATCATATCATATCATATCATACCATACCATACCATACCATACCATACCATACCATACCATACCATACCATACCATACCATACCATACCATACCATACCATGCCATGCCATGCCATGCCATGCCATGCCACGCCATACCATGCCATGCCATACCATGCCATACCATACCATACCATACCATACCATACCATACCATACCATACCATACCATACCATACCATACCATATCATACCATACCATACCATACCATACCATACCATACCATACCGTGTGTAAAGAAGACAAAGAACGAAAAACGCTGCGGCATCGCCATCACCATCGCTTGTCTCCGGCGCACATCTCTCGCGCTGAAGCTGTGCCTTGCGGCTGGCAATTCGACCCTGCTGTGCCCGAATGACTAGCAGCGCTAGACGTTCACACCAACTATTAAATCCACATTTCACTTGGTGGAGGTCAATTTGAGGTTCCCTGTACCTATCTCGCCCTGGAACTTAGCAGCAGAACGTTGACTACCCCTAGTGATGGAGCCGACTTCATTGCACCTACCTCCGCCCGTCATCTGCACAGGTGCGCTTCGTCAACGGGACCCCGCTACCCTCAGTGGAAGCAGCGATGACGACGCCGACGATTGGCTGACCACTTACGAACGGGTCAGCCGTCACAATAACTGGGACGACAATCGTAAGCTCAATAATGTCATCTTTTACTTGAGCGACGTCGCTAATCTGTGGTTTCGAAATCACGAGTCGGACTTTACCACCTGGACGAATTTCAAGACGAAATTTTCTGATGTCTTTGGCAGCCCCGCCGTCCGAAAACTCCGCGCGGAACAGCGTCTTCGGTCGCGACTGCAGCTGCCCGGTGAAACGTTCACCAGTTACATTGAGGACATTGTTGATATGTGTTGTCGCGTTGACCCGACCATGACCTAGGCCGTTAAAATACGTCATGTCCTCACAGGAATTGATGACAGCGCTTTCAACATGCTCATCGCGAAAGGCCCCACTGCGGTCAAGGAAATCTACGACCTCTGTCAAAGCTACGACGAGCTCCGGAAGGAGCGTGTTTTGATTCGCCAGCCTCATACATCACTCGCTGGACTAGCCGCGGAGAGGGAGTCATCTAGCCTCTCTGAAGACATCAAAGCTTTTGTACGCCAGAGGTCGCGCGACAACTGTCCCTGCAGCCATATGTTAAGGAGTCGTCAACAACCGGCCTTGTTCCGGAGCTTCGCCGTGCAATCCAGCAGCATGTATCTGAAGTCCTCCCTAATCCTGTTCCTCAATCAGCTCCGGTCCCATCCTCAATGCCGTTCCCCACGCCCACAGTTTCATCGTCCGGCGTTGACCCACTGAGCTACGCTCCAGCATCCGCGCCGGCTCCTCCTCAAGTATTGCATCGCACGTAGTATGCCGAAGTCACTTCAAGCCCACCGCCTGAGCCAGCATATGCCTATGCTTCGCCCCCCATGCGGTCAGCACTAACAGCTTTTGCTCCCCCCTTGCTTCCGACACGATCTCCATGGCGCACTTCGGACAACAGGCCTATTTGCTACCATTGCGGCATCCCTGGGCACACTACACGCTACTGCCGGCGCCGAATAGATATGGCCTTTGCTGCACGGCCTGCGCCACCTTATTTGGCCCCCAAGTTCCCGGTCCCATCGGACCCTCCAACAGCATCCCCTGATCCTCCGGACTTCCTCCCTCGTCGTTCGCCATCACCACGTCGCCGCTCCATTTCGCCAATGCGTCGACGACCCGCTACCCAGCCGGAAAACTAACCGCCGCAGTTCGTGAGGCACGAACTGCGTATTCGCCAGAATTTCAAAGTCCTCGTCTTAATCCCGCGAATGTTATTCTTGTCATCGTTGAAGGTGTTCATACTCTTGTGCTCGTCGACACCGGTGCCGCTGTGTCAGTTATCAGCCAAAAACTCTGCCGCTCCGTCCGAAAGGTGACTACGCCTCTCGAGGGACTATCGCTTCGTACCGCATCCGCTCACAGTATACAGCCGACAGCTATCTGCACTGCTCGCGTCGTCATTGCTGCAGCCTTGTACATCATCGAATTCGTCGTTCTCCCCACATGTTCTCATGACGTCATTCTCGGCTGAGATTTCCTGTCCCAGCATCATGCTATCATTGACTGCGCCAGTCCTCAAGTAGAGCTCATTGAATCGAGTGATGCACTGTCTGATGCCCTGCTCCACGAGCCGTGTCCTCGTTTTGCGACCAAACTCCTCGTAGCTCATGACACGACCATCCCACCCGTTAGCGCTGTTCTGGTTCCCCTCACTGCCGCTTTTACCACCGCCGCGACAGTCATTTTTGCGCCCTCTAACGTTGTCTGCCGCCGCCGCCGCCACTTACCGCTGCCGTTTGCCGTCCTTGACATGAAAAACGGCGCTAGCACACTTCTGGTAGCCAATCCTCTTGCGTCTCCCGCTATGTTGATCGAAGGGGAGTGCCTCGGCCGCATCGAGCCCGTGGACCTTCTGTTCGCCTTTGATGATGTGTCATTCCCTGTTTGCCAGCTTGACGCCTTGACCCCAACTCGTGTGGCTTCCGATCCGCTATAACGGGACCTTTTTGACCATTCTGCGGACAGCGCTCTAGAGCCGCGCCACCGCGAGCAACTTCTTGACCTTCTACACCAATTCCGCTCCTCCTTCGACATCCCGCAATCTTCCTTGGGCCGCACGACGACCGTTTCCCACCTCATCGACACTGGCGCTCATCCACCTTCCCATCAGCGGCCGTATCGTGTGTCCCCGACTGAGCGCCGTGCTATTGCCCAACAAGTCGATGACATGCTCCAACGCGGAGTAATTAGAGAATCCTGTAGCCCATGGTCGTCTCCTGTGGTCCTAGTTAAAAAGAAGGATGGCTCCGTACGATTTTGTGCTGATTATCGCCGCCTCAACAAAATCACTCGTCGTGATGTGTACCCCCTCCCACGAATCGACGATGCCCTAGACTGCTTGCAAGGCGCAGAATTCTTTTTCTCACTCGATTTACGCTCCGGGTATTGGCAGGTGCCCATGGCAGAGGCGGATCGTCCTAAGACCGCCTTTATTACTCCAGACGGACTATACGAATTTAATGTTGTGCCATTCGGACTCTGTAACGCCCCAGCCATATTTGAAAGAATTATGGACACTGTACTGCGCGGCCTGAAATGAAACATCTGTTTATGCTACCTCGATGATATCGTCGTCTTTTCAACCGACTTTTCAACCGACCTGACTCGACTTCGCCAGGTCTTCACCTGCCTAACCCGCGCCGGTCTTCAACTGAACTTCAAAAAGTGCCGCTTTGGCGCCCGCCAGCTCACAATACTCGGACATGTGTGTAAAGATGGAGTTCTGCCTGATCCCGAGAAGCTGCGGCGGTCGCTGACTTTCCGAAACCGACCACTTTGAAACAACTGCGAAGCCTCGTGGGCCTCTGCTAGTACTTTCGTCGTTTTGTTCGGAACTTCGCAACCATCATAGCCCCCCTTACACAGCTCTTGAAAGGCACCCCTAACCTCTCCTCTTGGTCGCCAGCCTGCGATGATGCATTCGCGACACTACGCAATGTTCTGACGTCACCGCCAATCCTTCGCCATTACGACCGTACTGCACCTACAGAACTTCACACCGATGCCAGTGGTGTCGGCCTCGGCGCCGTCCTCGCCCAGCGCAAGCCTTGCTTCTACGAATACGTTGTCGTCTACGCAAGCCGTGCTATCACCAAAGCCGAGTCCAAATACTCCGTTACCGAAAAGGAGTGCTTAGCAATCGTGTGGGCTGTAACCAAGTTTCGCCCTTATACGGCCACTCCTTCGAGGTAGTTACAGATCATCACGCTCTTTGCTGGCTCGCGTCTCTCAAGGATCCGTCTGTCCTTCTCGGGCGCTGGGCTCTCAGGCTTCAGGAATACGACATCCGTGTAGTGTACTGCTCTGGCCGTAAGCACTCTGACGCCGACGCTCTTTCTCGGTCACCGGTGCGCTCGCCTAACTCATCGTCCTCTCCTCGAGCATCCTTGTCAGCACTCACCATTGAGGATATGCCTTTCGAGCAATGACAAGATCCTTGGGTTTCTAACCTGCTAGATATCCTTGGCACTACTTCCGTGGCTACGCATCCTCGGGCACTCCGCCGACAGGCCTCCCATTTCGCCACTCGGGACGGGCTTCTCTACCGAAGGAACTACCACTCAGACGGCAGAATGTGGCTTCTTGTCATTCCGCGCCACCTCCGCTCTGAGGTTTGTGCCCACCATCACACTGACCCGCAAAGCGCTCATGCCGGTGTCCTCAAAACCTATGATCGAATTCGTCAGAGGTACTACTGGCGGGGAATGTACAATTTCGTACGTCGCTACATTCGCTCTTGTACCGCCTGTCAACAACGCAAGATTTTTGCCACCCCGCTGGCCCTCTCCAGCCTTTACCGTGTCCAGCTCGCCCGTTTGATCGCGTGGGAATCGACCTTTATGGTCCGCTACCATGCAGTGTCGCTGGTAATCGATGGGTCATCGTCGCCGTCGACCACCTGACCCGTTACGCCGAGACTGCTGCACTTCCCGCGGCGACAGCCCGAAATGTAGCCCATTTTCTTGTGCACCACTTCATTCTTCGACACGGCGCCCCTTGCGAGCTACTGAGTGATAAAGGTCGTGTTTTTCTTTCCGAAATAGTCCAAGAGCTCCTGTCGTCTTGTAAATCGATACATCGGGCTACAACTGCGTACCACCCGCAAACGAACGGCCTCACGGAGCGCTTCAACCGTCCGCTTGGGGACATGCTCCCAATGTATGTTACATCTGAATCTGGAAGCTCCAACTGGGACCAGGTACTGCCATTCGTAACGTTCGCGTACAACGCTGCCACCCAAGCAACAACTGGTTTTTCGTCCTTCTTTCTCTTACACGGCCGTGAATCATCTTGTACTCTGGACACAATTTTGCCATACCATCCAGATGCCTCTGAGTACAGTGCTTTGTCAGACATTGTACAGAAGGCCAAGGAATGCCGTCAGCTAGCTCGCACGTTTACATCCAACATTCAAGGCTATTGCAAAGATCAGCTTGATACCGATACCCCTGCACCCACGTTCCTGGCCGACAGCTTCGTTTGGCTATGCGTTCCTGCCACCAACAAACTACACACCAAAAACCACGGACCTTATCGCGTCTTGGAACGCACATCCCCTGTGAACTACATCATCGAGCCAGTCACCGCTTCTTCCGACCACCACCTTCGCGGCCGCGAGGTTGTCTACGTTAGCCGCCTCAAGCCATATTACAACCCTCTGTTAGAACTGATGCTTGGGCGAGTTGGTATGACATTTTCTGAAGAACAGCGCGACTTCGACAAGGACGGAAGGAAGACAACACGGACAGGCGCTGACTTGCAACTGAAGTTTATTGCTCGGAACGTGGTAATATATATATATCAGGCTCCAAACAACAAGAGAAAACAGAGAAGCGATACACATTTGATTAAACACTTGAAAACTCGTGCGATGCCACCACGTCACTTCCCTGTAGCTAGATAACTAAGCTCCTTTGCTGACAACGCCAAGGACGGGCTGCTGACACAGGCGTCATTTGACCATGCGATTTGTGCGGCCTCAATAATTTCACGGGTTATCTTGTCCCGATGCCTATTTAACACTTTTGTTTTGTGGAAATAAGGTTGGCAGTCGTTACTTTCGCAATCTCTGCAATGAATGCCGAGATGCCCTTTAACGGAGTTGAAAACATTATTATTGTGTTCTCTTAGGCGCTCATTAAGGCATCTGCCCGTCTGGCCGACGTACAGCTTGCCGCAAGATAGTGGGATGGAGTAGATAACACCATCTTTGCATGCAACAAATTGATTCTCATGTTTTATAGTGCACTTTTCTCGTAAAGATTCAGCGTTAACCAGCTTGCACAATTTCCCAAGCTTTTCGGGAGCCGAGAAGACAACTCTGACATTAGCACGGTGGCCTATCTTCTTTAGCCTTGATCTCAGACTCAGCTTCCGGCCAAATCACACCTGCTGGTCTTATGAACCACGTAGCAACAAGCCATTGCTTCCGTTTGCGTCGTCGCACTCTAAGCTCGTAAAACGCGCCGTGGCTAAGTCGTGCTATACAAATGCCTTAAACAAATCATGCCTTCATTCAGTAAAAGAAAGTTTCAACCGTCAAACCGATCGCCTTGTGAAGGCAGGATATCCCAAGCAACTGCTCGTGTCTGTTTCTGAATCGTTGCTTGCGTGTTTAGGCAAAACCAAAAAGAAGGAAACGGCCGAATCCGCCAAAGAAAAACAAAAGACGACAGTCGTTCCCTACATCCACAAATTTTCCCACAGGCTAAAGAAGATAGGCCACCGAGCTAATGTCAGAGTTGTCTTCTCGGCTCCTGAAAAGCTTGGGAAATTGTGCAAGCTGGTTAACGCTGAATCTTTACGAGAAAAGTGCACTATAAAACATGAGAATCAATTTGTTACATGCAAAGATGGTGTTATCTACTCCATCCCACTATCTTGCGGCAAGCTGTACGTCGGCCAGACGGGCAGATGCCTTAATGAGCGCCTAAGAGAACACAATAATAATGTTTTCAACTCCGTTAAAGGGCATCTCGGCATTCATTGCAGAGATTGCGAAAGTAACGACTGCCAACCTTATTTCCACAAAACAAAAGTGTTAAATAGGCATCGGGACAAGATAACCCGTGAAATTATTGAGGCCGCACAAATCGCATGGTCAAATGACGCCTGTGTCAGCAGCCCGTCCTTGGCGTTGTCAGCAAAGGAGCTTAGTTATCTAGCTACAGGGAAGTGACGTGGTGGCATCGCACGAGTTTTCAAGTGTTTAATCAAATGTGTATCGCTTCTCTGTTTTCTCGTGTTGTTTGGAGCCTGATATATATATTACCACGTTCCGAGCAATAAACTTCAGTTGCAAGTCAGCGCCTGTCCGTGTTGTCTTCCTTCCGTCCTTGTCGAAGTCACGCTGTTCTTCAGAAAATGTCATACCAACTCGCCCAAGCATCAGTTCTAACAACCTTCATTTCTAGTACATCGGGCCCTATTAACTGTTTGTCTGTCCATCCTTGTGTTCTTGTCACCTACGTCGCCATCGCCCTGTGCCAAGCTCGAACCCTTGCCTTCGTCGTAAGGGAAAGGCGCTTTCCAAGACAAATTCTGCAGTTGTTTGGGGGTTTCCAGTCATCGCAAGGTCACTGCTCACGAATCTGCCAGATCCTGAAATCTGAATGGAATAGACAAGCTCGGTTTTACCGGCACTGCATTTATCTCCACCTTCACAACGTTTGGGCCCCGGCCCAAGCAAGGAGAAAATGGAAAGAATACTCTGACCTGGCCAACTCTACTGCTGACTTCCTTTGGCAGCAGACACTTCTTCAGCTCCGAGCCTCACAGCCGGAAAAGAAGCGCAAGGCGGAAAACGTCATCCACACCTCAGGGAACGTTTCACTGCCCACCGATGTGCGTCGTGTCCTTTCCCAGGGACCGAAGTTCGCCACCGCACCCAGAAGGTCACGAGCAGAACTGCTGGGCATGGTGAGACAAGTATCCAGTTTGGCACCCGTGGCCGAATCAGACAGGTGTGTGTCCGAAGGGGTCGATGCATTGCTACGGTGTAAGGCTCATGTGAATTCTGTTCCTGTCCGGAGAACTGTGTCCTACTTGAAAGAACATTCGCTGCGTTTGCTTATGGCTGACAAAGAAGGAGGTTTCCTAGTGATCCCGTCGCATCTTTATGCAACTAAGGGTCGCGAAGCCGTTCTGTCGTGCTTTAGCGTTGAAAAGAAGGTCTCCTTGGCTAAAGTCAAGGCTAAAGCCAGGAAACTATGTGAAAAGCATAACCTTTATGCCTTGAAAAATTCTATCGACAAATGTAAACGACTCAGTCTGCAGCTATTCTTCAGTGCAAAGACGCACAAACCGGAATGTCCCTTCCGGGTTATAGTATCCGAAAACGGCACATGGCAAAAAACTGTAGCTGTATTTCTTAAGAAGATTTTAAATTCATTGACCATAGACGATCCATTTCTGGTGAAAAAGTCACAGGATGTAATCCAGGTTTTGAAAACCCAAAAGAACAAAAATCTCATGGCTTGCTTATTTGACGTCAAAGATCTTTATTATTCACTGCCGCATGACGAGCTGTTTTCGTGCATCGAAGAGTGTATTGACAGGTACGGAGTTGTCGCCTTCCAAAACGAGGCAGGCCTCTCCGTTGCTGGCTTCTTAGAATTACTACAAGTGTATATAAAATCAACTTATGCGACATGGGATGGTGAACTTTACCTGCAGAAAAAAGGAGTGTGCATTGGCTCATGTGTAGCGCCCGTGCTCAGTGATCTATTACTCGCAAAAGAAGACAGAATGCTCCAACGACTATTAGAAGGATCGAAATGTTTGCAGTGTTTTCGGTTTGTTGATGACTTTCTTGTTTTGTTAAATACCGATGACAAAGAGTTTGATTCCGTCATGCACCAGGTTCAAGATATCTTTGTTCAGTGCCTTCACCCGCTCACGTTGACTCATGAAGTACCTCAAGATAACGAGATAAGATTTCTTGATCTCAGACTCAGCTTCCGGCCAAATCACACCTGCTGGTCTTATGAACCACGTAGCAACAAGCCATTGCTTCCGTTTGCGTCGTCGCACTCTAAGCTCGTAAAACGCGCCGTGGCTAAGTCGTGCTATACAAATGCCTTAAACAAATCATGCCTTCATTCAGTAAAAGAAAGTTTCAACCGTCAAACCGATCGCCTTGTGAAGGCAGGATATCCCAAGCAACTGCTCGTGTCTGTTTCTGAATCGTTGCTTGCGTGTTTAGGCAAAACCAAAAAGAAGGAAACGGCCGAATCCGCCAAAGAAAAACAAAAGACGACAGTCGTTCCCTACATCCACAAATTTTCCCACAGGCTAAAGAAGATAGGCCACCGAGCTAATGTCAGAGTTGTCTTCTCGGCTCCCGAAAAGCTTGGGAAATTGTGCAAGCTGGTTAACGCTGAATCTTTACGAGAAAAGTGCACTATAAAACATGAGAATCAATTTGTTGCATGCAAAGATGGTGTTATCTACTCCATCCCACTATCTTGCGGCAAGCTGTACGTCGGCCAGACGGGCAGATGCCTTAATGAGCGCCTAAGAGAACACAATAATAATGTTTTCAACTCCGTTAAAGGGCACCTCGGCATTCATTGCAGAGATTGCGAAAGTAACGACTGCCAACCTTATTTCCACAAAACAAAAGTGTTAAATAGGCATCGGGACAAGATAACCCGTGAAATTATTGAGGCCGCACAAATCGCATGGTCAAATGACGCCTGTGTCAGCAGCCCGTCCTTGGCGTTGTCAGCAAAGGAGCTTAGTTATCTAGCTACAGGGAAGTGACGTGGTGGCATCGCACGAGTTTTCAAGTGTTTAATCAAATGTGTATCGCTTCTCTGTTTTCTCTTGTTGTTTGGAGCCTGATATATATATTACCACGTTCCGAGCAATAAACTTCAGTTGCAAGTCAGCGCCTGTCCGTGTTGTCTTCCTTCCGTCCTTGTCGAAGTCGCGGTGTTCTTCAGAAAAATTCAACCCTCTGGTCGTCTCTTCTCCCTGAGTCGCCCGGATGGCGACTTCTTCACGTGAGGGAAATGTAAAGAAGACAAAGAACGAAAAACGCTGCGGCATCATCATCACCATCGCTTGTCTCCGGCGCCCACCTCTCGTGCTGAAGCTGTGCCCTGCGGCTGGCAATTCGATCCTGCTGTGCCCGAATTACTGGCAGCGCTAGACGTTCACAGCACTGTTAAATCCACATTTCACGTGCCATACCTTACCTTACCTTACCTTACCTTACCTTCCCTTACCTTATCTTACCATGTCACACCATACCATATCATACTATACAACATAACTACCATACCATACCATACCATACCATACCATACCATACCATACCATACCATACCATACCATACCATACCGTACCGTACCATACCGTACCATACCATACCATACCATACCATACCATACTATACCATACCTCGAAATTTGAGTCTTTTCAGTGATCAAACACATTGATAAGAAGGAATTTTGACCACCTGGTGTTTTGTACCATATATTGACATCCAACAGTACAAGAACGACTTCTGCAGCACTTTAGAAGTGAAGCAAAATTTTATACAGTTTTTTGAACTATACAAGATGAAGTAAACTACCCTTTGCCGTGCTAATGCCACTATCCTCTTCAATATTGGAGCGACGTCCTGTGGCGTGTACAGCCTAGATCCGGGTAGGTGGCCGTCATGTTATGCAGTGGCCTGAGTTTTGTACAAACAGTGCGCAGCTATTGCTGACGGCTTCATATGTTATTGCCCTTACCAAATGCACTGTCCACTGACCCACTGTGAATTCTGCACTATCGCGTTAGGCCATTGTGTCAATCAAAGAAGCCATTGAACGCAGCATGAAAGTAAAAAAAATGAACACTTAGTGCGCTATCCAGTTGTGAGCAAGACACATGGGAGATTGGTTGATAACAACAAACGCGTTTTGTGCTCGTTTCGTTGTTGTCCCAATCTTGTTGCTGCAGGCATATGCGATAACGCCACTGCCACTTAAAAGTCTTCGCCACCAATATCAATGTGCCGGATTCGCACGAAAATGAAGCGGTACACCATTATTAGGCTAGACGAAAAGGATAAAGAGTAATGAATAGATTTAGCGAATGCTCGCACTAGGTTTACCACACTAATATCAACTGCGAAGCCTTAATGGGGGACAAACTCTGTGGCAATCCAGTGGCAACAGCGGCTGTTGTGAGCATTGCTGTCAAGTTCAAGACCACTTCGTGAGCAGTGTAGTAGCGCGCTGCTTCAAAACGGCAATAGAGAGATGATGCGGAGTATAGCAAAACTCTTCGGCTAGATATAATTCAAATAGACTTTCGCAGTATTTATGATACCTGTTTTTTGATCTTCCTGTTCAGTCTAATATTTTAGCCTCGTATTTAGCCTCCTGTTTGAGGAGGTTCATAAAACAGAGAAGTTGGAAGCATTTCGTCCTAAAACATTATCCATTACCCACTAGGCTGGAAAGACATTCGTGAGAACAATTCATTTGACACCGCTCGTAGACTTTCGTCCTTTGTAGCATTAGTGACGTCTCACCCGACTCCTTTTACGCCGCTTTTGCTCCTCCACGTCAGTTTTCGAAAACATATTGTAAATGAGAGCTCAACTCATTTTTTTCAGATACGCACTGACCTTGCTTTTAGAAAAACGCAACACACAGATGGTTGTCAAGCACTCTTGGAGGATGACCGCATCAGTAGGCATTTTATCAGTGCTTTTTTAGCAGTACAGTAATATTTATGCGAAAAAGCGTCCCTGTGTGCGCGCGCATGAGCGGGTGGTTCTGCTGCACCCATCCTACGGAAGCCCCTTGCGAAGAGGATGGTTTCGGATACGTAATTATACTCTGCACTCACCCTCACATTTAGGAGACTCTACCCTCACGTCTATTACTTCACCAGAAGGCCAAGCAGAAACGCAAACCTGACAAAAGAGGAAAGACGGAAAAGAGGACTGTATTTGTGAAAGCGGTGACATATTTCCATATTTTGTTTTCATTGCTATAATACTATCACAACCTATATATAGACGATGCAGACTGACGCGGGCGATTGGTGTAGACGACGATGTTGTGGAACTGCGCTCAGTCTCGTGATCACCTGACTGGCTATTCACGTTCCTCGGTTCCAGATTGGCTTTTGTGTAAGGTTACGTTACAATATTATCACTTAATCATTGCAGGCTATCGTATGGTTGCCCGTCAATATCCCTACTCCCTATAATAGTTAGTCACGTGGTTAATAATCCATTAGAAAATATCACCGCCAGGCACGCGAGTAAACAATGAGTGGTTTGTTATAGCTCGATAGTTGGGTGGAGATGGAGTGTAGCCATCGGTCCCGGATTTCATGAATGGCAACTACCCGGAGAAAGCGCCGGACTAAGCACTGCTGCTTATTTTCTCGATGGGCCGATCAGACAGCTCGTAGAAGTTGGAAGTATGGGTTTAGACAAAACGGTTTACTGTTTTGCTGGCAACGCTATATTACACCTGCGTGAGAAGAGAAAATTCTGAAGTTTCATTAACCGACGCAGCTGTTCTTCGTATGAGTTAACCCCGTCGTGGCAGCCTATTATTGCTTGGTTTCTGTCAGTCAGCATCAACCGCCTTTGGAAAAATGTTTGTTGCAAAACTATCGAGTGAATGAATTGCTTCTTAGGAGGTTGGCGTACGAGACAATGACGGCGGTGCGTCATTTTAGCAACATGCATGTGTCAATGTGGCTGTCCCTTATGGTGTCGCTAGATGGCAATTTTTCCGAGCTGTGTCACTGCCTTAGCGTTGCATACCACTTTTGCTCACTACTGTACATTGAAGAGCGCTAGAAGCACGGGTTTAGTATATATATATTGCGTGTAAAACTAAAAAAAAATAGCTCTTAGCCTGCGATAACAGTAGGTTAAACTTCTGTGAGAACATACAAAAAGCTTTTCGTGTAAGCGTTCTACATAAGTTCAAGTGAGGTGCAGGCTTGTTATATTGCCGATTTTTTCCCCACGTAGAAAGCAGTGCAAGTGCGAATAAGGTCCTGACGCGACTTCACTTTGGGGACCGGTACATACGCACAATCACAAGCCCACGCACGACCTCCCGAGTACTATTCAGAGCTTGCTTAGAGAAAGTAGTCAGAGACTTTGAATAGGAGCAGTTAGACATAAGAGTAGATGGAAAATATCTCAATAGTCTACGATTCGCTGAAGACATGGCCTTGGTATGTAACTCAAGGGATGAACTGCTAGTGATTGATGTCCTAGACAGCAAAAGCAGACAGGTAGGCTTGAACATCAATGTGCAGAATACAAAAGTAATGTTCAACAGCCTCGGGAAAGGACAACTGTTTACATTAGGTAGCGAAGCACTGAAAGCTGTAGACGAATATCTTTGCTCAGGACAGGTAGTAACCGCAGATCCGGACCATTATAGGGAAATAACGAGGAGAATATGATTGGGATGGAACGCATTTGGTAAGTAAACGCAGATTATCACTAGCAGCTTACCGGCATCGCTCAAGAGCAAAATAAAAAAAATTACATCTTACCTGTACTCTCCTAAGGGTCTGTAACGTGGAGGCTAACGAAGAAAGTTCTACTTAAGTTGAGGGCGACGCAAAGGGATGTCGAACGAACAATGGTACGGGTAACGTTAAGAGAGAGGAAGCGTGCAGAGTGGGTCAGAGAAATAACTCAAGTTACTGACATTTTAGTGAAAATTAAGAAGAAGAAATGGGCATGGGCAGGACATGTAGTCCAAAGAAAGGTTGACAGACGGTGGCTTAGGGTAACAAACTGGATTTCAAAGGAAGGAAAGCGTAGCAGGGGGCGGCAGAAAGTTTGGTGGGCGGATGAGGTCAAGAAGTTCGCAGCAGTCAAGTGGATGCAGCTAGCACAGGACCGTGTTAATTGAAGGAATATAGGAGAGGCCCTCTTCTTGCAGTGGGTTTAGTTAGACTGATGATGATGATGACACATTCGCATGAGAATCTGAATGTATCAATGGCGCGAGCAGTATGAGCAGATTTGAAGCTGATTTCTTCGGTGAACTACTCGCATTAGGAAAACAATGAGTGCAAGTTGATTCACGTTTTTTTTTTTCAGGATATTTTACTTCAATTAAAAATAAAATTGCTGGGTCTCTCTATCTATGCGAATGTATCTCCATCAGCCATATACGACTTTATTCTCGAGCTAAGGAGTCTTTAACTTATAAGCTAATGTGCCTAAAATTAGGCCTTTAAAATCACACATAAAAAGATTTTGTGATCTGTTCGGGTCAATGCCGTACCAGAGCAGCTTGTTGGATCGAAGAGCAAAATAAAATAGCCTTGTCACTCCGTTGTTTGCCTGCAAGATCGTCTGCAGAATGTATATATACGTGTGTGTATTTTATATGTACAAATATACAGACATATTTCAAAAATATTTCAGTAAAATACAACATTTTGACAAATGAAATGTGTATCGCTTTCTGTCTTTTGTATATTTGCCTTCATTTTTAGGTTACAAAACTTCGTTTTAATTGCCACTTTTGTTTGTGTCACAAGAACCCGTTGTTCTGTCGAAACCAACTGAATTTAGTTTGTCCCAGGTGTCCATTGAAAATGCTGAATGCAGTTTATATTTGCAAACCCTAACAGTTGCAAGCACTTACGCAGCGACTTAGCTCCTCTTTTCTTTCAAGGCTACTTCTTGGCTTATTTGACGACTTCATCTTCAGAATTTCACTGATCTTGTTCGGCCATAACGACAGCGATAACATTCATATCTCATTGAACGTGCAGAGCACGCAGACATTTAATACGTGGCAATGACTGATTGCAGCATCGTTGTTTCGAAGCAGAGAGCGTCCTTTTTTATGGTTCTTAAAGATATTGGTCTCAATCGTCTTGGCAGGCGATTCCAGATGAAGCTGATGAAACAATGAAGCCAAAGAAAATGATCGCGCACACTCATGAACACTAGGGGTGTCACCTTGTGCTAATAATAGCAGTGTCTTGGCCAAATTTAAGGGATATTTTGGACTGTGTAACGGCAGTGCTATGACAGCCCAGGGTGCTCTTACATCTGCCAGCCCAGGATACAATAGTGTTAGTGACTTAACCTACAATTTTAGGTGTGCTCCCTCGTAAAGCATAGTTACAGAAGTGGCAGATTCAGGGCTTACGGTTCCTTGGGATGTACTCATTATAACAGGATGTGGCGTAAACTACGAAAAAATGTCATTGCGGACCGGGATATGCGGACTCAAGGAATTACATGGATATCTGCATTTAAAAGGCAGACACTTGCGATATCCGGTAAGGTGAATCACAGGGACTGTTGCGTGGCCCTTCAACGGCCGTTGCAGTTGTGACAGTCGGGGTCCTGAAGACTGAACGTTGAAAAACGTAGATCACTGCAGAAACTGCATTGTGAGAATACAAAATCATTGGCTTTGACGCGACGTTGGTGGCTCATATGTTGACGCCTTTACCTATCTTATATAAACACCTTATACACATAACGCCAAAACATCATCAGCATACAATATTTTCCTCAAAATGAAAAAAAGGACAGGCTTGATGAGTTGGAATGTAGTGAAAGGCTCTATATTTAGGACAAAGTTTTTAACAGCTCTCCCACAACAGCTCATACAATTCACATGCTTCAGAAAGCATAGGGGGCGGCCGTCTTCTCTGCCACGAAAAATCATTTTAATAGCCTTATAAACCTTTTTAAGCACATTTGATGAGCAGGAACGCAAACCATAAAAGGTAACTAGAACTGAGAACCATTATCGTACTTAATAAAAGACGAGGTGTCATGTGTTTAGGCCAGAGATTGTCATACCATGCTACAAAAGTAAAAACAAGGAATTAACGCCTTGGCAAAAGATGATGCGTTTCGCAAAAATACAAATATGGTCAGCCTAAATTAAATGATAAAGTCGGGGCTCCTTCATCAAGATGCCGATTGTTTGTCTCGCTATCCTGTAGAGCCCCCTGATCTCGGTGACACAGAGGCGATTCCCTGTGTCTTCGCTCTCTACAATCTCGCCAACATAGCAGGCGAGCAGTTCAACGACCCATCTTTAAGATCCATCATTGAAGGCCTGACATCTGGAAGAACAGATTTTTCTCTGCAACTTTTTGTTGTACAGGATGACGTCCTCTACCGCCGTAACTTTGATAATCACAGTTCTCTCCTCCTGTTGGTGATTCCCAAAAGGTCTGCTGTTCTGTTATTAAAAAACTCCACGACTTTCCCACAGCTGGCCATCTCGGTGTGTCTCGCACTTACTACCGCGTACGGCGTCGTTTGTTTTTGGCCGGGACTATACCGCAGTATCCGGCAGTACATCGCTGCCTGCAACAGGTGTCAGCGTAGAAAAAAACCATCGCAGCCACCAGCTGACCTTCTCCAACCCATTGACGTGCCCCTGGAACCATTTGATCGTGTTGCGCATGACCTCCTTGGCCCCTTCACGATGTCACGGTCGGGTCACAAATGGATCGCCGCGGCAACCGATTATGCAACGCGCTGAGCCATCACACGCACTTTACCAACGAGCGGCGCAATGGATGTCGCTGACTTTCTTCTCCACAGCGTCAATGTCCATCACGGCGCTCCTCGTCAATTAATAACCGACTGCAATCACTACTTTTTGTCTTGAGTTATTGAAGATATCCTGCGCTCATGTTCTACGAAGCAGAAGCTCGAAACCGCGTACCAACCCCAAACCAGCGGCCTTACCGAACGCTTCAACCGCACACTTACGGACATGTTCTCTGTGTATGTATCACCTGATCACCACGACTGTGACCTCACGCCGCCATATGCGAAATTTGCTTACAGTTCTTCCAAGCACGACACGGCGAGTTATTCGCCCTTCTTCCTGCTCTTTGGCAGGCACCCCGCTTTACCTTTGAACCCGCTGTTTCCGCCTGCTGGCCGCCCCATAACTACCTACGCACGTGACGCCATTGCGCAAGCGACTGAAGCGCGCCAAGTAGCCCGTAGTCGGCTCCTCGCCTCTCCGACTTCTCAGAAGTCTACCTACCATAGACGACATCGCCACATAACCTATGACCCAGGGTCCTTAGTTCTTTTACGGTATCCTGCACGCCGCATTGGCGGAGAAACTTTTGCCCCCCTATAGTGGCCCTTATCGGGTGGTGTCCCAAGTCACTGATGTGACGTATGAACTTTCCCTTCTTGTGCCAGCGTCCTCCTCTTCTCGCACCACTACTGACATCGTCCATGTTTCGTGCCGGAACCCATACGAACTCATGACTTCTTTGCCAGTTTAGCACCGGGACGACGCTTACACCGCCGGGGGGTGATGCTACGCGATGACGGCGACGAAGTGTTTCCTTCTCTTGCCTCGCGGAAGAGACAAGGTGACGACGAAGAAGTGGGATTGGTTCTGTGTTGCTGCTCCGTGCTATGCCAGTTGAGGATGTTGTAAATATACTGTAAACGCATCGAGTTTCCATGTTACAATATATGAGATCAAAGTGTTCATTAGTGCACGGATTAAACTTTATCGTGGGCATGTATAACGGTTGAACGTTAACAAATAGGCTTCCTATCATATAAATATTGTTTGTTGATATGAAGTGCGACTTGTTTGCTCGCGCTTGCGGTATACCACCTGTTCGTGAAATGTGGGCTCCGACTGATGTTTGCAAACACCGACAAAAGGTAGAATATATTGCATACTGAAAGAGTTGGGCTAGTAAATGGATTATTATATGGGCGTATCAATTAGTCTAGAAAAGGCACAGCCGAAATATTTTTTGCATACAAAGGTACCATGCACTTCACCGAACCATTCGTTCCGCTTGTGGACGCTGTGTTGGCCATCGCGAGATGCGTAGAACAAGTTTGGCGTGAGGGGAAATTGACGTTCGGTGATTTCACGAACAGCCAGTCGTGAAAGGTTCACAGAAACGTGAAGGCCCAGGCTTGCACTCAAGATTGCCTCATTTGGCAGTCCAGAGCAGTGGTTTCGCTGTAGCACCTATAAATGGGGCTACAGCCTTCTCAAAATGGCGGCCTTCAATGTGCACCCTCCGTGTTCTTGTCTATGGTTTGCTGCATCTATGTAAAAAAACTGAATCGTTGCTGTATTTTGTGCCATTTTGGGAGAACATATTAAAGGATGGGTTAAAAAGGAAGGCTACAGTTTCTCTGTTCGTTCTTTCCAAAGGCTTACAGCATACAAGGATATGCCTTGTGTTGTCATCGGCTTCAAGCGTTTCTGCTAGCAACAGTGGCAAACAAAAAGCAACACAATTTGTTGTTCCATCTTGATACCCAAAAGTAGGAATCGCCGCGCTCGTGTCGCATCTTTCCAAGCGTTGCTTGTTTGGCAGAGTAAATTCAGGTGGTACAATCTATTGAAATACTTCTGTAGGAGGTGTTTAAATACAAAATGTTCACTTTTCTTCCACACAGTGACCCCAGCCATCAAGGACTCAAACAAGTCAGCTTACGAAGCGCTCCTTTTATAGTTCCTTAAATGCTGCTGTCAAGAACGATTTTTTTCTGATGTTAAACATATATAATACTTGTTTGTAATACAGGTCCATACAAAACCTGCTTGTGCGTGATACCTGCAAAAACCACACAGATATCCGTTTCATAGGAAACAAAAATTTAATGAAATAACAGGCTGTAAAGTATATGCCTTGAAAATTCAAATTTTGATGTATAGCGTGGTACGAGGGCAAGCATTAAGAGGACGCTCAAGCTTTGTCTTAGAAGTAGACATGATGGCTCCTTTAACGGTGCCTTTCAGGTATGCGGTTAGTGTTTAAAATTTTATTTATGTTGGTTTGCAAAAACGGAAAGTGCAGTTTCTGTCTTACTTCTCGATGGGCACCTACACTTACAATTAGCGCGATACAGATGGAGGTACACGTGTCATATCGTTTCGAATCCCTGTCGCAAACCAGCCTCTAACTAGCCTCCAACTAACAGTGGCTAGGGCGCTTGACTGCTATGTCCAAGAATGCCGGACCGAATCCCAGCCGCGGCGGCCTTTTTTCGATGGAGGCGTAAAGCAAAATGCACGTATACTGGCGATGTCAGTGCACGTTGATGAAACCCAGTTGGTTGAAATTTCCGAAGCCCTCAACAACGGCGTCTCTCATAGCCTCAGTTGCTTTGGGACGTTAAACCCCATCAACCAAAGTAGATTAATACTAAATGGGCAGCCCAATGATATGTCATCGGCCTGGACACTGCACAAAATTATTGGGTCGCAATTCATGATGCGAAATCACATGCACATTTTTCGGGACTATATGCGGATCATCCTTGAAACCCTTATCTCGAACCACAGTACGGCGGCAACGTTACGGCCAAACGAGTCCAGTATACTATCGCGTAATAGGGAATTTATAAGAAACGTGCTGAGCTTCCTCAAATTGCCAGCGCCTTATGCGATGCAGCGGCACTATGGAGCACTTCACGATTTTTATGTAATTTTAAGGATTGAAATAAAGCGCGTCTATTAGATAATCACTATCTTTCCGCATAGGAGGCAGGAGACAGTATCGCCATCTGCAGTGCAGCTTGGTGAATCAATGCGCCCTTGATGGTTGCAGCTAAACCCGGTCGAGATTCTTGGCAGAATAAAATAATTTGCCTGTTTTTTTACCGCTTCTTGCGCTTTTGTTAGTAGGGCTTTTGCAACGACTTTACCCAATCAGGGGAACAGCGAGACAGAGTGATGGCAGCAGAGGATTGGCGTTCACTGAAGGATCAGAGTCCTTACACACGTGGTGCTAGAAGAAGAGAGCGCAACAACGGATATGTAAGGCATAATAGTATAATGATAGATTGGGCAAAAGGCTGCCTACCGAACACCACTTTCCTGTGGTGGCTACAATGTGGGTCAGACGGGTCGTTGTATAAACATCTGCCTTGCAGAACACAACAATTCGCCGAGATTGGCACGGAAGCGAATCTTCTCATTCATTGTCGGCAAAAACATCACACGTGCAAAAGTTTGTTTGATCACAAGTCAATTATTTTCATGCATAGCCACCGGACTGTAAGAGAGGTGGTGGAGGCTTACCATATTCCCAAGGGTTGTTCAGCCTGCATCAGCCAACCATCATTATCACTTGGCAGCCATGAACTGAGGTTTTTGAAGGATGCACTTTGCGCAAACTTAGGTATTAATCTGTGTTGATAAGGCAAGTCTGCAAGTTCGCCTTGGCAGAAGGGGTTAAAATATATGCAAGCATGTAATAAAGTTTAGTTGAAAGCCAGCGCTCGTCTCGTCTTTTCTTCATTTCGTTCCCTTTTTATTGCTGTTTTAATACAAATCACCAGGATCATATCAAGCACTAATAAAATGTTGCTTGCCTTAAAAAATTATGCTAGTGTTTATTTCGGCACTGTACTTCTCTGTGTGTGCCATCATTTTTGTTTCGTTGTTTTTTTCTGCAGGCAGATACAACATCCGCAAGCTCAACGAAGCAGCATGGGACATGTACCAGCGCTACGGACCAGTGGTTGCCGAACAGCTTCCCGGACGGAGAGTACTGGTACACCTGTTCAGCGCCGACGACATCCGCACGCTGTACCAGGAAGAAGGAAGGACGCCCTACCGCATGGGAGCGCTGCCCTTCAAGCTTTACCACGTCAACAGGCAGCAATACTTTGCGAACGCTGGCATTCTGAATGCGTGAGATGGGCACCTCATTTTCTACTTCATCCGACTTGGGCAGAGGAAAAGCGGGAGATGACGGTATATCTGGACTAGGTTTGAGTAATCAGAGCTATACACCTTAATGAAAGCAGGCATTTGGAGATCATCGACGAAACTAGATTCGTGAAAAGCAGAACTTGTGCCCGGATACAAATATATAGCAAATCAACTTGGTGATACAATAAATCAAATCACAGCTTTTTCTTTGCTTTTGCAGTCTAACAATACAGAGGCAAGAGGTGTGGGAAAATGTTGCCGCTGAGCAGCTGGACTAGGCTACAATCCCAATTACCCGCAGAGCTGTTGTAGAACATTTTACGCAATTAAAATATACATGAAGGAAACACATAAGAATACAAGAAACGAAACTATGTACACAAAGGTAAGCTTAAACGATGTTATCAAAATACACATTGTTCAGTGCTCGATGTGCACAAGAAAATTAATTGAGGATAATCAAGATACCCCCATATAGAAAAGCTGGAACATTGAGATCAAATTCTTTTTTTCGTTTTGGTGTGAGCCCTATTAGTTCCTCGCCATGGTTTGTTGAATAGCCTGACTGATTTTCTTGGTTCGGCAGTCTTCTTGAAATTTACTATACTGTTATTGATTTCTGCTTTTAAAGTTACACTAATTAAGATGACAGTTATAAATGACATGCACTTTATTTATTGCAGAGCGCCTAAATAAAGGGGCACTCGGATGTTTTTGGTAGAACAATATATAAATGTATGTTGGACATACCTTGTTTAGATTTGTTTTTTTTTAAGGCATGATTTTGAGATACCTGTTTCTAAAATGCCTAACATTTGAAATTAACTCTCCGAAAAAAAAAACCGCTCCAAATAATTTCATCATGCAGTCGATAACCGGCGGAGCAGGCATAATTATTTAATTTAGTGGTCAACGTCTTGTAATTGTGTAATCATTGCAGAAAACATAGAAACGAGAAAACTAAACTCACCTCAGCTGTTCATTTAGTAATGTATCATTACGCCCCTTAAATGAGGTACTGAGAGATTCAAAACGAAAATATAGTAACACGTCAGTCCGAAAGGACGAGCCTGATTTCTAGGCACCCTTATATCTAACCATTTATAAATCGAAAAAAAAACAATGTATAAATCTAATATTTTATATAACCTAATTTATTCAAAGGAACACGAACATAGTCATAAAAGTATTTCAAAGCGTTTTGTCTAATAGCCGGTTACAATATCATTGAGTTCACACCGCGAAAGGCAGTTTTCACTTGTTGAATTGCACATTTATGAAGAATAATCTCGCTGTTTCTGAACGAAATATATATCTAAGTGTTTGTTTTGCACTTTCCTAATCGCAATAGTTGTTAATACCAAATTTTTCATATTAGAATGGAATATAGTTTCCTGTGTGCCGCCAACTGCCAGTCAAGAAAAAAATGCGCATCTTCATCGCAATAGGTATGGAAATTGGGAGGAGAAACACAAGAGAAACACTCACCGTGTGTGTCAGCACCGAAGCGGCGAGTAATCGAAGAAAACTTATTTATCGCGCTATTTTTAAAAAACTTATTCTGCTGTATATAGCCCCTCCTGAAAGTACATCATTAGCAATGGACACTTTAGTTAGACCAATTCTCGAGTAGACTCAAGTTGTTTCATTTATTTACACGAATCAAAATAGAACCATACTGGAAGCCCTTAAATGTCAAAAATTCAGGTTTTTGATAAGGATGTGGAAAACTGATTGACCACCTCAATTATTGAAGTTTGATTCATCATCATCATCAGCCTGACTATACCCACTGCAGGGCGAAGGCCTCTCCCATATTTCTCCAATTAACCCGGTTCTGTGCTAGCTGCATCCACTTGACCCCTGCGAACGTCTTAACTTCATCCGCCCATCTAATTTTCTGCCGCCCCCTGCTACGCTTTAATTTCCTTGGAATCTAGTTTGTTACCCTAAGCGACCATCGGTTAGCCTCTCTTCTCACTGCATGTCCTGCCCATGCCCATTTCTTCTTCCTAATTTCCACTAGAATGTCGGTAACTTGAGATATTTCTCTGACCCACATATGAACAATACAAACTCATGCTAACCCGAGCGACGTAAGCTAATTATCTAAAACGCATCATTCCTCCCGAACCTCCCAATCTAGACAACATTAAATATAGTTTCTTTCAAATCAGATCAAAGCTTCATATACATTTTGATAGTATTGGCAGTCATCGTTTCCATACTCACTGCCTGAAATACAAAGTATAGGCTCTTGCAACTGCAAATCGCTTTTCTTTCTCATTACTGTGCTATTTCTGTGCTGTTTGTTCCGCGTTATATTATAGCTCTGTAGTGCTGATTAGCGATCTCCAGCTCCTCTGTCTTAGATTTGACATCTGCTGTCTGTTAACTATTCGCCGAATAATAAACTGACGCTTGAAGACCTTATCATACTTTCATGTTACGATTCCGCATCGAATTAGCAGCTGTCGAAATAAATTTTGGGAGCCTTTGCTTATTAAAATGTCATGCGGCTGACCAGGAACCGTAACTACCTTCAAAGAGTACCCAAAATAGCGAAAGGGTAACAAATATAATGTAGTAGAAAATATCACTAAGGTTGCTATTTAATCTATTTTTCACATACTCTCTGATGGTAATCATCATGTCCATTACGATGGCGGTATATTCCACTTTCTTAGTTGTGAAAATACAATTTAAACCTATTAATGAACCCCGTGAAAGGCCTGAGCCCGTATTCCGAGTTAGCGTCGCTATCAGTGTGTCGCTATCGCACGTGACCGCGAGTCATATGATTGGTCGAAACGCCAGAACCATGTGTTGCCACTACTAACCCAAATAGATGGCAGCATCATGTTCCGTCATTTGCACCAATCAGATGACTCGATGTCGGGGAGATAGCGACACTTTCGATAACGACGAAAACTCGGAATACGGGCCCTGGTAAAAGCAGATACATTACTTTCCTGCATGTTCACTTATCACAATTCGAATCGCTTCATCTGCAGGCAAGGCGAGGTCTGGAGACAAATACGTGCCAGTGTTCAGCCTTGCACCATACGTCCTCGGACGATCCAGGCCTACGCTGAGAGCATGGGGCAGATAGCGGACGATGCTTTAAAACTGATCGAAGCCAACCGGGACGAGAATGGGGAAGTGCCTGACTGCTACACCATCATGCAACGATGGGCCCTTGAGTGTGAGTACATCGCAGTCAGTGTTGTCACTTGATGCAATGCCAACTTTTACCATTCCTAATTCGTACCCCAGGGTTTCAATCAAATTAATCGAGTGCGCATGCCAACCATGTCTTAATATAGGTACTGCGAATCATTTGTTCGCGCATAAATTTACAATAAAAGGGGGATGCGGTTTTTCATCTCCAGCATACAGATTGACATATGGTAAGGGGCCAAAGCCATGAGTGTCCATGGTGGCGAGCGTGCAACATCTGATTGTTTATGGCAGCATTGATAAAAGCAAATTATTGAAAAAGTTGAGCTGCAGCCGCTCACAATAACAATTTTTTCAATTATGCGATGGGCAATAAATACGCCCGCACGCGAAGCCGTGCTAATCGGACGCATGTTACTGGGCGTTAGTAATTGCGGTAATCTGGAATCAAGGACTCTTTAATAATTGAATCTAGTGGTTTGCGTTGGCAAAATTTATGGCTGAAGGTGGCAGACAAGTGAATGCGTGCTGGTACTTGTTGCTCAGAGACACACGCAGAGCAGAGCCAATTTCGCTCTAGTGTGTTGCGTTGTTTTATTCATTGTTATTTTATCTTTGAACATCATCAGGACAAATAATAGGAAACTAGCAATACTTTGTATTCAGCCCAGCTCAGAAACAGCCAAAATCAACTACTGCATCCCTACTTTAGTCGCACGTTTCTACACATGCGATAATCAACGTGGGATCTTTTAGCAGAATTGAAATTGGAGACCAGGTCTGGTACGTGGAAACCCGAAACATGCTGCCTTAAGCAACGTTTTTGACTTGCGAGCCTCTATGCTTATTTAATCAGTAGTTTCTTCTTCGCAGTTACTAAACCATGTTCGTGCGGAGTCACCAAGATGCAGGCACTTTCTTTACAGTTGTTAGAAACTGGTTGCAAGGCTGAGTTCACATAACGAGGCGCCATATATCCTGACCATAGGTAGCGGGGAGAAAAGGGAGAACAATGCCTGCCTCTGCACCTTTTCAAATATTTAGAGACGGAGCTTTTGTTCAGTCTGGTTCAAAGTGGAATACCCAAGCTCAAGCTGAGGGTATAAAGTGTCCTTGTACGCATTTTTGTTTCGCTTGTGTAGAAAGTTGGTTTACCACGCATCTCCTCGAGCCTGAGTCTCTATAAACAATCCCTTCACTTCGGTTAACCTCACCGCGAAAAGCGTTTAAGACATATTTGCCGGTTCTGTCAGACTGACATTGGCGTGGTATGAAGGAGCGCAGTGAAGAAAAATGCACAGGGAAAGAACGAAGTAAAAAGCGCCACACTGATTTGACGGAATACAGTGATATCATGAATGGCGTAACATGACTTCACGCAGTCCATCATAAAGTGTCTAACGGCTCGAGCCTCGCGCCTTTCGATTGTAGGGGTAAAGTGCGTCTTTAGAGTTTGGCCCCAATTCCAATTGGTAAACCCCATCTGTGCAGGCAACGTGGTATGATCACACTTCTGTGCTCTCTACAGCTGTTAGTTCCCCATTTCTTTATAACGTTCACTGAGAAATATTCAGTTCTGCTAAAGTGCATCCAGAAATCAATTTTGGCGTCAGCAGTTGCTTCCGAGGTCAATGGGCTGGCGTAATTCACGCATTTAATTTCTCCCTGACGCTATGCATAAACTCGAAGCTCAGAGGTGGCTACGTATATGTCATTACTACATATATTGTTACGGTATGAGAGAGGGGGAAGTGCGGCGCTAGCGCGGGGGCAAGCGCGTGATAGGGAGAGCGGGATGAAGACAATGGAGCTGGTTTTTGGCGAGTGACGGTGCCTGTCTCTGTGACGGTGTCTGTGTGCTCTTAACTCGTATGCATGTGTCTTGTGTGTCATCCCTACCCCGCAATATTAAACACATACGATGATTATTTTAGTGTGCAGCCATGGGACGTTCCTGACGACATAGCAAGGGTTAGCAGTTGTTGTTACAGTGAACCGCACTGCACTGTGACTGCGACTGTGAATCAGGAGTCTTTTATTGCGTTAGCAATACCGCGCCTAGTTTCAGCCCGTCGCGTCGTCCGGGAAGGGTCACGTTTGACCATGAGCCGTTGCCGAGCCGAATACGGCTTTAACCAAGCCGTATGAACGTGTCCTAGCGGCCTATAGGGGTAACGTGAATGCCAGGGTCCTGGCAGGCTGATTCTGACATAATTGTCAAATGCGAAACGAGAGACCCAAGTATTGCTAACGTAATTCAATCCGGTTTAACCAGAGCTAAACCACAGTCAATTGTTTTATCTCTTTTGGTGACATTGGGGCCCATATAATAATGTTAAAACTATTTAAGCTTGCCTTTATGCTTCGCATCAAAGGGAATGTCACTACAGCAATCACGTTTGCGACCTTTTCCTGCAGACCCTCGTTAGCATACGTGCTCTTTGCTGCCTCGTAGCCAGTAATATTTTACTGGTGTCTATTTTATCCCACAATGACGCAGACATAAGCAGACATTCGTATGATACCACATTGTGAGAAAGAGTATTCCACATAGCTATGAAGTCCCGCTTTAATCAAGCTGTACCAACGTGTCTGAGTAGCCTAGGGGCGGTGAGTCTAACTGGTTTCAAGTGTCCTCGAGGGCTGGGTTCAAATGCTTGCTCATATTTGAAAACAGAAGCTTGAGTTGGCAGCGCTTGCCAACGAGTCCATGCCATGTAATCTTGTGACGTCACATACCTTGACAACCACTAAGTGCGCGGCGATGTAAGCTGCCGAATACCACCTGTTAGAGCCCGGTTATCGCTCACAGCACAGGAACTAGATTTTCAGCAGGACGGGAAATTAACACCTATAAAGTTAGAATTATACAGACGGCGAGTGCATTGCAATGCGCTTAAGTCCACTTTGTCAATGCAGGACCTGCAAAATTAATCTTTTTTTCTAGAAAAAAGACAGCTGGCGACCGCAAAAAAGAAAAACAAAAATAATTTACAGGATGTGGCGTTGGAGCTGCAGAATGCAGTAACACGGGGACTGCAATTCGCTCTCTTCTCAGTGTTTTTAAAGTGTTCTTTGCCATATAGTGCAGCGCAAGCGGCCTTAACGATAATGGACTTGAAAGGCGGCGCGTAAGTGTCGCTACGAAGGGCAGTGACCGCGCACTCTGTAATTGTTACTTTTGAAAAAAAACTTTGTGCAGCACGCTGACCATATTGCCTAGTGCGTAGCACGAAGCAAGAGCATTCTATTTCCTTTGGAAAGCGAGAAATTGTCGTAGATTGGCTCTGAAAGCACAGGGAGGTGTTTTGGTTATAGGTGCGGACATATATCGACATGAGTGTTCACCATTCATGGCCGCATCTGTGATTTTCTGCTTGACACTGTCTATGAAGCGGTTCGTCCTTTGTAAAGAGTCGCGAGGAAAAACAAAAGCGTTCATATGAAATAAACGTAATTATGATTTTCAGTTCTTCAGAGCCTCAAGATTACATTTTTGATTCCTGCTTGACGTGCCCTTACTGCCATTTACGTAGAAAGGTAATGCGATGCTAAGTATTTAGCGTTGGAGAAGTTATGACGACGTAATATTCTTCGTATTCAACTGTATTGACCTAATAGACAGCTATACTATCTTCTCATAGTTGACTTCCAGTCTTTGAAAAACCGTAATGCGGCTTTCAGTAGAACAAGAGATGCAAGGATTGGTTTGATCATTAAAATTTATTTGATACATCAAATAAATGCCAGATATATTTGCCATAAAAAAGCATAAATCAAGACAACAAAGCTGTGAATGACTTCGGAATAATAATAGCCGATGTGTTGGCGGTGGTGACTATATGATATCCTGGACGACATGTGGTAGACTAGTTGAAGCAAATCCTGATTTTACAACAAAAAAAAAAAGAAGAGAAACATGATTACCCTACGCTGGCGGAAAGGCAAGAAGAGACTCGCACATGCAGACTGCGCTCGTTGTAAGTCCTTGCTTGCATGCCTTACTGAACTTCCACTGTTTACCATCTCATTGAAAACCTTGTATGGTCTCGATAATATACATTGCACGGGTGTAAGGATCAGAGTTTTTCGCACTATGCATTTTTTATAACATTTACAACAGATAAGATAATATAAGATACTGTTTATTGCATGTTTGTGCAAAACATGGTAGTTAAAATGGTACTTGCACTATTTTGCGTGCGATAAACTCTGCATCACCATCAGTTTAGCCTAAATGATGTCGATTTCAAAATGAGGTCCCTGAAATAAGCTTATGCAGCAGTCAATGACAATAAATTAGAAAAAAAGAAACGAGGTTCTGAGAGGGAGCGAAAAGAGTGCCCTTTTAGATTAACGATAACACGTCGGGCCGCTGCCCCAAAACATTGTTTTCCGTTGTGAGAGTTCCGCACGTGTACTAGCAATACATGGGCACAAGGAGACAGAGACCTCAGAGCTGGAAGAGCATTGTTTCCGTTCACAATCTATGTTGCGGACATCTGGTTACCATCACGAGATGCGTTGTCAAACTGAAATATTTCCGCAATCCTTCTCCCGATCCACGTTTTCTGATGGCACTGCATCCCAAAAAAAAGAAGACACGCTATAAAAAAGGCCTAAGGGTTTCCAAGTTGAAAAAACTGCACATATGTTTCTGTTGTTACGACAGAAATTCTGTGCGCTTTTGACAGGAAACCTGTTGTGACAACACCACTTGTTGTGGTAATATCAGAATTTTCTGTAGTTGCAACAGAAAAGTGCTACAAAACTAGCAGCAAAAAATGCTACAGAACTAGAGACAACAGAAAACTACTACAGAAAATGCTTCACAACTACAAAAATGTACTACAGAACTACAGAAATATCCGGCGTTTATGACTGAACTGCAAAATATTTTGTAGTATTTTTGACATGGGTCGTAGCATTTTTTCAACTAGGTTTCTAGGTTATTCACCATTCATGTGGCTTAAAGTACTGTTTTTGAAAGAAAACCATTAAGAGAGAAGCCAGAAAAGCTGAGACGACAAGGTAAAAAAGTGAAATGAAAAACGGCATCATGATGTGACATCCTGATGACCGCCTGCTTGAACGCCTGGACACTTTAGACCCTGAACGCGGATGTCGCAATTTCGAAATACATTCGGCTGGTAGCGTGCGTTCAAAACACGGAACGGAAAACATAATAACCGTGTTTCGAAATAAGTGTGCGCTTAATTGGCACTGCAAAGAGAAGGGCAATAACCAGGGGACCGGGGCAATTATGTCCCAGTATTTGTGTCCTTATTTCTTCTGGTCGTCGCATCATATGAGAGCTACACTGCTATATCAAAACTCCCTTATCCAAGAGGCAGTCTGATGCGTTATTGCTGCCCACTATCGAGTAGCTGTCTGCCGTAAGCCTGGCTCTGCTGACCTCAAATTCAGACACGTGCAAAGACTACAGCTGTGACGATGGCGCAGCTTTCAATCCTAGGGAATGAAAGATAATATGTGCTCTCTATGATTACGAGCAAGCGAGGGCGGCGGATGTGTGGGTCAGGTAGTCGGGGTCGATGCCCTCTTGAGCCTTCCTCTCGCATGTTCAACCTGCCATGGTGGTAAATGTTAGGATACAGCGGGCGTTATGGTCGCAGTTTAATGTGCTTTTAATGTGTTAATGTGCAGTTTAATGTGTGCGTTTAATGGTGTTGTCTGGCGCTGTTTGAAGCTCACATTATCGCCTACCCCACACGAGACAAGAACTGCAGCTTCGCTCTAAACTGCAGACGCGAGCGCTCGCATACGAAGGTGCGCGGAGTCAAATGGGGACAAGAGCACTTCAGTCATCGCTTAATGCACTACTTGCGCAGTATTTACTGGTTTGTGTGGAAGCACCTCCAGCAGCAGAACTTCTGAAATGGGTAGTATTCCAAGGAGGCCAAAATTTTAATGGTCCTACAATGGGGCTTTAGTGGCAAAGGGTTGGAATGAATAAAGGTCCTTCATTTGCATTTGAGCAATTCAAAAAATTTTAATGGTCTCATTATATATGTCAATAGTGAGCCCTTAATCCGCCAGGCGTACACATCTGATTAGGCCGATATTCAGCCATTCTTGTGACATAATAATAATTGGTTCGGAGGAAGGGAAAGACGCAGTATCTGTCGCACGTGTTGCTGTGGACACCTGACCCGCGCCGCAATGGAAGGGAGGAAGGTGCAAGTGAGAGTGGAAAGGGAGAAAGAGAAGCTATGGTGGAGGGTTGCGGATAATAATTTCGACCACCTGTTGATCTTTAACGTGTGCTGACATCGCACAGCACACGCTTGCTCCGACCTGAAAGCCCAAAAGGCCTTGGTCAAACGAGCAATGGCGGCAGCGGAAGCCAATGGGATCCCGTACTAGGGACTCCACTTAGTGTTTGTGAGGGGAATGTTTAATTTTTTAGGCTAGTATGCTTCGCATCCTAGGCTTAACCATAAGCTAAGCCAGACCAATTTTTTTTTACCTACAACTGCTACAGCAGTATACAAAACTTCAGTACCTCGAGGAGGAGGAGAAGGAAAAACTTTATTTAGCTCTATATTATTTGGCGGTTTTTGGACGTCTTCAGAGATGTCTGCTTGTTGTATCCACAACAGTCTTCTCCGTCAACTTCGTCCACTTTTTCACAACGGTCGGTTGCCCTCAGTCCAGAGCTCCGCTGGCTGCTGCCGCCCATTGGGCTCGCTGTACCGGACCTTGCTGGTCTTCGCAGCGGTCGCTGGACAGCAGAGTCTCCCATTGCTCCGCACTCGGGTTTCGAATTTTGGGGACCACATCTATGTTTTGACATGCCCATGTGATGTGATATAGTGTTGGTTTTTCATCGCACCACGGACATCTGTCAGCGTATATGGTAGGGTGCATTTTGCTTAGTATGTGTAGGTTTGGGTATGAACCCGTCTGTAATTGTGTCCATATGACAGTTTCCTCTCTGGTGAGAGAACTGTGCGGTGGGGGATATCGCATTCTTCTTCCTCTATAGTTTTCTAGTATGGCCGAGTATGCCTTGGGTGCTGGCAAAAGTTCCGCGGACCCGTCGGATGCTCGGAAAGTAGTGTATGCTCGAGCTATCCTGTCAGCCTCTTGGTTCCCTGCCACCCCCATGTGCCCCGGTACCCATATAATTATGTGTCTGGTCTTGTTTTCTTCGTGGTTTTTAATTCTGTCGCTCGCTTTGAGAAGTATACGGAGCGCGTGACGACCAATCCTACCATTCATGAAATTTTGACAGGCTGTTTGAGAGTCCGTGAGTATCGTTAGCGACTGCCCAGCTCTATAGCCCTCCGCCACCGCTAGAGAAATGGCTACTTCCTCGGCCTCTGCTACTGTGCAGTGTCGGATAGAGGCGCTGGTCACTTCGCGTAGAGACGAATTGACCACCGTGGCCACTGCAATTTGGTTGTGTCCTCCTCTCGAGGACGCGTCTGCATACACAGTCGTGTCTTGAGGAGCGTATGTTTTTTGAATAAAATCGGCCCTTGCTTCTCTTCTACCTTAGTGGAGGTTAGGGCCCATGTTTCTCGGGATTGGAGCTACCTTGAGGGACTCGCGAAGTTCGTCGGGGATCGTTACCGTCCTCGCTATTTCTCGCATCTGCTCACAGCATCTGAGTCTCTGTAAGAGTGCTCTTCCAGTCGTTGTCTGCAGCAGCCTGAGTTTTTGCGACTCAAGCTGCGCCTCGCGTAGTTCTTCGAATGTGTTTTGCAATCCAAGCGCCATGAGCTTTTCTGTAGACGTGTTGCGCGGTAATCGGAGCGCTGTCTTATACGCTTTGCGTAGCAGGGCATCCGCTTGTTGTATTTCACTCTTGTTGAGGCACTGGTAGGGCAGGATGTACATAATTCGGCTCACTACCAGGTTTCTAACTAGTTTTAGTGTGTCCTCTTCACGCATGCCATTCCGCCTGTTGGTGATGCGGGTGATCATGCGTGTCACTTGTAGCGTTGTTGTTTTGAGCATAATAAAAGTGTGACTACTGCGTTGGTTTTATTGAACCCACATACCTAATGTTCTTATTGTTGTCTTTTCAGGGATGGGCATTCCTTCAAGGTAGATGTTGAGTTTCAGGTTCTCACTGGTTGGGATGGTCCGGTTTTGTTTGCCTCTCCACACTCGAAGCAGTTCCGATTTCTCGGTCGTGCATGCGAGTCCTCTTTCTCCGAGATATTTCTGTACACAGGAGGCCGCTTCCTGTAGTTTTTCGTCCTTCTCCCCGAGGGAACCGGTGTTCGTCCAGACTGTTATGTCGTCTGCATACATGGCGTGCCTGATGCCTTCGATCTTCTCTAGTTTTCGTGCTAGGCCTATCATAGCTATATTGAAGAGGATAGGTGAGATGACTGATCCTTGTGGTGTTCCTTTGTTTGGCGCGTGAATTTTGTTCGCTCGAATGTTTCCCACGCCGATGGTGGCAGTTCTATCTGACAGGAAGGCTTTGACGTACCCGTGGATTCTGCGTCCGTAGTCCAGGTCGTCTAGGCCTCTAAGGATCGCTTCGTGACTGACGTTATCAAATGCTCCCTTGATGTCAAGGGCCATTATGACATTTTCACCTGTTCGGTGTACGTTGCGGAGCACATCTTCTTGTATTTGAAGCAGCACGTCCTGCGTCGAGAATTTTGCTCTGAAGCCGAACATGGTATGGGGTACATGTTCATTATCTTCCATGAAATTTTGCAGTCTGAGCATCACCAGCCGCTCGTAAAGCTTGCCGAGGCACGCCGTGAGCGAGATGGGCCTGAGATTTTCAATTTGGAGCTGTTTGCCAGGTTTAGGTATCAAAATTACTTCGGCGTGTTTCCAGTCTTCGGGAACCGTCTCCGCCTCCCAGTGTTTGTTTAGAAAGCTTACGAGCTCTTGTATGAGGTCGTCACTCAGGTTTCGGATCAGGGCATTGTCGATTCTGTCGGCTCCTGCTGCCGTGTTTCTGGTCGTATTCCTTATGGCCGCATAAACGTCTTCCACAGTTATTGGGCGGTCGAGTTTCTCGTTTTCGGCTCCGCGATAGGTTCCTTGGTATCGTGAGGGGTTGCGATCACCGAAACATTTTTTTCGTGCCTTCTCTAAAAGATCGGTGTCCGAACCCTCGAAGGAGTGGATGAATCTTTGGATGCTTTTATTGTTTTCTGATTTTATTTTGGTCGGATCGATTAGTGCTCTTAAGAGATTCCAGGTTCTGGCCGTACGTAAGGTTCCCTTAAGCGAGTCGCTGAATTGCTCCCAATTTTGTCTCGCGAGTTGCGCTGCGTATTCTTCAGCTTTTACCGTAACTTATGCTATCTTTAGTTTTAGTTTCCTGTTGTGTTTTCGCTTCCGCCATCTTTTGGTGAGACTGCGTCTGGCTTCCCATAGCCGCAGAAGGCGCCCGTCTACTTCGGGCATTCTTGTTGTTCGTCTTACACTTTTTGTGCATTTGTCTCGCGTTTCTGTCAGCATGCCGCTCCATTCTTCTAGTTATTGAATGCCGCCTTCAGATTTTTTGCAAGCCCCGCGGAACGCGTTCCAGTCCGTGAGTTTTGCTTGTCCGATCCGGCATCTTACCCTTTCCGATGCTATTCGCGTCCCGAGGATAAAGTGATCGCTACCTAGGTTTTCCATCATGTTTTCCCACTGTGACTCCTTGCTCTTCCTTACGAACGTGAGGTCCGGGCAAGTGTCCGTGCTCACACTATTACCGATTCTCGTGGGGGTCGCGGGATCTGCGATTAGCTTGCAGCCAAAATATTCGGCTACGTCCGCTAATGTTCTGCCCTTGATATCTTGTTTCCGGTATCCCCAACTCGTGTCCATGGCGTTGAAATCTCCCACGATAATGAGTGCATTTTCTTTGGCCAGCTTGTGCGCTCCATAGAAGAGTTCGAAGAATTTGGCTTTTCTTTGTCTTGGCGGGCTGTACACGTTCAGTACGAATGTGCTCCTTCCCTTTCGCCTTTTCGGAATGATTTCGACAAGCGCGTGCTCGGTGTCCGTGTCGGCGATGGTATCGTGCCTGATTGCGGTGATGGCTTTGATGACTAGAACGGCTGCTTTACCTCCGTTTTGGCTCTCGTAAACATCGTACCCCTGTAAAGAGGGCCTGGTTCCAGTCTCTTGGAGCGCAAACACA
The DNA here is from genome assembly GCF_055883805.1 of Amblyomma maculatum. Lineage (NCBI taxonomy): Eukaryota > Metazoa > Arthropoda > Arachnida > Ixodida > Ixodidae > Amblyomma > Amblyomma maculatum. The sequence continues at coordinate 110,494,151 of NC_139354.1, forward strand.
TTGGGGGGTCTAAGCTGTGTGTTTATGTATTGTTTTAGTAGGGCCTGTTTTTTGCGCTAGCCTCTGCAGTTCCATTGCCAAATTTCTAAGTTTTCTTGGTCGTGCTGACGCGTCTTGGTCAAATGTATTTTTCTGCACTTGTGTCGCTGCTATAGGTTAAAAAATGGCCTTTTACCGAGCAGTTACTTCACACAGCACACGGAGTACTCTCCGCTTCGCCTCCATCGATACGCAGCCGCTGGACAGTCTTTAGATAATAATAATGATATTAATTGGTTCACAGGAAGGGAAAGGCGCAGTATTAGTCATACTTGCTCCGTGGACACCTAAACCGCACCGTAAGGGAAGAAAAGAAGGTGGGAATGAAAGTAGAAAGAGAGAAAGGGGAGCCGTAGTGGAGGGTTACGGAGAAATTTCGACCACCTGGGAATATTTAACGTGCGCTGGCATCGCACTGCACACGAACGCCACTTCGTTTCGCCTCCATCGAAACGCAGCCGCCGTGGTCGGGTTCGAACCCGGGAACTCCGGCACAGTAGTCGGGCGTCTTACCACTGCACCATCCCGGCGGGGCGGACAGGCTTTAGATGACTTGGTTTTGCGGGAAAGAAAAGGCGCATTATGGTATCTTTTTTTGGTGGATACGAACAATCAACGGCATACATTATCATGTAAATGTCATCGGTTCGAACCGCTGCCGTGAAGCAACCTTCAACTAGACTAACAGAGGGAGGTTAAATGTTAGGGGAAATATAACACCGCCCTGAACGCTGCACAAGGAACGGTTGCATGAAAATGTAGACAGCAAATGACGTTAACAAGTTATTTGTTGCACTCGGCGGTCACACGTAAAGTAAACACATATTTCAAGCCACGCATGAGCCAAGTATGAGCTTCGCTTTCAAAATATCATGCACAGCTATCCTTGAACCAGTTCCATGAGTGTTAGCCACAGCCATGGCCACAGTCGCTGCTTACGATTCGATCTGACTCGCTTCTGCGCGATTATTTCAGAGCCCTTCAATGTGGCACCTCTTTCCCACTCCCTTCTCTCCGTTCCTCCTTCCTCTTTTCTTTTGTGCCTCAGTTCTGGTGTCCACCCAGATGTTTCACAGTTACTGTGTCTTCGTTTTGCTCATATGAAGCGTACATGGACAGCCGCCTCCAATACTCCTGTCATATGAAGCATACCTGGACAACCGTCTCCTGAAGAGGCGTCCGTGCGCTGTGCGATGTCAGCGCACGTTAAAGATCCCCAGATGGTCGAAACTACTCCGCAGCCCTCCACTACGGCTCCTCTTTCTCTGTTTCCACTTTCACTTCCACCTTCCTCCCTTCCCTTACGGCGCGGTTGAGGTGTCCACAGAAAACAAGTGAGACAGTTACCGCGCCTTTTCCTTCCTATAAATCAATAAAAAAAACCGTCTCCACTCTTTCGATCCAGCCCCATCGTGGTGGTACAGTGGTTAGGGCGCTCGACTGCTGTGAACGAGAACGCGGGTGGTGGTGGTGAAACACTTTATTTGGTGGAGCCGCGAAATACTTGTTACAAGGGCTGGACCGGCTCCTGATAACGTGTGGTGGGCGGCAGGCCATGCCTGCAGGCGACCGTTTCAGCCCAGTCGACCCGTCTCCTTTGTGAAGCCGGTTCTGAGCTGGAGATCGCGATCTCCCAAGCCTCGTTGTCCGTAGGTTCCTTGCGGCCGGTGGTTTAAACTCTGGGAATCTGAACATAATTCGAATGTAGCTCTCTGGGGGCCCCGCAAAGGGAACATTCGGATTTGTGAGTTGACGGGGAGAAGAGTGCCAGCAGTGCTGGGGAGGGAAAAGTGTGGACTTGAAGGTGGCTCCATGTTATTCGTTGTGGTTCAGTTAAGAAGGGGTGTGGGGGAGGGTAGTGAAGTCTTTCAGATCGGTAGTGTAGTGTAATGTCGTTGTACGTGATCAGCCGATCTGTGGCGCTGCATAGGTCCTCGGTATCTGTTGCTCGGTCGACGTATGCTCGGGCAGTAGAATGGATTGCTTTGCTACCGGGGTTGCCTGAATGGGCTGGTACCCAAACAAGTTCTATGGGTCGCGGTGGTTTAAAGTTGGTAGTTAGGATTTTATGAGAGGCAGTATGTATCTGGCCTCGGGCGAAATTTTGTATGGCAGTATTAGAATCACTGAGGATAAGGTTGACAGAGGAAAAACCTATCGCGTTGGCTGTCGCGCATTCTTCCACTTCTACGGATGTATGATGTGTTCAAAGCATCTGCATACCGCGCATATCGCGTAAGCTGAGCTGTGTGTAATTCTACGGCGTCCACGTAAACCGTGTTGTGTTCGTTCGTATGTGCTCTGTCTAGGGCGTGTGCTCTCGCCTTCCGTCTGGCCTGGTTATGAAGGAGAGAGAGAGAAGAAACCTTTATTAAGCCGGATAGTTATATAGGGCCAAGTTACATTCCCCTACTAGATGGCCAGCAGGTCAAGTCTGTTAGCGACCTCGTAGGCGCGCTTGAGGCTCCGGTCTTGTATGCACGGGTCCGAGCTGCGCAGCAGTGTCTTCCTGTCATCTGGATGCAGGATGTCTCCTAATTTTGGAGGTGGGGGATCCTCCTTGCATCCCCACAGTATATGGTTTAGGGGTAGCTTTCTCATCGCACAGTGTGCAGTCAGGAGAAAATTGGCTAGGGAAAATAGGTGAAAAAACTACCGGGTTTGGAAAGGAGCTTGTTTGGAGCCTTCTCCAGGTAATTTCATGTTCTTTGCTAAGACGCTTGTACGAGGGCGGAGACTTCCTTCGTTCAAGGCGGAAGTGATGGGTTAAATCGTGAAATGATATAAGGTTATCCTTGGCTTTCCCTAGTGCGGAGGTGGTCACCGCCCGGCCGACTAAACATCGGGCTGTGTGGTGAGCCGCCTCGTTTACAGGGTTGCCAGAATGTGCCGGTACCCAAATCAATTCAATGTCCCTATCTGGGAAGAAATTATTGATAAGTATAGGTAGAGTAGATTGGGCAATTCTACCTCGGGCGAAATTGTGTATGTCAGTTTTGGAGTCGCTGATGATAATATCTGCCTCTGAATTTGTAATGGCTAAAGCGATGGCTGCCTCCTCAGTCATTGCGGATGTTCGTACACGGAGGGAGGCCGAGAACACTTTGGCGTGTTTTCCCGCTACCCCTGCCACTGCAAATGCTCTTTTTGGAACTGCATACTCAGCCGCATCAACGTAGATAACACCCGGTCGGTGCTTATGAGTCTTATGAAGAGCCAGGGCCCTGGCCATCCTCCTACCCTCGTGATGTATAGGATGCATGTTTTTGGGAAGAGGCTTAATGGTGAGCCGTTTCCTGAGTGCTGTGGGTAGATCAATCGGTTCATCTATTTCTGGCTGTAAATTTGCGTCTAGTGCGCCAAGGATGGTTCTGCCTGATTTAGCTTTTGTCAGCCGCGCCATCTGTGTGGTGATGTGGACCGCGCAAAGTTCCTCGAGCGTGTTATGAATGGCGAGTTGAAGAAATTGCTCTGTAGATGTGTAGTGAGGAAGCCCTAGTGCCGCTTTGAATGCTTTTCTGATGAGGCACTCCAGCTTGGTCTTCTCTGCGGCATAGAGCTGTAGGTAGGACACTGAGTAGGTGAAGCGACTAAGAACAAATTCTTGCACTAATCTGCACCGGTCTTTCGCTCTCATGTGCCTTCTTCGGTTGGCAATTCGTTTAATTAGACGGGTTGTCTGATGGGTAGTGGCAGAAAGCCTGTTAATCGTCTCCGCATTCTTGCCATTACTCTGTATGAAGAGGCCCAACACCCTCAGTGTCTGGACTTCTGGTATGGGTTGTCCGTTAACCTTAACAGTAATGGGAATGGAATCTTGATGAGCCCGCCTACCTCTCCCCTTACCTCGAATGACGAGGAGTTGAAATTTATGCTGCGAGCAGCCCCGCCGGGGTGGTGCAGTGGTAAGACGCCCGACTACTGTTCGGTGTTCCCGGGCTCGAACCCGACCACGGCGGCTGCGTTTCGATGGAGGCGAAACGAAGTGGCGTCCGTGTGCTGTGCGATGTCAGCGCACGTTAAAGATCCCCAGGTGGTCGAAATTACTCCGCAGCCCTTCACTACGGCTCCCCTTTCTCTCTTTCCAATGATAAATATAAAGCCTGCGAACGAGGGGGACTCTCGACCATATACTTTGGAAATGCCCTAAATATCCGGGCGCTAGGGACAACATTAAAAGTAGAGAAGCCTGGGTGACCATGCTGCGAGCCGACGTCCCCGCTGACCAGCAAAAAGCCGTCCGCCTGGCGGCTTAGGCCGCGAATAACCAATGTATATTCGCTAGTTCTTAGTCACGGAGGTTCCAGCCCCCGTTCCTCAGGCCTGCGTGCCAAGAGCAGGGAGTAGGGGGCCTCCTAAATCAGTGGAAATTAAAGTTTAATCATCACCATCATCATCAAGAAGAAATGGGCTTGGGCAGGACATGTAGCGCCAAGAAAGGATAACCGATGGTCGCTTAGTGCAACAAACTGGACTCCGAGGGAAGGAAAGCATAGCAGGGGTTGGCAGAAAGTTAGGTGGGTGGATGAGGTTAATAAATTCGCAGGGGACAAGTGGATGCAGCTAGCACAGGACCGGGTTAGAGGAATATGGGAAAGGCCTTCGCTCTGCAGTAGGTATAGCCAGGCTGAGGATGATGATAGAGGAACGGAAGTAATAATAATACTTGGTGCACAGGAAAAGAAAAAGAAAAAGAGCAGTACATTTCACATTTATTGCATGGACACCTGACCCGAGGTGTATGTGTAGGGATGAAGGGGGAATTGAAAGCAGAAATAATTTGCCGACGAGGATGCCGCTGCAGCCGGCGGCCGTTTATGCGTCAACACCTACAGCGAAGCTATCGCTTCCCACTATTTTTAACCGCACGTAAAACCACATCCAGTTTTTAAGTGATAATCAGAAAAACAACGATAAGGATTTTCGGTATTTCTCTGAGCCTTGCTAGGACACCTTTGGCAGTCCTGTAGAGTTTTCTGGACGGATCCATTACGGACAAAGGTGGTTAAAAATGTATCCGGGAAATGCATTCCTGCATGATCGGCGCGCTGTTTATCGGGCTGACCAAGTCGCGCCTTTTAATCCATTACTGTGGGTAGATGACATGTTTATGCTTGTCTTATCTTCGGTATGTTCATTCAAATAAATTCTCTTTATAACAGTTGTATTGCGGCTCCCGAGTGCCACTGTTGTAAGCCGCACTGCGGACAGTACATCACTGCGTGGATGGTCTGTGAAGGTATTAGGTAATTTTTGAAGCGAAAGCATCACTACGCTTGGTGAAGCAGCCGTTGCGTAAACCTTATTAACGTGACAACGATAGGTGCCCCGTATCGCAGAAGAGCAGATGTCGGCGTCAAGTTTGTAATGTGGAAATCAGACGAAAGTAAAGAAACAATAGACGTGTTGCGGAAACCCGTGGAGTCGAAAACGGTGCCTTGCCAGTGCGAGGCGAGCACGCAGCCAGTCCGCCATAGAACCGCAATGTTCCTCTCAGAATAAAGGAGGACCTAATGTTAAAATTCATTATGACTCTGAGCTAATAACGTTTTGATGCGTCATTAGAAGATAATTACGGAAGTAATAGTTAAGCGAGTAGCGGTGACCATTTCTGCTTTGCTTATTTGTGATGCAGCGCTCACTGGAAAATTCCTTCGATCGTATGGCGCTGCCGCAACGGATGGTGCGAGCCGTTCCCCGATTCAAAGCCTTATGCATCCATCCATAATCTTCATAGCAAAGATGTTTGAGAATAGCGAAGAAAAAAACACATAGTTTAGGCGGGAAGTATAATCCACCGAAGGTTATCTGAACTTGGTGGTTATAATCAAGGCAGGAGTGAAATTGCAGCCCGCACTAGGTGCAAAATAAAGGAGTGGTGTGTCATCAGATGTATGTAGTTCTGAGGCTGAAGAGCAATGGCACTTTTATGGCACTAACGATTCAAGCGTTGAAAAGATGAGCAAGAGTTAATAAGAAATCGGAAAGGTAAGGAAACAAAAAAGGAATTAAAAAGCGTTTGTAGGCGAAGATTGACTGTTATGAGGCACCATAAGGTATTGAAGGGATGAGGGCCAATGATTGACACTACAGAAACAACACCAATGATGTGCGCACTTCACTGAGTGCCTTGAACCCTCAAAAGTTGGACGTAGCCAACTCACAAAAATATATCGTTTGCGATGCATTTGAAATACTTTCAAGTGACCCAGTTGTTAGTTTCGTAAAAAGCAGGACTGTTAAGGCGAAACCTTGATATCACGCGGTGACACGAACTTGTTCTTCAAGGAAGTCTCAGTTCGGCAGCGCCTACCACTGTTCTTGTTGATTGAGTTTAAAAAATATTTCTCCTGTCGAAAAAATTTTCCGGCATGAAATTTTTAACATTAAAACCTAAGACGTTGGTGTGTGCAATGAGGCAGCTGAAGTGTTTTTATCGAGGATCTTCATTCACAATACAAGCCGGAATAAAGAGGATAACTCACCTTTTGGTGGTTTGTGGGGTTTAACGTTCCAAAGCGACTCAGGCTATGAGAGACGCCGCAGTGGAGGATTAATTTTCGACCACCTAGAGTTCTTAAACGCCCGCTGACATCGCACAACTCACGGGCGCCTTGGTTTTCGCCGCCGCAGAAAAGCGGCCGCCGAGGCCGGGATTCAATCCCACATCCTAGGGCAGTGTAGTCGAGCGCAGCCACACTGCACCACCCCGGCGGGGAGAAAAGTGACTTTTTGCAGAGTTTTGAGTTAGAAAAAGTTTCATTGAATCAACTGAAATAACCTTTACCTTCGAGTACAGCTACCAGTGAAAGCGTAACATATTTGTGGTTGTAATAATAATGCGCATGTAACAAAGTTATTAAAACGTCAAATTTTTTGCGTGAACAAAAACAATGCGAGGAAATCTTGTATTGCTCCAATAATGAAGTGACATGGCAGAACAACGCAAGTGAAAATAATATAATCATACACGTGATTGCATCTTATTTCGCGCATAATTAAAAAGAACTGCTCCTTTCCAGAAACATCAAACGGCGCTTATGCATAACATATTTTAGAAAAAAAAAACTACTTCGAAGAAAGCCCTTTTTGCCTCAATTGCCAAGAAGCCGTACAACGATAAATCAGATACTGGCTTAATCCACAACGGTCAAGACTTGCCAACGAAAACTACGAACGCAGGGGAATTTGGAGACGCTAGACGGTGGCAATGTTGTTTATTCAGACAAGGCTGCCACTAGTAGCCCTGGCGCTAGAATAATGCTCGGGAACAGGCCTGGCGACGCTTCTGAAACATATGCGGTACTGTTCAAAAGCCCCGCGCCTAGCCGCCTTTTTCTCTATATTTTTGGGATGTTTTCTTTCGATCACGCCCTTTGCGCTAACGGATATCGTCTTTATTACTTCGCGAGCAAGGTCTGCGCACGCACGCTTTCTCACGCTTTCACGCCGTCGGCTACACCACTCAGATTATCCCGCTCTTTCATCACTCTTTCGGCTGCTGCTTGGCCTTGCGCGCTACGCTTCCCGTTGCAGAATGCTCTTCGATTAACAATTACATCGGCCATGAAGCGTTAACGATAACCGTTGGTGCGTTATGTTTTTAGGCTTGTTTTTGCACTTCAACATACCTATTGATTCTAAATCGTTAAAGAGCTTGTAGAACAGAAAATTTGGTTGTGCTCGGTATCTGTCGGAAACAGTGATTTGAGAATCTGAAAATGACCAAACTATAGACAGTCCAGTTAGGAGAGCAGGTTTATAAATTGTCTGCGCATAATTCTATAAAGTAATGTAAGGCAATGTCTTGTGCTTGGGGATTGTGCGATTAATTCGTTTTTAAAAGCTGTCTTGAATAGTCAGGCAAAGTAGTGCTTAAAGGTTGCCTGCGGTGCTTATTTATCTAATTGTCATCCAGTAGAGCATATGCTTGGATTGTGGTCGCTGGTCGGCTGCTGACCAATCTGGTACGTGGCCGACAGTGGGCTGCCGAATGCCTCAATAACCAATTCTAAGCAGGTCGGCGTTCAGTCGGGGTTACGAGCTCGGGCCATGGCGCTGGCTGACTTTACTCAACCTAGTGCATTGGCCGATTAAGGGCCGCCCATTGGCCAATGCAACTGTGGCCGAATTGGTCGGCGTTCAGTCGTATGCCAAGGCTAAGGCCTTGGGCGGAGGCCGACCTATGCCCAACCTGGTACGTGGCCAACCATGGGCCGTCATTCGGCCGAGTACCCATGGTCGGCCATGCCGGCTACCTACCAGAATCTGAGATTCGGCCGTAGGTCGGCAGTCTGCCAATGCCGCCTGGGAGACTCATACCAAGACCTGTTATATATAAGCTTAAGCAGATTTGTATCTGTCCCATACAGCGCTTGAAAGTGGCCGACCAGTCGGGTATGGAGCTTAAACAAGACAGCCGAATTTATGTTCTGAGGTTACACCGGACCGACAAGCATTGAGCTGTGCCAGACAGGGTGTTTCTGACTCCGCGCCTGAACCATACGGCCTTGTCCGGTGTGTAGCTCGAAAACCGGACAGGTTATGTTCGATTCGGGACTGAGACTAGACTGTGCGTACGACATGGAGCTTAAACAAGCAGACAATGTTCGTCTAAGCAGAAAATAGTTTTAGGCATGGTGGTGCTTTACACTCAAGAGCGGATGATAGCAGAAGAACGAAGACGCAGCGAGGCATTGGACACAAACGAGAGCTTTTAACGCTCGTCTATGTCCACTCACGCGTCGCGACTTCTTTCGTGCGTTACTATTCCCCTTGTGAGCATGAAATGCCTGGTTCGTTCTCAGCTATACCAGCGCGTTATAAGCAAGAAAACATATACTGTATACATCACAATATTTCTGTAATGTGGGGGCACGCTCTTTTTCCAGTTAAGCTCGAAGTGTCGAGGACATCGAAGTACGTTCTTGATTCCAACTAAGCTCTTGCAATGTCCTTATGTACTTTTCACCACGTGCGTATACATTAAGTAGTAACTACAATCGCTGCAGCTCGTCCGATCTTCTGCACCCCGATATCAATGGCAGAAGGAGGGCTCGCAAAGCAAAGGTGCACGAAAAAATGTAGCCTTTCAGTTTATAAATAGTAATAAAAGTGTCCTCTCGCATAAATAAACACGTTGCTGACCACTGAAATAGCACTCATGGCTGCATAACAGGCACTCTTCATAGTTGCATGAAGCAACTATGAAGAGTGCAAAGTATTCTTATAAAAGCAAGCTAGAAAGAACGTAGCAAAAATGGCAGCAAGGGCCCGGATTAGACCATTTTTGCCGTTCCCTATGCTGCTGCACGTTTAATACGAGCCAATTCAGCTGTCGTTTGTACAACACTTCGTTGTCTTTTTGCGCATCCGATATGCTCAGTCTGAACTGATATTTTTGCGTCTTTGCTCCGCTGGCAGCAAGCGAAGCTAAAAATGGAGTATGGCATGCCATATTGCCCTAAACGTCTCTGCATGCGGGAAGAATCGCATGCGTCCCAACACGGTGACAAAACAGCCAGCACTAATAAAGTAAGAATATATAACGATGTGCCTGAAAAAAGACACCGATAAGTAATAAAAATCTGGCGAACTGGTAATGTTTCTGATAACGAGGAGAAATATCCTGCATCATTAACGGAAATTCGATATATGACCGCAATGTTTGCACGCCAGAAAATGTCCGAAGTGCACAACTGCGGACGAATGGCGAGTATATAGGAATTGCAACCTTTTCGGGATAGAGAGTTCACGCGATAGCTTTTATTGCTTCGCTACTAAAAAAATCTGACACCGTTGTCGGTATCGGCATTGTGAGCGAAACATGAAGGGCATAGCTCTAGCAGGTGGTACCTGGCAGCTGCCGTGGCTGAGAATTGATTCTTCGATGGTTTCTGCGACAAAACGACAAAGCAAGACTCTTAGGGGGAATGAGGGGCTCGTTATAATACATGAAGGAAAGAAGCCAACAGTAGGTGAGGCTAAGGGAAGAGTATGGGATTTTCCGAATATCGCGTCCGGTGCTTCTACGAGCCTAGCTACATCAACGGCTTTCCAACCTTTCACTTTCTTGGGTATTAAGGTCACCTCTAACCGAACCTTGAAAATGATATCAGAAAGTTAGGAGTTGCAAACTTGGGTTGTTTATTTGAGGAGTTGAAATGTTTAATAAGAATCAACCTGCCAGTGCTCTTCGATGCCTGAGTCAGGCAATGCTATTCGTTGGTCACGCAGGAACGCTTAAATGGCTTCGTTGAAACGAGGCTTTGTATCTATGTCAGGTGGTCGCCTAAGCTAACGCATTTTATTTCCTTTAACTAGAGCGGTGGTTAGCGTACTCGGGTAGTGCGCCAAAGAATGGTGGTTTGGTTCCTCACTTTTTTTCGTTTTGGATTGCTTCTTTTTCAACTTTGGCTGTGGTATTTTAGAGCTGTGAACTTTTTCCAACCACAGGTATGTCCTTTTTGCGAGAAACTAGAAAGAGAACTCTTGCAGGGCAGTCCTGTATGACAGCCTTCATTTTCGTGGCGGTACACACTGTGCAATCTTGCATATCTTGCATAAAATTCATATTTTTACCCGCCTTTTATTTGGACCGTCTCAGTTTACACGTATATCCCTTGCGAACAAAAAAGTCTGGCATACATTGAAATTTTCCCACTTCACTTGTAATACTGACTGTAAGGCACTACGGCACATGAGAAGGCTACGAAAGAATATGAGCAAAACATGTCTGCATAGCAGGGCGCGCACTGGAGCTATAGCGACGCAGTAGGGGAACTGTATTAAGCAAAAAGCTGCAGACGGTAACCTCTATTCCCAAGTGTATACAACAACGGCAACGCAGGTGCAATGTTCTGGAACGTTTTCCAGCAGAAAAAAGCGACTCTTTCCAGATGCTGCCTCGCAGTGGTTGCCGTAGTGCGTTGCTAGCGTAGGTTTCTACAATAGAAATTAGCGCACCACCGGTACGCGTGGCTTGCGAATATGACAGAGTGACTAGAAAATCACGATTTTTGTTGCAGCACATCACATAAGAATGCCCTTTTTATCCTCGAATGTTGGGACCTACTTGATTATGCAATTTTGCCTGATCTAATAAAGTATATACGCAATATGTAGATTAACCTTTATATCATCATCATCATCATCATCATCATCATCATCATCATCATCATCATCATCATCATCATCATCATCATCATCATCCGCCTGATTATACCCACTGCAGGGCGAAGGCCTCTCCCATATCTCTCCACTTAACCCGGTTCTGTGCTAGCTGCATCCACTTGACCCCTGCGAACTTCTTAATCTCATTCGCCCACCTAACTTTCTGCCGCCCCCTGCCACGCTTTCCTTCCCTTGGAATCCAGTTTGTTACCCTCAGCGACCATCGGTTATCCTCTCTTCGCACTACATGTCCTGCCCATGTCCATTTCTTCTTCTTAATTTCCACTAGAATGTCGTTAACTTGAGTTATTTCTCTGACCCACTCTGCACGCTTTCTATCTCTTAATGTTACCCCTACCATTTTTCCTTTATATATCTTATTCTTACCGGTGATGGCCTGTTCTATTCCTTCAGCGGTAATGCTGATCTCTCTGGACAAGCGGCTCGGACTTCTGGAAGATCCACTGCCAGCGGACTCTGATGCGGCGAGGGTGAAGCATGGCGTGACCACCCTCTTCAGAGACATGGACACGCTAGTGACCCATTTCCCTTACTACCGATACTTCTCGACGCCCACCATCCGCAGTTTTAAACGCGCTGGCGACTATCTTGTTCCGTGAGTATTAAAACGGTTTTCCGATGCCGCACCTAATTGATTTATCAGGTTCCATTCAAGTAGCTTTATGTACGCGCGTGACATGGGAAGAATAATAATTGATTCTCTGTTTCGTCCACGATCTAAGAAAATAAAACCATCGGGAAGGGGGTTCAGTAGCTCTTTCTAAGCGTGTCATTTCTCGACATACAGGCGCCCGGACCATCCCTGGGCAGGGCGGCTTCACGCCATCTGTAAATGTATTTTGTGCCATTTCAACAGGTGCAGTCAACAAATTGCATCATTTCCTTTATTATAATCAGCGCCTCGGGAGGCGACTTTTCACGTTTGTGGCAAAACTTCATCGCGCAACGCTGTTCTGATGTTCGCTCCAGTTTCTTCGACGTAGCTACGAAACAGGGTTGTACGCTAAAGGCCGTCAATTCGCTTCACCTGTTCGCAGCCAACTCAACTAATCAGATTGTGAAGCTGAAGGGCCTGCGGCCATCTCCCTAAAGTGGTTTATCACGCTCATTCACGCGAGCAACGCCGCGACTAGTCTCGGTACTTTCAGGACACACCCTGTATATCTTCTCCATACTCTGGGCAAAGTAAAGCCGATATTTCGAGGTATACCATGGAGAGGTAAAAGATGGTATGGTTTATGTGGAAATTAACGCCCCAAATCGACTCGGGCTATGAGAGACGCCGTAATGGAGGGACCCAGAAATTTTGACCACCTGGGGTTCTTCAAAGTGTTGAACGTGTACTGACATCTCACGGCACACGGGCGCTTGCGTTTAGCCTGGAGAAAAAGCGGCCGCCGAGGCAGGGATTTCATCTCGCATACTTGGGCAGAGTAGTCGAGCGCCCTAACCACTGCCCTACCACGGCGGGAGAGAGTTAAAAGAGTCTGCTCGAAAGAGGCTGATTCTAATCCTTTTCAAAATTAGAATCAGCCATTATCAAGCAGACTCTTTGAACTCTCGCCCGGCGTGGTGGTGCAATGGTTAGGGCACATTAGTCGAGTGCCCTAACCACTGCACCACTTCGGCGGGCCAGAGTTAAAAGAGCCTATTAAAAGAGGCTGATTCTAATGATTTTCGGAATTAGAATCGGCCTCTAACCCTTTTCAGAATTAGAATCGGCCTCTCACGAGCAGACTCTTCTAAATCCTTGTCGGAAGTGTTCGGATGGGATGGAAATCAGCAGGCATTTCTAGAGACGCTTTAGATAACTTTTCATTTCAAGCAACCCAGGCTATGACAGAAGCTGCAGTGGAGCGCTCTAATAAGAACACTGACTCTTTAACGGGCACTGAAGTCGAACAGTACACAAAACACTTTGCGTTGGGATTCCAACAAAGTCTCCGATGCGGAAAGATCAAAGCAGAGTTTCAGGGCTGATTCTGAGCCCGATTTTAGTTGCTGTTTCTTTGAAGAGCATCATGAACATGCCCGATTCTGTCCAGTACACAGCGTGTTTTTGAACACGATACATTTAGAAGCCCTATTCTTCAGAAAATCCATCGTGGCCGTTCTGAGCCAAAAATCCCAGGAGCGCCTCCGACGGGCTGTACGGTGGGCAAATGACACATCCTGGTAATCATTGGCAAATATGGGTTAGCTGGTACTTTGACCCCATGAGACCAGATTAGATAATCGACATAAAAGAATCTCAGAACTGAGGTAACTCCTTTGAGATATTAATCGAGCCCAGGACATTTGCATCACGATCTGGCCACGATCCTCCTAAGCCACGGAGGAACGTTTGTGAGGCTTGCTTAAGTCGTGGCTTTAATCACCTCCGAGTGAACGTTCACATACTTTTGAAGTTGTGATCCTATGGAATTTGAGACATAATAGAGGCAAAATGAAGGATACACCGATTAACCGTGTCACAAAATGTGTGTAGACGAAAAAGGGCACGCAATGTGAACCGGCGTGCGGGAGCCATTAATACTGTGTCGACATATATTTATGAGCGGAGCTTAACTGTCTGTGCAATTTTTTGTTGCTGCTATAAACAAGCAATCGGTAGTAGATGGCAGAAACAATTTCTGGGACGGTTCAATTGCCATCTCACCCACCCGTTTTAAAAAGTAGAAGTACGGGCTTCGATCTTTTTCTGTGTCATATGGTTCAATAAATAAGGGCCCATTGAGTGCACGTGCCAGGCACCAGAGCCATACCCACAATTTTTTGCTGAAAACTCCGATGCTTAAGATACTGTCAACACAATGTTTTATGCAGAATGTGGCCTTTAACGCACTCGCATTTTTACTGCGGTAAAATGCTGGGGACGATAGGAGAAAACGGGTAATTGCATAAGAGAGGCCGCCCACACTGTGTCAGTCTTGTCTTTCTCACGAACAGCTGGAAATTCATGAATGTTAGTCAGTAACAATTTTGATAGTCACGTTATCCTTGCCTTACCGCTAAAATTCCTCCAGAAACTTGTTCAACATGATAAAAGAAGCAGCGGAGGCAGCTCGATCCAAAGGAGAGCAAAACCAGAACTGCACCATCTTGCAGCATCTTTACTACGAGCAGAAGATGGACTTCAAGGAGATGTTCACTTTCCTGCACGACTTCGTGGTGGGTGGTAGTGACACGGTAAATAATTTTTTCTTATACGCTACTACCAGCATACCAGCATTTTCACTCCTAAGAGACGGTCTGAACTGGGCCGTAAGAATTGCGGGCGGGCGAAATTTTGTTCATCAATAAATACCCTGTAGTAGCAATTCTTGGCAAACCTGAGCCTGATGAAGGAGAACACTGAACCCAAACCTTGCCAAGTAAATAAATTTGAACTTCAAATTCACGTTCATTCAGCGTGCACTTTATTTCCAGGAAGTAGCTGGAGGGTCTCGCGGATTTGGCTCAAGCAAAAGGACGTTACATGTATATACTTGCCACCATTAACAAGTTGAGAAAGAAAGAAAGCGAAAAGCTGCAATAAGAACATGACCATGGTATCATTTTATCCAAACACTTTCTAACAGCCCTGGGCCAGCAATTAATAAAAAGGGTGTCTTTTCCTCAGAACAATATGTGCAGCCGAGAATAAAGAAACGTATGTGCATGACGGTTTTCTAGATTTGACTTGGGCTCAGTTCAGAGGCGCGCATAATTTACATAAGCCATATAACGTCGTTAATTCGAGTATAGCTACTTTGGCAGCGAAGTGGCGCTCCGTTAAGCGGCCTTCCTTCTTCAGCGGCACCATTCATTCGATGGGGCCTGGCACAATGCCTTTGTTCATGGCAATGCCGACGAGACCGGACATCCGACGGGGAGATGAAATTGTGCACCCACAGCCGTGGCGAGGAAAGAAGACCGCCTCATCACAACCCGAGTTAGCATCAACTGAACCGTACCACAATCACTGCAGCGCCGGCTACTAATTATTGTGACTCAAGGAATGGCTAGGCAGAGTACGTTTACCAAAGAACGCTCTCGTATACACTTCGCAAATATTTAGACGCCAAAAGTGCACTGCAGAAGCGTAAGGTAGTAAAGCAGCCATGCACGGCAAAAACAATTGCAAAAAATGTGAAAAATCGTGACTTGGATGCACTTTTTTTCTGCTGTGTATATATAACCTAAAAGCCATTTATTTGGAATGCGGAATGATTAGTTGTAGCTGTGGTAAGAAAATATTGAACTACGGCATACCGCAACCAACACCAGTTTAAAATGCCAACAATAAGTTGCAGTATACCGCTTATTCTAGCCATTTGCAATGGCTAATGTACACAGATTATGTCTCAACTGTAATGAAATCCATGTTTAAAAGAAATAAAAGTTAAAGCGGGGAATAGCGTACACGGTTTTAGAAGTTACGGTACAGCTGTTTGTCGCACGAAGGGCGCAGATTGGTTGTACCCTATGTCACCGATTCTTACGGACGGCTGCGATCATTTGGAAGAAGTTTTTAACGTCTAAGAGTTGACTCCCAATATAATTTCGATTGCAAATCACTAATGGTGGTCTTTTCATTCACTTTGTATAGAATGAAAATATGTTTGTATACTGCAATAGTTTATAATGTATTATTTTATTTCTAAAAATGGGCATTTATGGGTTGATTCTTTTTACACTTTTCCTATTGTTTATAACACTGTTAATGGCACACACAAGTGTGGCGGTGAAATAAGTAAATGCTGTAAATATATAAATATTCAAGTTTGCCTCCTGACGCAAGCGTTCTTTACTTTAAAAACAAGTCTTTTTAAGGACGCAGGACATCAGTGACTATCAAGCGCTCAGTCCTGGGTGTAAGGGCATCCTTTAACTTTAAAGGTCGCCTTTAGTAAAGTTTTGACGGCTAAGATTCACCAGCCAATACTTCTGTTCTGTGAAAATACTTTGCTCTTAGAGAGAGTGGAAATTGGAACTAGGTCGTAGTAGTGGATGTTAAAATGCTGAAATTCAAAATACGACGACTGCGGTTAGCGGTTCTATTGTGTTGATTTCCTTTCGTGCTTGTGTTTTCCCTCCCACAAGTTTACATCGTCAGCGTTCATAATTTCAGCATTTGCATACTCGAGTGGTAGCTGCGTCTTCCATCCGCAAATCACGACCAAGCTTTCTATAGCTGTTTCTATATTATCAGTACAACAGGTATAGTGTGTCAAATATGGAATTTATTGGCTTTGCTGAGGCAAATATTGCCGGAAAGAAAGATGCACCGTCTAGACATAGGCTTATAGAGCTTTGATTTGATATAGGGGTCGCAATTAACTTTTACGACGGAATAGCGTAGGGCCATACCTCAACGTACAATAATTTATTTATTTATTTGTACATACTGCAGCCTCGATGAGGCTATGGCAGTAGTGGGCAAACAAAGGAAACTGTACCAAGCAAATTCATGAGTTCTAAGTGTGCCTCCTTAAGTTATCCAATTTCATGGTATATAAATTCGTATCGTATCACATAGAAACATTATTTATAACGTATACCGCCTACCAGTACAGAGCTGGGACAAACATATTTCTTGGGATTATGCTCATATAGTCTGAAGGAGGTTCCAAACAGGTGTTAACGGGGAGTTGATAATCAGCAGAAGTTTGAAAATATTTTTGTCGTCTTATCTGCAGATTAAAGCACGCACAAATTCTTCAGTGTTCCTCCAGCTGACGGTCGCTGAACTGCGTATGCAATGCAAATAATATCCGGCAGGTGATTTAAAAGATACTGATAGCATATCGTCGTGCATCAAAACCTGCTGAGCAGCGACATATATTGTCTTACAGTGATCTTTCCTAAGAGAAGTTATGATGTCGGTCTGGTGCATGTCCGAAGAGTGCAAGAGAATCTTCCAATGTACCATGCAGTTAGAGAGAATATTTCGGAGAACAATTTACAATAGTATCCGCTGAAATTGTTGTGTATGGATGGTTTTCGAAAGCACATGGTCGCAGCTCGAATCTGACATCTTGCATACTATAACGCGTCTTTTCAGTATTTACCGCATTCAAATCAGTGGCCAGTTATTCTTTTTATACCCGAAAGAATAGGTTGCCGTTTATCCTGCGTACTAAAACTCTGTAACGCAAATTGCGTTTTCTGCCCACAGAAGGTTTTTGTCAGGTCTACCATTTTCACTAGGCAGAGAATGATTACCATTTAGGAAATATTGCTACGTTTTCTTCAAGTAGGTTGAGCACCGGATTTGCCCCTTTCTATGACACCCTGAGGTACTTTAGGACCTAAATCAATTTTCCGGTACGCCTCCAGACGGCCGTGACTTTTGTGCACTGCACACACTGTAGTTCGGAAAGACACGCCGATATGGCTCCAGAAAGGTGAGACAAAAAGTGATGATTTTATTAAGCAACCATGAAAAAATGTATTGCGAGAAATCGTCAATGATTTACAATGTAGTTGTTATCCAAGCACAAGAAAAAGTTGACATTGTTATAACATTCTGATTGTTCATTATGACTACATTCTAATCATGCCTCATATTAAGGATTCATTTTGCTTGAGGCAGGTTCAAGCAAAAGCAGTAGAGATTCTGCGGTATTCAACAGCAAAAGCATATTTTATGTAATCTGCTCTAAAAGGTTGCTCTTTGCTTTACTATCGCTTGCGTTTTGTATTTTACATTGCGCGCACAGAGCAGCGCTCAGTTACGGTTCTCTAAATACTGTAGCGTATTTAATGATGTCTAACTTAATTTGTTTATGTTATTTCTGTTTGAGAACTGGTTATACAAGTTCGACGCCTTTTTTTATTTTGCGTTACCTGCAGCATTGTAACATCTTTATGCTGTATATTGAATTAGGCCCGGTTCAGACAGCCAACAGCGGCATGGTCAAAACACGTCCGCATATCAAGCCGGAGATTTGTTTCCCAAATCACTTGTTTCCAGACAGCTTGTCACACTGCACAAGCAGCTCAGAAATAAAGCAGGTTGTCGGAGTGTTACCTCTGTATGACAGACTTGGGCAACGAAAACTTAATGGAACAGCGCCCGTAGTGTTTGGCCCGTTCGCTAGCCAAGCGAAAATGTCGGCGACAACACACCACCCCAGCATGCATGGAACCGTGATTGATCGTATTTTAATGGCTTTCGTGTTCGCAAACAGCACTTGAAAAAAAAAAAAAAAGAATACTCCCCTCCATCGCTTTGTCTGCCGTGGTACAGCGTCTTGCAAGCAGTCGGGCGGGGTGCCGTAATTGGTACCAGTTGTGGTGGGTCGCGCAGTGGCTCCCCTCATTTTTGCGCCAGAGTAGCTCGTAGCTGCAGAGGAACCAGAGCGAAGATTGTTTTAGGTCTGACAAGGAGTTCTTCAAGGATTCCCCCGAAAGTTTTCGTACGGTGTAGCCGGGCGACAAATACGTACTTCCGGACACTTCGTGTTGAAGCAGTGTGACAGGGTAGCTGACGTGACGCGTAGACGCTGTCGCCAGACCGAGTAGAACAAATGTTTCCGTTGTGTGATCCGGGCTTTAAAGTCTCATTTTGAAGTGCACCCCCTGTGTTAAACGAGGAAGGGTGTACAAACTAATCGGGGACAGGGGCCTCAATAGGCAATGGTAGACTTTAGTCCCTGTCTCAGCAGGGGATATCCTGAATCAGGGACATTCGATTTGATTTCGTTAAAATCAGGCTATCGGATCATTTGGAGTCGCTATTTGCCTGTGCCGGTTTCTTGGAAAGCTTGCTAAATTGTGATAGGGCATTCTCTATCACTATCATTCACAACATACATCACTCCCAAAGAGTGATGTATCTTCAGCGCAGAAAAGCGAGACGGCCCATATTAAGTTCGGAGCAAAAGTACGCCAGAAGCAGAAATGAACGTCAGCCGCCACAAACACTCTTCGCTGTATGGTCTTCGACAAAGCATTCATATCCACATGATTCTTGCATCTTTCATGTCCAAACGGTTGCTTGCGAATTCTTGTTGATCTGTGGGCGATGGTACAGCACGCTGATACGAAGGTAAAAGAACGCACCTCGGGGTACATTATTAGTGCAATGCTAATAGTCTAGTCTACCTCTCGGCGCCTTTTGCGCATCTGGTATTGCTCATATTATTCGGCTTGCAGGGAGCACGAAACGGTTTTCAGAGAACACCAAGAGGATCGCATCAAATGTGGACAAAGGTCTTTCTTTGTATCACTGACATATTCACTAACTGTCTGCAGACGAGATATCGGGTTAGTTCTGAAGACAGCAAAACGCGTACTTGAGTACAAAATGTTCATTTTCGAAAGTCAAGTTACCAGGGTGGGCAGAAATGTTTCATAGGCGCTTCGAGCACTTTACGTTAAGGGTTCATAAAACGTGTGCTCCTTTCTTCCATATTAAACACACTACTATACGTGAAAAACTCGAGTTGAATATGTACATTTATTCAATAAATGATATTGTTACGTATATGCCACCGAAGAGGACGACGATAGAAAATAGAGTGAGAGACGACGAAGCAGAAGAAACCGTTGGCCTTGCCTGAACACCTGCTTTGTTCTGCTCTGCTGTGCTGTGAACACTTGTTCATCACCTGATGTGGTTTCCTGTGCTAGCCTTCTACCCCGTTACATCTTGGTGGAGGTGCGGGGTAGAAGGCTAGCACAATATTTTGCCTCATATAGACATTGATTATCACTGCAAGAAGTGAAGGCAGTAAATATTTGGTTCTGTTTGACTTTGAGCCCTTATATATAGCCCCTTTGATTCGTCTTGCATGCACACAGGGCGCAATATGCAAAAGTACATGGTTTTTCGGTTCCAAGCATATTAAGTTTAATACTACAAAAATAGGAAGTCGGGAGAAAGTGAGTATTCTTGACTGGCAGCCTGCCCATGGGCCTGCACATCTTCGACGTCTTCGATGACATAAAAGTGCGTTTTTCAGTTCATTGTTTATCTTGCGCAAGACAAAGAAGTTTCTTAGGAAAAAGTCACAATCAAGCAGCCCCTGCCCCGCCGAGGTGGCGAAGTGGTTACGGCGCTCGACTACTCTTCCCAAGCATGCGGGATCGAATCCCGGCCTCGGCGGCCGCTTTTCGATGGAGGCGAAAAGCAAGGCGCCCGTGGGCTGCGCGGTGTCAGTGCACGTTAAAAAACCCCTGGAGGTCGAAATTTCCTGAGGCCTCCATTAGGGCGTCTCTCATAGTCATAGTTGCTTTGGGACGTCAAACTCTATAAACCAAATAAACCAGCCTCTAAAAATATTGCGCTGCTTTTTGCTAATGTTTTATGCTGCGGACACCTGCAGGGCTCTGGTAATACACCAACCCACCAGTCCAAGAAAGTCAGCAGTAGCTTACGTGAATGTTACTGCGTTTCACTGAGAAAGAATTGACAAAACAAACTTGCTTGTTTGATTTGTATTTCAGACATCAGGAGCTGCCACATTCAGTCTCTATTGTTTAGCAACGAACCCCGAGGCACAAGAAAAAGCACGAAAGGAGGTACAATCAGCATCGCGAAAAGAAATTGATGGTGCTGAGGTAGACCAGCCTGATCATCTTTCCTACCTCAAGGCCTGCATCAAAGAGTCACTGAGGTATATGTCTTCAGCCATTGGAGAACTGAGGTTTCTGGTACAGTTAGGAAAATTAAAATATATCTGGCGTACGAGCAATGACGAAAGTTTACCTTTACGCCTTCAAAAATATATCAGTAAGTAGTAGGGGACTGCAGTTGTTGTTGTGCGATTGCGTTGTTTGAATAGTTATTCTTGTGAAACACCTTGCTTTGCTCAGGCCGAAAAATTCAGTACGTTTGGTTCGTCGTAGATAACCAAACTGTCCTGCTTTTGTTGTGGTCCTATGATGATCATATAAAACGCTATCTCCTATTATGTAAGGTACAAATACCAGAAGGTTCCTCATTTACGCGCCCCCTGCATGATACTCCAGTGTGTTTCGTCATAGTCCCACTATTTCAATGCAAAAGCCGGTGCCTGACTTGCTCTTTATGCATTGTAATGTGAATACTTGAATCTGCATGGCCGTGTCGCCTATGTGCATTTAATGTTTCATGTCTTAGTATTTATTCTAGTATATTCTTCGTGTTATGACCTGCAAGAAGGTCATTGAAAAAGTTGTAACCTGAAATTGTTTAAACTTTGGAGTATTTGCCTGTCATCTTTAGAGGTAGGTCGTAGGGGTTGCGGCTGGTCTATACGAAGAGAAGGCGACCCAGGCAGTTAAGAAGAATTTTGTGCTTGTGAAGAGAAAAGTTAGTAAAGCAGAAACATCGTGTTATATAATTAACTACATGTGAGCACACTGCCTGAGGTGACCAGCGATTAAAGGAAGGGTTATTTTGATGAGTATTTATTTCCGTAAAGCTCACAAACTGGACTCCTTATTTAGATGTATTGGGAGTGAAAGTGAACCTTATTCGTGGCAGCTGCAGATGAGTGGTGGTTTTTGGTTGTGTTTATGTGGCGGAAGTAGTCACTGTCTTGTTTGCACGATGTGACTGATGGACTTGGTTTTGTATTCGTTGCTTGGACGCTACCTTGGATGTGATGGTAGCTAACGTTTTTGTTGGTCACCCCTATTTGCTTGGGACAGAAGAGGTGTGCGAGTACGATGCACTTGGGAGTAGAGGAGAGAAGTTTTGGCTGGGTGTGAAAGAGGAAGTTCGGGTCTGTTTTATATTACAGTTGTTAACGCGCGCCTGTGTTGTGGTTCTCTCTACGTGTTTGTCCACATTGCACCGCAGTTCCGGGCAGCTGCGAGGCATGCGCTGTTTCCGAGACAGAGGCGCGCTGAGAGGTTTCTCGGCGTGTCGAGCGACGCTTAATGACGGTTAGAGGAAAAATGAAATTAATATATGTCTGCTACGTGTATTCGATGCCCAAGTAATTTGACCGGTTACCCGAATATTTCAACCTTTCGGTAAAATTTAATAATCCACGAAGACAAACAGAAAAAACAATACGTGGAATTATAACGAGAATATATTCTCCTACATGTCTTGGCGTGTCTCAAATTAGAATTCGATTAGCTTCATGCTGACATTTTTCCATCTTCCAATGTTAAACCTCTTGTTTACTGATGACCAAGCTACCAAGTACTGTCCAGAAGATTGGTGTATCCAAAGAAGTCATGCTGTGCTAATAAAACAAACATCTCTCTACGTGCTTGTCCAGGTTGCGCCGCAGTTCTGGGCAGTTGCGTGGCATGCGCTGGTTCCTTGATATAGACGCGCTAGGCAGAATTCGAGGTCACCGTTTCTGGAAGATTTAACGTAGCAAAAGCAAAACTTATATATGGTTGCATCTTGATGGCTCGCATTTTTTCGTCTTATGTTCTAGAGCATGTCATCTCCCAATGTAAACCCTCTTGCTTACTGATGACTGAACTATTAAGTACTGTCCAGAAGGTTGGTGTATCCGAAGAATCCATGCTGTGCAAATGAAACGAAGATGCATCTACAACAAAATTTGAGGTCACAGCTTCTGGAACATTTAACGTAGCAAAAGCAGCAGTTATACATAGTCTCATCTTGATGGCTTGCGTGTTTCGTCTTATGTTCTAGAGTACGAATATTTAGGAAGCCAAATCAATTATCTTTATAGAATGAAATACTATTTCACTAATCTGCCGACTATTTAGGCACTTTGCTGTGTTTTTTTGTAAGTGCTGTGATGAGCCTTTATTCAACAGTTTTATAGTTGGGGCTCAATATCTTATATCAAAGTATACCGTGTCTCATATTCGTTGTACGCACACTTTCAGAAATGCACACGTGCTACTGCTGTTTCTTATATTCGACACCACAGCGTCACCAATGATACACCTCAGTTCCCACGCAACACGCATTTTGGCTTAGGCATTGTAACCTAAATATGGACAGGGTTTTCATTACAACTGCGAAAAGTTTTTGGTACATTTGAAGGGACTCAATACTGCCATATATTAACACGATGATCTAATACTTTCAGGTTTCATCCAATCATTCCAGGGGTCAACAGGAAAATAAATCACGATGTCGTCATGTCGGGCTACCAGATACCAGCTAATGTATGTTAATATAAATTTGCGCTTTACAATGCTCGGGATACAGTGCTTAAATTTTCTGTGAGGGCTGTCGCACATCATCGCATATATGTCTGTATGATTAGAGTTGGTAAAGCTTTTACTGTCGCATTCAGTGTACACGCCACAAACCGTACAGGCTACAAACTTTCAATAACGACCACAGGTCATATTTTATCCTTGATGTGTGATTTGACAAAAAGAAAATACGCGACCATTGTGTTCGGTTGCGAATATTTTGCGGCCGCGCATAATATCATAATATATTTCCGTAAGAAAGCTTTTATTATCATAACCGTGATAGTCTGTAGTTCCTGCATATATTTAAGTGTTAGATGTTTTCAACTTCCACTTACGTTTAAAACATTTGCTAAAAGTATTGCCGAAACTGTTGTGTATTTTAAAACTAGACTTGATTCCCTATACGTGCACCGACAGTACCATATGTTGCTTCCAAAATTGACCATTTACTTGCTCACATTGCCTAGAAAAGTCTTATATCGTAGTGGTAATGATTAGTTCACTCGGTATTAAAGATGCTGAAACGAAGCTTGAATGTGGGCTTTTATTTAGTGAGTTAATTTTCTTGCTGGTTAAGTTAGTACTAACTCCAATGAACATAACTCCAGATGTCCAGAGAGGCCATATTTAGGTGTTTCTACGTTTTGATATTTTTCTTTCGTTTCATAGTTGTGCTGTCCAGGGTAATTCTAGGGATGAATATAACAGGCAAATTACATTATTAATCTCAATATAAGTATAAAAAGCAAAAGCTGCGAGATGCTAGGCAGCGAAGATATGCCCAAAAGCAGTTGGAAAATACGATCTTTGTGTGCAAGATAATGAAACAGCGCTATAACATGTAAACAACACCACTGCCATCAGGTTATTCAGTAATGATGATCTTTCATAGCAGTGCCAAAGACAATAATATATTTATAATGAATGCACTGAGCTTATAGGAAACAAAATACAGATGTCTAGAAGTGGTCCGACATATTTAAGTGCGATCTAAAGTAAACGAACTTAAAACAAGTACTTCTTATAACCGCTACAGGACCAAACTCAATGTAGCAATGTCCTGATGCAATTCGCCATTGTTGAGACTGTTATTTTTCCTTGTTGATGTATGACGGCTCCATGGCACAAACTTTCGCAGACTGTGTTGCGAACTGAGCCATTCGTGGCTGGAAGACTTGAGGAGAACTTTACGCGGGCCTCTGAGTTTCTGCCGGAGAGGTGGCTACGGTCGGGCGATATGCAAACAGAGAAAGAGAATGGAGAATCGTGGAACCTTCATCCATTTGCTTCCCTGCCGTTCAGCATCGGACCCAGGATGTGCATCGGCAGGAGGATCGCTGAAATGGAAATCTGCATTCTGCTGGCAAAGGTGTGAAGATCTGATTTTTTAAGGGTCCTGTCAAATGCGTACATACCACTGAGTAGGCTAAAAATTTATTCTATATTTATCATACGCAGGCAAAGGCACAATATATATGCCACGATGCTAGATATTGCCGCAGTATTTTGGCCTAAAAGAGAAGTGTAAACATAAGTTTTTTTTTTATTCAGTGATTGTGTGGGCAATACATGGTACTGCCCGTGGGGCAGGACAAAAGGAGGTAATTAGTCTCCTGACTAATTAGTCTCCTGACTAAGTTCGCATCTTGAACCTAATTTCGGGAAACCAAAAATAACCTCGCAAATACAGGAAAGCAAAAGCTAGCGTAGCACATGCGCGTAACGTTTCAAGGAAGCCTGCTACTAGATAAAAAAAAAAAGTTTTTGTGGTAAACCCATTTCTTGTTCGGAAAGCGATACCTATTCTAGTGAATGTGAGAGAACATATGAATAACGTTAATTACACTTGCGGTTAAGTAAACTTTGTGCTCACATTTTAACGACTACGAATACATTTACTTACAATTACAGATTTTCAACTGGCTGATATTAATAGTCCATCGTTAGAATGCGGTTGCTTGCAACGAAGAAGGACTAACACATTTTACGTAATGCTCCGTCGAGAGTATTGTTTTCTTCTTTAGTGGAAGTTAGCTCATGATAAACCTAAACATGATTTACCAGCTTGCCCCAAGAGTCGCTTATCGAAATTGAATATTTATAAGACTGTTTAGAGCTTTTAAAATAGGATTAACTTAGACTCAGTGAATTCGATTTCTTTCTTATAGCACAATGAAAGCCGCTCTGATAATTTGAGTGCACAGCGACGTCCATCCAATCATTCAACTACGCGGCGCAGATGCCATTTCACCTCCTGGCCCCTGCCTCGCCAAGGGTAGTCAAAAGCGGCGAGCAACGCAGCACGGATACAGAGGGCGGCCAGAACAATATAGTTCAAATGATACAGGCACCGCGGAGTGATATTATTAGATGGATGTCGCGGTGCGCTTACAGCGGGCCCGCCAAATTTGAATTGCGCGAGGAATGGCTAGTATGTGTCACAGCGCTTAGGGGGGTAAATTTTGTTTTCGAAATTCTGAAGCATATATGTGCTACCAACAGCCAGCCCCAAATGCTAAGATCCAATGAAGTGGCTGCTTTTATTAGTTAATCACTGTTAACAGAATATTGTTAACAAGAATACTAATAAATGAAATTCACATTTTTATCATGTCTTTGAACCATGTTTAACTGAAGGATAGCATGTTCGTTTTGGCCTATAAGAGCCCAAATATTTCTGGTAACCATGTACAGTTCAACAGTGGCACAAGGAACTGTTAGTAACTGTCGAGTCACAGAAGCAGGTTTTGGATTGAGAATGAAAAAAAGAAAAGCTACTGTAGCAGTTGACGCACAAAAAAAAAAGGCTACGAGCAACTACCACATACCTGATTCAGGTTTGAGATTGCAAAGGAAAAGGACAGGGTACATCAGCATATGTCAATGAGGAGTTAAAGAACTCTGCAATCAAGTGGTTCGTGGTATCAGCAACGAAGGCGTCACTAGGAGGAAGAGGAGGAAAGGCAGGGTGGTTAGCCGGAAGAAGGATCCGGTTTGCTACCATGCACTAGGAAACAGGGTGAGTGGATATGAAAGTGATCGGTAAAAGAGGGTATATAATTCTCGAGGACGCCCAATCATGTAGGTTCAGCAGGGTTTGTTCGCGGTTCCCTACTCCCGGTTTGGTTATACTACTAGAAAGTTCAACCAAGTGACGGCTTTCATTGAGTAATAGAATGAAAGCCTGCAAGGAGACAGAAATAAGATCAAAAAACGAAGTTTGACGGGCAGGTAAATTCTACCGGCATACACCGATTTGCTTCTAAAGCGGTGGAAAAAGGTGTCAGTGCGCACTTTTATCGTATAGAATAACATATTAATAGGAGGCTTTAAATAGAAAGAATGAAAACGTTATTATTTAAAGCGGCTAAATTTCAGTGGATTTAGTTTTGTTTTGAAAGCACGAATATAAGAGAATAGGTAGGAGCACGCTGCTGGTGGGAATACTTAGATGGAAAATAACAGCGCCCAACCGAAGACAAGAACCGCGAAAGGACACAGCCAAAAGCTATCGCTCCTTTCGTCCATCTTGTTATAGTTTGTACGCTACAAAGTCGCTTTGTAGAACGGTTTGTTCAAACGAGTTATTCGTGGCGTGGTAAATAATTCAGTAATCTGCAAACATGCGCATATTAAAAGTAACACATTTAGGTAAATTGTTAATATATAATTGTGAATATAGTAGCAGGTCATGAACAGATCGTTGGGGACGCCAGAAGCGACTTAGAGGTGAACAGAAGTTGTTATTGACAAGTACGGTTTGCAAAACATCTGACGGAGAGTCATCGATTTAGATTAGAACATTAATTTCCATGTTTACCAGTCGAAATTTTAGTGTCATGCGTTAGTGATGTAATTTATCGACGATATGTTTAAAGATCGCGTACGTTTGAGTGTCTGAGTCACCCATATATTCACGCATTTAGGTCATGAACGAAAGGTGCCAACTGGTTTCACAATAAACCATTTCCGGAAATCTAGTTGCGTGGAGTGAAAAAGTTATAATTTGAGAATAGATTACATGTTCTATGATATTGTGTGGTAAGCTTATTAGTAGTGCATTAGACGGCTAATTATGTGGTGAGATTTTGCTACAAGACTGTAACGACCCTTTCCACTTTTCAATCCTCCCGCATGGTTCCTGAAGTGAGTTACGGAAAAATGAGCAAATACGAATATGCTGAGTTCACGTGCTCTGCGTTTCTTATTCGTTCATATTATTTATTGAATACTGGCTGATGATGATAGCCTAATTTGCGTTATTCGGAACAAGTGTCATTCTAAAACGTTGTGAAAATCACCAATCGCCTGCCCAGATAAGGCAAGTTCCCTTGTCTAAACATTCGCTCGCCTTTCGAACTGAGGCTCTCCCGCAAGCTTTGTTCCGTGCCTCTTCCATACTGTGTAGCCATCTTCTCCATCTCATTCTACTTTTGATCAGAAAAAGATGTTACACGGCATGGCACAGCTTTTATAAAAAGTGTAGAACCCAGGTGGTCTGCTTCTGAGCTTTATAGTGAAGCCGATTTAACATTAGGGGAAGTCCTTCCCATTGGACAGTGTAGGACAAAACATCGTCTTACCATCAAGAGATTCGGAACTTTGGAGGGGAATTACAAGCCGCACGAAGTGGCTCAGAAGTTGACCACCTGGGCTTTACGCTTTTGAAAAAGACTTCACATTTAAAGCTTGTTTTAGTATAGGAAACTTTGTCTCAGGTTCTTTTGTGAAAGCTGCGGAATATGAAGAGTTCAACGCAACCATGCATTGATCCTTGAGCTCTTCGTCTGATTCAGTGTTGAGGGTGATATACCAATCTGGATGATGGTTGCATATTTTCTAAACCTATCTGTGTTTGGTGGATAACATAGTCGAGAGTTTAAAACCACAGAAAGAACGCTTTGCGTAATGAATCGCAGTGAGATAAATGTTTTTAGCTTAGTAATGGGCCTCCCAATGATCTCAGCCACCATTGTATTTGCCATTGAATGAGGATGCTTTTTCCTATTTTCTAGTCTTTTTAGATTGTTATTAAGTTAGGACATTCGGTTGCTCACGAGAAGATTGGTTGTTGTGATAAATATATTAGTCAAGTGTGTAAACTTCATCTTTAATTTCGACCAGTTTTTACGGATTGAGTAATCCCGGCATGGCAGCTTCAAACGTGGCAAAATATGTGTTGACCTCGTGTGTTCTGTTATAATTTCGTTTCTCTAAGGGTTTCAGTATTTCCTGTGTGTTGTACTTAGTCTTCGAGCAATACAGAAGGTGGTATGAAGGATTCTGTGACAGCTTATTCCTCGAAGGTATGAAAACACGTCAGAGCGTTAGGAGTATTGGATCGAATTATTAAAAAATACTGAATCTGGAGTAACGGGTTGTGGTCCGGATATCAAGTGGTTAATGTCGAAGTTCAAATAAATGTGAATTAATTTTTTGTGTATTTTGAAGAAGATATTTACGACGAAGAAAGGTTATCCCAATATACAAAAGGATCGCTAAAATGAGCAAACTATGTAAATTTGCCTGTAACCTAACCTTAAACATGTTCGCCCCACTGTTTTCTATAACGACGGGTGTTGAAAATCCTGTGATACCACGTGTGTCGTGGAACGGATCGCATCGAGCGACATTTCTTCTACATTGCAGTCAGTTAGTTATCTTTGAGGGTACATCATTCTTTAACACTGATCAATACCTAGAGAAAAAAACACATGCTTTGCTTTAGATCACTGATTGGTCGCTCCCTTGTTTACTAACTTCCATGGAAAACAAGATCACGTCGACAAAACTGTGGAGGATGCACCAGTAATGTTTTGATTGATTCGCGTTTGCTTGATGCAGGAGTGGGATGAGGCTACATGCGTATTTTTCTTACTAACTATATAAGAAATATCAAGGTGTAAATAAATATAAGGTACGCAACAATGCACTAGTCACGACCTGGCTTGACACAATTTGGCATACATTGACGAAATAACTGTCAGCTGCGCACGACTGTCCGTAAGTATGAAGGGCCCTCAGGCGCCTGCGGACGCTTCAAAAGCAGTGATCGCGCACAGTCGCCTCAGCGTTCAAACTCAACTTCTGCCATTTCCGGACCACCGCCGTTCGGCGTGCAACTCGCCTGTGCTTTGTTTTAGAAGCCGTGAATGTTTTGCGTTTTTACGGAAGGTAAGAAAAGATGCTGAGGTTCCAAAAAAAGTAACGCAAGAGTGTCGAACCCGGAGGTAATCCATTTCGAGCTCTCTGTATCGGCAGCAACAACCCTATTGTATATCGCTGCGAGAGCGCACTGTAAGCCCGGTTAGCGAGAGGGGAGAAGACAGGTCCTTCTAGTACCGTACTGCAGATGTGAGTGAACCTCAAGTAATGTGTTCCTATGTGGCAGATGAATTACATTAATAAACAAATATTCAGTATACCAAGCATTACAAAATGCCCGGCTGGAAACATGCAAAATTCCAACACAAGAAATACAATCACAGACTGGTGCATTAATACGGTTCGGATGGGCGTCATCAAAGTCACGTCAGCCATCCCAAAATTCTTCACAGAAGCGAAGAACTACTCAAACTGAAGGAACGTTTTGTGATGCATTTATGCACTGCACTCATAATTCTTTTATAAATGTACTTCTTTTTTTAGGTACTCAAGAAATACCGTGTTGAAAACCATCACGGTGATATCGGATTTCTGACGCAATTCTCAGGCAAGCCTGCAAAACCTGCCAGATTCCGATTTGTCGAACTGGAACGAACACCATGAACGCTCCGCCACTCGACGGGAAACACTGCAAAACAATGCCGAACATTGGAACATGGTAGTTATTACATCAGCAATAAAAACAAAAGCCAACAACCTTGTTCTCTCTTTGAAAGGCCAACGCGTTTTCGAAAAGAGAAAATAAATCAGCGCTGTCTCCAAACAAACTATTTGCTGACGTAAATTGTGCCTGCTGATGAATCCGCAAGAATGCACTGCATGGCCCACATGAAAATTTGCAACAAACTGATATTGGCAACTAGTTTCTCCCAACGAGCTCGTATTTTATTGTGACCGATTTTAGAGAGGCTTCGAAATGATGAATATAGCAGGAATATTCTAACAAAGAAATCCATCTAGGTGCTCTTTGTGGCTATTTCAGTCAAATATATCAGATACGCGTGTCGCACTGTCGCTTATAGTTTACAAATGCTTTTTAAAAAGTGCCCCATGCGACCTATTGAAACAATTCAGGGCGACACCTCACCAGTGCCCCCTTCCAGTTGACATCATCTGCACTTTCTGAAAAATTTTGGTTTGGCATAGTTCGTTCATGATTTCCTAAGGAACTGTTGAGCGTAAACAGTAGACGAACCATGGAGGATACACAAGGCCAGACGCTTTTTGGCTGGGTCCACTCAGTGGATGCTACCAAGTTAAGCGGTAGGACGGGGAGAGTTCAGGCAGCACCACCTAGACTTGAAGGTACTCCAAAACGACTGCGTTGAGATTTCGCGTGTATATTGCAGAGAAAAGAAAAAAATTGAAGCAATATGCTGCCCATCTGAGATACGTACGTAGCTCCTAATGTGGCATTAAGGAGCAGCAGTCATCCTGCGCACTTTTTGTGCCATAAACAACATGCAGTTTTACACTTAGGCAGGTTGGTCTTGCAGATATTGGAGAAGCTTAGGGTATTGTTCGTGATAGCCGGAGTATAAATTAAAGAAGCAAGAGTTTCTCGAATAGAAAAGTGCATTTTGTGGATGGATGACAGCAGGCAAACGAGGATATGGATGTGGAGCCATTGCCGTTAAAGCTGTAATTTCATACCTTTAAAGGTGGGTTTGAAGTGTCCCCCCACTTCCAGGTTTGTCGTCGGTTTCGAACCAAGATATATTTTGATCTGTAACTTTATTGATGGCGCAATCAATGCACGCACTGCGCTTTGAACTGCATGTATCAAGAACGAGTACCCCGCCTGGGTGGTGCAGTGGTTACGCCGCTCGACTACAGTTTCCAAGCATGCGGGATCGAATCCCGACCTCGTCGGCCGCTTTTCGATGGAGGCGAAAAGCAAGGCGCCCCTGTGCGATATCAGTGCACGTTAAAGAACCCCAGGTGGTCGAAATTTCAGCAGTCCTCCACTACGGCGCCTCTCATAACCTGAGTCACTTTGGGACGGTGAACCCCACAAACGAAACGAAACCATCAAGAACAATTGCAGAAACATTATATTAACGCCTCCACTGGGCACCTTCCCTGCTAACATGGCGGTAGCGTGAACATGGCATGCACTGTACATCACAAAGTTAGCAATGTTTTAGGTGTCATTTCGAGAATAGATAACTTTGATGCCAAGGTTGTGCATGAGGTAAGGAGTTTGCGCGTGCGGAATTTCAAGAACTCTGTAGAACAGATTTGTGGTAGGAAACCTGACACAGCTGAGTTAAAAATACGTAACGCCAAAGGGGAATGCAGTTTTGCTTTTTACTCTTTAAAATACAGACTCAGATCTAAGAGGCGTTATCGACGACTACCAAGCTTAGAAAAGTGGTGCATAGGCCGTTTGTATCGAAGGTAGCAAGTTCTGAGTTCTTCTTTTCACTTTCTAGATGCATTGCGAGAACTAAAGCCTTTATCGACCTATCTATTCTTTCCTTGTATTCTATTAACTCTTCTACAGAGTAAATTTGGACCGATAGTAAGCGTCCTTGTGTCTCTTTTATGTTCCTCCACTTTGTAATTGATCCTTACGCATTTTTTTCACAATGAAAATTTATCTAAACCGCCATATCGCTGCCTTGTGCGCAAATTAACATTGCACCAAAAGTTAAAATAAACATTACAAATTGGGTGCTGCAAATGGTTTGGCGTGCGTGCGGAGTTCAGACAGAAAGGTCATTGTTATAGGTTTATCAATGAATCATTAGATTCTTCGTCATTTTGTGTAGTGTGTAGGGATGTTTAGGTTATCATTAAACTTCTGCCTACTGTCTCGGAACACCAGCAACACCAGAAACCAACAGCTTTTTCTCACTTGGCAAACAAGAATTCGAATGCACCAGAAATCATTATGGCTCACCACCGGGGTGATCTAAGGCAGTTACTGGACTAATACAGTAGCAACACACAAGACACGACTTTTAAACACCTGGTCTTATTTCGGTAACTTGTCCGGATATATTCAAGTTTTCGTGCTACAAAAAAAATAGAAAATCGCAAAAATTAAGAATGAGTTTTACACGATTAAGCCTACACAGACTAAGCGTAACCGCGCATTTCTTCCATGGATTTGTGCGAACCTCAAGGGCAATATAGCCTGGTCTAGACGACACAAAGCTGTCAAGGCTGTTTTGAAGAGGGAGGTCTCAGAATGCGAGCCAGATGGGCAGTGGTCGGGGATAAGGGAAAGGGTAGGCAGGGAGCTGGAAGGGTGTATTTCATTCTGTCAGTCGGTGCAGTATATTTGTAAAGATACGTAGCGGCACGAATGAAGTTTGCCAGGTGTGCGAAGAAGAAGCAGGTGAGCCATTTAGAAGAAGAAGCGATCGCCGCCGGCTCTGAGCGCCACACGTGCGAAGAAGCAGGCGGTGTGGAGGCTGCACGCCGCTAAGCACCTTCAAGGCCATATCAAACACACGCCGACCAAGCTATGGTAGGACATAGTACTGTTGTTGGTGAAATTTTATTAACAGCGGATGCAGAGCAGCAACCCGAATGGCCACCCTCCCCTTAAACGACGGTCGCATTCCATTGGGCAGCGGCAACGTTTTCGGCCAGCTGGAGGAGTTTATAGCTGTGTCCCCAGGTCGGGGCTGAGCAGTAGAGCCTCCCAGTGATCAGAGTCGCGTATGAAGTGACTCGCGGGTATAGGAACTGTGGGCATTTCCAGAATATATGGTTTAGATCGACTTTGGTACTACGATTATTTGCTTGATTAGAGTCATTTCAATATAAGATAAATAATTGAAACGTTTGCTTTAAAAAGAGCATCAGAGCAGAAAAGTATCGCTCATTGGAAAACACGTTGGCATACAGGCACTGTTGTATTTGGATACCCCACCGGAAGACTCTCCTCTGCGCTAACTACACGAAAACAAACATGAGCGAGAGCAGAGAATATTATATTTTGCGGCCTTTGAAAAATATTGTACATAGATATTTTCAGAGATATCTGTGTTTACTGAAAATCTGGTGGCGCCCACCATCTAGTGCAGTCTTCAGATAGGCTGATTGAGCAGCAAAGATAGATTTACTCCATATATTCCTAGACTTCTGAGTTTGTTTACAATGCAGTTCATGTGCGGCTCGCCAACAAATCACATTTATGAAAACACAATTATTCATCTTCTGCAAAGAAGCCAACACTCCATGTCATGTTGCAATAAATATTGTTACGGAAATTATATTGGTTCATCTATACCTGTCATTGTCATTTTTTCCCGAGTGCCCAGATTGTGTGAGCCCTCCACGGATCTTCTTTCATTTGTACATACCATGATCTTCTTCTTCTTCTTGGACATACCATCATCATCGTCCCGCGGCGCCGGCCCCGGCGCGCGCTTGGGTTTTGTCCATCGGAATATACGCCAGACACGGCATACCTTGCCTTGCCTTCACGACCTTGCCATCTCGACCTGGCCTTCTTCCACAATATTCACATAAAGCACAATTTTGTGCTGTGAACATTAAGTTTGCTGTCGGCAGTTTCAAACTTGGGCGTCTTGTATCCACATGGCTAGCATTTTATTTGTGCAGGTAGGTGATTCAGATGTCTTTTGTTAACACCGATACATTTCTAACGAGCCTCTGTTAATGGCTGAAACAGCGCGTTGGAGAGAATAAAGCAAATTCGGCAGCCAAAACTTAGATGACTGAACCACACATGCTGTTATAGTCGAACTAGGCGTGCCTTCTGAATGGAACAGCTTTGTTTTAGCCTCAAGACCTAGATTCTTGAGAGAGCAAATAATTTTATTGGTTACACTTAAATCTCCTTACATCAGAAATGCGAAAGAACTGTGAATTTGGTGCCTAGCGTTGTTTTGGGCCAGAACTGCGTTTCATTGCTTTTTAGCTCCCACAAATTATTTGTTTTGATCATTCAGGTTGCTTTTATTTTAATATTTCTTTATTCTTCAGTCCGACAGTTTTGTTTTCTACTTGTCTTCGATGACATCTTGATTTCACCTTTTTTTGCCTACTGAAGCTGTTATCTTTCGCCGCAGCGCCTTCCAGCGCCATTAGGCTACACAAGGAAGATTATGGAATGGTTCTCGGGAGTCGGCATAGAGTAGGGGTTTGCTGGTGGGCTGGGAAATCGAAGGATGGAGGTTTGAGTTCAGGCGGGGACTCAATTCGCGTATTTTCCTCACTTATTTCCTCTTGGGGACACGCCGTGGTCACTACTCGTGTACACGTAACTCCTAATGCATGCATTCCTTTCGCAGTAATATGGTCGACCTATGCAACAACCTGTGAACTTACACAGTAACTGGACCGAAAACAATGGGTTGGGCCCCAAGCTCGTTGGGGAGAGTTACTGTATATGCCACCAGTTGGAACAGCACCGGACGCGATATTCGGAGGTCGTGGGCTCGGTTCCCACCATCGGCACGTTGTTTTTTCTTCTACTTTGTGCTTATTTATCTTTTTCCAAAACAGATTACATTACTAATTTATGTGATTACCTAAGTAAAAATTAAAATAAAAGAGAAATTACAATCCCTAATGCTTTCCTTGGCCTCGTCGACTGTTGGCTTCTTTCCTTCAAAGGTAGTAGAGTTGCACGTCGTTATGCCATCTTGTTTGTCAAGCAAGCAATGTTATGCGGCAAAGCCGCACTCTTTTTCTGGAAGCGACAAGCCCACCATATCGCCGATTGACCGTGGTTGCTTTCCCGGGGTTTGTAAACCACTCTTCAGGCGAAAGCCTTTTTGGGCTCATGGTGAAAATCTCGCGTTCGAGAGATTCTGCGAGATGTGTCCGCGAGACGTCGCAACATATTCTGGTATCGACACAATTGTCCCGGTCAGGACGTCGCACTAAGCTATGAAGTTAACATAATATTTTGATGTGTAAGGTTTGTGCGTCCAAAGCGAACACGGCATAAAATCACTTCCTTAAAACGCATCTGGTAAATGCATGACTTCCATTCTCCCAAAACAGGCTTTACTATGTGAAGTTTGTTATTTACCTTGTTATTCCAAGTGGACTGCCATTGATCGATCGCTGAGTTTACGACGCACTAACCTCATGCAGTCTTTAAAGGGCACGCTTACTTTCTTGGTTTGTTTGTCTCGCGCCTGAGCTGCGAGATCTGAGTACACTAAGAGAGTGTGTGTAAATAATACTGGCTGTAATGTTCTAGCTTATTATTTTTTCCATAGCGACCAAGATAGTATATAGCTTGCCGCAGTGAAGATGGAGGCACACTGTTGAAGTTTTGTTAACTTCTCCCATCTTCCTTGTACCACCGCAATTCCAAAATAATCTGCTGTTTTTGAACCAGCAGGATAAATGTTGAGAGCTTATTGTATTTTTCCTCGAGTGCAAGGAATTCTTGGGTGATATGTTGCGGGCTGGTTTTGTTTTACGGAATTGTGTAAGTGTGAGATCGCAGCCTGCACGAAAACTGTACATGGAGCTAGTTGGTCTCGTCCTTGGGCAGTGCCTAATAGGGTTCCGTTCGCTCGTTTATCGTTTTGATTCCCTTCATAAAGCCAGCTGCATTCTAGAGCGAAATTGCCGCATTTTCGACAATGTTCAACTTAAATCTGAAGAAAACCTTTTGAGATAAGACGCTGAACTATCGCGCAGGCTCCATCAATGTTCAAATAACTGCTCAGGGCTGTAAATATAATAAATCGCCCGGTTGCAACTGTAGTCAAGAATGACGACAGCAGCGTGTTTGTAAAAACGTAGTCACCTTCAAATGAATGCTAACAGTGATGAATCAAAATAAATAACAAATAAAGTACAAAAATTAATTGTGGTTTAGTCCGGTGTACCTTTTTGCATTGCGGCAGCAACGGCGGAAGCTTCTTTTTCCTGTTACATTATTCCTTTATCACGCCCTTAAGCTCATCACTATCGCACTTAGGCTCATCCCTTAAGGGTATGACGCGAGAGCGCAATCTACCAGCGCACATATAAAGTCACGCTTCAATCAAGCCGTATGGACGTGCCTGCGTGTCGTAGGGGTAACGAGAATGCAAACGGTTCTGGCAGGCTGATTCTGATATCACCCTTCCATATGAAAGGAGCGACCCGAGTTGGCAGCTCCTGCCCGTGGCATAGCGGTCACGAGAATTAAAATGCCATGGCAGGCTGGTTATTTTATGAGCAGATCGCAGCTACCGCAGCTACGCCTCTTCACGGCGAATCTGCGGCCAGCCGAGGTCTCGCTTTGGCTGTCGGAGTATTGTTTTCGCAATAAAACCTCGCGATCATATATCCTGTGTGTTTGAACCGAGGATATCTTATAACCCAAATTGTCTATCCTTGTTCTCCATGACGCAGAAAGACTGTCGCTGCTCATATGACCATGCAAAGAAACGCCATGACCGAAAGAAACAAACTCGCTCGTCGGTAGCCACTCAGTACTCGAGAGGCTTTTCAGGTTGTATTGGTCAGCGAAGAAGCATAGTAGAATGATGCCCATTACTCCAAGCCAACAATAGAACATGAGGCACAGCCTATGGCTGAAGGCAAGACTCATTTTTATCGCTCAGTTGACGACACCATGGGTCGTTCGCTTCGACACACTGCGTACCAAAGCGCCAGGATCATGGTGCATGTGCACTACGAGATTTTTAAGACCACTATTAGCGCGTATTAGCGTAGTCAGGAGCAAAGAATCCCTGTAATTATTACTACACAGAAGCAGAGCAGTGGTTGCGAAAATCTTTAGGAGCTACCGCAGGGCAACAGCACACAATATCTACCCCGCGATGCCGAGCGTACTGTGCATCTTGGAGTTCAGACATTCGTGGGTGCGGTGGCTGGCAGGAACACAAGCCACCGTCATATTGCGAGGTGGCGAACAGATCGTTCGCAAAATGTGTTATGATGAAACGCTTATACAGCACTCTTGATGTGTGGCCACGACATTAGTTTGCGAGAGATCAGAGTGATGCGCCTTAAACAGCAAAACGTTGCCAAAATTTAAAAAAGTACAGGCGTTTCATGCATTCCAGTCAACGTCATAGCGCTGAATGGTACTAGTATGGACCGAAGGGTGTATTATTTTTCTTACAAGGGTTTTCAATACCCTTGGTACCCAACATACTCTATCTGGCCGCATTATGGATCCTGCTGCGATGCCTCCCAACGCTCCCTATTCGTGCACGCAGTAAGACTTCGCAATGTTGTCAACTACTTTGGCGCAGGCGGGATGAGTGGAGCAACGCTGACATCTTTGCGCGACTACACTCTGTTCTTGGCGATAATTAAAAAAAAACGATTGCCTGTAATTTTTACACGACATTGAATACACCTTGTTTGTTCGAAAGAGCATCGCCGTCGGTATTGTCAGCGCCGTCACCGCTATGCAAAATTGCCACAAACTTGTCAGAAAAAATATCCACGTGATTTATGTCCAACGTTTTACGCAGTGGCTTTTTGCACAGCTTGCTGGAAGGCGTCACACTATTTCACATCCTATTTTATCAACCATCTGTTAGTCAAGTTGGCGGTTAGTTTGTGATAGGGATTTGCACCGACTACATTATGTGCACCCAACGTTATGTCTTTAATCGTAAATATAGGTGTCCACTGAGACGCGACACAGATACTGTGTCTTCCGTTACCGAAAATCAAAGCGCCCGAACAACCTTCACTGTTTCACAAACTCTGTCCCAATCTCTGTTGTAAAAATATTTGCAGAATAGGAAGACGGAACCAAAGACGCCAGCGCGTGTACACTTAGGAAGCGGATTAAGGACGCTCCGAATTTGGGCAGTATTACTTCGTTTTTTTTTTTTTTTTTTCAATTCAGTGGCTGGTTCTTCATAGTGCCGATCGCTCTATTTTCGTTGTATCAGTGGTGTACGGTGGGATATTTCTTTGGTTTTTGTTTGAAGTGGATTTTAAAACTGTACTCATGAATTTCATTTTTAACCTGGTGAGACCTAAATCGTACTCTGCTCCTTTTATTTTCGGTAGTGCTGCAATGTTTAAGCTGTAACGTTCCCCTACCTTTTACGGGTTGCCAAATAGGTCACTTCAA
Organism: Amblyomma maculatum; assembly: GCF_055883805.1. NCBI lineage: Eukaryota > Metazoa > Arthropoda > Arachnida > Ixodida > Ixodidae > Amblyomma > Amblyomma maculatum. The sequence goes on from NC_139354.1 coordinate 110,532,714, forward strand.
AAGCTACTTTAACTGCTTAAAACAGCTCTTATGCAGATATGTACACGCAGTGTTTGTTTTAGATAGAATTAGGTTATGCACGGGATAAATAGTTGAATATAAGCATACTTCTTAGTCAGCGTGCAAATGAGAAGTGACTTTCATTGGAACATAATCATTACAACGTGAAATAAAGTCTCATAATAACAACAAGCTCATCTTTGCAGCAGAGAAAATTCTCCCCTCAGCATCCCTTTTCTTGTAAGTTTGAGAATAAATGGTTTGAACTATAATTAGCAGGTTAATTTCAATATCTTATAGTGTATTTTATGTTAGCCGAGGGCTCTGAATGACTAGAGATGTCAGCTTGTTAATGATAACTTTCAGGGATTGTTGGCGCTAGCACATCAATGCCATTCAGCGCTGGCACACATCACATTAATTATGCCTTTTTATAATATGAATTCTCATGTAGTTCGCATACACAGCGGCCCTAGCTAGGCATAAAACTACGAAAAGCAGAGCGGGTGCTTCGCCAATATTGACTCAGCCTAGCTGGCTCAGCTGGATGCCTGCCATTCGCAGATGAGCGGCGTGCAAAAATACAAGTGGTGAACCTTCTGTCCTTGCCTTTAATTAATAAAGTTAGTGCACGGAGAGTGCATTACCCGTAGGCAGATCACGAATGTGATTTCGCCATTAATAAATCAATGACTAAGCCTCCCAACGTGAGAGGGAAAATGTGCGATTTAGAGGCAGAAGCAGCGCAGCCAGACATGAACATCTTACTCAAAGTTATTTTCTCTTGATCTGTAACGGCGTATATATCGGTTAGGAAAAATACTGCAAAAACAAGGGAATATCCTGCATAAGAAATGTTCACCAGCCAATCTTGGGCTACATCTCGGGCATTTATCTCCTCTTGATTTAATTCTTTGACGCAGGTAAGTCTTGCTTGGTTTGTGGAGTTTAACGTCCCAAAGCAAATCAAGCGATGCAAGTCTTTGGTTTGGTTTTATTTATGGGTTTAATGTCCCAAAGCGACAAAGGCTATGATAGACGCCGTAGTGGAGGGCTCCGGAAATTTCGACCACCTGGGGTTCTTTAAAATGCACTGACATCGCACAGCCCTCCGGCGCCTTGCTTTCAAAAAGTGGCAGCCGTGGCCGGGTTCCATTCCCGCATCTCAAAGTAACAGCTTGAAGGGCGAGTTGGTACTATGCAATCTCCCATATTTGAGTACTGCAGTCAAGCGCATTAACCACTGCACCACCATGGTGGGGTGTAAGTCTTTTCAGTGAGGCAGGTAGGTCTGTTGGAGGCAACAAACGAACTTTCTTATTAATGTACCCTGTGCGCGCAGATTCGAATTGCTTGCTTTGTAATCAGCATTGCCGCGACAAAACTTCTGTTAAGACCTTAATTTTTGGACCAGAAGCCTGGCAGACGCCTCAATAGGACGTATTCAAGTCACATCCCAGAAGCCATTTCGTGGTACAAAGCGAAGCTTTAATAATACATGCCGAGATAAGTGGCGATAAGCTGATTAGATATTCCTGAAGCTTTTCGTTGTGTTGCATGCACCACGATATATAGAGTACTGTGACGTAGGTGCATACTCCCAATAAAGGGCAGAGATGATGCATTTCTTTGGGGCCTACAAATCTTGAGTGCACTCGAGGGGTACACAGATGCTAGGCGGTGGGGAGCGCTCTGCCAAGCAGTCCAGCGTATTGCAGCTCGGTGCCGCGTCAGCCGTCGTGGTCCCAGCAGGATTGCTTCAAGAATTTCTAGCTTAGCATTTCGAAATACCAGCTAAAACAGTGCCCGTTACTGGGGGTACAGTGGGTTCCAGCGGATTCTGCATCCACAGTGCCCCTTATATATTAATTTTGCTCAAAACACCGCCGGCGTTTTCGAAAGGCACTCTCCTTTTTGGGAAACCGCTACACATATACGGCTTTGACAAAAAGACAAACGAAGTCTGGCAGCTCTCCGCGCCAATACAGAATGACGACATCATACAACAGTTGGTGACACACAATAAAGAATACATCATAAAGAGCCTGCACAAAGAGAACAAAGAAACAGTGACGCAAATGAAGCGCTTGAATACGCCAGCACACAATGGACGATCGTACGCTGTGGGCCAAGTTTCCAGAGGCCAAGAACAAGATAGCGCATCCTACTGTATCAGTCGTGACTGCACTGTAACCCCCTCAAATGCAGGACGTGGAGAAGGGTGGAGAAATCCCGAAAAGTATGTGCGAGTCAACCAGAACATAGAAGAAGCGTGCCCCTCCCCATAAAAAAGTAGCTGTGGTTTAGCGGGTGGTTAAACCTGGATTTACGCGAGAGCTATCTTCAAGGCTATGCTGATGTTCGGCTTGACATAGGGGGCACTTGACAAAGGGTGCACCTCTTTCTGTTTTCACTCCCACCTTGGCGATGACGCTATAGCATAAGCTATCATCCAATATATAAAGCCCCGCTTTAACCGAGCCGTATGAACGTGCCTGCGTGGGTTAGGGATAACGTGAATGCAAGGGTTTTGGCAGGCTGACTCTGATATCACCGTTCCGTATAAAAGGGGAGACCCAATTTGGCAGTTCCTGCAAAATGTAATGTAAGTCTAACGTTAATTTAGTGCTCTGCAATGTCAGCTGCCAGCTACCGCCTACCACGACTTCCTTTTTTCCTCTTCGGACAGGCGCGGTGAAATGGCGAGAATGTGACCAATGTAGTTCTTGCTACAAAAACATTTTGCTGTAGTCCTTAACAAACAATTTGTGGCACTATGCATCATGAACAATAAAGCCTGAGTATAATCTCATTGTGTCAAGCATTTGGATTCTCGCTTCCCGGGGAAGGAACGAGCAGGAGCCGGCTCAAAAAATCTCATTGTAACCTGCGGTAGCGTTACTTGTACTTTGGCATTATTTTCATGTATCACCAAGAATGCACCTTATTTTTAATTCGCGCAAGACGCCATCTTAGAAAGTATAAAGCAGGAGTCATGCGAAAGAAGCCGAGTAAAATGACAAGACACTTTAACAATTGTAATGCGTGACCAAAATCTGTTTGTGCATTCTTTGCCTCTATATTTTAAAATCTTACATTAGACACAGAGGGCTCACTAGTAGATGTATTTGAAATTAGTGGTTACAGGGTTCAAAGCTTTAGTTTTCTTCTTTTACAGAAACCTGAAGTTCCAGAATCCAGGGTTGAGAGTAGCAGCCATCGTGTATAATATGAACAGGAGCCCCGTATGCACCATCATTCCACTCTCTATCATCCTCGCCTTTGCGACATTGGATGTGGACTATGGGACCTCATGTAGTACGCAACTTCCCCGTGAGTTCTATGTTTTGTCTAGCGCAAATCGTATTTTATTTTCTCATGGGAATCAAAGCGTTACAACCCGATGAGCTTTCAGCTACCCGGTTCCTCCATAGGCACAATGCTGACATTTTGTAATGCAACAATTTGCTGTATGTGATTTATTATTCGTGTGTGGCTAAACACTAAATTAGTATTGCACAATAACCATCGGGAACATCTCGAAGCTTTAAGCGAAAAAACAAATGAGACAGAAGGTTTAGATTCTTGTGAAATATAAGGTAAATAAGCCCGGCAACCTGAACACATAGTATCTGGAAGCACATCTGCTGAAGCGGAGGTTCGACAACTTAATAAAGGTTGAAGATTGAAAAGGCCCCCCCCCCCCCCCCCCCCCATTGCGGCCCTGAAAAGATATCGCCCAGTGATGTGCTTAGACTCCAAATAAAATTTACTACAACATCGAAAGTGCGGTGCTCTGATGGCAAAAGAAAATGCTATCGAAACTATTGCTTCTAAAAGATTTTATAGGCTACAAGCCATGAAAGTTTAATTCAACCTATAACGACTGATTTGAAGTCCTTGTACGCGCATAGGCAATATATTTTTTCCTACACCGCAGCTGAAGTTTGTTAGGATTATCTGTTGTAGCAGTGTTGCTGATTGTATATAGGGCTAAAGCCAAGATAGCCCTGAATCGACAAGTAGAGTAGCCCATTGCTAGCTATTGCAAAGTACACAACTACGTGTTATACTTCCCTTTTAAACAGGCTGTAAGGGAGGACATGGTGGAAACAAACTGGGATATACCGAAATTCAAGCGCGCTTCTTCCAGGCTGAAATTCACGTACAAATGTCTTGCAGGTTCAATATTGAAACGCGCTCCACGTACCTATTGGCGGTACTAGATACAAGACGAGAGGATAGAATACCTCAACTTCTGAGGCTTCATGCTCTTAAAAAGCCTATCGTATAATTCTACATATTCTAGGGTATCTAAAAGCCCTGTAAACACATTGTTAGAAAGTGCCTTCCTTCCAAAATCACAGGCGAAATGACAGCAGATATCTGGACACTTTAGTTGATTGAGTGCAAAAAGTGCAAAAACTGAAAAATGGTAAGAACATCTTGAACTAAGAACAGACACGTGCTTTTCCTCCAGCCTTTTTCTGGATCCTCGGGTCACAGTTATGCGCTCTTTATCTATTACCTAGAGTACTTCTATGCAATAATGGTGTATGTTGTTCAATGGAAAATTAGTGTGGTCATCTGTGTCTATCTCTTGACTTTTATAGTCTGCCACAAAGTGCCTTTGGAATAAGTATAAGCAGCTATAGAAAATTCTATACCAAATTGGCTATAGCTTCTGAGACATGCAAAAATATTTATCTAGCTATAGAAAACTATAAGTTTCGGAAGCTGTAGATCAAGAATCATACAGTTATTTTTAGGTGTCAATAAAGCTAGGAATGACTCTAAAGCTTCAGACTGAAAGCCATAGAATCAGTTTTAGCAAGCTAAACAAAACTGTATGTTTCTAAATCTATAGACGAGTAGTATTGCAGTTATCTTTAGCTGGCTGTAGAAATGTAAATGGTGTTGCCAATTTGCGAAGGAGTCCGCAAAAAAGAACGAGAAGACGATGTTTTTGGATAAACAGCGAGCGGTAGGGACTGAGCGCCTTGTTGCATATCGATAGTCGAGGACAGCCGAGAATAAAACCATTTCGAGGCGTCCTGGTGCCTGCCCTGCTTCTTCTATATAAAAGGTGCCGAAACCTAGGAAGATATTGTGCGATCCTTCATTGATCCTTCCTGGAGGTAACAAGAAAAAATCAAGCAACACTCTGGGAAGATACCAGGAGGTCCGCCAGCGAACCACTCCGGAGAGACATGAGGGCTTCAGCGACCCGCCATGGACCGCTTTAAAAGGAAGCTAGTCATTCAACGAGCTTTTCTGACCCGGCTGGGCAATGAGGCAAGTCAACCTTTAAAATCGAACGCAGGAACTATTCTTCAGTTTTCGCGCCCTTCTGAAAGCCGGCAACAACGGCTTATGCTTGCTCAGAGAGAAGATTAAGTTTTTGATAACGTTTTGCCAGACGGTGTCTTATCCGTCACAAGCGTGCGAGGAGACTGCCACAAGAACAATAATGCTCCTCTGCCACCAAATCAAGGCCTTTCAGTCGTCTGCTCCTGCTGCCGACAGCTTTAGTTTATGAAAGCAGCAACTGATCTTCCTGCAGCATCAGCATTGTCTATGAAAGCACGTTCACCGGAGCAGTTCGCCGTCATATCCACGGAGCGATCACTCAAAAGAATCGCTTTTATCGGCCTGATGAGGTACGAGATTTCCAAGGAGGGGCTTCCTTCCTTCTTCCTGTACCGAGGATGACCTCACTCAAGGCCCACAGAAGCCGTCAGCAGGGAACTATGGAGGTGCATTGAGAAACTCAGCATGACGGGAGAGACAGTGAACAGAATATGTGCTTAGTCTTCTTAGAAGAGAACAATAGTGAAGCTTCTGTAAAGAATATGCGTTGGCAAGACGCCGGAACATGGTTCCAGCTGACGCGCCTACCTCTGTATACCCTACGAAAAAATGTGAGCTGCAAAGCAAAGAGGTTGGTTTCTGTATTATTACACAAACGGGAAAATTCAGTCATGCTATGCTACAAGAACTTGTGCAGTGCATAAGGTCGATGAAGGAATAAAACGAACCATCAAAAAAGCCGGAAAATTTGGCGGCCACTCTTTCACAAGCGCAAAAAAAAGAAAGGCCAGTGTGCAGAAAAAGAACCCGAAGAAAACTAATTGTTGTGTTAGATTGTGTGAATTGTGTCAGTATTAACGTCAAGGATGTTCGTCTGGAACTTCGGTCTGCGCTATGAACTTCCAGCGTTGAGATTAGTTTTATGCATATTGTTACGAGTGGAAATCACGCACCGATGGGTGCGTGATTGACTCTGAAATCGATGGGCACCGCTTAGCCGCACAACTCAACACCGAGCGTCGTCTTCGTTCACACGCCCAGACACTTCTTTCTTCACTTGCTGAATGCCAGAATAGTACACCACATAACATTACCCCCGCCGCAGAAACACAGTCACGGTGCATTCTAGGTAAATGAAGCAGGACGTGAATAATACGGCCTGCGTCGTGTCACATTCACAATGTCGGAAGCCTGTGGTGCAGAAGACTTCGGGTTTAAAGGTTCGATTTCGTATGAGAGGTCGTGGCCGAGTGGTTTGGGCGCCCGTCTCGGCTGCGGGAGGTGGTCAGTTCGAAACCCGCCGCCGGACACCCACCGGTAAAATGGATACAAGCATCCCCCAGCCCGGCGCCCGGCTCTCTCAAGGGTGTGCGTTTGGAAGAGGCCCTGCATACCCTGGGGCCGTATCCAGCGGAGGTTCCTTTCGGGAACCGTTCTCTTTCAAGATGACGTCAATTTGACGTCAGCAAGGCAGTGGGTGCCACCTCACGGCGAAGACGGGAAAGACAGCGGCCAATCAGCGATGGCCCCAGATCGTAGGCGTGTCCATCACGAGCATGTGGTTTTTTCTGGTACCAAATACTTGTACCAAAGTGGTGTTAAGCACGAAATAAATCTAATAATTACATAGTAATGCAAACTAGTGAATAATAGACTGAAATATTCTTAGAAGCATCCTGTTAACAACTGCCAAGCAATTATCTTGGCTCATGAGTACCTTTCTTCGCCGCTAGATGGTGCTCCGCGCGCGGCGGCGTCGTCTGCTTTCTCGCTCGCTGTGAAGTTTTTGTAAGTTCTGCCTTTCGCACAGAGTGGCAAATATCCTAATAACGATGTCTACAACGCCCGTAGTATGCAGTCCGAATCACGCTAGCTCTTTGACGGAGGAGTTGCTGCCGCCGTTGCGAGTACGAACGAGCTGCTTGATACCGGCACCGCGCCGGCGCGTCCGCGCCTGCCTATGTAGCGGGGCAGCGTCCGTAGCCTTATCGGCCGCTCAAGCGTCGTGGGTATGCGCGACCTTTCCGTGAATAGCTGTCAATGTAGGACGCAGCCGATGACACATGGAATCCAACTGCACTCGACCCAGTCAGCCACCGTCTGCTCCCCTTCCGCTGATGTAGAAGGAGGGAAAACTCAGCCCGCACTTACGGACGCGAATTATTTGTCTATGACTGCCGGATTCAAATGGTCGCACTGCTGTTGGCCGAGAGCTCCCGATCGCAAAGTAGCGATCGAAGCGCGTAGAGCACCTTTGCTTCTGACGGCAGCCCGGCATACCCATTCGTCCCCACTTCGCTTCGCGATCGGCACGCAGCCTTAGCCAGTGTTGCCGCAAAACCTCCTGAGACATGTAGAAGGCGTTGTCTCGTTTTTCTTTTTTTTTTTTTACTGCGTCAGTTTACTAAACCCGCAAAGCATGGCCCCCCAAAAACACACACACACACACACACACACACACACAAAAAAAAGGATACCACGGCCGTACTCAAGCAGCTGCGCGGCGCGCGCCGTCGCTCGACTACGGCCATGAGGTGCCACAGCGAGCGCAGAGCGGTTCCATCTCGAAGCAGACCAACTCGTCGCGGTTCCTGCGCCGGCCGGCAAAAAGGTTCCTTTCGGAGCGGTGGCCCCGCCCCGTGCTGCTCCGTGACGTAGGCGAAAAACGTGGAGCCGCCTCCGGAAGTTTTGGGGGTCACGCCGGACGTGACGCAGCAACCAATTAGGAGCGGCGAAAGGAACCAGTTCCCGAACGGAACCGTCGCGGGATCTGGCCCCTGCTGTGCTCCTTCGAGGGCTTAGAGTTTCAAACAAACTAATGACCTGCAAATGTCATTAGTTTAGCAGGGTTAGCAGAAGGGTTAGCAGAGCCTCTTCCAAACGCACACCTCCGAGAGAGCCGGGCGCCGGGCCGGGGGCGCTTGTACCCATTTTACCGGTGGGTGTCCGGCGGCGGGTTTCGAACTGACCACCTCCCGCAGCCGAGACGGGCGCCCAAACCACTCGGCCTCGACTGCGACACGGTGGGAGCCTGTGTAGCGTGGTAAAAGTTTTTCGGACAAGCCCATCCGGCGTGATGGGAGCCAGATCAGAATTAGAGAGCCTGGGGCGTAGTGCACATCGCGATGGCGACTGTTATAAGGGAATTGCTGGGAGCCTTGGGAGGCGAAGAGCCAGTTGCGAGCAATGTGGCGAGCATCTTTAGCGCGGGATATGGCATCACGAGCGTAAGTACTAGTGGCGGCGTCAGTAGTGGGCAGCGATGTATCAAAGGGGAGTAACAAGTGTCGGCCAAAGAGCAGATAAAAGGGAGAGCAGTCTGCGGTATAATAACGAGAAGAGTTATAGGCAAATGTTACAAAGGGTAAATTTATGTCCCAATCAATATGGTCGCCGGAGACATGCATGGATATATATCTGTGAGTACGGTTGAGGCGTTCTGTCAGGCCGTTGGTCTGAGGATGATAAGCGGTGGTAAATTTGTGACGGACGGTGCACACACGAAGTAGCTCGTCAACCACTCTGGAGAGGAAGCAGCGACTATGATTCGTGAGTAGTTCACGAGGGGCAGCGTGTTGTAGTATCACGTCGTGGAGGGGGAAATCAGTGACGTCTGTACCGCAGCTAGTCGGGATCGCGTGGGTAATGGCGTAACGCCTAGCATAGTCGGTCGCTACGGCGATCCATTTGTTGCTCGACGCAGAGACCGGGAAGGGCTCAAGAAAATCAGCACCAACGCGAAAAAACGGGTCAGTTGGGATGAATATTAGCTGCAGGTGTCCGGATGGCAATACGGATAGTTTCTTCTGATGCTGGCACAACTCACATGAGGCCACATAATGCTGAACTGAGCGATAGAGACCCGGCCACTAAACACATCGGCGTACGCTGTCATACGTGCGGGACACGCCAAGAAGTCTAGCGGTGGGAGCATCATAAAATTGTTCAAGGATGGTGGAGCGCAGAGGTTTCGGAACGACCAGCAAGAGCTCGCGCCATCAGGTCGCATATTGTGGCAGTATAGAGCGTCCCTTTGGAGTACGAACATGGCGAGGGAAGGATGAGACTGGCCGGTAGTCAGACGATCGATGATAGACCGGAGCGCAGAGTCGAAGCTCTTTTCGTCGGCTATGTGGGGAAAGGCCGATAAAGACAAGACGCATGCGTCAATGTCACAGGCCGTAGAACTGGGAGGATCGACAGGATGGCTAGACAAGCAGTCTGCATTTTGGTGAAGACGAGCATACGTATATACCACGTAAAAGGTGTATTCTTCCAACAACGCCCAGCATCTCAAAAGTCCAGTAGTGTCTTTGAGTTAAGATAGCCAGCACAATGCATGGTGGTCTGTGATAGCAGCAAAAGGTCATATAAACAAATAAGGGCTGAATTTTTCAATAGCCCAAACAAGAGCTAGGCACTCCCTTTCTTTGATAGAGTAATTTTGTTCTGCCCTAGATAGTAGGCGGCTGGCTTACGCAACCACTCTGGTGCAGCCGTGGTGTCGCGTGGCGAGGGTAACTCCAATACCGTGATCACTGACGTCAGTGCGGAGTTTGATAGGGGCCGAAGGGTTGAAATAAGGCCAAGACGAGTGGATTGGTGAGGGCAGCGATAAGTTCGGAGAAAGCTGCAGCTTGGTCAGGGCTCCAAGAAAAAGCTGCATCTTTTTTCAGTAGGGCGGTGAGAGGGCGAGCAAGGGCTGCGAAGTTCTGGACGAAACGACGGAAATAAGAACACAAGCCAAGAAAACTTCGAACATCACTAGATGAACGTGGTGTGGCAAAAGTACGAGCGGCACAAATCTTATCGAAGTGAAGCTGAACACCAGCAGCATTCACTAAGTGGTCAAGAACTTTGATTTCTCGGTGGCCGAAACTGCATTTCTTGGGGTTGAGTTGAAGGCCGGCGTGGCGGAATAGCTCGAGAATGGTAGAAAGGAGAGAGAGGTGGCTGTCCAAAGTGAACGAGACAACAATGACGCTGTCTAAGTAACAAAGACAAGTCGTCAACTTGAAGCCGCGCATCATCGAGGCGCAGGGGCGTTACGTAGGCCAAAAGGCATAACTTTAAATTGGTAGAGGCCGTCAGGAGTGATAAATGCCGTTTTTTGCGGTCTCGTTCATTGAAGGAGATTTGCCAGTAGCCAGAGCGAAGGTCGATGGAGGAAAAGTAGCTGGCTCTATGTAAACAATCAAGTGCATCGTCGATGTGCGGAAGAGGGCAGACGTCTTTTCTGGTCAACTGGTTAAGGTGGCGATAGTCGACGCAGAATCTCCAGCTCCCATCGTTTTTCTAGACTAGCACAACAGGTGACGCCCTGGGACTGTTTGAAGGCTTAATGATGTCGTCGGCCAGCATCTTGCCGACTTCACGTTGAGTCACCAGGCGCTCGAAAAGAGAGACACAGTACGGTCGCTTGTGAAACGGAGCAGCATCGCCGGTGTCGATGTGGGGGGTTACAACAGACGTTCGGCCAAGATGTCGGGTCACAAAATAAAAATGTGGTTATATGAAAGCAACAGATTATAGAGCGTGTCGGCAAAATCGGGTTGCAGATCGGCCGCAAACAAGCTGGAAACAGGATCACGGTGTAAAGGAGACATTATAGGAGCGGTTGCGGCTGTGCAAGGTGTAGAGAGAGGGTCGGTAGTTAGGGTTGAAACTTCACAGTCGGTCAGCGGGAATAGTTCAGCTAATGAAATTCCGTCGGGGAGGACTTGGGTCGACAAACTGAAGTCTAGGACTGGGAGAGTGGGGCGATTCTGAGATACGTGTACGATGAGGTGTGGGAGCATGAAGTGACGCTGCAGAACGAGGTCTGTAAATGGGCACGCCAGGTAGTCGCTATCGGGCACGGGCGGGAAAGGGAATCTAGGAATATAAACAACAGCTTCCGAAGGGAGGCGGGAATATTTTTCTGAGCGGAGGCGAGGTGGCATGGAGAGAGGCGTAGAATGCCGGTTGTGCGGTAAATAAGGGCTGAGTGAGCAGTCAAGAAAAAAAAGACAAATGATCAGGTCATGGGGGCATTCCTGGAGCACGGTGAATAAGACTGGTCTGTGCCGACCAGGAATGGTTAAACGGGCGGTACAAATGCCAAGCACGGCAGCAGGGTTGCCATTGGCGACACGAACGGTGGGCGAAACTGCTGGCGTCAGTAATTTCTTCAGGCGATGACGAAACGATGAACTGAGGACAGAGAGTTAGGCACCAGTGTCAATAAGAGCAGAGACAGGAACCCCGTCAACAAGGACTTCGAGGTTTTTCAATTCGGGTCGCGAGCGCAGCATCACCTCCGTGAGCTGCATCGTCTAGTTTTCCGAGAAGCGGCCGGCATAGGACGGCGAAGAATTACGACAAGGAAGAGGAGAGCGGGAACGTCTGGTTTGCGGGGAAGGCGACCGGCTGGAAACACGAACAGGTGGAACAGGAGCTTCACGGGACGGGTCAGGTTGGGGCGAAGAACGGCGCGCTGCAGAGACTTCACTGCGATTGATGTAATAGAATGTGCGTGAAGGCATATACCAGCGGTTGCGGCCATGACGGGAAATATGACCAACACGGGAACAGTTGATGCAAATGAGGTGATCGTCAGCGGTACGCCAGTCATTTGTATTGCGGTAGCGGTATTGAGGTAAAGTTGAGGTTAGAGGCCGCAGCGATCACAGGAGGGGCTGAGTTGGAGGCGATGGTGTTCGGGACGTGGCCAGTAGAGATGCCTATGTTTGCAACCTCCTGGCGAACAACAGTCTCAATGAAGGATACCTTAGGGAGGATGTTGTTTTTCAGCTGAGGTGAGGAAAAAGCGGGAGCCATGACCTCGAGTTCGCGGCGGACGATTCGTGTCAAGTTAGTCGGGTTAGAAGGCTGACGGAGAGTAGGCAGGCCAATACAGGACGAGGTAGCAGCTGGGTTCGGCAGGCGGTCAAAACGATGACATATGCGTTTTTGTTTCGCCTGCTCAAAGCGCCGGCACACTTGAAGAGCAGAGTCCACAGTTGAACAGTCTTTGCATAAGAGGAAGTAAAAAGCGTCTTCGGCTATACCCTTTTGTATGTGGCCCACTTTACCTTCCTCACGCATGGCCGAGTCGACTTTTCGGCACAGGGATAGGACGTATTGTATGTAGGATATATATGATTCGGGCGATGTTTGAGCGCGAGATGCTAGGTCTTTTTTGGCAGCAAGGCGGCGTCCAATGGGTTTGCCAAAGAGGTCGTGAAGCTTCTGTTTGCATACGCCCCGAGATGTTAGTTCGTTTTCTGCGTTTCAAACCAAACGCTCGCGGTGCCGGTCAAATACAGTATGAGATTTACCAGCATGAGTGTTGCACCCAGCGGTTGTATTTGCTTACTCGCTCGTAGAGGGCCAACCAGGCGTCCACATTAATGTCGTCGGTCCTGCAGAAGGTGTCCGGGTCCTGGGGTTGTGCCATCACGACAGTTGGGGCGGCGGCTGTAGAGGGGTGGGGTCTGTGGACATGGTGACGGTACCGACGTGGCGTCCACTGCGGAGATCCAGCCTGTTGTACGGGATCAATGATTGCACCTCCACCAAAGATTTTGCTAGTGGAAATCACGCCCCTATGGGTAACAGCACTCTGAAATCGATGAGCACCGCTTAGCTGCACAACTCAACACCGAGCGTCGTCTTCATCCACACGCCCAGGCACTTCTTTCTTCACTTGCTTAACGCCAGCATGGTACACCACATAACAATATGAACAATTATCGATGTCGATTAAGCTTACAGTGAAGTACAACGAAGCTACAAGACCGTCATACCGGGAAGCAGGGCTCCAACAAGAAGATGTCATCTTAGTGAAGAGACAACGATTTCTCTCAAAGTACTCCGTCACCTGGAAACCGAGCGAGTGGTGTCACTGCCGATATCAGAAGAGGTAGTGATCTGGTCCTCGCCCAGCTGCTGCGCCTAAAAATATCTTTTTGCAAGTGTCACTGCCGATATCAGAAGAGGTGGTTATCTGGTCCTCGCCCAGCTGCTGCGCATAAAAATATCTTTTTGCAAGCTTTCCCGCAGCCACATATTTAGGATTCTTATCAATCTTTCTCAAAACCATCCCAACCACCGAGCTCTCTCAGCAATACATTTCCGCGTTATGTTATCACTACCACAGTAGTCTTTCAGATGCTGTTTTCTAATAGAAATGTGAAGCTTTGCTAGGTCCCTAGATTCCCTTTTAAACGTCGCCGCTTTATCGGAATAGATGACCTGCGGGGTTCTCCGTCTAGCACAAAACCTCCTGAAACCCATCGTGAAGGACTCTGCGGTAAGGTCGAGGACAAACTCAATATGAATTGCTCTCACCGCGGTGCAAGTAAAACACGCAAAGTACGCTTTCCTCGTGCAACCGTCTTCAGGGTAAATTGGTCCGGTAAATTAACACCTCTCACTTCGAAAGGCCGAGGGTTTTGCAGAATTTCAGACGGAAGAGCTGCTGTTGGAACAGTAGCTGTTTTCAGACAAAAACGCGCGGACACCATAAACTTTGCCAGGACACGTTTACACACTGATGCTCTCGTGTCACCCAGAACGTTCCTCACAGCTCGGTTAGTGTGTCCCTTACAGTGCTATGAAAAACATTGCGATGCGCATGAAACACCTCAGGGCGCGTTGATGGGTTGTCACCAGGGAGCAACGCAGGTGTTTTTCGCTAAACGTCGCTGCAGTATTTTGAAACCAGAGCCTGATCATGAGCATACCATCATCATAGATGAAAGGGTGAAGATGTATTTTCGAGGATGGGTCAAAACAATTTTCCTTTGTAAGCTGGAAAAACTCCGTAGCAAAAGCATCTGTCTGAATTGGCTTGAACCAAATGATCTCCGGTACGATGAGTGACCATGGAACTTCAGTTATTCATGTAGCGTGCTATCCACGCTATCATTCGAATAGTTCTGCTCCAAGTGCTTAACTGGTTAGCTGGAAAGACTGGCTCCCTGGTCAACCCACTAGAGTCATCACGTCGCGCTTCAGCTCTGATATAACCATATGTCATCCATGCAACTTACATTACTGCTTGGCCAAGCGTCTTGAGGGCGTGAGAGTCATTCAGTACCTTTCCAACAGAAGTCGTTTTCAAGCAGATTCCTCGCGAATATTCCTCGGGTTAAAAGATCCGCTGGACTTTGATGACCACGGTAGTAGCTCCAACGAGATGGTGCACTTACAGCCTGTATTTTGGTGACTCGATTGCATACAAACTGCTTCCACTTAATTTCCACATCACTTATCCAACACTGTGCGACTGAAGAATCAGTCCATAAATACTGTTCGAGATGCCCGTACCTTCTCGCCAGCGTTTCTTGTAAAAAATTTACTACATCAGCTGCGATTAAGAGTTGCAACCAATTCTAAACGAGGTGGGCTGGGCCGTTTGATCGGTGCTACTATATATTTCGAAAGCAGAGGTTGGATGCACACACGACCATCCACATCTTCTGTCCGTAGGCACACGACAGCACCGTACGTACTGGAACTTATATCGCACTGGAGCGTATATCGTGCTGCAGATTCAGGAAGGATAAGAAAACGGAACGAGACGGAAGGCGAGGTTTTGAGATGACGAGTGCACGGTAGGAACGTAGCGCCATGTAGGCATATTGATAGCGGGAACAACCCGGGGTTTAAATGCTGTGAGAGGAGGTCTGGTGAGTGCCCTGCTTCTATAAATGCCTTTAAAGCTACAGACGGAAAGTCATATAGGTTGTTTTAGCCGGCTATAGCAACATTTACGCTCCGATAGCTATAGACGAGTAGTCATACAGTTATATTTAGCGGTCTATTAAAATGTGAATGGCTCTGAAGCTACAGACTGCAAACCAAAGGAACAAATTTAGTTGGTGATAGAAATGTGTATCCACCTGAAGCTATATGCTAGCAGTCATACAGTTATTTTAGCTCTGTACAGAAATTTGAAGGCCTTTAAAACTACAGAATGCTAGCCATAAAAGCTGTTTTTGCTGGCAATAGAAACATTATGTTCCTGAAGCTATAAACCAGCTGTAATACAGTGACCTTTAGCTGTGTATAAAAATGTAAATGGCCTAAAGCTACACACTGCAGGTCATATAAGCTATTTTAGCTGGCTATAGAATATTGTATACCAAAAGCGATCGACCAGGAGTCACACCCTTCTGTAGAAACATATATAAATTCGGGAATGCATACATATGACAGTATATATATCATCGGTTTGAATCCCTCGTGTGACTTAGCCTCCAGCTTCACTAAGAGTTCTGTACTATATGCAACGCGAACTCGTATGACAGAACCCGGAATGACGTGCGACAAAAGGTTGCCTCACAATTGTAATATGAATTTCGAGAAGGCACGCACGAATACAGACACATAAGCACACATTTGAATGGGCGTATATCGTCGTTTCGAGTGCTTCTCGCGAGCTTCTTCGAGCTTAACTAGCAGATATATGCTATATGGTGCTGTGAATTGTATGACATCAACTGAAATGCAATAAGACAAAAGGATTGCGCCACGGTCTTGGTATAACTGATGGGAGCACTGTCGCCGCATGTAAGTACGCCTACGGTGAGTACATCCGAGCAATGGTGGTTTAAGGCGTGGTGACCACTGGCCATTTTTCAGTTATTTAGGCAACTGTATATATCATTACGATAATTCAATTAATAACTTTTTTTGGAATGTAGATAGCGAATTTTGATGTATTTCCTAGACATAAGGTGTTATGTGCAGTGTCTCTTGTTATGTGTAGCGTCTCTTGTTCTTAACCGTGCACGTTTTCAGTTCAACACACGAATGGAAAATAAATGTCGAAAACGAAGAGCATAGCTGTATAGATTCGTAAGCGAGCTATACAACTTCCTAACCCTGCCGGGGTGTCGCAGTTGTTACGGCGCTCGACTACTGTTCCCAAGGGCGCGGGATCGAATCCCGGACTCGGCGGCCGCTTTTGTTGCAGGCTACAAGCAAGACGCCCGTGTGCTAGGCGATGGCATTGCACGTTAAAGAATCCCAGGTGGTTGAAACTTCCGGAGCCCTCTACTACGGCGTCTCTCATAGCCTGATTCGCTTTGGGACGTTAAACACCACAAACCACAACCACCACAACTTTCTTAAAACGTTTATAGCGGGATGTAGAGAATGCCAAATACTGCAGTATATAGGCAACCCATAAGTCTGTACAATAGGTTAAAGACTTGTATAGCACAGACTAGCACAGCTTTTGGGCTAAATATCTATAGACGACCATAAAAGTTTATACCTGACCATATAAAATGCTTTAGACCGCAGTACACAGGTAACCACGAGCCTATAGAATAAGTTAGAACTTTTATAGAACAGACCATAAAAAAGGTAAACACTGCCACAGGAACGGCTATAGATATATGGCCCAAGTATCCACAGCTGACAGTACAAACGTTTTTCTATAGCAGTCCACAGAAGCGTTTTGTATCGGCTGTAGCCCAACGACGCTATGAAGATTTTTGTGAATGTTAGTTCGGGTCTTGGGTGATGTGCGTTCTCTACCTGGTGTATATAATTGTTAAATTTAGACTCCCACATTTAAATGTTTAAATTTTCATGTATAATATTGCATGAAGGGACCAGGAGTTTCCTAGTTTTTTATAGTGTATGATTTTGCAGAGCTCTCAAATACCTCAATCCCTACGAGAAAGCAAAGAATGCATTAATATTGAAATTTACTCTCTCCGAATGCAGCAATTGGGCCAAGGCTTCTGCGAGCAAAAGCAGTTTTTGGAGAAATCATGAGGGTGTGCTCGAAAGAGCTCGTTGCTCTGGCCAAGACTGTGCCCTCTGAGAAGCTTAGAAAGGTGCGTAATAAGCTATAATAGGCATGCTACAGCTTAAATTCCGAAAGTGAAGTATTAACTACAAAACTCAATTTGACCGTGGAGTAGAGTGTTGTCGACTTCAAAAGCCCACAACCAGCGGAGACCTACACGGTGGAGAAGCCGAAGACAGCGGAAGAAAAGAAAAACGACATTCACACATCCAACAGCTTCGCGGGAGGGGTAAGACGGGTGGAAGGATCCCATTTGGTTTAAGGGTGGCGTGAAAGCTGGTCTCGGGATGCGGATACAGGGCCGCTGTAGCGAGAGGTAGCCACGCGGGTTATAAAATGCAGTTACTCTAGAAGCATCTGAAGCATCTGGTATGGAGTTCCGGCAGCAGACGCTCTGGTTCGGGCTCTACCCCGGAAACCATTCGAGCAGTTAGCCAACACCGAAATAACAATATTCTCCCAACGACATTGCATTTTTCTCTAAGTTCAACGACCCCTGAAGCATTGACCAGCACATCATATTCATGCTATAAATGTGCTGAGAAGATACTAGCCGAAAAAAAATTCTGCCCCTGTGCAACGTATTATCAGCGACAACTCTAGGCCTTTGTTAGCGCAGGCGACGTTAACCATCTCCTAGTCCTACATAGGCTATATGAGCAGACGTGCTAACTGTCGAGAACCCTTTCATGTGACACTTGTTAACCACTTTCTCTAACGGAACAATTTCACGCTAAATACGTCCGTTTCAAACCACTTGGCATTACCGTTACGAAATCGCGAGGACGCTTTCTAGACAACCCTGCAAGTGAAACTTCACTGCGCTTAGAATTGCTACTCGTTTCGCTGTGTCTGTCGTTGTTCTGTTAGAATTAATTGCTCCAGAAAGTGTTACGCTCTTCACGTGTTTGAAAAAGCTCTATAAATCTACCTTCTCACAATCACACATTTATAGCTGAGCGAAAAAATGTCTTGCACTTTTTCTGTCTTCTTCTTACCTTCGAAATTATAGCTCGTCATTGTGTCATGTGCCTGGTACAACGCATGTCGAGATGAACAGACAGTTTTGCCAAAACAGGTAGGTGCATTCTATAGCGTCATGCTATTTTCCAGTAGCAAAGCTGAACCCTTGAGCATTGTTATAAAGATAGTTATTACTACCTTAAGTTGGCCTTTCATTGATTGGAATGTAGAGCGAGAAAAGGGTTCTACTTATCGCTCCTGCGCAGTACGCAATGTCCACAGTCACTGAGATGTGCTAGCGGTCATCGAGATGAATAAGTTCATCTGTTAAATGTGCCGTAGAGATGCCCACTCAGACACTCACTCGTCGAAAGAAAACGGAACGAATATCTTATATAATGTCTCGGTTGTTGCCTCTATGAGAATTTTATCACGTGCGTCTCGCATGGTGTGCCTTGACGCTGTCTCTGGGTTTCTGTTGTATGCACTAAGGAGCGATAGATTTCAGAAGGCCTTCTTACGGGCCAGTTTATAAAACAATTAGAGTAATTTTGAATCCTTAAAACACGCTTAAATAGGAAATCACTGTCTCGTCACAGCAAATTTTCGGAAAGCGTCGACGTAAACAAAGGCATACAACCCCTGTCAGTGCATTTCACCTCGAGCCTCTGCATCAGACGAGCGTCACCTAGTTCCACCAGGAGCCTGGCAAGGGTCAACTATTATTCTTGCAGTTTTCTTGGCACTGCATTATTAAACGTGAGGCTTTGTAGTCATGAAATTATTTGTTTTTTATAAACTAGCCCACAATAACGCCTTCTGAAGTGTATCTCTCCCTAGAGCATACAACGAAGGCCCAGTGTTAATGTCAAAGCACACGATGCTAGACTAGAAGAGACATTTTGAATACGAACCGCGAATTGCAGTTCAATTTCCCAAGGTATTAAACGTTTCTGGCGCTATTGAACCCACATACATACAGAAAAGAAACTTAAAGAAACACTAACAAAATCGCATTTTAAATAACTCCTTTTGATTGGATAGCCGAGCATGAATCCAAACAAGCTATTTGATCGCCTTATTTGACAAAGATAGTCTTTCCTATAAAGCTACAACGCTTTTTTATTTGAGCAGTTTAAACCACTTTTAGCAACGGCATCGAAGACATCTCAGAAAGAAAACAAGTCACAGAAGGGGGCAAGGCAGAAGTGCAACTGTTGTTTAAGCGTCTTCATTCGTAAAATTCCCTGACAGGAGCAATCATTCGGCAGAAATGAGACTAGTTTTGATTTTCTAGTTCTAGTATCTAGCTCTAGTTTTGATTAACCTATGCATTTAAAACAAACATCAGAATTTAGGATTCATGCTCACGTTCTTTTCCAGTAGGTTATAGAGTGATAATCGTTATCACCATGGCCTGCAGAATTTACTGCAACCTAAAGGCCTCTCACCTACATCCACATTAAGCCTGGCCGTAGGACATCTGCGGCTAACATATTCCAAAAACCTTCAGAATCTTATCGGCCAAGTTAACATTCTGTCTCCCTTTGTTAAATTTTCTTCTGTGGGAATCTCATCGGTCACTTTTAGGGAGCATCGCTTACCTTTCTCACTTGTCGCGTTCCCAGCAGGAGCTCTATGCTTCTTTAATTTGACTAGGATGCTGTGGCAAGGCAAATAGAATCGATTTTCAAAGTACATTGCAGGACTTCGAGAACATATTTGCCTCTTGACAAGTCTAGTAGCAGTGCTGAAGTTTTCTAAAACGTCACAAGTGGGACAGGTAGTGGACGACAATAGAAGTTCCCTTTTTTGAAGCTGTCTCCTCCAGGCAGTGTTTGCGTATGCAGCTTGTATAACAGTCTTGATGCGCAGTGAAAGTAAGATTTACTGCATTGTCAACAAAACACGGCGGCGTCGTGGTGCGCAGAAAATGCTGTCCTTCAAGAATAGCGTGACATTATCTGAACAGGCACGTGGTTGTCACCCTGCATACATAGGCATATTAGTACAGAGATGTGACTACTACTGCCACTTGCCCAATTACCCTGTGCTTTTGGTTTGGCTTTAGATATTAGTGACCAGCGACAATTCTTAGTCTAGAAAGAGACAAAATATGAAGCTTTTAACCCCATTGCACGTTTTTGTGGCCCAACAGGTGGTACAACCAGCGATTGGGACTGCAGCACAACAGAACGGGTTGGTGAGTGGGCAGCACAGATCGCAAACAATCATCATCATCAGCCTGACTATACCCACTGCAGGGCAAAGGCCTCTCCCATATTTCTCCACTTAACCCGGTTCTGTGCTAGCTGCATCCACCTGACCCCTGCGAACTTCTTAATCTCATCCGCCCACCTAACTTCCTGCCCCCCCCCCCCCCCCGCTACGTTTTCCTGCCCTTGGAATCCAATTTGTTACCCTAAGCGATCACCGGTTATCCTCTCTTCGCACTACATGCCCTGCCCATGTCCATTTCTTCTTATTAATTTCCACTAGAATGTCGGCAACTTGAATTATTTCTCTAACCCACTCTGCACGATACCTATCACTTAATGTTACCCTTACCAATTTTCGTTCCATAGCCCTCTGGGTTGTCCTCAACTTAAGTAGAACTCTTCTGGTTAGCCTCCACGTCTCAGCCCCATAGGTGAGTACAGGTAAGATGCAACTGTTGTATACTTTCCTCTTGAGCGATAGCGGTAAGCTGCTAGTTATAATCTGCGAGTGCTTGCCAAATACGCTCCATCCCAATCTTATTCTTCTTGTTGTTTCCTTTTTATGGTCCGGATCTGCGGTTACTACCTGTCCTAAGTAGACATATTCGCCTACCACTTCCAGTACTTCGCTACCTAATGTAAACTGCTGTTCCTTCCCGAGGCAGTTGAACATTACCTTAGTCTTCTGCATATTGACTTTCAAGCCTACCTTTCTACTTTTCCTGTCTAGGTCATCAATCATTGTTTGCAGTTCATCCCCCGAGTTGCTTAGCAAGGCAATGTGATCAGCAAGTCGCAGATTACTGAGGTATTCTCCATCTACCCTTATCCCTAACTGCTCCCATTCCGCGTCTCTGAATACTTCCTCTAAAATAGCTTTGAATAGGACTGGGGAGATTGTCTATCCTTGCCAAACACCTTTCTTTATGTGAATTTTGTTACTTTCTTTATGCAGAACTATGGTTGCTGTGCAGCCACTATATATATCTTCCACCACTTTCACGTAGGGCTCATCTACCCCCCGATTTCGCAATGCCTGCATCACCGCCGAGGTTTCAACTGAGTGAAATGCTTTTTCGTAATCAATGAATGCTATGTATAAGGGCTGGTTATATTCCGAGCATTTTTCTGTCACCTGATTGATGGTATGGATATGACCGATAGTAGAGTACCGTTTCCGAAACCCTGCTTGATCCTCTGCTTGATTGCAGTCTAAGGTTGTCCTGATTCTATTAGCGATTACTTTAGTAAATACCTTATACGTAACAGACAGTAAGCTGATTGGTCTTTAATTTTTAAGGTCCTTAGAGTCCCCTTTCTTATGAATGAGGATAACGTTTGCATTCTTCCATGAGTCCGGTTGTTTGTCTATGTAGGGAACGTAAGTTTAGGCCTTAATTCTAGAGCGTTCACTGCGGAAATTCGCCAAGAACGAAAGAAATAAGACTTTTTTACTTTCAGGGAAGCTGTCAGGTATTTGAGATCAGATTGCTGAAAACACAAAGTGCTGGAGCACTAAGCATAGAAGCATCCATCCAACTAATCGCTGGTGTTTGCATTCTGGGCCGTGAAAAAAGGTGCATAACTTGTGGGGATTGTGCTACCGGAGCGCCAGGAAACCCGCAGGCGGTGCTGCCGTTTTGCTAGCTAGACGCCCTGTGGGTCTCTGCTAGAAGAGGGGGGCGGAAGTCATACTGCTGACCCCTCCGAAGGAGCTCTCTTCAGAAAATAGCTGTAAATCACGCTCCCTTCTCTCTTCCGGTGTCGGTCTTGCATCCCCTATGGACCTCTTCTCGGTGACGTATTGGGGTCTTGTTTCGACGCGAGGCCGCTCTAGGGTAACGAACGAGGGAGACCGCCATTGAACGGACTGGGGCAGGCGGGTAAGTTTCCAACCCCAAGGCCGTGTTAACCGCGAGGTGTACACGCACGCGCAGTGTGTGCTCGCTCAAGTCCAGCACCGAAAATAGTTCAGCGCTTGCCTTTGCGCCGCGGACGCTTTTGTGAGTCGGAAGGGCCTGATTTGGCACGGTTCTCCGTCACCACTGGTCAAGGCCGGTGGCGACGCGCTTTAATCCATCGACCTGCGACCTGCGTCGTCGAAATGTGCTCCGCATCACTCACCCTCCTACATGATATTTCGTGCGCACTTTAACATTTGTTTGGTCGTGCAGCTTGCGAGCACCCCTAGCTCCGCAGCGTACGCGTGATTAGTTTTCCAGTCGTGCACGACACCGCGGCCCCACTTTCCGGAACTATCGTTATAAAGCGGTCTGGGGGTCAGTGCAGTCTACGAGATTCAGCAATTAGTATAATAGACACGTGTGATTATAGCTTTTTATCTTGCTTTCTTCGCAGCAGAAATGCAGGCGCGCAGTGCATGCTGACTCTGCCCTGAGCTTGCTCTGATCAGAACCGTTGTAATGTGGGTGAGACGCCAAGCATCCGTTAAATGCGCAACTTCAAACGTAATCCCAGAAATTGGCTAAACATGTGATGTTTTCTATAGACCGATATATTTGTATCCCCGTGAAAGTATCAGTGTTCGCATTGACATAAATCTGTTTTTTTTTTATAATAATCGGTTGAAGAATACATTCCCTGTCTTCGAACATTAGTGGCTGCTATTCACTGGTTTTGTTTGATCAAAAAATTTTTTTTCTTATCTCCGCGTCTGTGCTTGTTTCTGCTAGGTTTGCTTCCTTTCACGGTTGGCGTTCACAGTATTGGGTTCAATGACCTCTGAGCCAGCATTCAAAAAATATTAGAGAGCAGAGCTCAATGCTTCGATATGAATGTACCTATTCTGCGTAAGAAATTTAATATTTCCTGGGCGTATACAATCCTCGGCACGCCAACCTGAGCTATATACAGTACTTCGTTTTTATTAGGTCAAGCACTTGAGGGGAGTTTGGTCTTAGTGTGTTTCTCGGCAGATCGTCAACGTCATAAAAAATTATATCACTCTTTAGCGGGCCTAGTAATGCATATATTTGCGCCAGCGGTCAGAACCAAATAACATTTTCCTTTTCCCTTCCAGCTTTTTACATGCCTTCTGGAAAAGGTGCACAATGAGGTACAAGCTTTTTTTTTATTCTTGAAGATTTTGAAAAAAAAAATGAAAATGTTGCGCAGTGCCCCATCGAACTGATCGTTCAAAATAGCAGTGTCTGATTTATTTCGCTTGCTTATTGTTTTCTTTTTCTGATAACGCATATAAGCTGGTATGGCTGACGAAAGCAAAGCTGAATGTACGGAAGTGCTTACCTGAGAATTACACCTTGCCGATTTCTAAGAGGGAAACTGGGAATTTCTTACTTGGCGGACAGTCAATACACCCCTCTTTGGTGAGAAGCTTGGTGCAGTCCGCATTTCTAGTAAAAGAACCAGAAATGAACTCGGAGCAACCAGAATCTCCAGAAGGTGCGTTCATGTTCTGCGGTACTAATGTAGATCAAGCCGCCTTATGAATTTCCGTGGCCATTAATTATGTTTATCCATTTCGAAACTCACGTAAACGGTTATCACGTGTTTCTCCGTTTGTAGGCATCTTTTAGGTCCTAGTGAACAATTAAAGCATTTCCACGAACGCCAATGTAGGGGGTACTACCACAACGTCATCCATGAAAATCAAAACACTGTGGCGCCATCTAGTGACAAAAGCTGAAAGAATGCATCTCATTATGCGCAATAAGGGATGGCTTTTATTTAATGACGTACTAGAGAGAGCGCTAAATATTAAACATTGTCACGACTCAAGCCCCAGGGAGCCGTGAAGTTGCACGTAGACGAGGACCCGAGAATAAGGTCGGCTTCTAGTTCCGATGACAAGAGTCCAGCACCAGCGCGCCTCTCGAGCCAACCACCACTTCGTCGTCGTCGGCACCAAGCACGGCAGTCGCGCGGCGCTAGGCACGTGGCAATATGACTAACACTTACAGGAAAAATAAGTCTGCACTGTGAACATTTGCGATAGTTTGCTAAGATGTAGTCATATTTGGTACTCAAAATGATAGTAATAGTGTTTCTCCGCAAGACGTTTCCAGCTTGAGTTGTTCTTAGCTGTTTTTAATGGCAAATTATAAATGTAAAGCTGCTTTTCGTTGATATTGTAGTGCTCTGTCTGTACTAGATGAGGCCATATTTTTTCGTTTCCCCCATAATCTGATGATATATTTCGGCCAGTTATCTGTCCCTTTAATACCTTGAATCCAAATTTTATAAGCAAACTTCATTAATTGCTCTGTTCCTCAAAATTTCTACTCCACTCTACACCTAAGCGCATTTCGACGAGTTCTTACACGCGTCCTTCGTCGAATGCTCGCCACCATTAGATGATTGATTTGGATTACGTCAAGCTTTCTTTATGCACTCCCGTTAGATGTAAAGCTAATATAATGCCAGGAACCAGCTTGCTCACAACTGCGAGTGATGACCTCTGAGGTCATCATCAAGAAAGTCGAACGCGGTGCCCACCTCGTATGGTCATCAGTGTAGAAGAGCTGAGACACATCACGCTTCAGCATGACATTCGAGTCTGCCCCAGTGGGAAAACTGGGAACTGGAAGTAAAATGCTTTTGAATGCTTAAGTTAAAGCCGTATCAAAATTAGACTGTCAAACAATTGACATCATACAAGCATGAATGCCGCTCCTCGTACACGAATGTTGAAGGCCGTGTGATGCATATATATATTATGTAAGAGGAGGACGCAGCAGATCCTCGAGAACGTTGTAATCAGTGAATGCTGCTGAGGGACATTTCCGCTTCAGGACAAAACAAATTACGTAAGCTGCTGTTGGTTTTGAGGTTTCTCGGCCGTGAAACGCCGCAGCTGACAAGAGGTGAGAACAATGGCGCTGCACTCGGCAGTTCCATGCGTAACCTCACTGTGCGTAACCTCACTCAGTTTCGAGTTGACAGTCCGGGTCGGTAATGCAGCGTCACTCCAGGGCGCTGCAATCTCTAGTTTACCGAGTAGGTGCCGGCGTGTGATGTGGAGTTGCGACGAGATACCGGTGAACGGCATCAACGAGTCAGTGGGGATGGAGATCGGCTGGATCGACGGGCAGTGGGAAGATAATATCCAGGTTTACCATAGTCGAGGCGGGGCTCCTCTGTTGGGGCAGAAAAGCATCGAGGCCCGTAGTAGTACTGGCGGTCAGCGTTGTAACAGGATCGAGGAGCCTAGAAGGTACGGCTGCGGCAATAACGCGATGTGTGACCGGTGCGACAGCAAATGAACCAAATTGGCCTGTCGTCTGAGGTGCGCGATCTGTAGGATGGCGGCTAAAGTAGCGACGTGAGGAAGCCTGGCTGGTGGTAGCAGCAGCCACTACAGGAACAAGGTGCGCTGGTGTCTGTGGCGGTACGGGACTGGAGCAGAGGCCGTCGTGGGCAAGTTCCTGGCGAACAACGACCTGTATCATGGCTA
The DNA here is from genome assembly GCF_055883805.1 of Amblyomma maculatum. Lineage (NCBI taxonomy): Eukaryota > Metazoa > Arthropoda > Arachnida > Ixodida > Ixodidae > Amblyomma > Amblyomma maculatum. The sequence goes on from NC_139354.1 coordinate 110,558,449, forward strand.
CGGTGTCAGGCAGCGGAGACGTGAGTGCTGCAGGAGTCAAGGCCGCATGTTCACTCCTGACGATCCGAGTCATGTTCGCTGGATGAAAAGGCTGTTGCGAAGGCGCCAGGTGATCGCAGGATGATGCTGCCGCCGTGTTCGGAAAGCGCTCAAAGTGATGTACGAGACATCGCTGATTAGCCTGCTTGATTTTTATTACATTGTATAACCACTCCCCTCTGTAATGCCGCAAGGCCCTGAGGATATTTTAAATAAGTAAATAAATTTTAAACAGACTTGAAGTACCGTGTCGACGGTAGAGAAATCCGCGCAGGAGAGGATGTTGAACGCATCATCCGCGATACCCTTGAGGATATGCCCTACCTTTTCACTTTCCGGCATGGAGCTGTTCACCTCGCGGCACAACGAAAGCACGTCTTGAATATAGGCAAGGTAGGAAGGACTCCGTGGGGGATTGGGTGTGAGTGGAAAGTTGTTTTTCTGCGAGAGTCCACCCAATCGGCTTCCCGAACACGTCCTGAAGCTGTTGTTTACAGTCACTAGCTCTCGTTCGTGATTTTGGAACCACGAGCGAGCTGTTGCCGCGAAATAGAAAATTATGTTCGCCAGTATGATGGTCGCGTCCCTGCGGTTGTTTCTGCTGCAGCGCTCGTACTCAGCCAGGCAGTCATCAACTTCTTGCTTGTCTTCGTCATTAAAGATGGGAGAGTAGCGGATCTTCGTGGGTACGACGGGCTGAGCCGATGTTGCTGCGATGGTAGGGGTTGTTTCGGAGGTCATAGTGGTCGTTGTTGGCGCCGTAGTGGGCCCATGTAGGTGGCGGCCACTGCGCAAATTCAGGTTTTCGCAGCGTAAATGGGCTATTCTGTGCGGCTGGGATCTTTAGTAACATCCACCAAGATGATACGTGGCAAGAAACACAACAGCTGATGACGCGTGAATGTTCCGTCGAGCACCAACCTTCTCGTAACATGAACGACCGTTGCTACCGCTTCGTCTTCCTTCCGTCTTTCCGTTATTCATCATCGTCTTCTTCAATGACAAAGACATATGTAACAATATCTACGGAAGCGGAATATACCGATGTACGTTCGCAATGTATGGACGGTGGTACCAGTGGCAAGGAATTGGGTATCTACTCTCTTTGGCGCGTAGGCCATCATATGGATCCATTGCTCATTAAGGCTTTGATTAAAGAGCACAATAGACTCTCGGATCGATACTTACTCGAACTAATTTAAGAGACCTTGTATGAACTCTGTGGCTCCGAGGCAGAATTTGTGCACTTCGAAATCAAGGGACGTGCTCCAGCCTTTTTTACGATTGCAGGGCCTTCAAGTTAGCATGTTCGGTATACCATTTGCTCGCTCAAGGTTTAAAAGAACGAAGAATCGATTGGTCTAAAACGAATGCAAAGTATACTGAGCTGGAAAACGGGTTTCGCCGAAACAGACGCCCCAGTAATAGCCGCTACACAGTGTGTCAGGCTTGACGTAGCCCACAAAGAACGTTGAGTCCCTGCACAATGACTCATTGGCTCGAGGAAGCCAGTAAAAAACGTCGATGTTCCGTAGGGCGCGTACCCTAAAGGCCAAGCGACTAAGTGGTGCCGCGGTGCATAAAAAATAGAGCCTCGGACTCGGAATAGAGATACGTTTCGTGAGATACTCTATACAGACTGTCTGGAGGCATGATTTAGCGGCGCATATTGAAGCCAATGACGGTGACCAAATAACCCAAGTAAATCTTCAATGTTGAACGACACGTTCAACATTGAAGACAGCGGGGCTGGAGTGTACGCTGTGCACACCGCACCGGGGAGTCACGGTGCATTTTACACGGGAAGGATTATTCGACAGCTGGAAACTCCCATCACTGCTCCTTTCAGATGCGTTCTTCAGTTCAGTTCAGTCGTTCAGTCGTGTCCGACTCTTCGTGACCCTATGGACCATGTCACGCCACGCTTTCCGGTCTTTCACCATCTTCCTAACATCACATAACTTCATCTGCAGTGCCTCGAGGATGCCATCTAACCATCGCGTTCGCTGCCTACCCCTTCTCCGGCGACCCTCAACCTTTTCCAACATCAAATCTTTCTCCAGCGACTCCTCTCTTCTCATCAGATGACCAAAGTAGCTGAGAATTTGACTTTAGAATTTGACCCTCCAATGAGCAGTCAGGGTTTATGGTCGACAATATCGACTGATTTGATCTTCTGGCAGTCCAAGGAAATCTCAAGAGTCTTCGCCAATTCAAACGCGTCAATTCTTCGCCGTCAGCCTTTTTCACAGTCCAACTCTCGCATTCATACATCACAACTGGAAAGACCATAGCACGAGTTATACGGATCTTGGTTGGCAGACTAATGTCTCTGCTCTTTACTAGGCGGTCAAGGGTAACCATTGCTCTCTTTCCCAGAAGCAGGCGTCTCCTAATTTCATGGCTGCAGTCTCCTTCCGAGGTAATCTTGGAGCCCAAGAAGAGAAAATCTGTCACAGCTTCCACTTCTTGTCCATTGATGCTCCAGTTCTTACTAGTTTTTATTTTGTATAATATTGACATTACCTCTATTAACCATAACCCTGAATACGTCATCTACGCCGACAACACTAGTTTATTATTTCGAGGCAGCACCATCCAATTTCTGGTGCGTACAGTTAATGACAGCCTGCCAGTATTAAATAACTGGAATAAATCTAACTGGCTACTCATAAATATCGCAAAAACTAAAGCCATTGAATAGGTACTTATGGGGATTGTTCGAGGACTGGAGACGGCGACCGGTGACACAAGACGATGGTAGAGCGAAGCACAATCTCGTCCAAACCAGACAGACCGAGCTTCCAGTGCGCTCGCCAGCTGATGGGGCAGGAACTCAGCAGTCTTCGTCGTTTGTGTCAGCGCTCTATCATCTTCATCACACTGTCGTTTTTCATACATGGCAGCGCGCAGATCCAGCAGATTATGACTTGTATCTTGGTAACTGCCGAATAGAACTTGTTGATAGAGTAAAAACTCTAGGTATTCTCTTTAATGCTAATGTTGTCTAGGGATGTCACTATGAGTATGTCGAAACAGAAATCTTCAAATGTGCCAGAATAGTCCCCAAATTTCGCTGTTGTCTTCCCGTTTTCATAAAGCTTTTCATTTACACCCTCTTTATTTCATATCTTAATTGCTGTTTTTAGGTGTGGGGGCACTACACATAACCATGTTGTTAAAATACTCCTTCTGCAAAAAAAGACGATTCGTTGTATTTCCATACTCAAGAACTATTCCAACGTTTCAATTGTCCCGGTACATAACCTATTTGACTGATATTTAACTTAGGTATGAGAAGTTTCTGAATAAAAATCAGCATTAGTGTTTGTACCATTGTAAATTTTGAGGCAAATGTTCCCCCCTACTCACATTGACAGCAAGTATTTGGCACGTTCCAAGTTCTAGAACTCAACCTGGGTGCCAAAAGTGCTATTCCTTGCCGCGACTAATAAATACCTATGGTACCAGAAATATTCATGTGGGAAAATGTCTCATCAAATCCATGTTCCTGTCATAACTGATTAAATCTATTATTAGTAGTAATGCAGTCTTGTAGCAACGGCCGCTCACTGAAGTGCAGCGGGACATAGCTAGTGCGCTCAGGGCGCCATTTCTCACTGGTATCCACCTCACAAAGCGGGATGCCGTACTTCTTGAGGCGCCGCGTCGCCAGCCCGAACTCCAGGAACATGCAGCGGCACTGGGCGTATTATGGGGCGTAGAAGGAGACTAGCATTAACTTGGCGTTGGCGTCGGTGCGCTTGATGTTCATGGTGGTTAGCTCGAGCTATGCTTGCGCTGGTGGCCTAACCAGCGGGTCTGTCTCCTCCGCCATCGCATCGGTAATCGCATCGATGATCCCTTCGGCCGAAAATGTGTTATCATATTCAGTCAGGTTGCTCAGTTGCGAGAAGAGCGTATGGTACTTGTTGATGCCAAAGTGGTTGAAGAGCTTTCTGTTCGACCGTGGAGTCTACCTTAACCAAGAGCACCTGCGTGTACCAGCGTCTGAGCGTGGTGGCCTCTACTCTGGTTCCAGCTTGACGCAGTACATACACCATGGCGCGTAGAAGTTGAGGAGCAAGTAGCACATGTTGTTTACCACCTGGTTGAAGTTGGACTGATTGAGCTGGAAGACGTTCAGCTGGACAATAACACTCACGGCCTCGATGCCCACCTCTGTTAGCGTAGATGCCGTGTCCGACTCGACCTTCAGATTCTTGGGCTTGTACTCGTACTGCGACCTAGTTTTCACAATGAGCACATCGATTCATTCGAAGCTCTGCCCTCCAGGCACACATCTATCCGACCGAGTATTGATATCGCGAGCTGCTGGCGTTCAACATTTGCCGTGGAGGAACCGTCATCCTATGTGAGATTGTCACCCATACCATGCTGTAGTAGTTGCTTCTTGAGCCATTTCCGCAGCTCCCTCTCAAAGCACACCAGCCACTCCGAGTGGGCCAGACCACCATCCACCTTCACTGCAGGTAACAAACACTCCAGCTCCGCTCACACTTGGCCAACAACCTCTTTTCCGGACTCTGGATTTCATTCGCTTGCCTGTCTTCAGCGTCTCCAGTTCCGTGCTAAACTCTTTGGCTTGGGCTTCGGCTTTTCGGTCGTGTTCCCGCATGACCTCTTCTTTAGCCTTGTTCGCCGACCTCATTTGCTGGTCGGCCTCATGGAGATCGGCCTCGAGCTTCTTGTGCAGGGTCAGGGCTGCCGGCCGCTGCTTCCTTTCCTCATCCAGCTCCGCCTCCAGATCCCGCACCTGCTTGGCGAGGGCCTGCTCGTCGCGCTCATGCTGGGCCTTAAATGCCTGCTGGCTGACGTCCAATCGCAGATTGGCATCATCGGCCAGCTGCAGCTCATCATCCAGCTCCTCCAGACGCACTTTTTGCGCAGCCAGCTGGTTCTCTAGAGAGCGCGTGGCCTTTTCTAACTCATGCCTTGCGGTGCATTGCGAGCTGACCACGTCGTCAAGCTCCAACTGCAACTCTTCGCACGGCTGCTCAAGCTCCTCAAAGGGGTCGTTGCGCTTCTCGAGCTCCCGCTTCAGGGCCAGGATGCGGGTATCCTTCTCGCACCCCTTCCAGGTCCTGCTAGGCGGCTAGCCGCTCTGTCTCGGTCTTCTCTACTAACAGCTGGTCCAACACGGGCTGCTGCTTCTTCTTCAGCTCCGAAACCTTGGCCGTCTGCTTCTCAAGCTCGATGTTGACGTCCTCGACCTTGTCCAGGAGCTTGCGCTTGGACCTGTCCAGCTTGTCTTTGAGGGTCCGCAGGCACTGTATCTGCTGCTGCTGGGCTTCTGTGTCTTTCTGGAACAGCTTGCGGGCACCCTCCGCTGCACGGCCACCTCGCCCCCTTCTTCCGCCTTCTTCTTGAGCTCGGCAACTTGCTGCATTATGGCGGCGATCTGTTTCTCGAGGTTGCACTTGGCCTCCTCCTCCTCCTTTACCTGCTCCTGGAGTGCTGTGCGCTCGTTCTCTAGGTGGCGAAGACGCGAGCTTAGTGTTAGTTTGTTTGGTCTCTTCGTGCAGCAGTTCCTGGACCTCGGTGTTCTGTGTCTTAAAGGTCTGTGCGCTCTTGAGAGCCTGAAAGGCACGCAACTCGAGTTCCTCAAGCTCCCCGTTTCCCTGGTCGAGATCACTCTGCAGCCCCTGGCAGCGCACGGCAGTATCGCAGTACGCCCGCTCCAGGTCGGCCAGCTTCCTCCATAAGTTGGCGTCTTGATCGGAGCCCCGCTCGCGCCATTTGCCGGTCGCCTCGATGGCGAAACTCAAAGCGGCGGCGATCGAATCAGGATGCCTGAGACGTATCTGGCGCCAGACCTCGGGACCCCGGATTATGTCGAGAAAAGCCTCAGTGCCTATTAAGGCCGCGGCGTCGTGAGGCGCCACCGGCAGGGAATGCAACGCCAACGGCTCGATGTCGGCAGCGAGGTCCTGGAGGCTTTTCCCGGGGCCCTGCTGCAAGACCACAGGAGCTGGTATTTTTGCTTGAGTAGCGGAGATCTACCGACAGTCTCGTATGGCGGTCGGCGCTAGGCAGGAGTAAGCGCCATGCCACCGTTGCCACCAAAATGTTACGGGGTAGGCGTACACTGAGGACTTAGAAGCATACGGGGAAGGATCATTGACGCAGGAGACAGATGCAGTCACCGGAACAGACACAGTCGTTCATATTGGTGTGCCCTCAAATATTGGCGCATACCCACGAGGGGTATTGGCCGCATGTGAAACCAGTAGTAAGCGAATTATCCTGTTAGATATGAGAATAAAAAACACAAAACTAATACGCATAAATATTCAATATGACAGAAAAGGCTCTACTAATCAGAAAACAAAAAGGAATAATTTCAACTCAAAAAGAACCTGCAGAGGAGAAGCAGTGGAACCGGCCCTCCTAGCAGGGAATCCGACCAGAGGCGTTAACAAATTTGTGCACCGCTGATATAACTGTCCCGCTGAGGAAGCCCAGCTGAGTACCACCAAATGAAGGTAAATTTTGAACAGTCAAGGATATAGATAAATATTTTCAAGGAATTTTAAGGAAGAGTTTTCGTAGGGAGGCGAAACAGCAACAGGACAGGAAAAAATGCTCCGTGTCAGGTTATTTGCAGTATGAGCACATGGCTGAAAGATAACAACCCGATATATGAAGATAAAAGTTAAGGGGAGGTATCCTACACCTGACATATGTCAGACACACCTCGCACTGTCGGGAAAGGCCCTGTCCAGAACTCCATTTATAGGTAAAATGCCGGAAGTCGTCAAAGATAAAAAGGCCGAATTTGAGGATTTCATCCAAAGAAATTGTTTGAATCGCGCCGCCAACCATAAAGAGAAGTGTGGACTTAATGCCAGAATAAGGCCATTCAAAGAAGCGGACGCAAGGAAGTCCGCGGATTCGTTCATTGAAATACAAGTCCGCGGAATCGTTCATTGAAATACCCCAATTGCCAGGAACCCCTACAAGTATAATTTTGTAGATATGAGACGGCGCAAGGTCTTAAAACGGTGACGCAAAGATGCAGCCGAAGAAATCAAGGCAGTACAAACTGAAAAAATGTCCGTCACTATAATAACATTGCAATGATGTAAACAAACTCTCCGAATGGCCAAAACAATCGCTAAAAGTTCCGCAATAAATATTTGGGTATGATCGGGTAGGCGGAGTGCAGAAGCCCAATCAACTCGAGAGAAAAAAATCCCAACACCCGCTTTTTCTCGCGCTGTGCAGCATCAGTGGCGATTACAACATATGAATGGAGGTGTTGCAGATGGTCATTCAAAATAGAAACCAAGGTAGATACTGGCAGAGAGTTGGAATGATTGGAATAAATGTCATCATGGACCAAATTAACTTCAGGTAGACGGGGACTGGCTTGGTAAAGAGAGCACACATATACTGACAACGGAGTTAATAGCGACTGCACATAAGTACAACCTGCGGTCTGTGATAGAGAGACTAATGCGTACGAAAAAATAAATGTGGATAGGTAATGAAAATTGTTTGTGACCACGATAGGAAACATTAATATAATTTTACAATAGACTGTACCATAAGTTGCTGAAAACGGGATTCCAAAGGAAGTACGCGAGCCTCAGAGTACAAAACATTTAGTGCCACAAAGCTAGGAAGGCCCAGTCAAAGCCGCAAAGCTTGCCGTTTAATCAAGAGAAGTGGTCGAAGTTTTTAATCCGCGCAGCCAGTACGCAAGACACTGCTGAATTCTAGAAAAGGGCGCACATAAAGTTTATACATCATAACAAGGGCAGATCTCATTCCATATCTCCTGTGGCTGATGTGACGCAGTACACCCAAGGCCCGCTCCCCTTTGCGTTTAATATGTTCAATGTAAGGTCTCCAGCTCATTGAAGAATCACGACAAAACGCCCACGTACTTAAGGGTTGTAACTTTAACTATAGGCTCTTGATGGTATGAAAGAGAAATAGAAGCAATTTGATTGTCTGGGAAGACTAGAAAAGCATTTATTGACATTTAGAGAAAAGGAAAGATTATCAAGCCAGGATTCAAGAACATTTATTTAATTCTGTAAGGTATGATATAAAGTATGCATATCTGTGGATGAAGAAAAGAATGCAATATCGTCTGCATAGACGTACAGAGGAACATCGTCTCGCAAAGGTATTGAAGAAAGGAAAATATTTAATAAAAGAGGGAACTGCACCGAATCTTGAGAAACGCATTTCGATTGAGAAAATGTGCGAGACGAAAGGCCACCCTGATAACAGTAAAAATATCTTCCTGATAAAAATGCTGGAACCCAGTCGATTGTGTAGTTTCGAACTTGACAATTTATAAAATCAGAAATTAGTAGTTTGTGATCCACACTGTCGTAAACTTTTGAAATATCGAAAGTTACTACAGCAGATATTTCACAAGACCGACTAGCGAAACGAATTTTGCTCTCCAGGTCAATCTCAGCAGATTATATGAGCATTCTGGACGGAAGCCAATCTGTCTGGCAGAAAGAATTTTATGTCTTGAAATGAACTGAGATAAAAGCGAATAGAGTATTCGCTATATTGCTTTCCTGAGAAAAGTAGTTAACAAAATCGGCTTGATATTGTCAAGGACATTGCCAAGGCTTTGATTCCTTTGTAGTGGAATCACTTTGGCATACTTCCAGAAGCTCGGAATTCAGAAGTACTTTAGCGAACAGTGAACAATATTTAATAACTCCGGGGGAGAAATCTCGAATAGGATCTTCAACATACCAGCGGTAATACCATCAGGGCCTGGAGCTGAAGCTGTTGTTTTTGAAATTACCGTTGCCGATTATGACATAGTTACTTCGAAAAAATCTGTCGCAGCGACCAGGAACTCGAGCGGTCTTGGGCAGGGCGACAAAAAGCGAATTTTTAGACCTCGATCAACACTATCCAATAAATCAGCTGCCTTGTAGGGCTCAGCTCCACAGATGAAGACCATACGACTTGCTGCGGAGATTTAGCACGGCGCAGGAAACGAAATAGCGCACTCCGGTGCTTATTATCAGATGAAAAGGATGTAAATCAGTCTTATGGTTTTGCTTTACTGATGACACAGCAAGCTTAAAAAGGACAGCATGATACTTGTAACCAATTAGAGGGGGACTGATTATGACGCAGACTCTTCCATGCAGCCTTTCGGCACCGATAAGCACGAATTCAGTAAGGATTCAACCAAGATGAATTTCAGGGCTGTCTAAATGAGGCAACATAAAATTCCGCCGGTTCAATCGCATAGTGCAACCATGACACCACAGACACTGCTCGTGAATGAGCATCAGAAAGGGAAATAAACGACAGTGAAGTTTGAAGTGAAGTTTCGTATTTACCATAATTTACAAAACGCCACTGGTGAGCCCTGTAGACAAATTTTGAGAGAATTAATTGTAGGTAATAGGAAAATGATTACTGCTGGTTTCGCTATCTATGATCGCCCACGATGATAAAACCCGCAGTTGAATAACTAAGATCCAGAGCTGAGGAGCACTGTCCCCGCATGAAGGTGATACCCCAGAATTGTGGCAATGGAGGCTTTTCTCCTCAATTCAGTCCCGCAACTTACGCCTACAAGAATCAGTTCTCAGCCCTCAAGAAATAGGATAAGAATTAAAACCACCTGCTAATAAAAGGTTTTGAGAGCAACGAGTTAAGAAAGCATTCAGCTGCGAAGTACAACGAACGCCATTTGGGAAGTACTCATTGTCCAAAGTGAAAGGTGTACTACCGGGCAACTTAAACTCTAAGCCAACTATTTAACAATCTTGTTCAAACGACTTCATATGAAACTGAAACCTTATGACACAATTTTGATGAAACTAAAACACCTGTCCCGCCGCCCCTGCCTTGGCGATCTAATCTAAACGCCCGAAAGTTGATAAGAGAGAATCTTTTTCGAGAGGAAAGCCAGGGCTCTTGAAGTAAAATAACAAGAGGATGCATTTTCAGGATTAAGCAGAAGAGATCATCAAAACCAGAATTATTTGAGCGGCAGTTTCATTGAGAAACTTAAGAAGTGGTTTGTGGTTTGTGGGGTTTAACGTCCCAAAGCAACTCAGGCTATGAGAGACGCCGTAGTGGAGGACTCCGAAAATTTCGACCACCTGGGGTTCTTTAACGTGCACTGACATCGCACAGCACACGGGCGCCTTGCTTTTCGCCTCCAAAGAAAAGCGGCCGGAATTCGATCCCGCGTCTTTAGGAACAGTAGTCGAGCGCCGTAGCCACTATGCCTTCCTGGGGTTGTGAAACTTTAAAAAACCTATGTTGAATTTGATCCAACATAGAAACTTAAAAAAAAAACCTATGTTGAATCAAAGATGCACTCTACAGCAGACATCAGCACATCATGTATCTGCTGGGGCTCACTCTCAGGATTTATCTTTGGTCGACATTTATAGGGCTGATTCGGGAACTGGGGAGCCACTGCGCTTACTGCATGCTCCGGCATTTCTTGAACCCGAAGCACCGGAATTTAGAGAGCCGGACGCCTTGGAATTGCTTACATGGGTTGTAGCAGAGGTTTATTTGTTGGGAGGCCCATTCATGTTGGAAACCAAGGGCATAACACGCACTACAGACAGGTTGTCAGAGATTGGAAAAACATCTCCATCCTTTTTACAAGCATCTGAGAAAAGATCTCCGCAAAAGAAACAAAGAAGCGCTCCATCATAACCGGTATAGACTTTTCAATGACAGAGGTCACAGCAGAAGAAACTGTATATTCTAAGGAAGCTGACTGACGCGCAGCCACGCAGCGAAACCAGAGTTTCGATCCTTTAATATTGCCGCAGCCTGTCCATGTGAATAACGACGTTTTTCGGTAATTTCAAGGAGCGCAATCGCATTGTTGCGAGCAGGGCAACTAGAATCCGAAGTAGTGTGTGACGTAGAGCACAGGCAGCCACTCATCACATTAGATGCACACTCTGTTGCGGAATGGGGACCACAACATGAGCCACAGCGAACTGCGGCCCCGCAGGTATTTGCACTGCGACCAAAACGCCAGCAATTGTGGCATTTCAGCGGACGTGAATCCAAGGGCTCAACTCGAAACAGGTATGGCCAAGCTTTAACTTCACACGCTCAGGTGAGGCCGGCGAAAGTTAAAATGGCACTCTCTGTGGGTATGTGAGAATCACCTGCGGGCCTAGTGCACCGGTTAACGAACACCGCGCCAGCAGGGACGAGTATTTTCAAAAGTGCTTCCGTGGAGAGGTTTGCAAGAACGCCACGGGCAATGGCTTTCACGCAAGCGAGGTGCGGGGGACAAAAGCCTTACGGCTCAGTTGCCAAACCTGACACACGCCAGAAGGTCACTCATACACTCAACGTTTGATGATCTGCATATGATGCCTTTCTTGCCAAATGGCTTAAACTCCGAAATGTCTAACAAATGTCGAGTAATAAAGCGAAGCTTCGCCGGATAACTTCAGTCTCGTTCAATCGAATGGCGCCACCATCAACCGGAACAAGAGCAACCGGGACAGTAGTCACCCCATTTCTGAGGAAGCAATCCAAACGTACCGACTTCGCCGGATGATTAGCCGACCAGCGGGAAGATTCCTGGCCGGTCGGATAAACCGCCATAGACGGAAGGGAAGGTCCTAGCCTAATGAGCTACACTAATTAAATAGGGGCCAATCCCCACTCAACTCAAGAGACTCAAGAGACTTCTGATGCGCGTACAAGAAGAGAGTGACAAGTTTGGGCTTAAACTGAACATTAAAAAGACAAAGATCATGGCGTCTTGCCCTATCAAGTCCTGGAGCATCAAGGGACAAGAAGTGGAAGCTGTGACAGATTTTCTCTTCTTGGGCTCGAAGATTACCTCGGAAGGAAACTGCAGCCATGAAATTAGGAGACGCCTGCTTCTGGGAAAGAGAGCAATGGTTAGCCTTGACCGCCTAGTAAAGAGCAGAGACATTAGTCTGCCAACCAAGATCCGTATAACTCGTGCTATGGTCTTTCCAGTTGTGATGTATGGATGCGAGAGTTGGACTGTGAAAAAGGCTGACCGCCGGAGAATTGACGCGTTTGAATTGTGGTGCTGGCGAAGACTCTTGAGAGTTCCTTGGACTGCCAGAAGATCAAATCAGTCGATATTGTCGACCATAAACCCTGACTGCTCATTGGAGGGTCAAATTTTAAAGTTAAAGCTCAGCTACTTTGGTCATCTGATGAGAAGAGAGGAGTCGCTGGAGAAAGATTTGATGTTGGGAAAGGTTGAGGGTTGCCGGAGAAGGGGTAGGCAGCGAACGCGATGGTTAGATGGCATCCTCGAGGCACTGCAGATGAAGTTATGTGATGTTAGGAAGATAGTGAGAGACCGGAAAGCGTGGCGTGACATGGTCCATAGGGTCACGAAGAGTCGGACACGACTGAACGCCTGAACTGAACTGAACTGAATCCCCACTCACAGGTTCAGTCAGACAGAAAAGACGATGCCTTGCCACAGGTCGCAGCCTGCGATAAGACACCGATGCCGACGCAGCGAACAGGCGCTTTTCACACAGTCACCCGCTGAACACCGACTCTCTTGTCTTCTTCATCACGCTCTCTCTTCCAAGCGCTTGCCCCACGCGCTTGCCCCACGTGCTAGCACCACACTACCTTGTCTTCCATGCCGTAACAATATAGTACTTTCAGGGATGTTTGGTGTGATCATTCTTAACTGACAACGGCAATGAATGTCGCGCCACATCCTCCTCTCCCTTTCAAAATAAATCGTGCAATCTTCTCCGTTCAATGAGTTCAAGGGCAAGAGGCCACCGTCAGAACTGGGCATGGTCTTACTGATTGGTTTCCGATTGAGAAAGGAGTGAGACAAGGCTCCATACTGTCGCCCTGCCTATTTAACATATATGCTGAGTGCATCAAGAGGAAGGCCGGGCTGGACGAGTCTTCAGCTGGAGTTAAGATTGATGGGAAACGTATCAACACCCTTAGATATGCGGATGATATCACTTTAATGGCAGAGAGTGAAGTGGAGCTCAAGGGACTTCTGATGCGTGTACAGGGAAAGAGTGAGAAGTTTGGGCTTAAACAGAACATTAAAAAGACAAAGATCATGGTGTCTTGCCCTATATAGTCCTGGAGCATCAAGGGGCAAGAAGTGGAAGCTGTGACAGATTTTCTCCTCTTGGGCTCCAAGATTACCACGGAAGGAGACTGCAGCCATGAAATTAGGAGACGCCTGCTTCTGGGAAAGAGAGCCATGGCTAGTCTTGACCGCAAGTCATTACACTGCCAACCAAGATCTGTATAACTCGTGGTATGGTCTTTCCAGTTGTGATGTATGGATGCGAGAGTTACTGTGAAGAAGTCTGACCGCCGAAGAATTGACGCGTTTGAATTGTGGTGCTGGCGGAGACTCTTGAGAGTTCCTTGGATGGCCTGAACATCAAATCAGTCGATACTGGCGACCATAAACCCTTACTGCTCATTGGAGGGTCAAATTTTAAAGTTACAGCTCAGCTGCTTTGGTCATCTGATGAGAAGAGAAGAGTCGCTGGAGAAAGTTTTGATGTTGAGAAAGGTTGCGGGTCCCCGTAGAAGGGGTAGGCAGCGAACGCGACGGTTAGATGGCAGCCTCGGGGCGCTGCTGATGAAGTTATGTGATGTTAGGAAGATAGTGAGAGACTGGAAAGCGTAGCGTGATATGGTCCATAGGGTCACGAAGAGTCGGACACGAGTGAACGACTAAACTGATCTGAACTGAATGTGATTGAAACGGAAGCAATGGTGGAATAGCAACTATGTCCCTGCATTCAGGGTTCACAAAGCGGGTGATGCTGCTTTCCTAGATTATGGGAAGATATAACATCTGATTAAGATGGGCTTCTTTTATTTAAAGCGCTTTCTGGAAACCAAAGGACCCAAATACTTTCTATTGTTAGTTTTTGTCCATGTGAACAGCTGATCGGTTGTCATTATGCTGCCTTCATAAGTCCTTTCGAGGCTTGCCCATGCAAGGCGCCTTAGGATCCCTTCAATGCCGTCACAAAGGGCCTTGATGGCAGTTGGAGAGAGAGCTCTATTCAGCTGTCAGATAAAAAAAATACTTCTGCAGAAGGTAATAAATTTAATCTTATTCTTGTATTTGAATAAAGCATCATGAAGGAAGTACTAGTATTTTTCCCTCCGGTAGATTTCTCGTAATTTTGCTTCACTCCTTCATTAGCTCTCAGCCACTGCGATTATGTCGTCGCGACAGTAGTCGTGAGGCCGTGGAGCCGTTTTTGAGCCGTTTTCATTTTCCAGCCGGCCAACACACTGGCTTCGATGACGACACAGAGGCTGCTGGAGCACTCGTATCATTGAATGTTTGGTGCAGCCACTTTCAAGGCAGCATATGGCTCCAGGGAACCGCCGAAAAAATACAGAGCAGTGCAGTAGCGGTATGGGATAACCAAAGCTGGAGATATAGCGCTCAATGTCAATTTATTTGTTCTCACTAAAAATTGTTGAACAAACATTCAATGAAAGTAGGTACGAAATCAACAATAAATTATGTTTTTATTAGAAGTCTCTCTGCAAAGTTCGCGCCCGAGAACGCTGCAGAAACACACTTTTCTTTATGTTCGACATTTATCCGTGAAATATTCGGCGGTGTATTATACTTCAGAACATGTTTCATCAAATAGGCCATATTATAAGAAGTGCTGAAACTTTTGATGCTGCTTGACAATGTCCAAAAGAGCACAAAAAAAAGGAACTCGTCAATACCGGTGTTTTTGTTTTGGGATAATACTGAAATGAAACAATAGAAATCCTTGAGCTACAAACTTGACCGCTCAGAGTTTAGAAGCCGCAAAACATACTCATTATATTTAAAAGCAATTGCAGCGCAAAAGGAAGCTATTGATTTTTGCAAAATCTTTAGTGAAACCATTTGTTCACTCCTCGGAAAAATGAGAATGGACTTCATTTTGCTAAAGAACTGGAGCTTCAATTCTTGTGTTGGAAATTGTACTTTGCTTGTTATGAATATTTTTACTGGTATGCAATTTGTTTTTGTGCAGCCACAAGCTTGTTATATGTGTATTTACATTTTTGTTACGAACACCCCTCCTGCCTGGATCATGTATACGTATGGTTTGCAGTATCTGCAAATAAAAATGAATAAATAATGTACACCTTTTAGACTTCCCCAGCTGAGCAAATTTGTTTACAAAGTTATGAATTACAATTACTTTAACCGGTACAGTAAAGAGGCACAAATTGTATAAACAGGATGGGAGAGATTGAGCGCAAAATCAGCAACGATTGACATGGAATGACCACAAACAGCAGTGTCCAAAAGCCACGCAGCAATCAGCCTTCCTGTATGCCTGAATGCCAGTTTGTAAGCTTCCCTAAAATTGATTCTTCTCTCCCCAGAGCGAACCACTGTATACCCGGCTAAACTTTTCAGAAGCATACATGCATATGGCAGACAAATCTTTGGTAAGTGCACCTAGCAGTATACTGATCGAGATTGCACAAAGTTGATTTTCTTCGTTGGTATGAAAAGGAACATCTCTAAAAGAAAAAAATAGTCGATATTGCTTAATTCCTTGTCACCAATAATGAAGACAGGAATACTAGTTTTTTGCAACCTAGTACGTGCACAGTATTCCCCGAAAATAGCGGTTCGAGGGGGTTTCGTTCCCGATTTAAGCATGTAATTCTCAGACTGCGTGCCCCCCGCGATGCAGGTAGTTAATATTCAGTTTTTAACAACAAAACCAAGGCCGTACGAAGAGAGCTTCGAAAGAACTGGTTTGTGGTTTCAAACGTCAGCCATATAGAAAAGATATGCTATCATCGCGCTAACCCAAATAGTATTAATCTATAATAATATGACCAACACAACTACAGAGACTAAACATCGGTGACAGTCATCTGACTCTGCTGTCTAAGCGACCATATATTAAGAAGGAGCGAAACATAGACTGAATGAATTCCGTTACACAGGACACATGTACACACATTTTCCAGTATACATCAATTCAAATCCGAAGATTCTCCCCGAAGTCTTCGAACACATCATTATCCTTCCTTTTCTATATTACAAGCATCCATCAAGTCCCGTGCCTTTGTATCGGAGTTTCTGCCCAGAACCTTTACCTTGCCTAACAGTGGTTCAAAAATTCTGCACAGGGCGCAATGCATAGTTGCATCCCTGTTTGCTTTTTTTTTCTTCGAACGATCTCAAACATGCCATCGTGCGGTCATTATGCAAGGCCCCGTCGTGACTGAAATCCCATAGACGTCGCTATATCATCACGCGGTGACTGGGGGTGTCATTATGTTAATAATAATAATAATAATAATAATAATAATAATAATAATAATAATAATAATAATAATAATAATAATAATAATAATAATAATAATAATAATAATAATAATAATAATAATAATAATAATGTTTATTCAGTATATTGAAAACAGCATACACAAACGGAAGCACCGAAGCCATAAATGGGCTTGTGCGGCGACAACCGGCAGCCGCGGCAATGTACGCGCTACATCCGAACTCCATCAGAGGCCAAAAAAAAAAAAAGAAACATTTGGCACAATATATTATCAAAACTGCACTGATAACATCAGTACGTATTAAAGGTTCTTTAACGCTTGAACAGCAACTCTCAGTGTTTTGCGGGTGGTCAAAGGAAAAACATCGTCCGGTAGTTCATTAAAGATAGCTGGAACATAATAACGTCTTGTTGCCTTACCGTAGTGAGTGCGCACTCTTGGTTTAAGATGAGGAACATGTCTCAACGGTACCGGTTTCGTGTTTATGTGCCTGTATGCACTGCTCCAAAAATATTTTAGTACTACAATCTGTTTAAAAAGACTGTTAAAAGAAGGAAAACCAGCTGTTCTAAAGACACTGCTGGGCAAATTCTCCTGTGGCATGTTGAGGACGCTTCTAGCGATTTTTTTCAAAATCCCTATTAACTCGACATTTTCATGCGAAAGAGCAGTTGAAAAAACAACCCATACCGTATCTTAAAACACTATACCACAGAGCCTGGGCGATTAGTTTTCTGATAGAAAAAGGCATCATGGTTTTCAAATTAAACAACAAACATGCAACACTTCTAGGTTTCTTACAAATGTGGGTCAACTGAGTATTCTATGTCAGATCGCTGTCTATGTGCACACCAAGATACTTAACCGACGGGACGCTAGCTATACGTAGACAGGAACACAAAAAGCAATATGAGGGGTGTAAATATATGGAGCCTACACTTGGTACATCTTTGTGCGGGTTACGAAAACAGGCAAGTCTGGATTTGGTTCTATTCATTTGTATTAAGTTTGAGGCAAACGAATCACTAACTTTAATAGCGTCTTCCTAAAGGTTAGCCAGGGCGCATAAAAACTCAGGGTCGCTTGATACCAGTAAAGTGTCATGAGCGTAAAGGAATAACGTGGATGCTTTCACGTGGTAACATATATCCTTCACATATAAGTTCATTAAACGTTACACGCTGCATTTTTGTTGCTGAATCATGACTACTTCGCATGGCATGCGGCATGAGCAAAATTCTCCCCTCCTTCAGTTCCTTCTCTCAGTCATTAGCATCGCGCTAACATCGCGGAAGTTGTACATATAGATATACAGCTTTTATGAGAAAATCCTAGATTTTGCGAAGGATAAATTATCTTGGTTTGAAAATAAAGCATTTGTGCAGGTATTTAACTCCTGCTGTCGGGTTATATGTCTCGTCCACACTTTGTAAGATTAGCAGAGGCCAATAATTGCTCCATTAATACGTATTTATTATTTTAAATCAAGGGACCAGCTCCGCCAGTCTCCACAAAGGACTTTCAGGAAACTCTATTTCAACTCGAATAACGACAGCAAGAATTTGGTCCATGCGCATCGAACCATCAGCAAACGAATCTTGCAGCGTAACTAGTTTGAGAAAACTGCGACAGCGTCTTCGGTCTGTATTCTCGATTCAGCCATCGTATCACTCAGGATTAAACCAGGGCTTGTCTTAACGCTACATCACTGAAGACCACGTCATCCAGAAAACCCGGCATCGGCGCTGTGTCGGAGTTGAGAGCGAAATTACAGGAATGTCTGTGACATGTGGAAACTGGCAGCTGACATTACAGGGTTCTGATTCTTCAGTGTTTTGTGCGACTTAATCAGACGGCATGATATCAAGAAATTGAGAGAACCTACCAATTCGCTTTGCTCATTTGAGGTGGGAAGGTGGAATAATAATCAACATAGCAGTAAGCACTCATTGATGCCTCGTCAGGTACGCTACACTTAGAGGCTGCGCAGATACGTTCATACAGCTTGGTTAAAGCAAGACATATGATAGGGTGGTCGCCTACGCTTTCCCGTCATGCCCTTGAAGGCGGAGCTCACGTATCCCCCATGTTTGTTTAAATACAATGTTACGCAATTTGTACGGTGCTCGCTGCGTCGGAAAGCTGTCACCGTATCCCAGTTTGGTAAGCAGCTTTCAAGTACCAGTAAAAACCGTACCGGAGAAAACATTTGGGTGGCTCCAATGCGGAGGAAATCGGAACTCCGACATGATGCGTCTCTGCAAACATAGATGGCGCCAACGCGTTCTAGTGCGAACTGCCCATTTACTTCAAGGAGGAGTTGAAAAACGCACCAGAAAATTATTGGACGCATTTAGTCCAGTGTTTATGATAAATGCATTGCTGGTTGACTGACTCGGGGCGTTTGATAGTGTTATTGATAGAGTAGTGAGTAGTGATTAGGGAATGAAACAAGCGTGGCGTAGTGCCTCGTATTTGTGTCGCTTAGTTTTCACACATGACATGGTACCTGTGGCTGGTGCTAATGCAGTAATGTAGTCTGGCATTCTACCAGACGTGTGTATTCAATAATGTTGAGGCTTCGTTTGATGATGGATCTTCTCGAGATGGTGGTCCGCGACTACCAAGGGGGCTTCCCAAGATGGATGCCTAGAAGCCAGGTAACGCTCAATATGAGGCAGCTAGTTCGTTTAAAGG
The DNA here is from genome assembly GCF_055883805.1 of Amblyomma maculatum. Lineage (NCBI taxonomy): Eukaryota > Metazoa > Arthropoda > Arachnida > Ixodida > Ixodidae > Amblyomma > Amblyomma maculatum. Next base: position 110,577,508 of record NC_139354.1, read on the forward strand.
AACGCTAAAGACACCCAAATTATATTTTTTTTATTTATTAATACTGAAATCCCAGGAAGGGATTTTCGCAGGGTGAGCATACAGAAAATAGGTAAGTACAAATATCCAGAGAAAAAAAAAGTACAAAGGCCACAAATTAATAATAAGCAACAAAACACAACAGCAAAAATGAAAGGCTCAATGACGTAACACAAAAAAGAAGTACACTAAGGTTTGGGGCATATAAATACACTACTATCAAGTCATCAGTGAACATGGTCAACAGGGAATTAATTAAATGGAGAAAGAGCACGAGAACGATCACAATATTAAATTCAGTTCAAAAATGGGAACCGGGAATGCGTGACAGAGGACATTATTTTGCACTGAGGTTGCCGATGAATGATGTTACAGATAGCTGTAAGACTTCGTCGTTAGTAAGTTGATTCCACTCCGTTACTATTCGCGGAAAAAAAGAATATTTAAAGCAGTTATTACGCTGGGTGAAAGGGGTGATTGTAAGATTGTGACGTTGTCTTGTAGAATAATCTGAAGAGAAAGATATTAGTCCATCAATGTTAATTTTAAAATGACCTTTGACCAATTGGTATAAGAACTTTAGTCGAGAAACACGATTCCTTTCGGTTATAGATATTAAAGCAGCCCTGTTTAAGAGGTCACTTACTGATGTGCGTCCATAGCTATTGTAAACAAAACGTACTGCTTTCTTTTGTGTTTTTTCAATTTTATTTAGGTTTGTTTTGGTGAATGGATCCCAAATTATTGCCGCATAATCTAATTTTGGAAGGACAATCGATTTATACGCTAGAAGCCGAACTCGGGGTGTGGAAAGTCTCAATGCACCCCTAAGAAAAAAAAGCTTACGGTTTGCATTATTTACAGTTTGATCAATATGTTTAGTCCAGTCAAGGTTGTTAGTAGTCCATAGCCCTAGATATTTGTAGTGTGAGACTTCGGAAAGAATGTTGTTATCAAGTGAATATTGGAACATCAGTGGACTTTTCTTGTGAGTGATTCTCATATACACGGTTTTTTGAAAGTTGATAGGCATCTGCCATGCATCACACCAGGCGCTAATTTTCTGAAAAGCCTCATTAAGTTTTACCTGATCTGACATATGTTTAATTTCGGAGTATAGCACACAATTATCCGCGTATAGTTTAATATTAACTGGAATGTCTTTCACGATGTCGTTAATGTAAATGATAAACAAGAGTGGCCCAAGCACTGAGCCCTGAGGGACGCCAGAGTCAACAAAAACAGTTTGAGAGGAATGTTCCCCAAAAGAGACATATTGCTGACGGTTATTCAAATATGCTGAAATCCAATTAATGATTTTGTTATTTCTGAGTGTGCTATTAATTTTGGAAAGCAGCTTTTTGTGAGAGACCTTATGCTATCAAAATCCAATAAACGGCATTTGGTGACACTGTCGCCGCATATCCTGCAGCAAAAAATCCAATTATTGCGGAGATATTGCGATAAGAAGTTGAGGTTTTTTTTTTGTTCCCGCCGGTCGAATTCAAATTGTTTTCTCCTACTACATATTAGGGCAAGATGACGCACGCTATGACGCAAGAGGAGACTCCATGATTGCTGGCGCGCGGGGAGCGGAGAATACTTCGCAGGTGCATGCCGAGTCATGATATTCATTCGATACGCACTTACGGTAGGCGCATCTGCTGCTCTGAGATCGTATTTCAGGCGCCGCTGGCCAAAACCAAACTATCCAAGCACGCACGAAGTGCCTTAGCTGGACTATAACCGAAACTGAAGTGGACGCTTGTAGCGCCGTGTTAGCTGAGAGACTAGCAGCATCTACTGATAAGCGGACGAAACGAGTATATTTTTATATTTGCCTTGCAACATTTACGTTGCATTTTCTTCTTTTCGCGTCGTTTACGAGTGATAAAACCATATTATCATTATCGAGACAAAACCGACTACCGCTTTCAAACGGTCGACGTATTGGCATTTGTCAGCCTCCGGGATCCCTTGCGCGTCACGTGATTTGTAGTTGCGAGCCTCGGCTGTTTTGGCTGTGGCGGCGATACCTGTATTCCTGTTCTTCCCCTTTACTACTTTATAACAGCTCTGTTTAGAGTAAAAGTGGCTTTTTTGTAGCCAGGAACTGGCGTTCTATCGATGCAAGCCCACTTCATTTTTCTCTTTAGTGTCCCTTTAAAGGAAGGGTGGATGCCGTGGTACGACTGTTACAAGTTAGGCAAAGAGTGCGCTCTCTATGGTGTCTACTACTAAAATAAGGCTTAAGCGTCCTTGATATTTTTGTTTGCTAATCGTCCATTTTCTGCTGCAGGTATGTGTATGGAAGCTGGTCAACACTACAACTAATCTCGAAACGCTCGATGACTCTATCGCTTTTGGCCGGCAAGCAATATTAGCGTTTGGCTGGAATTAAAACTGTGGAGTTGGCCCTGGTACGTCAACTGGTCACGTACAGCTTGGTGTGTTATTGAGGCCTGCAGTACTCGGGAAGTGTCTACTTATGAAGTACAAACCGATCGGCACCGTGCCTCGATTCCTGTACACGCTGATGGCTACTGGTGCACACACACACAAGAGACAGCATGCGACACCGGCCTGTAATGCCCTAGCAGCCGCTTGCATTGCATAGTGGAGGCGTGCGAATATGAAGTCCTGCTTTAAAAAAAATACCGTTTGAGAGAAAAAAAAAGAAGACGAATTGCATGTGTTTTGCAAAAACTTACAGCATGGCGCAGGTTTTATCCGTTCCTTCTGAAACCCAAGAGGAGAAAGCGCAGAGTTTGGAAAGGAAGTACACGCTACTTGCCTACGTTTTACGGCTTCCTAAAGTCTACGGCTTTTCCTGGTAACATATTGATCTGGCTGGATGCGATTCATGTCATTGGCTTTAAAAGTTACAAAATAGTAAATTGAATCTTACCTGCAAAGTTTCAGCTCAGTCATAATCCACCGCGGATCAAATTCTCTCTCACGTGGTTTTTAGGACGTTTCCTGAGTTGTTCTACAAAACGAATAATAATGAGTTTAAATCTCGACGAGAAAGCCGGACACTTCGACTTCGTAATACATGTCAGCCGAAGTGAATTCTGGACGCCCGCAATGTGCGCTTGCGTTCACATGGCCATCAGCTGAAGCCCTTAACCACAGAACAATGGAGTTAGACAATGAAATTATTCTCGGATAGAACACACGTCTCATGTGATTGCCGCGCTGAACTCATTGGTGACGAAACGCAGCTCACTGCAAAGTTTTCGTTTGGCACTGTTAGGAGAGGAAAGGGCAGGATTTGCTTGATGAGGGTCGCCACGTGGGTGCTAAACGAGACACTACAGGGGTCGCGCATGTCCTGCTTACAAGTACAGATGCAATAGGCATTCAGTTTCAAATCCACTACAAATCTCTTTCTGCTGTTTACTAAAGCGCTGCTGATGCTATTAAGAATAATAAGTGGCATAGATTGAAGATTGTACAAGCCTATGCACCTATATGTAGTCATGATGACCAGGTAGTCGCAAGCTTCTACGCAGAGAGAATTGGCAATGCGGAATATAGACGCAGTATCCTTTACTCATGGGTGACTGCACTGCCAAGGTAGGGAGAAAGCAGGTCACAGACCAGGGTGACTATGGCTTTGGTTCAAGGAATAGCAGAGGGAGCTGCTAGTGAGTTTGCACAGTGCAATAACCTAAGAATATCTTCTTTAGCAAACGGGGAAACTAAAAATGAAATTGACTTCATACTGTGTTCAAAACCCGACGTTATGCAGGATGTAAAGGTAATAGCAGAGGGGCGATGCAGTGATCATAGGATGTCAAGGTCTGAAAATAGTATAGATTTGATGAGGAAACGCAACGGATTAGTAAGAAAGAAGTAAATAAAAGAGTTAGCACTGAGGGGCAGGGTAGAAGAATTCAGAGTCTCGCTATAGAATAGATATTCAGCTTTAACTGAGGATGATGACCTTAGCCTAGAAGCAATGCAGAATAAGTTCAGAAATATCATTACTGAACGTGCTGTAGAAGTAGGCGGTAGGATAGTTAAAGAAGATACCGGTAAGCTGTCCAAGGAGACGAAAGATTTGATTAAGAAACGCCTAAGTATGAAAGCTTCCAATCCAACAGACCAAATAGAATTGGCAGAGATATCAAAGCTAATCAATAAGCGTAAAGTGGCCGATTTAAGAAATTATACCATGGAGAAAATTGAGCATGCTGTAAAGAACAGAGGAAGTATTAAAGCGATGAATAAGAAATTGGACATTGGCAAAAATTAGATTTATGCGCTAAGGGACCAGGTGGGAAATGTCAGCACGAGTACGGACATGATAGCCAAAGTAGCCGAGGAGTTGTATACTGATCTATACAGTGGCCGACGTAGTCAGGAAATAATGAGATAGACCTTAGGGAAAAGCATTCAGAAGTTCCGTCAGTTACGAAGGACAAGGTTAAGAAGCCTTAGAAACTATTAAAATGGCTGCGAAGGTTCAGCTAACCACAAATTCGTTGAAGGACGGTCGGAGGGATATCATCCTAGGAAAATTGGGCAACCTGTATACGCAATGCCCGGTGTCATCAACAGTACCAGAATAATGGCAGAATGCTAACATTATCTTAATTCATAAGAAAGAGGACGCTAGGGCTTAAAAAATCACAAACTAATCAACTTACTATCTGATACATATAAGGTGTCTACTAAGGTAATCGCTAACAGAATAAGGAAAATCTCAGACTTCAATCCAGCAAAAGATCACTCAGGTTTTCTGAAAGGGTACACTACAGTCGATCATACAAAATTGCTCGCAACATAACCATGCCTCATACATAGCATTTATAACGAGCTTTAGTGTAAGGCGAGGTCGTTTGCTAGGCTAGATCAAGGTAGGCGCTTGCAAGGTAGTCGCTGGCTCGATCTGGCGCTCGCAAACAGGTTTCACTTACGAGACCTCTTTGCAGTCTTCTAGTTTCCTCCTACTCCCCGCTCCCTTTTCACTATGCCTAATGGAAATCTCTCGATTAAAACAAAAACAAAAATCTGGTGCTCGCGTCTCGTGCCGGCGCGCTGGCGCCAGGTCATCTTTGCGATCACCCTAGGAGAAGAGGGAGCTATCCTGGCGACTTAAGGGGACAACAATACGTCTGGATCGCCGTAGGGTTTTAGCCAAGAAACATGGATGCTCTCATGCCCACGTCGTCGAAGGTCCGGTGAAAGTATGACGGGCTCAACAATGTAATTGACGGGTAAGGTGCGCTAAAGGACGCGGTGGGGTCCTTGGTATTTTGGCAGTAGCTTGGAGGAAAGATCAGGCGACGTACATGGCACACGTAGCCAAACACGGGCTTGCGGAAGAAAGCTGTGGGCGGCGTGAGCGATGTCAAGATTTTTCTGTCGGCCCTGGTCGATAGACGTGAGTGAACGGGCGAGCTTCCTGCACTCCTCAGCGTATCTAGAGGCTTCAGACAGGCTGGTGGCTTCAAAAGAATCGGGCTGGTAAGGAAGTATGGAATTGAGTGGGGAAGATGGCTCCCGTCCATACAATAGAAAATATGGCAAGGATCCCGTAGTGGTCTTCGTAGCGGTGTTGTATGCATACATGACGAAAGATAGCAATGCGTCCAAGTTGGAATGGTCGGCAGCCACGTACATCGATACATCGATAACATGTCGCCTAGGGATCGGTTTATTCTTTCAGTCAGATCACTAGTCTGCGGGTGGTGGCAGTGGCGCAGCCAAAATTTTGTTCGGGGGGGGGGGGGGGGGGCTCATGCTCTAGCGCGGCTTGCTCCATAGTAATTGTTTCGAGGGGTTAAATATCTGATTAATACCAGGACTGTCATTGCCAATAGCTATTGTGTATTAGATGCTGCAAACGAATTCGTGGATGCTACGCACTGACAAGGCAAGTAAAATATTTATTTTGTTATAAAAGAACATAAATGTATGTGCCAAACATTTTTGCAGAAATAACTGATATAAATGTTTACGTGAATTTGTCTACTTAATAAGTACAGAAAATATTAAACGAACTTTAGAACTATATCAGTTCGAAAAAAGCAAATCAGTGCATGTCGCTGATATGGAAACATAAAGGCTATGAAATGAACACTTTGACGGCAAATAATTTACTGAACCTTTGTCATCCAAGACCCTTGTTTACATTTTTGTACATGTGCTACGGCCAACGACGCAGTTCTCTCTTCCAATTTATCGCACAAGAACCGCTGTCACCAACACAACGTTTTTTAACACCGGTTATTCGAACGCAAAGACTAAAATTGTCAGTCAGTCATGAGTGGAATTTTGAGTTGTGAAGCTGTCAGTGTTTTTGTTTTCAGGTTACCAAAACAAGTATTTATTGAAATTATTTGCCTAACTTATAAAATATGACCTAATTTAATGGCCAGATGATGTATTTTTAAGAGTTCTGGGGCATGGTTAGAAAAAAAAGACAATTTCACCAGAAAGACGAAGCAACGAACCCGATAGCAACACATTGGGGAGCTAACTGAACATGCATGGCAGCCTGTGCGCAGGAACATGAACATCTCATTCCATGACAGCGGACACTCGCTGTGAAACGCACGGGTGAGCAAGCTTGGACTCAGCAGCAGCTACCTTCGTGCTGCCACTCGGTTCAACGCGAACGGCCATAGCCAGAAAGCATTCAAAGGGCGGCCAGGCAGAATCCACTCGGCCAGAGAAAACAAAAGCGGACCGAAATGTGCAGCGCGGTGGTCGGGGCAACACATGAAAACCGCATGCGCTCTGGCTCGCCTTCGCAGCTCCCGGGTAGTGAGAACAAGAAAATTGAGAAGAGGTCTCAACGTGTCTTTTCGCATAGAAGTCAAAGTAGAAAAATACATAAGAAAGCAGTTTTTTTTTTTCGAAACGTTTGCCACAAGGCATAAGTTGAGCAAGGGGGAATGGGATGCAGGAGATACAAAGTTAAAAGAAGGAGTGAAGTCCAGTTGCGCTTATGTATTCGCAGAGGTTGGAAGTGTAGCGATTGTCCATTGTCCATTTCTCATAATCACAATCGCGATTCCACCGCAGGCCCACCTTCATGATTATCCGTTGTCTAATGTGAGTCGTTGATGGACACGTCCACAACAAGTGACGCACATCGCAGACGTCAGGTGCAGTGTCACAGTGAGGGCACTTGTCAGTCACTGGTAGATCTTTATCCCGCCATCGATGTCGAACAGATGGTCTCAGAGCCGCCCCTGCCCGGATCCGGCGCACTGTTACCTCTTCCTGCCGAGTAAGACTACGGGGGAGAGGGTGCGAACACGGAGGAATGAGAGCGCGTGTTCGCTGGCGCAGAACTTGCGAATCGGAAACGTGGGACAGGAACGGATCTGGGGGAAGAGGGGAAGGTGGTAGATCGCCTGATGTGTTTATGTGCGTCATAGCATCCGCTTGAATATTATGTGGATCGCGAGCATGGCCGCGAATCCAGTGTATGCGCACAGGACATGGGTACTTTGAACAGGGCAAATGTATGGACTGTGTTATTTGGAATGTACATCGAACGGCCTTAAGCTGTTTGAGGGCAGTGAAAGAGTCTGTGTAAAGATGAACTGCATTGAATGTAGGAACTGGCGGAAGGGAATGTATGGCATTGTAAATGGCTTGAAGTTCCAGTGCCAGAGGGGTGCAAGTATCCGTGGTATATGTCACGTGAGTGTTGAGATGCGGATGAGAGGGACTATACACAGAAGTAACTCATCGCTCTGCAGTATGGGATGCATCGGTATATAATATGCACCCTTCAGGCAGGTGTGCGGATGATACCGGCGGGGAAGCAGTGGGGCGATTGTCCGTGAGCTGGCAGTACGACCATGGAGGTAGTGTCTTTAAATGATGTAGTTGTAAAGACTGTTTGCGAGCTCTCTTTGCCATCCGATGATCAACGAGTTCAGTGAGCATATTTAGCTGGGCATACTCCTGAAGTACTGGTATGGGTGTTAGGCGAGGAAGACATGTTATTGCACGCATAGTCTCACGATTGATGGCCTCAAGGGAGTACCACTGTCTGCGGGTGAGACGTCGAAACTGTGCCTGGTAGATTATACGCGGCTGGAAGACAGAGCGAACAAGCTGGCGGGTCGTGTGAGTACGCGCGCCGCCAGAGCGCATAGCTATGCGACGAATCAGACCTAGAGTAGCGTGAGCGGACTTACGGATGGCTGTCAGCCACGGGGTGCCAGTTGCAGAGGAATGAATAAGAAGACCAAGAATGCCAACGATTTGCGCCTGAGGAATCGGGGTATTATCTATCATAAAATTTATAGTGGGAGCTTTCCGTAAGCCAGCCTTATTTCTAATGCGAATGAAACAGGATTTTGTATGCGAAAGAGTTAGACCCAAAGGAGGGAGGCGAAATGTCAATACATCCAGCGCATGCTGGTGGGCCGCCTGATGGACAGACGTATCTGGGTGACAGCACCATAAGGTTATATCATCAGCATACGCAAGCAGGCGAATAGAAGGGATGGCCTCTAGGGCTCGAACAAGTGGAATGAAGGCCACATTAAATAATGTAGGGGCGAGAACGGAGCCCTGGGGTACTCCTCTGTTTGAGGGGAAGTCACCATAGGGCTTTCCATGGACACGCGCACTGAACGTTCTATTTGTTAGAAAGGCGTGAATGGCGCGGAGAAACTTATGAGGGAGACCAAGAGTTTGTAGGGAGGCAAGAATGGCTGAGTGGAGGATGTTATCCTATGCCTTTGTTATACCTGTAGTGATCAGAGTTCTAACAAGATGACTGTGCGGAGAGTGGTGAAACACGTCAGCAGCCAAAGTAGCAAGACGGCCCTCCATTCCTATTTGCGGGCGGAAGCCTATTTGGGATTCTGGATAACAATCATGGGATTCCAACCACCACGATAAGCGAGTGGCGAGAATATTTTCGTAAAGCTTGCAGATTGTTGGCGTCAGGGAAATTGGACGAAGGGCCTAGAGAGATACTGGAGGATCACCTGACTTCGGTATTGGAACAACAATAGAATGCTTCCACTCGTCCGGCATGACACCGGAATGCCACACGTCACTGAATGCACCAAGCAGGGCCTGCAAAGCAGTCCCTTCCTAGTTGCGGTATAAGGAGTTAGGTATGCCGTCGTGCCCGGGAGCAGAGTTAGATTTGAGGTGTTCAATGGAGGCCAGCAGCTCTGCCATGGTTAGGTCAGAAGTAATCTCATCGGCGAGTTCGGTAACCGGTAAGCAAGGTGGAGAAGTCGAGGTGGAATCATAGTGGGGAAAAAACTGTCTGGCCGCCTGTTTTGCAAATGTGTCCTCATCTACATTCATCGCAAGGTGAATGTTCTCTGTGTAATCAGAAACTTGATAAGAGCGGTCCATGGCGTGAAACACTCGCCAAAGTTGTCGATTACCCTGCTTGGAGGGCCGGCGCTCACACCATGAAGCGCAACGTTGCCTTCCTAGACGTTTTTCATACCGCCTAGCACGTGCGGTAGCCCGGTGAAGAGCGGGGATAGCCGATGAGTCATCGGGGTTACGAGTTGCATAATGATCCGCCTGGCGACGCAGAGCCCAAAGATTCAGGAGGTGGATGTCCGGGTTTGGCTCGTCTTCTTTTACAGTGGTGGTAATCGTGTGGGACGCAAGAACAGCAGAGAGAGTATACAATGCTGATGATGGGGTGAAATCAGGTAAGCGATTGCCTGCGTGTACAGAGTCCCACAATGTTATTCGTACGCTACGGCGTATTTCGCGTATCCGCGAAGGAGTGAGAGAGATAAAGATAGGACTGTGATCACTACCCCAGGTATATGGTTCAACAGCCAAACGAGGGCTAACAGGGCCTAACCACCAAGTCAAATCAGGTGAATAAGGCCCACCTCATGGACGGGCGGGTGGTTTAAAAGATGAAAAGAATTATCTGAAAAGCTGCCCTGGATGTGTGCACCCCTGGGAGAATCCGATGGGTAACTCCACGAGGTGTGTGCGCCGTTGAAGTTTCCACCGACTAGAATAGGGATACCCGAGTAGGTAGAACGCAGAAAACGAACCCACCCAAGATTAGGTGATGCGGAACCAGGACGGCCATAAAAAGAAACTAGTATAAGTGGCGTGCGTACAGGCTTAACTAGGAGTGCTACCACCTCTTGACATGTGTTACACCACCGTGAATGGTCGATCGGTGTGTGGGGAACTGAACTGTGAACATAAATTGCAGATTTACCTGGGCTGAGGGAAGAGGTGATACAACGGCGATCAGGAATGGAAGGTGAATGGTAAGCGCAGAATCCTGAAAGGTGAGGAAGTGAGTTATGCTCTTGAAGTAAGAAGGCCCACGCCTTTAGCTTTTTGTCGCGAAGACGGATGTTCACTTCAGAGGCCTTATTCGCAAAGCTTCGACAATTCCAGTGCACTACCAGAGACAGTACATTATCCATTACGAGGCCGAACAGCTTCTACGATGAGGGAGGTCACCTGTTCCATAAGGGCTAATATTTTATCCACTGTCGGGGTATTCGGGGTTAACGGGTTATCTGCACGTGATTGCGGTTTGATGCTTATTGGAGGTGATTCATCTGAAATCTTATCACGAGGTATTATACTTCTTCGAGAGGGGTGAGACCGACGCTGTTCTCGGAGCTGGGTGAGTTCGTCTAGACGTTGGCGAGCCTCTGCAATGGCATTGTCTAAAACAGCGTCTTCATCTGCGGCATCCACATGTGATTGGTGCACTGGCCGTTTTGGTGTACCATTTGATCCACAGGGGTGAGTCGCTTGTGCGTATGAACGATGCTGAGAAGACGTATCATGAGCAGGTGGGTCAAGTAAAGGAAGCGCAGGGAAGTTGGTTTCGTCCTATTTAAGAGCAGCGAAGCGATTGCTTGTAGGAATATCTGCTTTTCCAGGCGGTTTGCGCGACGGCCTCGTTCGCTTCTTTGGACAAGCGCGGGAGCGCATGTCATGGTTCACCGATTTGCATAGGGCACAAAGCGCTATTGGTTCATTCATGTCGACCACAGCTGCCGGGATAGGGCAGGTATTTTGCATGTGCCCTTCTTTACGGCAGTGATAACAAAATATACGGCAAGAGAGAGACAGAGAGAGAGAAACAACTTTATTTGCCCCAGATGTCGTGAATTAGGGCAGATGGGTCCTGTGTGGCCCCCAGGTGGGGGCGACATCTTGGGCCCACGACATGAGTGAAAGTTGTGTGTTCCTGTGCGGCTTGGTAAGAAGTTGGCGCCAGCTTTCCGCAGAGGGAGCTGGCAGGAGGGCCCTTGGGGGCGGGTTATTTACGCATCCCCAGAGGATGTGCGCCTGAGTGGCGGGTTCTCCGTTGTTACAATTTGGACATGCGGGGTCGTATTCCCCTTTAGTAATTAGTGATAGCCTGGAGTGACTAAGAAATGCGTGTGTCTGTAATCTGCGCAGCAGGGTGGCTTGTGCTCGGTCGAGGTCCGGGTGGGGAGGCGAGAAAAGGCGTCGCGTCTCTTTGTGTAAATTGGTAATTTCGGCGAAAGTCTGGGGGGCTTCAGCGAGTGCGTCAAGATGCGTGAAACTGACTGCCCGGATTGTTAATCCTTGGGCAAGTTGGTCGGCCCCATCGTTTGCAGAGTTGCCCGCGTGGGCGGGTACCCAGACTAGGTTAATTTTGTGGTGGGGAGTGCAGCCGCGCCGGATGCGTGCAGCAGGAAGGCAGATGTAGCCTGCCGAGAAATTTAGAATTGCTCTTTTTGAGTCGTTAAGGACTGTACGCGTACGCTGGTCAGCGATGGCCAGCGCTAAAGCTGTTTCTTTCGCTGCGGTGGGGGAGGAGGCACGCACCGTGGCGGCGGAGATAAGTGCAGATTGCGGCGTGGTAGCACAGGCCACATATGGTGTTGCATCTTGCCTTGCCGCGTCCACGTATGTTGCGTGTTCGTCGGTATGGTAGGTTTCATCGAGTGTCCTGGCTTTGTGTTGACGGCGGGCGTCGTGTCGGCCAGCGAGCATGTTTTTTGGTAGTGATTTGACGAGGCGGCTATGTACACATGTCGGGAGGGGGGCTGTGGGATGGGGATCGCCTATTGGGTTGACGTTTAACCGGTCAAGGATGAGACGGCCGTGATTTGTCCTTGAGAGGCGATGAATTTGGGCTGTCTTGTGTGCCTTTATAAGTTCGGAAAGAGTGTTGTAAATCCCCAGTTGGAGGAGGTGTCGTGTGCCAGCGTATTGTGACAACCCTAGGGCAGCCTTGTACACCGAGCGGATGATGCCGTTAACTGCCTCCTCATCTTTTCGGCGAAGGTGATAGTAGGGATAGGAGTATACTATCCTGCTAACGAGGAATGCCTGTGTTAGCTGGCAGAGGTGATCCTCCATCATGCCTCTGCGACGTGGGGAGATGCGGCGAATAAGGCCGATTATTTGGTGAGCTGTGGTGCGGAGGCGTTGTATTGCATCGGAGTTCTGTGTATTGTTTTGTATTAGCATGCCCAGGAAACGAATGGTCTGGACGGAAGGTATAGGGTGTGTGTCGATGTGGAGCGTGATGAGCTCAAGCGCTGCGGGAGCCGGTCTGCACACTCTCCTGTCGCGGATGACAAGCAGCTCCGATTTTGTTGGGGAGCATGTCAGGCCGTTCGCCTGTACATAGGTGTGGACAGTGTCAATGGGTGTCTGGAGGGAACTCTGGAAGTCCCCATCTGAACCAGAGTTGGTCCAGAGGGTGATATCGTCGGCGTATAGGGAGTGTTTTACGTGAGGTATGGCGTTTAAAATTGGGGGAAGGCCCCTCATGGTGACATTAAAGAGGAAAGGGGAGAGGACTGCACCTTGTGGGGTTCCTCTGGTGCCCAGGGTAATCTTGTCACTGATGAGTTCGCAAATGTGGAGTTCTGCGGTGCGGTTGTGTAGGAAGTTTGCGATGTAATTGTAGGTACGGGTGCCTACATTCATCTGAGCGAGATTTGTCAAAATGGCGGCGTGTGATACGTTGCCAAACGCCTTGCTAATATCGAACCCGAGAATCATCCGTGTGGCCCGGATGGGACCATGATCGAGTATGTCATGTTGTATTTGCCACATGATGTCCTGAGTGGAGAGTCCGGCTCTGAACCCAATCATAGTGGGCGGAAGGAGATCTTTGTCTGTGTGGTATTTAAGCCTGTTAAGGATAACGTGTTCCATCACCTCACCGAGACAAGATGTAAGGGAAATAGGTCGCAGATTGCCCAGCTCAAGTTTTTTGCCCGATTTAGGTATAAAGATCACTTTGGCATACTTCCAGGTATCCGGAAGGCGACCATCATGCCAATGGGTGTTGAAAAGTTCCATGAGAGCTTCGATGGACTGGTCATCGAGGTTACGGAGCATTTTGTTAGTTATAGGATCGTTACTTGTGGCGGCGGTGGTCTTGATGTGATTGAGGGCTGCATGAACTTCGGCGGTTGTGATGTCCCTGTACATGTCGGTGTTTGGAAGTCCCGTGTATGCCGGGGGGATGGGGATTTTGGTCAAGGTGTTAATGTACTTGTCTGTCAGAGTGTCGAGCAGTTCCTCATTTGTGCCCCGAAAAGCGTGTATTACTCGGGCGAGGTTCTTGTGGGATGTGGCCTTAGTGTGGGTCGGATCAAGGAGATGTTTAAGCAGATACCATGAGTTTTTACAGCCTAGCTGTCCGTTTAGGCGGTCGCATGTTTGATGCCATTGTTCCCGGCTAAACGTGGTGGCGTAAGTTTCAATTTCTCGCTCAAGGCGTGCGAGGCGACGTTTGAGAGGGCGGTTATGTTTGCGCCGGAGCCAGCGAGCGTGAAGGCTACGCTGTGCTTCCCACATGTGGATGAGTTTGGCATCAGGGTATGGGCCATCCTCCTTTTGTGTAGTCGTGAAGGTGGCATTTTTGGCATCCTGGAGTAGTGAGGCTGTCCAGGTGTCCAGCTCCTCGGTGGGGATCGGTGCACGTTTGGTACGTACGTATCTGAATGCGTCCCAGTTGGTGTGCTTGACTGTGCGGCGAGGGGCTTTGCTGTGTGTGGCTGTGAATGTCGTTCTGAGAACATAATGGTCGCTGCCTATGTTCATGCCGAGATTTTCCCATCGCTCATCTGTGATGTTTCGAGCAAAAGTGAGGTCAGGACAGCTGTCGTGTGTGATGCTGTTACCTATGCGCGTGGGTCTGTCGGTGTCGGTGAGTAGTGTAAGTCCCAGGGTCTGGGCGGTTTCCCATACTTTAGCTCCCTTGCGGCCGCATGTTCTGTGGGGATAGCCCCACTGCTCGTGCGGGGCGTTAAAGTCACCAAGTATGAGGAGCATTCCTGTGCTTGCGACAATGCAGGCCTTGCGGATAAGGGTGGCTACTGGTGTGGTCTTGTCGCTTGGGGGGGGGGGGGGCTGTAGACATTCAGGATATGAATAGGGGCTTGTGATCGGGTATTCGGGAGGACCTGTATGAAGGTGTGCGGAACTTCAGCGTAGTTCAAATCCAGTTGATTAGGGGTTAGATTTCTATGGACCAGTATCGCGGTGTTGGGTCTTTGGCTTTGGGTTTTTTGCTGGTTGTATGCGGCGTAACTGAGAAGTTTATGGTCTGTGTATGTTTCTTGGAGTGCTATTATGTGATGGGTACGCGGCTGGGCCTGCTGGGAGTGCTCCAAGGCCCGCCGCTTTGCCTTGAAGCTCCTGCAGTTCCATTGCCAGACTATGATGGGGGAATTAGCCATCGCGTTTTGCGTATGGTTCGGGGCGCTGCTAGAGCGCCATAGGTGATTTTAAAATACTTCCTGCACGGGTGTACGAGGCTGCACTTTCCGACGTGGCAACGATAACGGATGGTGGATAGGTAGCGGGATTTGGAGGGGTTGCAGATTTCGGAGGGGTGGTGGGCTGTAGTGGGCTGGTGATGGCATCGAGGCGGGCAGTAAAGGCATGAATATTTGCTGCCATTGTAGCACAGCTCTCTGCGAGCCGGTAAATTTGGGAGTGAGTTGCAGTAGGGTGTCCTCAAATTTCGACATACGCGCAGCGGAGGCCTAAAAATTTGCGTCGATGTCTGCTAATGAAGAGGGGGGAGATGCTTTACGTTTTGGGCGCTTAGGTTCATTGGTATCCATGTTTGGATCACTGACTGCGTCAGAGGTAGGAGCGCGAGCCACCTGCTGCGGTTGCAACATAGGGTTCATTTGCGCAGATTCTAATGTTTGAATTTTCGCATTCGCTTGAGCTAGTTGGAGTTGTAGTTTCTTTATCATGTCTGCCAGCTCCCTTACCTGCGAGTAGAGAGATGTGGCGGTGAGTTGTGAGGGGGGTTTCCAGGCGACCTGCTTCACTGTTTTGGCCTGTTCAGTCTGGGGTCTGGCCCGGGGGCTTCGTGAGGCAGAGACGGAACGGCTCCGGCTGGAATGGCTGTCACTGCCGAGTGGGGGGAAGGATTGATCCCGAGGAGGCTGGTGGCGACTCTTGTTACGGTCGCGGGGCCGAGACTGGCGTCCAGGGTTTGTCTCGTCCGCGTCAATGTCAGTGTCGGTGGTTGGTGAAGAGGACTTGGCTGGAGTGGATTGTATGAAGCGGTATTTAAAGCTTCTGCTGCCTGTAGGGTGGCCTCCCTTACAGACAATACACGACGCCTGGCATGTCGGTGGTTGGCCGTCCGGGGGAGGATCGTGCGCAGTGCCGCAGCGGCGGCAGGTTTGCTTTCTTGGATGAGGGCATATATCCGCTCTGTGGCTCAGCTTTCGGTAGTTAAAGGACGCCTCCGGGCGGCTTTTGTACGGAAAAACTTCGAAAGTAAAGCCAAGGTACCGCATGTATAGGGGTAACTTGGCACCGGCGATTGTGATCACGAAGTGGCGTGTGCGGCAAATGCGGCGCGCGGCTACCAATGTGAGGTCCGGGTTCCTGGATTTGAGCTCAGCCTGAATCTCTGCGTCGGTCTCGTGGCTGTGGGCTCTGTAGATTATCCCCTTCACCGAGTTGTCGGGGGCTGGGGCGTACGTGGCGACCGGGATGGCGACCTTGTCTAGGGTATCTCAAAATAACGGCTTGAGGGGCTAGTTGGTGCTGCATACTATTCAGGAATGTGGCGCAACAAGCACAAACACAAGAGAAGAGACACAACACACGCGCACATACGAACTGTAATAACGATCTGAAAACACTTCCTCTTCACCACTCCTCTTCTTCTACACTCAAGCACATCTCATCTTCCTCTTCTTTGCCAAGGGGATATGGCAATTTGGAGGTGTGAAGAACCAAGACAGTGTAGAATTGGTGACTGCCATGCTTGGACAATGTTTATGTTCTGCGAGGAAGAAAGTACCAATATCCCCTTGGCAAAGAAGAGGAAGATGAGAGATGTGCTTGAGTGTAGAAGAAGAGGAGTGGTGAAGAGGAAGTGTTTTCAGATCGTTATTACAGTTGGTAGTGTGCGCGTGTGTTGTGTCTCTTCTCTTGTGTTTGTTGCGCCACATTTCTGAATAGCTTGTCTAGGGTGATTGTTTGGATCTTGGCGTAGAGGAGAGCGCGATCCTTGTCCGGAGTACTGACCGTGACGGTGTTGTTGCTCGGGTGGATTCTAACTTAGTCGGCGGTGATGGCCACGCGGCCGTCAATTTGAGCAGCGTCATAAATAGATATGGCCAGTTTGGCGGGGACAACGGCGTTCAGGTCGACATATACTAAGTGGCACGGGCAGAGGCTCTTTATTTTCCTTTCCTTTCTGCCTCAACATAATATATGTACCTTGAGGGCGAAGGGCGATTTTATAGTCATCGTCGGCAGACGACGGAGTGGTCGTTTCTTCGCAGGTGGCGGTGGGCGGTCGCGGAGACGCTGGCTTGAGTGAGCTGTAGTGGCATCAGACGCTGGAGCGTTTGCCGGCGGCGTATCCGCTGGTGTCGGTCGGCGGTATCGGCGTTGCATTTCAAGCGCGGTTCATGTGCCGTCGGCTAGGTCCGCAGGCGAAATGTCCGTGCCGGTGACGGAATACGGCATCTCTGAGCTTGAGGGTGTGAAGCCGAGTCGAAGTGAGGCGGCCGCAGCCGCCACAGCTGGGAGCGGGCACGCCTTAAGCGTGCGCAGCCATTAGGCCTACCTCCCTCGGTCAGGTTTGGCCGCAGGAAATTGATCGTAGAGACAACAAATCTCATCTAAAATCATTGAAATTTGCACAGTCCACGCCGGATAGGTAGCGAAGGGTCTGGTGCAAATTCGGGGGTAGTCGGTGGCAAAAAATGGGCGAAATTGCTGGAAGAACGCGGAACGCATGTAGAATGCGACCGCTAGCGTCCCTGCCAGAGAGAAGAGTCCCAAATATACGACCAGGTCGAAAGGGCTGTGGTTTGATAATCGCACTATAATAGGTGAGGTACTCAGACAAAGTCAACGGGCCTTGTAGGGTGAGTAGGTATGAACCCCGGCTCCCAAGAGGTCGTGCTTGCAACACTGCGTGAGTTGAACAGCGAATGTTTGCTCGCACCTCCTCAGAATGACTTCTGCTGTCGACATGGTAAACGACGCAGCGGAGGGTGTCAGGGCCAGAGGCAAAATATATTTGCACTGAGACATGCTCGTTCGCATCCAGGGGAATTTGAGTAACTGCACACACCTTCTGGGCGTCCACCAAGGATGACATGTTCACCGTAATGGTGCCCGATGGGCGATGGACGACAAATCCACAGTAGCTAGTAGAACTTAAAACTTGGTCAATTGTGGCTTGGACACACCGGCGAGGGATAGTCGTTATATCAAAGCGCAATGTAGGCTGGATGGTGACGCGGAACGAGTTAGCAGCAAGTGGAAGCGAGGCTCGACTCACTGGCGGCATCTGTGGTGGTGTCAGGGGCTGACACGCTGTAGTTGGCCTTGGAAGGAAAGACTGAACCGGTGCAACGGGCACACTTCCTTGAGGGAGGGTTACAGGCACAGAGGAGGCGGAGCAATCCATTGGACAAGCCGAAGTCGTTTCATCCGAAGACGAAGCAGACTGGGGGCATGTAGGAGTTGATGATTGCGTGGACGTGGATGCTGCGTCAGGTTGTGACACAGCGGAAATCCGCACAGCTGTCGTCGGCGGAGCAGAATCCATGCAGGCGCGTAGCCCAGACTCGCTCGGTAACGGCGAGCTAAGCCTAGCCTGCGCCTGAGAGATCCGGTTGGACTTTCTTACTTAAGAAAGTGCCCACCGAGGTGGAAATCGCTCCACAGGGGCGTCTTCGTCATTAGTTCTCACGGAGGGCACTGTCCTACCCACACAAAACGACAGTAAATAGGCGAAACAAGATAAAAAAATTGGAAGCTTATCAAGGTTAAGCCCAGTGGATGCGAAGCCTCTTGGTTTGCACGTCACTTATTCGTATTGTCTTTGAGCATTTCTACACAACACCAAGTCTAAACTGTTTCCTCATCTTGACCGCATACACGCCCGGCGCAAAGACGCTGGCGCGGTTGCGGGCACAGAGACTGACGCGACGGCGGGCGCGCGCCGCTTCATCCCTGGCGTGACGTCACATATCACGTGATGCAGCGATGGTGGCGCCGCCTCCGCGTCGCGCGCGACAGCGCGAACCGAAGTGTGGAGGCCTCCGCCGGGCGACGTCCGACGGCGCGATATGAGGCCCCATCTGCAGCAGGTGGGACGTCATCACGTGACGTCACATCATGTCATCTCACTTCAAGGTCAATGGTGGCCACCGCCGGGAGGCGACCGACGGCGCGATATGAGGCCCCATCTGCAGCCTGCGTGACGCCATCACGTGACGTCATGTCACGTGACTCCACTTCAGGGTCAATGGTGGCCACCGCCGGGCGTCGCGCGAAGGCCCGAAACCTACGCTAATATGCTTCGCATAAAAACAGCTCTAAGCGGACACGTATCAGCTCAGGCGCTTCTTCCTTCACTGGCTTCATTGTCTTGGCATGGATTCTTTGGCGCAGGCGAAAAAAATGTTGACATTCTTTTCGGTGACATATATGACGGTAGAAGTGAATGACCGAGGCGCTTCGTCTGGTTCGATCTCGCTGCGTGCTGTTGAAGGAGGGCGCCGTTGGTTTGCCTGGGGCCAAGGTTCCTGAGTCCTGGCCCGGAAGGCTGCTGCTGCGGAGTCGATGAGAAGAGATGGGCTTCGAGGTGGAGGAGAGGATGTGATCGGGTTTTGGGGGCCCAGATTTCACCGCAGTGGAACCATGAGGAGCTGAGACGAAGGAGAAGGAACAAAAGCAGCCAGGGAATAGAGGCGAAGAAATGCTTTTTGCAACTGTTTACATGATGCAATATGTACAAGTTGAAGGACGAAAAAGAAGATCTGGGCAGAGATAATTTCCGCGTTCAAACATGGTCGGTTATCTCCACTTCCCTAGCTGGGAAACAAAGTTAAATCTGTAAAGTCGAATCAGCGGGGCACAAGCAAGAACTTGAGATGCCGCCCACTGCTGAGGGTGGTGTTTGAGCCTCCTCGCACATCTTTCGGTGGCGACGGCTAGCTTTTCCGATGTCGATGACAATCTTGTGCATGCTGCCGGTGGAAATCCTTCACCAAGGCGAAGCAGCCGGAGAAGTCGTTCATTGCCATAGGTCCTTTCCACGGCTTTACTTCCCAGGAGGTCCCCCGCCTGCCTCTAGAATTCGGCGAGCAGGGTCAGTACTGATCGGCGACACGTCTAAGAACCTTTCAACAAACGGTCAGGTTTCCGTTGTCGCCGGCATGAGCGCAAAGGGGGATTAAGGTCTGAAAGAGCAGCAGACAAAGGGTCACTCCGGCGCCATCGTTGCCGTTTCGATATGCCTTTGGGCGTAAAGCCCGTTGCGGTCGCTCAACGGCGGCCGCTAGGTCCGTTTCTGTTTTCAGCTACTGAAGAATCTGCGCGAAACTTGTCTGAAACCGACACGAAGCTGCGCGTAGAGAACCCTGTCTTGCCTGCGCAGCGGCGTAGGAAAAAAAGGAGGTGTAATAAAAATACCAAAACGGCCCGGGGCCAGCGTTCGGCGCCTTCTCCTCTGCGCGTAGGGACAAGCGCTAAAACGAAAAAACAATCACAATCAAAACGTGCAACCACGGAGAGAGCGTAGTGTACGGGGAGAAGGGCGAGGAAGTATCATGAAGGATCTGCAAAAGGCACGAGAAAAAAAAAGCACGAGAAGAAACATGCAGCAGTCAAGAGGGGCTGAGGGCAATGGCAGATAGACACAGGGATTTTGAGCAAGCGGGGAATCGAAGGCGAGGGAAATACTGGCTTTGAAACACTGAATGGGAATGGTAACCTGGCTTCGACGCCGTCTTGTTTCGTCCGCCCCCCTCCGCGGCCTCCGTGAGTTGACGCGACGAGTCCGCTCGCCATCGAAACGCCCTTGAAACTTTGTGCTCGGAAGTGGCTCCTTGCTTTAAGTTGGTTGGTTTGGTTGGTTTGTGGGGTTTAACGTCCCAAAGCGACTAAGGCTATGAGAGACGCCGTAGCGGAGGACTCCGGAAATTTCGACCACCTGGGGTTCTTGAACGTGCACTGACATCGCACAGCACACGGACGCCACTCCGCTTTAAGACTCCAGCTGCATGGGTGTTGCTACAAAATGTAGCCCCACTTGATAATATTCGAGCCGAAATGTCTTTTTGAACCGCAAAATGATATTTAGACAAAATTCAGAAGGCTTTCCAGCGTCGGTGGTTGTTTTGGTCGGCGGTGCATGACAGCATGAAAACATTTCTGGGAAAGCGGGGGGCATAAGCCCCCCCCCCCCCCCCCCTGGCTATACCACTGGGTGGTAGGCCATAGTAGTGCGATGGGTGACGTTACATTGCTGCAGGAGGGATGAAAACACTTCAGATAAAAACGGTCGCTCAGCAGTTCGCGTTGCGCTTCGTGACGAAGGATGAAGTGGTGTATGAAGGCAGCAATATCGCATGCAGTAGCCAGCAGGTAGAGCGGTGGTTTCGGCGTAGCGGGTGAGATGATCTTTCACTACAATGACCCAGCAGTTTCCGTTTGCAGTGTAGGGAAGCTGGAAGTAGATTTCAATGCCTACTTGGTTGAAAGGTCTTGGTGGGCAAGGAAGCGGCTGATGGGGCCTGTGGAATGGCGATGGTCGACATTGCGACGTTGACAATCAAGGAATGAGCGAACGAACTTTCAGGTGTAGGTTTACATTCCGTGCCAGTAGAAAAGCAAGCCAAGCCGAGTATAAGTCTTCAATGCATCAGCGTGAGCGGCTTGCGGGTCAATGTGAAATGAAGGGCCGATTTCGGAATGCAAGTGTTGAGGAGTGACGAGCAGCCAGTTGCGGCCGAAGAAAACTAATTTCGGTGGTATAACAGAGCATCGCGAATTGTAAAATGAGCAGCTTGGCGGCGAAATTCACGAGGCGTGAAAGTGGGTGACGGGGTCGAAAGCAAAGCGAGAAGGGAGGAGACCCATGGATCTCTGAGCTGCTCGACTACCATGTTGGTCAAAGACAAGGAACTGCAGTCGGATGGGGGATCGGAAACACTTTCAGGGGGTAGCGGAGAGGTAGACAGTGCGTTGGTGTTGTTATGCTACCTTCCAGATCGATACGCAACACGAATATTATATTATTGAAGCCGTAATGCCCAGCGAGCGAGGCAGCCTGCGGGATCTGTAACGGAAGACAGCCAACGCAGAGTATGATGGTCCGTAACGACTTCAAAGGGTCATCCGTACACATTAGGGCGGAATTTCCCTATCACCCAAACTATGGCTAGACACTCCTTCTCAGTAACTGAATAGTGTAGCTCCGGCTTCGTCAAGGTGCAGCTCGCGTGGGCGACAACATAGTCAGCACACCCGGGTTTATGTTGCGCTAGAATAGCACCGATACCTGTGCCGCTTGCATCAGTGTGGATCTTAGTAGGAGCATCAGGGTAAAAATGCCGCAATATGGTGGCGAGGTAAGCAATCGGCGCAGTATACTAAACACTTCGCCACAGGCAGAACACCAGCTGGGGCGGTCGTTGCTTTCACGAAGGACGGTTGTCAATGGCGCAATGATGGATGCAAAGTTGCGGATGAAGCGTCGGAAATACGAGCAGAGGCCTATGAAACGTCGACGTTACTTCATCGTGGATGGTTTGGAAACGCAGTGACCGCACGAAGTTTAGCAGGATCGGGGAGCACACTGTCCTTAGAAACAACATGGCCCAAAATTTCAATTGGCGTGCGGCAGAGACATTTCTATAAATTAAGTTGGAGGCCAGCTGCAGTAATGCAATCCAAACAATGTTTCAATCTAGCGAGATGCGTCACGAAATTCGGCAAGAAAACAACGTTCTCGTCCAAATAGCACAAGCAGGTGTTCCTCTTGAGGCCGCGCAATACGGTGTACACCATGCGTTCTAACGTGTCAGGTGCATTACAGAGTCCGAACGGCATGACGTCTAATTCGTACAGACCGTCTGGCGTCACGAAAGCTGTCTTGGCACGATCTGCATCGCCCAGCGGACTTACCAGTATCCAGAACAGAGATCCAAAGACGAGAAAAATTCTACGCCTTGTAAACAGTCAAGGGCGTCGTGAATACGAGGCAAGTGATAGACGTCCTTACGGGTTATTTTGTTTAGGCGCCGATAGTCAACGCAGAAGTGAATGGAGTCTTGGTTTTTCGTGCAAGAACGACGGGAAAGGCCCAAGGACTGTGCGAAGGTTGATTGACGCCACCTTAAGCATGTCGGCCGCTTGTTCGTCGATTATTTGACGTTCGGTCGCGGAAACGCGGTAAGGTCGTTGGCGCAGGGGCGAATGGGTATTGGTGTCGATCCGATGTATAAAAACCTATGTGCGGCCTAAACTATGTTGTGAAAAATCAAAGGCGGCGCGGAACTGGTGAAGCAGGGCAAGAAGCTGGGTCTGTTGAGTCGGCGTGAGCTTATTGTCAATAGAGCTGCCGAAGATGTCTGCTGGAGGTGAATCAGCAGAAGTAGCAGTAAGCGCAGCAGCCGGATTATGGCAAGGGTTATCATCGCAGTTGGCACATTCCAGCATCGAGGCAAAAGGCTGACCGTTTCCCAGACACTCGCCACGAAGAACTGAGAACGGGGAGTTGAACGGATTGATGACGGCCTCTGCACCCAGGTTCAACAGTAAGCGCGGCAAATGGCAGGGGTAGGTATTGGCGATGCGTTAAACCGTCGGAAGGCGTAAAGATGAAAACAGAGTCGGATAAAACAGACAGAAGAACGGCAGAATAGGGCGGGATAGAAACATCGTCAGCCACAGTGAATTTCGCGCAGGTAGTAGCGGTGTCGGTCGTAGTGGCATCACAGAGGGGAAACAGCACTACTTCAGCACGAGTGCAGTCGATAACGGCCTGATCTTGGGATAGAAAGTCCCAGCTCAAGAGGACGTAGTGAGAACATGAAGATATGACGATGAAATTAGTGATGTAGAGAGCGCCCTTGATTCGAACTTGCGCTGTAAAGGCGGCCACAGGGTAGATGAGCTGAGAATCGGCAGCACGAAGTGAAAAATTACATAGTGGCATTGTCACTTTGCGCATCTGGCGGCGCAAATTTTCGCTTAGCACTGACACAGCAGCACCGGTGTCAAAAAGGGCACGAACATCAATGCCCTCCATGGAAACATTTATCAAATACGGCGGCAAACAACGATGGCTTAGATCTTCCGTCAGAAACGCAGTACTTGCCTCTGGAAGTGCGATCACTAGTTTTCCTGCAGCGAGGCTGAAAGACGGTGCATGGGAGACACCGAGCGGCGACGCGGAGATGGAGAGCAGCGAAGAAAAGATGGATGGTATTTGGGGTCGATGGGCTCGGGGCGTGGAGGGTCGTAAGCGTATGCTCGGTAGTCGGCTTCGTCAAAAGAGGTCATGACACGGCGGCGGGAGTGACGCATCACGTGTCCAGCGATGCCACAGGCGTAGCAAATCAGCACGTTGTCGGGTGTTTGACATGGTCGGCAACGTTGGGGGCGCGGCCGAACTGTTCGGGGCGGGAGTAACTCGAGGGGGAGATCGAAAAGGACAGAAAACCTGGCGGTGGCTGTCGGGCTATTTCAGCATAAGTAAGCGGCGCTGCAACAGGATGCGCAGCCGCAGGAGGCACTGCAACTTCAGCACTGCAACGGGAGGCGGGTGACAAACTGACAGTATGGCCTCAGACATTCGGAACAGAAGGAAGCAGTAGCAGCTGCTGGGCGACCTAATGAGGGACAAATTGCTGAATCTGGAGTAGGAGAGAACTGTTCACTTCTCTCGTTGCGTCGATGTTATTTAGAAACGCGGCCTGTGTTGAGGGCAGCCACCTGAAAACTCGTCCTCGACGCAGTTCGTCATAACTCTGACAGATATTTATGATCTCGCTGACAGAGGTGATGCCTTTGGCTGCAAGCATGTGAAAGGTGTCTTGCTCAATGCCCTTAAGCACATGCTTGATGCGCTCTGTCGCTGTCATTGATGCACTTACACGCTTGTATAGGTCGAGGACGTCTTCGATATAACTGGTGAAACTTTCATCGAGCTGCTGGTTGCGAGAGGCATGACGCTGCTCAGCGCGAAGTTTTCGCATGGCCAGGCGCCCGAAGGTGTCAAAAAGGAGGTCTTGAAAGTAGGTCAAGTGGCGAAGTCCGATTCGCGGTTTTTGAAGCAAAGGTTCGCAACATCGCTCAAGTAGAAAAGAACATTTGTCAGCTTCATGCTGTCGTCCCATCGGTTGTGAGCACTCACCCGGTATATGAAGATAGCCAGTCCTCTACATCATGGTCATCCATGCCCTGAAAATGGAAAAATGCAGTTGACGAAGCGCACCGGGGCAGATTGTGGGTGGCGAAAGGGTTTGTTGGACGGCGTCACCTGGCATCCAGGTAGCGAAGGTATGACTGCGTAGCTCCAGGATCAGTTCTCGCAGACTCCACCAAGATTACAACAAGCTTCATTGTAAGTCGAGCTCGTTTTGCTAGGCTAGATCAAGGTAGGCGCTTGCAGGTAGGCAAGGTAGGCGCTGGCTCGAACTGATCTTCTTCTTCTTCTTCTTCCTTGATATTTGGCACATACCCACGAAGGGGGATTGGCCAGGGTTCAGTGTGGACTGCCAAATGTCCTACACAAACTGAATTAGTGTAATAAAGTAATTGACAACTAAACAAAAACAAAAGATTTAAGATCACAAAAGTTATTGAATGAAAAAATATGTGGGCGATTCCTCTGCCCGAGGGATGCGCACGACAAACACACAGTGGGCCGTATGATAAACATCTTTAATCTCACAGGGATCGGGGATCGTCGAAGTCGGTGTCGTCGTCCGGGTGGCTGCGGGTCGTTGAGAGTGCCGGAACGAAGAGCCAGGGACCAAGGAGCCAGAGACCAAGAGAGGGCGAGACGGCGGCGCGTGCCTTCTTTTATAGCCCCTTCGTGCGGGACCGGTTATCCCCGAACGAGCGGGGAAAGGGAAACGGGCCGCGCGCAGGGAGCATCGGGAAGTGGCGCGGCCTTCGAATGAGCGGCGCGCCACGAGCCCTACAAATATGAAGCAAAAATTTGGAGTTTTGTAAATTTGGATGCTCGCGTCTCGTGCCGGCGCCAGGTCATCTTCTTCTTTACGCAGTTCTTGATTACGAAAAAGCATTTGACGCAGTTGAAACTTTGGCAGTCATACAAGCATTGCGAAATCAAGATGTAAGCGAGCCGTATGTGAAAGTACCGGAAGATATCTATTGTGAGTGCACAGTAACCATAGTCTGCATAAGAAAGTAATAACATTCCCTATAAATAAAGGTGTTAGGCAAAGAGACATGATCTCCTCAGAAGTATTCACAGCTTGCTAAGGAGTATACGCTGACTTGAAATGGGAGCAGTTAGCGAAAAGGGGTGACAGAAAACACCTCAGTAATCTGCAATTTTTTGATCACATTGGAGGAGGAGAAAGATGAGAAGGAAAGGCAGGGAGGTTAACCGGTAAAAGAAACCGGTTGGCTACCCTGCACTGAGGGAAACGGGTGAATGGATATATAAGTTGTGGGTCAGAGAGGTACAGTCAGTACAGTCACATAACACACATGCCACATCACATCACGTCACAGTCATATCACGTAACATGACAGCAAAATCATAGCCGCGATCAGGCCTATGCTCTTCATAAAGCGGAGCTGTGCCTGGGAGGTCTTGCTAGGTAACTCAGTGGATGAACTGCAAATAATGATTGACGACCTAGACAGGAAAAGTGTAAAGTTAGGCCCAAAATTAATATGCAGAAGTCTGCGGTAATGTCCAACAGCTTCAGGAAGGAATTTCACAATAGGTTTACGCGAAAAATTTCCAGGGTCTTTAATCTTTAACACATTAGCTTACTCTTTCGATGTTCAGATTTCAACCGGCCAGCACTTATCACATAAAAGAGATCGTGCACTGATTAAGGCCATAAAAAACACCTCACCACGTAAAACTCAGTACGAAACCTTACACAAAACTAACCGCTAGGCAAACCATGCAAAGTGCGCCAGGCGTGGGCTCGCTCTTATCTAACTGTGCACCGACCGGCGAGCCTTTCTTGCGCCGTAACAACCACGCCAGTTGGAGTGCTGAACTAAACTGCTTGAAATGCAAGGTAGTTTGGAAGCAGCAGAAAACATTTCTCGCCTTGCCTTTGCGGAAAGCCGCCGGGATGTCCAGAACTGGCTAGCCCATGACGTGCGCACCGGCGCCTGTTCACAAGCTGCGCAATTCAAGGTTTGATTTGGTTTGTGGCGTTTAGAATCCCAAAGCGGCTCAACAATTCAGGAACCAGTCGGCGCGGTAAGCATAAACTGCTCAAAATACAACGTTTTAAGGGACAATACTGTTCTTCACCTTGTCGTGCTGACAAACTGCAGTAGTTCCGCTTCGAAGGCGAAGAACGTTGTGAAAGAACGCAGTCTGTCTTCACGAACAAACACGCAGCCTGCGTAGATGGCCCCGCCTTTTAGCAGTCTGCTTTAATAATTCATGCATCATTTCCTGGGGCCAGTCTCTCCACTCCGCAAGAGGGGGGGGGGTGATGTGGCGACACACTCTGCGCATAGTTCCGCGCAGCGTCCGCCTTGTTATCATCTGGCCCAGCGTAACACGGCCACAGTCTGGATTGCGTTATAGATAAAACACAGCGCCACCGCTGCGTCGCCCGAGGCATGCATCACCAACGGTGGGTACAAAAACAGGCTGCTCGGCTAGGAGTTTTTTTTTTCTTTCCGCTACTGAGAAGAGCATAGCTTTGGTATGCTTGTACGCTGCGGCCGCTAATCGAAAAAAGAGTCGTTACATTTTTATGTTGGTATTCGTCCTTCAGCAGAAACAACCTCCCACATACCTTACCTGTACTCACCTGTGTGGCGGAAACGCGGAGGCTAACGAAAGAGGTTCTACTTAAGTTCAGTACGTCGCAGAGGGCTATGGAACGAAAAATGGTAGGGGTAAGGTTAAGCCATAGGACGTGCGCACAGTGTGTCCGAGAAATAATTCGAGTTAGTGAGGTTCTAGTAGAAATCAAAAATAAATGGGCATGGGCAGGCCATGTAGGGCGTAGAGGGGACACTGATTGTCGCTTATGATAACAAATTGGTTTCCAATGGAAGGAAAACGTAGCAGGGGACAGCGGATATTTAGATAGGCGGATGAGGTTAAGAAGTTTGCAGGGGTCAAGTGGATGCAGCTAGCACAGGTCCGAGTTAAATGGTAAAATATGGTAAACACCTTAGCCCTGTAGTTGGTGTATTCCGGCTGCTGCTGCTGATGGTGATGATGATAATGACGCTGCTAATATAGCGCACTTCTGTCGATGAATACGCCACTGCCGCTTTGATAAACTGGATCTGACGTTCTCTCAGTGCAGTTTTGCAAGAGAATTAAATTTGTTGTATCCCCAGATCTACTCTAAAATTCTTAAATCAGGACATAAGTTTACTTATACAGTCAGTTACAAAATGTGAGATTCTCCTAATACCAAAAACGATTATAAAAGGAAGGAAGATGAAGTGCCGCCTTAATCAGGCTTGTTTCCAAAGCAGTCCATCAGCTTTGTCCATTTCACTAATTCTGTAATGCCATCACTGCAGCTTTGCTGCATGTGCTGATAAGCGGCCCGCTGTTCTCCATGTTGCCCCGGTAGCTTTGATTCGGACTCATGGAACGCCTTCGTCCTCCAGGCATCATGTTTCCCATCAAGCGAGCTGCCCAGCTGACAGCTGAGTCGGAAACATGTGTCCATGGAACTGCTCACAACTGCTTTTCCTCTCAGCCTGCACAGTTACCACTTTAGAAGGTGG
The DNA here is from genome assembly GCF_055883805.1 of Amblyomma maculatum. Classification (NCBI taxonomy): domain Eukaryota; kingdom Metazoa; phylum Arthropoda; class Arachnida; order Ixodida; family Ixodidae; genus Amblyomma; species Amblyomma maculatum. The sequence goes on from NC_139354.1 coordinate 110,605,729, forward strand.
TGGTGAAGCCGCGTGGGTGATTTGATGTTACAGCTTTGTCCCATCGTCTTCCCCAATGAAAAGTTGACAAATGCCTTGGTATGGCAGGCTTTCAAGGCTTCGATATTCACCGCCCTACTAACAGTATAACGGTCTCGGTGCGGCCCTTTTCCGACGTTGATCGGCTTCGGAAATAGAAAACTCTGCGTGCCTCTCGTATACTCGACAGCATCCTGCTCACAGTACAAGCTTATCTGGCATCTGGATCGCTTCGGCGTTATGTCGTGTCGGGTGTCGACCCTGATATCACCTCAAAGATCTAGCTCTTTATTAGACTGTTCTAAACACAAGGTGGTAGAAGCCAGCTATGGGTAAAGAGCGTACATATCTGGTTATGCTGCAAGGGCCTCTGTCTCCTCCAGCTCGCATCTCACTTTGTGGGGGAATCTTGAAGCACCGCCTGTACAAACCTGGAGTGGTGCATTGTTATCGGTGCTTCCACCCGGACCACATGAGAGCTTCCTGCCCATATCTAGTGGCGATCTCTACGAAGGCCTCTGATTCCAAACAATATCGCTGTGACTTTTGCCTTCAAGATGACCGTGACATTACGTCCGAAGACTCCCCAATAAAGCGCCGCGCCATAGAGAAACGCCGCATGCGCTCCCAGAAACACCCAGTGAAGCCAAGCCTAGTTACCAAATGATTCCTTGCCAACGTCGAACCGTTTTTCACTCCTTCGACTTAACGAAGATGATACCCCATCACAACCTGCTGCAAAGCAAGGTTCCTCCACGACACGAACATGTGATCAAGCATTGTGGCGCGGCAAACACGCTCATATGGAAATCCCCAAAACTCGGACCTCGCAGATGAACCCACATGCGAAATTGTCGAATTGACAAAGAGCTTACAGTTCTGCAGGAGCACATTCAACGTTTCTCTTACAGGATATCTTGTTTACGCGATCGTCCAATCGCCCTTCCGATCACCTTCCTACCACGTCTCAATCACCGGCTCACAGTTCGCTTGCCCCTTGTAAACCACAAGCCTCTGCCACATTGTTTCCTGTGCTCCTGCTCAATTTCTTGGCACAGCAACTGCAACAACTCACAAAGGGGCTAATTGCTAACCTTCGTCCAGTTTCCTAAACATGGATCCAACACTGAAGAGCCATAGCTATGTGTTGCAATAGAACTGCCGTAGTATCGTCAACAAGGCTGGTGAGATCCGTACACGACTGCGCATTGGTAAACTTCCTGCGTGGACATTACTTTTACTAGAAACAAATGCTCTACCCCCGCTTTCTGGCTTCATTTCTTACTCCTGCCCGAGCATCCCAGACTGTCGATGCAGTGCTACGTCCAATACACCTTGGAAAGTGGCATATATGTAGCCAATTGTTACACCCAAACTGAGGTTTCACTGGCGTTATGGTGCGACAAATTGAAAGAGGTAGTGACTGTACTAGTTCGCCTCCCCCGAACCGATATAATTCTTGTTTCGTGCTACATACGCCCGTATAGTGGTGGAGCACCTAAAATACAGCTGGGATGGAGTTCGCACCTTATACATACACGGGATGTCCTATTCTGGTTGGAGGGGACTGATGCCCGCATCAAACTTGGGGTTGTCCCGCTTCTACTGTGCGGGGAAGTGTTGTGTTGGCCGCAACCACTGATGAAGATTTTGTGCTCCGTAACTCCCCAGGCACTGCAAAACGACGTTGTGAATATCCCCGTTCACCGCCTTCTTCTCCAGACCACACATGGTGGTACGATGCACGTGCTGTTCCATGGGATTGGGGACCAGACGGATGGGGTGGTGACAATTGTTCATTACGCATTGGTTTAGGCTCACAGTGCCAACGCCACTGTAGACATTGCTGCTAGGTCACAGAGCGGGACGTGTTCAGAACGCTACTAAACAACACCCTGCTCGCAGATATAGATCAACAGGAAGCTTTGCGCACTGCACTTCAAGCTGCAACTCATTCAACTTGGGTATAGAAAAACAGACCGCCTCCGCATAGGCACCTTCTTCGGCTATAAGCGACTCACCGCATGGCAGAATCGGCGCTTGTTAGACAACTCACTTTTGAACGCTGAGACACACTACACCAGCTAACATCAGCGACACGCCTACATGAGGAGCACCTTTGTCGTCAGCGATGGCAGGGCTGGTGCGCATCTCTGAACGCAACGTCTGCTACTCAATCAATATGGCGCACATTCCGGTCGATGGAAATCGGCAGGTGTTTCAATGACCCCGCCGGAAATGCCTGTCTAGCATCTGGACAGACTTCAAGCCAGTTTGCTTCAAGGGTGGTCTATTTCCGGATTTTGACCACATTTTACCGCCGTTTACCAGCCGAATAATCTCCTGTCAGAAGCGGGCTCACGTCCAAAAATAAAAGGACCTTTAAGGTATATAAATTATTTCACAATTGCTGAGTTTATTGCAGCTATTGACCAAACGAAACCGCGGAAAGGTCTGGGGCCGGATGGACAGACATGCGAAGTGTTTTAGATTATCGAACAGCCAGCTTTAGAGTGGCTGCTTGAGGCCCTGAATACCATTTGGACCTCTGGAGATGTTCCGACCCCCTAGAAACATGCTGAGGAAGTACGCATTCCTACGCCCGGGAAGCCTCCCACTAAGGTAAGCAGCCTTCACCCAATAGCGCTTACGTCCACACTTTGCAAGCTACTAGAACGCATGTCAGCTATGTGCTTGTCATGGTGGCTTAAAAGATGCAACTGGTACCATCCCGCTAAGATTGGCTTTCGCCCTCACTTGGGCACTGAAGATGGGTTGGAACACGTCCTTCAGGTATAGTACTACTAGGAGGAAGTTCGCGCAAAATCTAGACCATTTTAACAATGGGCGTCCACAAGGCCTACGACTTCAGTGAGTCAGTCAGCAATTCTAGCCGTTCTACGCTGGCTACTTGTCCCACCCAGAGTATATAACTGTCAGATCATTCTTAGAAGACCGTCCTATTTCCATGCGGATTGGTAAATAACGTGCTGGACACTTCAGCCTAAAGACGGGTGTGCCTCAAGAATCCTGCTGGCACCAATACTATTTAACATGGCGCTTCTACTTTTAGCCTGGCAGCTAGCAACCACCCCGGACATAATTTATCTGATGTATGTAGACAACTTAACGCTATGGTCACTATACACGGATCTAAGCCGCCAAAAATTTGTCCTTCAGACTGCTCTTGACATGACGTCTGAGGGGTGCACAAAGATTGGCGTAGCGCTTTCAGTAGAAAAGAAAAACTTTGTCTATGACAAACCGATTAGGTAGGCGCAGGCTTTTACAAGCACCATTACAGCTGTCGTTGAACGGGCATTCTCACTACCACTTCGTCGATGCGAGTCCTTGGTGTCGAACTGGACAGTTCTGGTTCAGCAGCGCCATGGGTTCGATCTGCACGACAGAAGGCCGCTAGTACCCTGCACCCATTTCGGCGCATTGCCCAGAAAACAGGCGGCGCTTGCAGCAACGTGGCTCGAATGTTCGTGCGTTCTGTAATACAGCCTCGGCTTGTCTATAAAGCCCAATATCAACAACTCACATTAAGATATTGGGACCACTTTGAAGCAGTCAATAGAGAGGCAATGAGCGCCATCACTGGCCTCCATTGCCTGACATTCATTCCCACTCTCCAAGCGGAGACCTAGCTGAACACCACTGATGAGCTCTTCGAGCAGCGTCGTGCAGGGCGCTATCTGAAGCATCAAGTTATTCCTGCAGCTTCTGCATTAGCACATTATTTAGACTCGTCTTACACGCTGCTTGAAACAACGCCTTCGGAACCTCTGTGGAAGGAACCACAGATGACAAGAAACCGTCCACAACACGAAAAGCGCCGAGTTGAACATTCGGTGGAAGAAGCAGAGCCCTATCATTGCACAGGCACTACAGTAGCACTTCAAGCTTTTGTAAACGCAAGCATTGACTATGAGATTTTACATACTACCCTCATTTGTCCAATGCTTCCTGAAATACGCCAGATGTGTTCATATAGAGCAGAAGCAACGTACAGTCTTTCTCTAATAGTAGAGTTCGTTGCCATTCGCGATGGTTTGTCTGCATTAGAAGAAAGTATCTATGCTGCACCGCCGGCCATTGTGAAGTACAGAATCCAACCAAGCAGTGCGAGCCTTACGAAATATAGCTAATACCTTTGACATTATCAACGATATCTGCAATATTGTGCAAACATTTTTTTGCCCTGCGCGTGTGGTGTGGGCTCCTCACACTACGCACCATTTCAAGAAACTGATGATGCGTCCAGTTTCCAGAGGGTGACATATCCGCAGTTGATGCCATAATGCCTGCGAATAAACTTCTTCGCCGCTCTATGCATACTTTAATTCCAGAATGTGGATCAAACCTTGCCCGCGGTTTAACTCGCATTGAGGAGGTGGAGCTGAGAAGAATCCGCGTGGGTGCTGCGTTAACTCCTACTGTCAAATATTCCTCGACCTCCCAGCTGCTCCCCTGAACTGCCTTTTCTGCCCAACTTCCGCTACGGAGGTCACACGAGACTACTTCCTTACAACTTGTCCTGGTCTTCGCGGGGTCCGCAAGGTATACCTTAGAAGAAAAGCTTAAAACCCTACCAGACTGTCTCGCACAAGAGTATGGACAAATGGGCTACACCACCGTGAGCTGTTGGCATTCACTGGGGCCCACAGGCCTGCACCAATATATTTAGACCTTTATGACGAAGGGCATATTTGCGCAATAAAATAATAAAAAATTATAAAAGAACAGCACTATCGACATTTCAGTAGCAAGTATAAAATGTTCGCAAAAGTACGGTCAAGTCGACTACCAGATTAAAATACCTTTTTTTTCAATATTCATATCAAGATCGCAAGTATTGTTTAGCAATACTGAAGTTATGCTCAAGAGCTATTATCAATGCTGAAATTAATATTGAAAATGTATTAGATCGATTTGGCCATTCGTTTCATTTTTCATTTCAGACCAAATGTTAGCCATAGTTCCAGGAGCTCTACTTGTGATAGCTTTCTCTGACAAGTCTATATTCAGTCGTCCGTTAAAGAAGTTTACAAGTTTACCCAAAGTCCCCGATGTAGTTTGCTCTTCAGTCGGGACCACTTAGAGTAAGCGTTATAAACAGCGGGGTATTATTCAAGGTATCCCTTTGTGGAGTTGCCCTCGCAGGGCATTCGCTGTTGTAGGGGCTATGTTGTAGATATGCTAGCAGATTTAGTATGTGGAGACCGACACCTGTTGAATATGGTAGGTCTTACGTGGAGATGTAGGCTAGCTAAATACACTGGAGTTTGAGTGGTTATAAGCATATTTACATTACTGGACAGACATTGTCAAAACTCTTCAGCACTTCAAGCAGAATTCTGTACCCCAAAATTCCTGTCCTTGGCAGAGCGACACATGTTATCTCTTTCTCACAATTAAATACATTATCATTAGGGAGTGATTACTCCATGTGATCTACCTACGCGCCATCATGCGGCTATAAAGGAAAACAATACAGCGTTCCCACAGACTTCGTATTTGAAGTAAAAGTATTCCTTTTCCGAGGTTCAAATCCAGACCGCCACCTATTCGAGCAGTTGTTTTACGAATTAACTGCACTGAATGGAAATGCTAGCAGATAGCAAAGCGAGGTCGGATGGATAGATATCTAGACCTGGAATCACTGTAAATCTAAACATGGCAGGAACCCCTAAGGTTGAGTAGATCTAAGCTTCGCCGTACGGTTGCAATGAAATGTTTTACTGCTTTCTCTCTTTGCAACTTAGTAGTTAAAAAACTTATTCTGGCCCAGAATTCGAAACCGGGACCCCTGTCTTTTCGGGGCAGTCGCTCTACCAAGTGCGCTAAGTAGGATGACAGGAACACGGTAGGATGACATCTAATGAATCAGTCTTAGTCCTTAGTTTAGGGGAATACTCCAATGTTGAGTATAATCTTGAGTAGTGACAAAGTGAGTGTGAGTGTTTATAAACGTTTTCGCTCAACAGTTCAGAAGCTTGGCAATTCCTATCAAAGTGATCCGTTCACAATTCGTTCGCGAACCCCAGATTTAACAGAAAGAATCAACAGAAAGAGATTTTTTAATCTTTTAGCGCTTTTGGTCATTTGCTCCTTAAAGTCAGTTTGTCTCGAAGTAAGAAGCAGCATGATTTCGGTTGTGTGGATTCACGCTCTCACAAGAAAATAAACAGACAGGAAGAGAACTCAAAGAGGGTTTCTTACTATGGACATAAGCTGGTAGCAAAATAATTTTAATGCGATAGCACTGAAAAAGCCCTTGGCTGTTTATACCCCAATGAGCTAAAACCCGCTTTTCGAATTTAAGCGTTCTTTCGTGACTTTCTGAAACCGACCATGAGTAAATGAAACAAATTTTACCGCGACTGGATTCACTGATGTTAAAGACGCGATAACGAGTCGAGCAGGGAAGCAGCCACCCCGGACCATGTAGGAAGGAGCCCGGAGCCATCAAGCCGAAAGCTATGGAGGACGGCGAGATGCGATTTGAAGCAGCTATTGCAGAAGAGCCGAAAAGGAACTCGTTGTTTGCCCGATCGTCGACTCCGGCAAACGAGTGGCCCGGTTAGATCAAAACGGCTCAAGTGCAAAAAATGGCCCAAGATGTCTACCCAGAACGTAAGCCACTGGAACCCATTGGGGCTACTTTTGCTGCAATTTTCACCTTGTCAGACTGTTCTCAGCACGAAGTCTGAGCCTTTTCGAGGACATGGCATCAGGATTTATGCAAGTGGGCGATATTGAAGTGATCAGAACACTCCCTCGACAGTGGGCCCGTCCTTCACCTAGGGAGCATAGGAAACACGAACTCTATAGTTAAAAACTGTGCGTGTGTCCACGTATTGGTATCCTTGTTTCTTGATTGATTCATCAAATCTTCACCGACTAACAGGCGCAAAAACACAGACTTCATCATCCTCCTACTTCATACCCCTTCACTCGTCAGCCTTTTCCTCTTGGTTAGAATGGGCGTCGTCTTGTCCTAGGAATGGTCATGCGCGGCACCCAAACCCTACATCTAACACTGCCTGCTGCACTAGGGGGCATTGCTATCGCGCTTTGTTTTTCAGTACGGTAGTCATTACGCTGAAACGATGTTATATAAGTACAGTTGCTGACACAATAAAATGGACCACGGCTTCGAAGGAAAAACGTGGATCAGCGCCATCTAGGCAAAAGCAGCCTGGTTTCTGGTCCTTTGATTGAGCTTGCGTGCAATATCTAACTAGCACTTTGTGCTCCGACCCCGAGGCCACCCTTACCCACATTATATTATCCTGCCCGGCGGCTCCTCCACCTGCCGGGCCGGTGCCTCTCCGAACCTCGGAGGACTGGGAGACCTCACTGCGATCAGCGGACCCGGCCAGGCAAAAGATCATCGTCACTCATGCCGCATACGTGATGGACCAACATTCCATGAACGTTCAGATCGCGCGTGCGGTCGTGCGGAGACCCAGGAGGCCTCGTGCCTGAAATTTTTTGTGAAATAAAGTTTTTTCCTCCCTCTGCAAACTGCTCGCTTATGCTCAGTGCGCTCTAATCGTTGCAAGAGGTGCCAGATGATGCTGCTTCACGTGCCACGGATGAGGAGCTATCGGAATAGCTTGGCGCGCGCAATGATTGTTCGCCGCATCTAGCTATTGCGGCTGCCGACTATTGCTGCGTCGGTGCCGCCGTAGGCCACAGGCATTTTATCTGCCGCGTGAGACAATCATGCATAGACGGCGGCAGCATAATGTGGTGTGTCTCCCGCTGGGTGCGGAATTCTCGGTTACAGAAAGGCCACCAAAATGACGGCCCGCGATTAACTGTTGATGCTCGCCGTATTCTGTGTTACGCTCCATGGTTTTTAAAATCTATGGGTAAATCTATTTTCTTGTGTTGCTTTCTCAAATTATTGCTCCCGTAGTCAACACTGCGCTAATTTTTTTTTCCTTGAACATTGTGCACTGCTGGGCGTGCAAACCATTCTTCCGGGTGGAGTCCCTACCACCGACGGCTAGGAATTGTCTTCCTTAGTTTAGTTTAGTCCAGTCGTTCAGTCGTGTCCGACTCTTCGTGACCCTATGGACCATATCACGCCACGCTTTCTGGTCTCTCACTATCTTCCTAACATCACATAACTTCATCTGCAGCGGCTCGAGGGTGCCATCCAACCATCGCGTTCGCTGCCTACCCCTTCTCCGGTGACCCTAAACCTTTCACAACATCAAATCTTTCTCCAGCGACTCCTCTCTTCTCATCAGATGACCAAACTAGCTGAGCTTTAACATTTGAATTTGACCCTCCAATGAGCAGTCAGGGTTTATGGTCGACAATATCGACTGATTTGATCTTCTGGCCGTCAAAGGAACTCTCAAGAGTTCCTTGGACACTGCTTTGCCATCGCCTTCAAAGCTAAATGGGTTGCGAGTTCTCCGTACAAGCATAATCGAAGCGAGGGCTAATAAACATTAATTTTCTCCTTTACAACCGAATATATCAGTGCTCAGAGATACATGCAGGACACAATTTAAAACCTATTATACCTGGTGTTCTAGTCAACGATACATGCGGGCTACTGCCCAACTGCAGAAGAGCATTGTATGCATCTTTGCTTAGTTTTATTGATATGCACGGATGGCTACCGATCTCTTGATGAGCCCTTCATTCCTTATTCTGTTGCGCTTGGATTCTGTGCCGTCGCTTAGAAGAGTGACCAGGTGATCAATAGGAGTGACGGAGAGAGTGCATTTGCTCGCGAGTGTTTATTGGCACTAAAAGAAATTCATCGCAGATGTTGACCCAGCGAGAATTTCTTCGCAAGCTGCATGTTTATTATCCTATCGAGTGTCCGTCAGCAGTCAAAACTTGTGCTCCCCGTCGAGGCATTGACTCATACAAGGACACCACTTAGGAGTGCGCTCGGAGCGCATGCCACTCTTCGTTGACAGATTGTCAGTTTAGCCGCTGTGGCATTTTCGAGGCGTCGTGCAGTTAGGTGCCTTTTGATAAGCCAACAGATATTTTTAATTATGGCGAAGTGAGCGCCGTTTGGTTGACTTTGCAGCACAGGAAGGCCGTGGTCGTCGAGCAGACTGGACACTCGGCGCGCTGCGTAAACGGGACTCCGGTAGTGCCGGAGCAAGTACAGGCCGTCTTTATATGCCCGTCCAGCAAGTACGTCCCCAGAGTATGCTCCCGTATGTTGCAATACTGCCGCACCGTGAAGCCTTCCTGTATTCGTACAAGTGGGCCAAGGCCGTTCTTGATGACGGCACCCCATATGTTTATCGGGCAGCGCCCTCTTGAAAGAACGCTTCTTGTGTACATCTGCTGGTATCCACCGAGATACAAAAGAAAAGAGGCGAGGAAGAAAATTTACATCTAGTACGGGATGAGTGCGCAGATGAAGCCTTGTCTTTGCGAGCGTTTTTCACTTATAGCTGTTGGTTCTGGAGATAAATTGTGCTGCACCGAGTGCGATCCCTTCTCTCAAAAGACACTTCAAAGCTGGATATGGAGAAGAAAACTTTGAACACTTCCTGGCACTATATTCTTTATCGATTGCTGTGTACTATAAAGAATGTGACACTATAAAAGAAACACATTTTTACCTTCCCCTGCCAAACATGTGACTGAAATATATATGACGCCAGATTTAGGCGACATTGATAAAGGGACGATCGTGAAAAAGGGAAGAGGACTAACGGTCGGCTTGTGCTGGGGGCTCTTGCAAGCGGACTCACAGCGGCGTTCGTCCGACAAGTCATGACGTGTAGAAGAGATTCTATTCTGTGGTTCACTCAAGGTATTCGCTGCCTGGTGCTTCTTCGTGGTTAGGCCTTTCCACGTTCGGGGGTGGGGGGGGGTTCGGTCAGGTTTTAGGCTAGCTTTATAAGATTTGGTAATGTAAAGGTGTCATTAGCTTGTGCACAGGCACCTCTTTCAGCTCCCCGGGAGGGGGCTCGGCAGATTGGTTGGCCAGCCTGCCGATTGAAAGCTTGCCTCTGGATTTAGTTGCTAAAAATGGTGTGGATGTGATTCCCGTTGCTCTCGTATTGTTGGGCGAGGGAACGCTGAAAATGAAAAATCGAAAAACTATCCAGCAGCAACTCAATTGAGTTCGACGGACCACTATCTTGAAATCTCTAAGATGCGATCTTCCGGGAGACGAGGTATTTGTAGATCTGCAAACATTGTGTGTCAGATCTGCTACGCTGCAGTTCTTTTACCTCGATTCCTGTCGAAGCCTTCATTCCAGAACAGCTGGGATGCACTAAGGCTATTGTGCGTGTAGTGGACCCTGCATCTACTGCTCAAGAATATTTGTAGTGTAAAGAAGACAAAGAACGGAAAACGCTGCGGCATCGCCATCACCATCGCTTGGCTCCGGCGCCCATCTCTCGTGCTGAAGCTGTGCCCTGCGGCTGGCAATTCGACCCTGCTGTGCCCGAATTACTGGTAGCGCTAGACGTTCAAACGAACTATTAAATCCACATTTCACTTGGTGGAGGTCAATCTGAGGTTCCCTGTACCCATCTCGCCCTGGAACTTCGCAGCAGAACGTTGACTACACCAATGACGGAGCCGACTTCATTGCACCTACCTCCGCCCGTCACCTGCACAGGTGCGATTCGTCAACGGGACCCCGCTACCTTCAGTGGAAGCAGCGATGACGACGTCAACGATTGGCTGACCACTTACGAATGGGTCAGCCGTCACAATAACTGGGACGACAACCGTAAGCTCAACAATGTCATCTTTTACTTGAGCGACGTCGCTAATCTGTGGTTTAGAAACCACGAGTCGGACTTTACTACCTGGGCGAGTTTCAAGACGAAATTTTCTGATGTCTTTGGCCGCCCCGCCGTCCGAAAACTCCGCGCGGAACTGCGTCTTCGGTCGCGACTGCAGCTGCCTGGTGAAACGTTCACCAGTTACATTGAGGACATTGTTGATATGTGTCGTCGCGTTGACCCGACCATGACCGAGGCCGTTAAGATACGTCATGTCCTCACAGGAATTGATGACGGCGCTTTCAACATGCTCGTCGCCAAAGGCCCCACGACGGTCAAGGAAATCGACGACCTATGTCAAAGCTACGACGAACTCCGCAAGAAGCGTGTTTTGATTCGCCAGCCTCAAGCATCACTTGCTGGACTAGCCGCGGAGAGGGAGTCATCTAGCCTCTCTGAAAACATCAAGGCTTTTGTACGTCAGGAGGTCGCGCGACAACTGTCCCTGCAGCAATATGTTAAGGAGTCGTCACCAACTGGCCTTGTTCCGGAGCTTCGCCGTGCAATCCAGCAGCATGTATCTGAAGTCCTCCCTAATTCTGTTCCTCAATCACCTCCGGTCGCACCCTCAATGCCGTTCCCCCCGCCCACAATTTCATCGTCCGGCGTTGCGCCACTGAGCTATGCTCCAGCATTCGGGCCGGCTCCTCCCCAGGTATTGCGTCGCTCATATGCCGAAGTTACTTCAAGTCCACCTCCTGAGCCAGCATATGCCTATGCTTCGCCCCCTATGCGTTCGGCACCAACAGCGTTTGCTCCCCCCTTGCGTCAGACACCATCTCCATGGCGCACTGCAGACAACAAGCCTATTTGCTACCACTGCGGCATCCCTGGGCACACTACACGCTACTGCCGGCGTCGAATAAATATGGCCTTTGCTGCGCGGCCAGCGCCACCTTATTTGGCCCCCCAGTTCCCCGTCCCATCGGGTCCTCCAACAGCACCCCCTGACCCTCCGGACTTCCTGCCTCGTCGTTCGCCATCACCACGTCGCCGCTCCATTTCGGCAATGCGCCGACGACCCGCTACTCAGCTGGAAAACTAACCGCCGCAGTTTGCGAGGCACGAACTGCGTATTCGACAGAATTTCAAAGTCCTCGTCTTAATCCCGCGAATGTTACTGCTGTCATCGTTGAAGGTGTTCATACTCTTGCGCTCGTCGACACCGGTGCCGCTGTATCAGTTATCAGCCAAAAACTCTGCCGCTCCCTTCGAAAAGTGACTACGCCTCTCGAGGGACTATCGCTTCGTACCGCATCCGCTCACAGTATACCGCCGACAGCTATCTGCACTGCTCGCGTCGTCATTGCTGCAGCCTTGTACATCATCGAATTCGTCGCTCTCCCCACATGTTCTCATGACGTCATTCTCGGATGGGATTTCCTGTCCCAGCATCATGCTATCATTGACTGCGCCAGTCCTCAAGTAGAGCTCATTGAATCGAGTGATGCACCGTCTGATGCCCTGCTCCACGAGCCGTGTCCTCGTTTTGCGACCAAACTCCTCGTAGCTCATGACACAACCATCCCACCCGTTAGCGCTGTTCTGGTTCCCCTCACTGCCTCTTTTACCACCGCCGCGACAGTCCTCTTTGTGCCCTCTAACGTTGTCTGCCGCCGCCGCCACTTACCGCTGCCGTTTGCCGTCCTTGACATGAACAACGGCGCTAGCACACTTCTGGTAGCCAATCCTCTTGCGTCTCCCTCTATGTTGATCGAAGGGGAGTGCCTTGGCCGCATCGAGCCCGTGGACCTTCTGTTCGCCTTTGATGATGAGTCATTCCCTGTTTGCCAAGTTGACGCCTTGACCCCAACTCGTGTGGCTTCCGATCCGCTACAGCGGGACCTTCTTGACCATTCTGTGGACAGCGCTCTAGAGCCGCGCCACCGCGAGCAACTTCTTGACCTTCTACACCAATTCCGCTCCTCCTTCGACATCCCGCAATCTTCCTTGGGCCGCACGACGACCATTTCCCACCTCATCGACACTGGCGCTCATCCACCTCTCCATCAGCGGCCGTATCGTGTGTCCCCGACTGAGCGCCGTGTTGTTGCCCAACAAGTCGATGACATGCTCCAACGCGGAGTAATTAGAGAATCCTGTAGCCCATGGTCGTCTCCTGTGGTCCTAGTTAAAAAGAAGGATGGCTCCATACGATTTTGTGTTGATTATCGCCGTCTCAACAAAATCACTCGTCGTGATGTGTACCCCCTCCCACGAATCGACGATGCCCTAGACTGCTTGCAAGGCGCAGAATTCTTTTGCTCACTCGATTTACGCTCCGCGTATTGGCAGGTGCCCATGGCAGAGGCGGATCGTCCTAAGACCGCCTTTATTACTCCAGACGGACTATACGAATTTAATGTTATGCCATTCGGACTCTGTAACGTCCCAGCCACATTTGAAAGAATGATGGACACTGTACTGCGCGGCCTGAAATGGAACATCTGTTTATGCTACCTTGATGATATCGTCGTCTTTTCAACCGACTTCCCGACCCACCTGACTCGACTTCGCCAGGTCTTCACCTGCTTAACCCGCGCCGGTCTTCAACTGAACCTCAAAAAGTGCCGCTTTGGTGCCCGCCAGCTCACAATACTCGGACATGTTGTGTGTAAAGATGGAGTTCTGCCTGATCCTGAGAAGCTGCGCGCCGTCGCTGACTTTCCGAAACCGACCACTTTGAAACAACTGCGAAGCTTCGTGGGCCTCTGCTCGTACTTTCGTCGTTTTATTCGGAATTTCGCAACCATCATAGCCCCCCTTACACAGCTCTTGAAAGGCACCCCTAACCTCTCCTCTTGGTTGCCAGCCTGCGATGATGCATTCGCGACACTGCGCAATGTTCTGACGTCCCCGCAAATCCTTCGCCATTACGACCCTACTGCACCTACAGAACTTCACACCGATGCCAGTGGTGTCGGCCTCGGCGCCGTCCTCGCCCAGCGCAAGCCTGGCTTCTCCGAATACGTTGTCGCCTACGCCAGCCGTGCTCTCACCAAAGCCGAGTCCAACTACTCCGTTACCAAAAAGGAGTGCTTAGCAATAGTGTGGGCTGTAACGAAGTTCCGCCCTTACTTATACGGCCACTCCTTCGAGGTAGTTATAGATCATCACGCTCTCTGCTGGCTCGCGTCTCTCAAGGATCCGTCTGGCCGTCTCGGGCGCTGGGCTCTCAGGCTTCAGGAATACGACATCCGTGTAGTGTACCGCTCTGGCCGCAAGCACTCTGACGCCGACGCTCTTTCTCGGTCACCGGTGTGCTCGCCTAACTCATCGTCCCCTCCTCAAGCATTCTTGTCAGCACTCACCATTGAGGATATGCCTTTCGAGCAACGACAAGATCCTTGGGTTTCTAACCTGCTAGATATCCTTGGCACTACTTCCGCGGCTACGCATCCTCGGGCACTCCGCCGACAGGCCTCCCATTTCGCCATTCGGGACGGCCTTCTCTACCGAAGGAACTACAACTCAGACGGCAGAACGTGGCTTCTTGTCATTCCGCGCCATCTCCGCTCCGAGGTTTGTGCCCACCATCACAGTGACCCGCAAAGCGCTCATGCCGGCGTCCTCAAAACCTATGATCGAATTCGTCAAAGGTACTACTGGCGGGGAATGTACAATTTTGTACGTCGCTACATTCGCTCTTGTACCGCCTGTCAACAACGCAAGATTTCTCGCCACCCTGCTGGCCCTCTTCAGCCTTTACCGTGTCCAGCTCGCCCGTTTGATCGCGTGGGAATCGACCTTTATGGTCCGCTACCAAGCAGTGCCGCTGGTAATCGATGGGTCATCGTCGCCGTCGACCACCTGACCCGTTACGCCGAGACTGCTGCACTTCCCGCGGCGACAGCCCGAGAGATAGCCCATTTTCTTCTGCACCACTTCATTCTTCGACACGGCGCCCCCCGCGAGCTACTGAGTGATAGAGGTCGTGTCTTTCTTTCCGAAGTAGTCCAAGAGCTCCTGTCCTCTTGTAAATCGATACATCGAGCTACAACTGCGTACCACCCGCAAACAAATGGCGTCACGGAGCGCTTCAACCGTACGCTTGGGGACATGCTCGCAATGTATGTTACATCTGAATCTGGAAGCTCCAACTGGGACCAAGTACTGCCATTCGTAACGTTCGCGTACAACACTGCCACCCAAGCAACAACTGGTTTTTCGCCCTTCTTTCTCTTATACGGCCGTGAACCATCTTGTACTGTGGACACATTTTTGCCATACCATCCAGATGCCTCTGAGTACAGTGCTTTGTCAGACATTGTACAGAAGGCCGAGGAATGCCGTCAGCTAGCTCGCATGTTTACCTCCAACACTCAAGGCTATCGCAAAGATCAGCAATGCATGATACCGATACTCCTGCTCCCACGTTCCAGGCCGACAGCTTCGTTTGGCTATGCGTTCCTGCCACCAACAAACTAGACACCAAATACCACGGACCTTATCGCGTCTTGGAACGCACATCCCCTGTGAACTACGTCATCGAGCCAGTCACCCCTTCTTCCGACCACCGCCGTCGCGGCCGCGAGATTGTCCACGTTAGCCGCCTCAAGCCATATTACAACCCTCTGGTCGTCTCTTCTCCCTGAGTCGCCAGGATGGCGACTTCTTCACGTGGGGAAAATGTAAAGAAGACAAAGAGCGGAAAACGCTGCGGCATCGCCATCACCATCGCTTGGCTCCGGCGCCCATCTCTCGTGCTGAAGCTCTGCCCTGCGGCTGGCAATTCGACCCTGCTGGCCCGAATTACTGGTAGCGCTAGACGTTCAAACGAACTATTAAATCCACATTTCAGTAGCAATTTCAGGATGCAGGAGCTGGGGTTCTTTCCTTGTATCGCTGCTCTCGAGTAGCGGCCGGGGTCATGTTGCTACAGAACTGTGATACATTTGCCGGTCTAATGTGCCCACAGAGTTGAAAATTTGGCCAATTGTTTATCATATTAACCCGCTACATACTCGCCTCCTTCAATGTTATAACTGTTGATGATTTGGACATAGTGGAAGAGCGTATAAGTCTGCAACTAGATGCAGGGTGTGTGGGGAAGGACACTCTTTTGATAGCTGTACTGCGGCAAAACCTTGCTGTTGCCTACGTAGTAACGAGCACTCCGCCGATGACGCCAGTTGTGAGAAACGTTATCAGGGGCAAACATTACTAGAAATAATTCAACAGAATCGTTGCTCTCGAGCAGATGCTTATGCACTCCTTGACCGCGAAAGGCGCACTTATACCAACTTTGTTCGTTCTTGTACTCCTTACTTTGAGACCACGTTGTCTACCGCAATTGTGGGAAAGTTTGCAAAAGCCGTTTCTGTTGTGGTTGACCGTATGCTTATCAGCTTTACTAAAGACTTGTCTGTTATAGTTGCTAGCCAGTCATCTTGCACTCCAGCATCAACTTCACTTCAAACCTGTGCTGACAGTTTAAATTCAGCTTCTTTAGCTCGATTGCCTGCTCAAGTGCAGCCTATCGACAGTGCCCCTGTGGGCATTTCTCGCAAAAGTATTTCCTCTAAAGATGTTGAAATGACATGCCCTTCTCAGAAGAGCCGTGCTTTCAACTCATCCTTTAAGTCTTCCGTTACCCAGGCCAAAATCAAAAAGGGCGTTCCAAAGTTTTACCACAATCCGATGTTCTAAAAGAGGCTGTTGCAGCATCCATTTTAGGAAAGTAATTATGGCAGGTCTAAAGGTTCTCCTGTGGAATTATCGCTATATTGTATCTTCCCTTCCTGATTTACATCTCCTCCTTTCAACACATAAGCCAGACATAGTGCTTTTACAAGAAACTTGGCTCTCCCCCGTAAAGTTGTTTACTTTAACAAATTTCATGTTTTCCGTGCCGATCATGTAAACGGGAGGGGCGGTGCTTACTGTCTTTGATATCTTCAAACATAGGTCAACGGGCAAAAAACCAAAACAAAAACAATACTGAACCCCGACAGTGAGCTCTTAGCTGTAGATATCACTTTGCCTGAGTCTGCCCCTGTCACAATCGCTAAAGTCTACTGTCCCATAGGTGTACGCAGCACAGACTGTTTTGATAGATTACTTACAAATTCTCATAGTGTCATTGCAGGAGATTTCGACTCACACCATCCTCTTTGGGATAACTACTCTGACTCATGTGTACAGTTATTATGGACGTGGATGTCGGCAAGTGCGTGCGCTGCTGCAATTCACGGCCTATAACTTTCATACGCGTAAATTCGCGATCTGTCGTCGATTTATGCCTGGAAGCAGAAGGGATAGGTATAGAGGGATGTTCAACAGTAGAATGTGGTACTTCTAGTTACCACTTTTCGATAACATTTATAATCATGATGAGCCCCACACGAGATAGCAATTTTGCCCTAAACTAGTAAACAACGCCACTTATGCAGCATCGCTACACTCCTCCCTCACATCTAACGTTCGTTGATGTAGGACCGACAGAGGACAGCAGGTGTGTTTCTCAATTGTGTACGCTACTGAAAATTCCCAGTTCACTGTGCGGTCTGCTGTAAGCAACAAGTCGCCATCCCCACGGTGGAATGATGCGTGTGAGACCGCCTTCCACTGCAGGAAAGCAGCATGGAGAATTCCTTCTTATAGCCCAGTAAACTTGATAAACTACAAATTTTATTCGGCGTCGTTTAAAAGAGCCATCGCTCAGGCAAAGGTCGATTATAGCCAAAATTTAAATACTTATTTTTCAAACCCAAAACGAAGCAAGTTTTGTACGTTTAATGAAAAAAAAAAGGAACTCACGCGTTTCTCAGTTAGTAAGTTCTGTAGTATTGTCTCAACAGGAGGCAAAAGATAAGTTGGAACTCATTGCATAAGGGCTAGCATTACGTTTCCAGAGCAGTGCGGAGTTCCTTTTAATGCCCCTATTCCCTTCTCCGACAACGTTGAGGTTGAAAAGTCAGAACTCCTGTGAATTCTTCCATGCAATCCTCGGCTCCAGTTGGGGACGGGTTTATGGTAGATATGCTCAAGATTTTAGCACAGAGTTCACTCAGGATCTCCAGGATCTGGTCAACGAATTGTTGGAATCTAATGGCTGCCGCACGTCGGGAATGTGGCGAAAATTATATTACTGTTTAAAGACTATGAGAAAGTATTTCATGTTGAAAACTTTCTTCCGATAGCATTGATTTCAAATCTAGTGAAATTAATAGAACGAATCATGCATGGCCGCCTCTCAAAGCATATTTCAGAGGTCAAAGGTTTGAGTTCACCTCATATTGGCTTCCGCCATCGATGCTCAATATGGTCTGCACATGCAGATTTAGAAAGCAGAATTCCACTTGCTATGTGCAACAATGAGGTATCAGCGTTTGTGACGCTCGATATTACCAAGGCCTATGACAACACTAAGCATTTCATTCTACTAAACAAGTTAATTACGTCCTGCGTTCTACATTTATGCGTGCATCGGTGAATTTTTGAAAGGACGAGAATTTTTTTCAATGATGGCTCATTTATCTCTGATACCTACACACCGACAAAAGGGATGCCCGAGAGCTCTGCGCTGTCGTTACTCCTTTTAATATATTATTGTGCGATATTCTGGTTTATCCTTATGTCACTGTATATGTATATGCAGATGACATAGCATTCTTCACCCTTGCAAAAGATATTCATGCCCTCTATCTTTCACTACTTACCTAACTGCACTTGAGGTCGGGTTGGACGAAATCAAGTTGGTTTTAAATGTGTGGAAAAGTAGTGTGCTAGTCTTTAAAATCCAAAAACGCCTTATATGTTTTGTTAAACTACCGATCAGATGTCATACCTCAAGTGGAGTTTGTGCGGTATTTAGGCATTAGGTATGATGCTAGTGTGGATTAGAGGCCTCACATCAAGTCTAATGTTCAGAAAGGTGAACGTGCACTAGGTAGGCTCATACAGATAAGTAAGAGAAAATTTGGAATGCGTCGAGATACACTCTTACTTCTGTACAAATCCTATGTCAGACCGATTCTGGAACTTGGCTGCATTATTTTTTCTGATGTCCAAACAATAATCTGTGCTCTTCGCTCCCTTAGGAGCAACGCGCGCTGCGCCTCTGCCTAGGTCTTCCACAGTCAGTCAGGAGGCCAGCATTCCGAATCTTAACTCCCGTTTCCGCACTTAAAATGTCAGATTATTCTTGCGGTCATTTGAGGCTGCTACCAGTGTGGCTATACCTAATTTTGTGTTAAACCCGGCCCTCTTTTTCACTCACCAGTAACCAAGGTTCTGCATGCCCCAGGTTGTTTTCACGCAGAGCATTTCAGCAAACATTGGTGTGGACCTCGGTTCTATAAGTCCTATAGGTTACACAACGTTCATTGTGGACATCAATTTTGATTCTAAATTTCCATCTAATGTGAAACGCGTGCCGTCAAGTCTAATATCCAGTCTCCTATCTGATCATCTTGAACAGTTCAATGACCACACTGTAATTGCCACTGATGCGTCTGTGACTGCGCAGAAAGCAGCGATTGGAATTTTTTCAGTCTCTTTCCTGGAGTCTTTCGGTGCGCGTCCCAGATTACACACCGATCTTTATGGCAGAGTTTATAGCAACTGGGTTTGCACTTTAAACAGTTCTCTGCAATTAGTCAAAAATAATTTTTCTATCAGACTCTCTTTCTGTTTTATTTTTACTGGAATTAGCACGGGATGCTCTTTTGAGCCGATCACTAAAGTGTTTCATACCGGGATGGGTGAATTAAATACACTTTATCTGGGTCCACGGTCACTGCGGTATTTTTCAGAATAAGCGGAAGACTTAGCTAAGTCAGCCCTTGGCGCACCTATTCCATGTACCATCTCTAATATCATCATTCTTTAAATGTCCCGTTTCAAGCGTTATCAATACATAGCCGCCTGATGCAATGATCTCTTGCTATTTACAGCAGAATACCAACATCTCATATACTCATGGAAAGTTCATTCATGTAAATCATGGCAGTGTCAGGTAACGCTGAATCGCATGCGATGCAGGATCCCCCGCCTAAATCTTTGCTTAATTAGATGCGGGTTCAGCCCCACAAACCTTTGTGAGGGTTGCGATGAGATGGAAAATATTGAACATTTCTGTCTCGCTTGCCGAAGGTTTTCACATCAGAGAAGGGTACATTTAGAAATTCCAATAGCACAATTGGGATTTACGTTGCCGATCCCGCTTCTACTCTCCTTCGGCGCGAGTGCAAAATGATTTGCGTTGTTTTGAATTTGTCAGTATTTAAATAACTACATCAAAGCTACAGACAGAATCCCTTGCTAATTGTATTAAAATTTAAACTTCAAAATTTTTGCTTCGTAATTTTTTCCCTTTCATTCAATTCGGTGAATTAAATCTTAGATTTTTTTATTAGTTGATAATAATTTGTTACACTAATTCAATCTCTGTAGGATATTTGGTAGTCCACACTGAACCCTTGCCAATCCCCCTTCGTGGGTATGTGCCATTTATCAAGGCTGAAGAAGAAGCGGACTCAAGCTTCCGACGCTTCTCATACGGGCAATAAAACCTCGCTCGTAACATCTTGGTGAGAAGTGCGGCGTACACGTTCCCCAGACACCGCGATGACGGAACCCCTGATTGAACCGCGCCGAAGTCGCAGTCTGGCTGGCCTACCACCATCTGAGCCTACGATGCCTCTCGACGGCGACGATCTGAAGACCAAGTCTAGCAACTCATGGCAACATCACCGGGAGCCTCGTTCGTTCACAGGCGTATCCGACACAGATGTGGATGAATGGCTGACCCGCTACTAGTGGCTGAGCCTGTATAATAAGAGAGACTCTTCCACTCAGTTGGTCAACGTGGTCTTCGAGCTTACCGACACGGCCTTAACATACTAACACAATCACGAGGATAATTTCACGAGATGGGGCCGCTTTATCGAAGAGAATTAGAAGTGCTTCGGCGACTCTGATGCGAAGACGAAGCGAGCTGAACAAGCACTTTCTCAGAGAGCTCAGCTTCCCGTCAAGACTTGCACGAAGTATATCGAGGAACTGTTAGAGCTGTGCAAGCTTGTATCTCCTCGCATGACCGAAGACGATAAGGTTGCATGGCCATCTAATAAAGGGGTTCGCGGAAGACGTCTGTATAATTCATAATCGGCAAGTCAAGGCTCGACGCCGTAGCTAACATAATTCAGCACTGCCGAACATTTGCGATGCTTAAAATTTGTCGCATCACATCCAAGGTCGGGCATCTGTCTGGCGTGACGTTGGTGGCCGCTGTTGAAGCTACTAACCCAACAGCATCTGGCGATTTGCAATTAATGATCCGCCAGACAGTTCGAGAAAAGCCCGGTCTCTAGAGTTCGCTAGGGATGCTCGGCCGCCGGCTTACTCTTGTATACCACTTTTGCTCATGACTGTACATATTACAGAAAAAAACGTGGCAGGGCTGCAATGGAAAGAAGTGTGTTGTTGCAATGAACCTGCAGCAGATCAGCATTATATGACATGGTTATCAGGAAAAAATTCCGAGAGCACTTCTTAAACAACAATGCAGAATTGCGAAAGCCTAAGCGTTGCTGCTGCAAAGGGTGCATCACGTTTGTCCTCATTATAATTGTCAAGTAAATGTACCATCATTATCATCACTGCTGCTATCATTCTCATTATAACTAACTTCACTGTCATTGCCGCATCTCAACGAGTACTTAGAAATACATCTGCTGTTCGTGCCACTTTTGATTGTCAAGAACAGCCATGAACTATTACAAAAGGATTTGAATGTAGCATAAACTTAGAAAGGCGGCACAGAAGCTCCGCTTTGATGGGGAGTGATGCGAGCGCGCTAACGGCCCCCGTTTGCCCTTGCCGATGTTCTATCCAGGCTATCATACGCTGATGCAAAAGGCCACCCGACATCGATAAAAAGCACTGCTTAACCAAGCCGTACAGTCTTAGTAAAAAATATACGGTTTGCTTCTGTTAGCATAAACGTGCCTTCTACAAGCGGTACTAAGGAAGAAATTACTACTCATTGGCATGTGTCTAAAAAAGAAAACTAAAACTAAATGTGTCTAAAAATAAAAACTACGCAGTTTTCACAGAAAGTACGTAGTTATAGAAAACGTCATATTTGTCCGAGATTCGAGCCCGAGACCACCGCTTATCTGGGGCAGTTGCTATATACCAACTCAACATACCAGGACGGCTAGCAATCAAAAACAAGGGCAAGAGCGAATTAATCATAGAGAGAAAATGGGGATAGTATTTGTCCAGTATCTTTAGCGGAAAACGCAAAGCTGTGTAACTTTAATTTCTAGCCGTATGGCAGCGCTGAGGTAGATGCTAACGAGTACATACTCCATTATTGCAAATTCACTCTAACTGGGTGGAATGCGCTAAAAACATTGAATGAGGTAGAGAAGTGCTAGCGCAAGACTTTGTTTGTCACCTGCGAGATGGCAGACACCGGAGATATGTGCAACGAGTCCCGTTAGCAGACTTAGAAGCAAAGCCTTTGGGTTGTACAATTTGGTCAAAGAGTGATCATGGGGACTACATGGCCTAGGGGTAGCATATGTCTGACTCATACTATAATGTTCTTAGAGGTGTCGATTCCCCTCACCCTCCAATCTGAATTGTGAAGTTCGAGCTCTTCACGCGACTCCACTCATACTACTCAGTGCAAGTCCGTGCCAGATGTCAGCTTTCACCTGCCAGTAATTGTGATTTTTACTCATAACGTTAGCAAGGCTGACGCCGGCTACAGACCGCGGGTATTTAGCGTTATTGCTTTGAAATGTACCAGAGAAAGCTCTAATGTGACAGTGATAATGGATCGCTTCTTCGGAAAAAATTTGTGTGGAACTTTGGACCACTAAATTGCGATAAGAAGACAGTCTTGGCTTGAAACAATTCGCTGATTCCTGGCTTTGCTTTGTGGGGCGGCATTCGAGAAAGACCAAATTAAAGGCGCAGCACGGATGCCCGGATCGGTATAACGCGATAGCGTAAGCTACCAGCCAACATATAAAGCCCTGCTTTAACCTAGCCTATGAAGGTGGCTGCGTGGCCTAGGGATAACGTGAATGCAAAGGTTTTGTCAGGCTGATTCTGATATCACCCTCCCATATGAAAGGAGAGGCCCAAGTTGGCAGCGCCTGCCAAACGTAATGTCAGGAAGCCCTGCCTCCAGTTAGTGCTCGGCCACATCAACTGGCATCTTCCGCCTCCCACGTAACAAAAGGGTATTAAGGCTTTATACATCCCCCTTCGGGAGGAGTGGACACAGGGTGGCCGTCATCTTTGGTGGCATCACGTGACCTAGGGTGGCCGCAAAGTGCGACGCTGGTGAACGACAGTAAGGGCTTTCGCCTTAACAAGTCTGCCGTTCTTCTTCGACGCTTGTCAGTAAACAATGGTAGGCATGACTGTAGTAGTTTGTAAGAGCAGGTGGCTTGGCCACGCATTAATCGGTCAGCGGATTACGTGATGTGACGAGATCATATGACACTTTAGGAGCTGTCAGCTCGAACTTCTACTTACAAATATGTGTGTGAGATAAGAGTGGAGCTTCTTAGTTCTTCACGAATATCGAGCGCGCTATTGTCCCGATCGTGGACGAAGAAGGTTTCCGATGTCATAATGTAAAAAGGCGATGTAAATGAATTTTATGCAAACATATAAAGTATATATGCGAACATTATGACGTTAGTTAGTATGCAGAAAAAAAAGTTTCTTATCAGCATAACCTATGGAAAGCCTAATTGCTTCGGCGCAAATATTTGACAAATACAAAAAAAAAAAAATGAAAGCCAACTAGTGATTGAAACTGACTTTTATGGTAGCTTTATACAATCTCTCAGAGGGAAGGAAAGCAGCAGAAACACAAACGAGAAACACAAACGACATGGCTCCATTTTCACTACTTGGTAACGAAGTAAAATACGTCAAATTCGAAATATGCCCAAAACAGAAATATGTTTCTGACTTTTTTTTTTTCTGAGAGAAAATAGAGCAATGAAAGATCAAATTCATTTCTCGAGTTGTCAGGTTTCCTCATTCGGGTCGCCTTAGAGTCGTACTGATAATGTAGAAAGCATTCTGACCATCTGCAGCCCCGCTAGCGCTCCATATGCGTTTTACGTTATTTTAGAATGCACTGAATTGCCACTGTCCCAATGGCGCTTGAGGTTGATCACACTGTACAGTCATGCTGTCTGGTACGTCACTTCGCTCCTGTGTTTAGCACCTTTGGTTTTATTATGGCCGGCTATGAGTGCGCCTCTCTGTAAAATAATGCTGCCTTCTCTGCTCAAATTTTTAGAGGTTTTCTTCGCGACACCGAAGAAATGTGGAGAAAGACTGAACACATCTAAGTGATAGAGCTTGAAGTTAATAAAGAATGTGTAATTACTTCGTGAAGACTGACACAGATTATTGAAAGGACACCAGCATAATGTAGCCCCAAGGGTTAAAGATACACATAAACGAAAACGTTTAAATTGTGGAGAGTTTAAATGGTGTGCGCGAAATCTGTCATATTCTGGGAGATCCTGCGAGTTGTGTTTTTGACAAGCTTTCTTTCCATGCGCAATCCCACATTTGAACGCGCGCCAAGGAACGCCACGCGTCAGGAGCGACGGTGCACTGTCATAACTCACACTTGCCAGAGAGTATGCAGGTAGAACGAGATGAAGAAGATGGTTTACACGGTATGAAGGAGCACTGAACAAGGGCAAAGGGGAGACGCTTCAGTGCGCAGGTCGTGTTTCGTTGGTTCGACCTGCTCACTGAAGCGTCTCCCCTTTGCCCTTGTTCAGTGCTCCGTCATTGCCGGAGACAGCGTGGCAGATACTGCGCCTTTCCTTTACTGTACACCAATTATAATTATTGATATGTAGCACTACAACGAACGCCGATACGAAGCAAACGTAGAGAGGCAATTCATAGAAGAGGAAGGCAAGGTTTTCACCATTTTCTTATAAGAGACAACTAAGGGCAGCCCTTTTTTTTCGGTTGTTGCAACAACTTGCAGTAGGGAAGAAATATCAGGGGCACAATATATACATACGAGAAAAATATATGATATTAAGAAGAATATTTTAGAATGTGGCCTCTTTGGCCTCGAAGAACAAACTTACTCTGACCTTCCACAACAGAAATTAAAAAAATACGAAAAAGGTACGAGTAAATGTTGTGATACTTACGGGTTAACTTGGTTTTTAAGCGCAATTGGGCTCTAGAAGTGATGGGCCAAAAACAAAAATTATTACCAAGGTAAAGGCTGTAGACTTGAGCCACGAGGGCATAGCCATCAAATTCAGAATTCGAACCAAGCTGTTAAAATGTGCCAATAAAATTTGCCACAAAATATAAGTTGAGGAGGTTTGAATCGGGTTATTTTTTCTTGCTTAGGTTGACACATCCTAATAAGGACTAATATTGTGAGCACTGTGGGGCGCACGGAATGAACGGGGGGTTAGAGCCGGAAAAGCGAGGAGGGTAGTCTGCTTCAAATGTGTCGTAGCCGCGGCGTTCGTTCTGGAGCCTGCGACGACAGAAGCGGGAAATATGGCCTCGGTACCCGCAGTAATAACAAACAGGGCGGGCTGGGCGCCAGTAGGGTAGTATGTCGGCGCCGCGGCAGGTGGTGCCAATGCAGCGATATGAGCAGTGGTAGGCGCCGGTGGCGTAGGCGCTCCAACTGCAGGCGGCAAGGACGTGATCTGGGCGTACGTTGGCACCTGACAGATGGTAGGAGCGACCGATGTTGCGGGGGAATAGGTCATTGAGGCCAGCTCTTCTCTGACAATGCTACGCAGGCCGGCACTTGAAGGATGTGGCTCAGATGCAGGGCGGCACAAATTTCCTTGAGCCGAGAGCTCTTCACGAATTAATTCGCGAATAAGCGCACGGAGGTCAGCGTTGGCAGTGAAACCAAATGAAGTGGGGTCAGGCTGCAGGCGTATTGATTGTAGTTCGTCAAGGCGTTGACAAGTCGATATGATGGCGTCGATTGTGGTAGGGTTCTGCACGGCCAGGGCGTTGTAGGCGAGTGGCCCAATACCTTTAAGGACGTGCCGAACCCGCTCGGCCTCTGGCATGGTGTCATTTATGCGCCGACAAAGTGCAAGTACATCTTCTATATAAGAGGTGTAGGTCTCATTGGACCGCTGAAGTCGGGCTTCTAGCTTCTTCTTGGCGGACTCCGTCCGAACAGTAGGAGCGCAGAAAATCTGCCGTAACTTTTGTTTAAAGGTAGCCCAGTCCGGAATCATCGATTCATGATTTAGGAACCACGTTTTGGCCACATCCGTCAATTAAAAGGACACATTAATTAGTTTAAGAGAATCGTCCCACCGGTTGAAAGCACTGACCCGGCCGTAGCTGTCGAGCCAGTCATCAGCGTCGTCGCCGCGGAGACCGGCGAACATCTGCGGGTCGTGCTGACGGCTGCTGACAGTCCAAGTGGCAAGGGGAGCTGGAGTCGAGTTGGTAGAAGCCGAAGTAGCGGAGTGGCCCTCTTGAGTCATGACGATGGTGGTCGGGATCAAACGGCGGTCAGAACGAAGCTCCAGGTGGATGCAGGTGACGAAGCAGCGGGGAAATCAAGGCGCACCTCCACCACGTGTAAGGTAACGCGAAGGTCGGACTTGGGGGTTCAGGCTTTGTTGCAGACCTGAAGCCTTGGTCGCACACTGCAGCCAAACACACTCCGCGATGACGATGGGTATCTACAAGAGGGAGCAGGATGAAGATGAAGCAGCACGTTCAGCCGTGTGGAAGATGAAGCGCCACACAGTGCTCACAATATATCTGCTGCATTGAACATTGCTTCTCGGTATATTCATTTATTGGTGCCAGGCATCGAGCAGGCAGAAAATATTTGTCTACGTACATTTGCTGCGTTATTTCAAACCTTATGTGCGTTTCGCCAGTAAATATTAGACACGCCGTGTGCAAGTGGAATAAACTGGACATCTCAATAAAAATTCCTGTTGGAAAGTGTCCACACCGCTGGTCACGGAAACTTTCCAGAGAACTGCATGCGCTATTCCTGCTCAGTCACGAAGTACTGTACTAAACATTTACCAATACAAAGACAAAGCGTTCGAACAGAAGTGGGCAAATCTTGGAGCTTTTTGCCTTCAGGGAATATTGGGGAAGGCAAAATTAATCGACCTTTTCAAACCCAAGGCCGTGCGCCATTACTAGAATGAGCACTAGCGTCGCTTCACTCCCTGTATGCTGTGTTCTAGATTGACTGCCTTTTACGATGAGGTCGTTTACTGTGTTGCCTGGATCTTACTGGGAACCCATCATGTGCACTTTTCAAAACTACGGTAGGTAATTGTCATTCTATAATCATCTTAAGGTACAGCGCTGAGGCCTGAACAAATACTGCACGCCCTTCGCAAGCCCCTCTTGCACTAGATCAACGTCAGCGGTAATGATGCAAACATGGCAGTACACCATACCCATCCACACGTCTGCTTTCTTTTAAAAGGCTGGCTGGACTAGCTTATCATTATGACAAAGAAAGAAGTTGCAGGCTTTGTAGGTTCAGACGCAGGCAGCAAGCACCACTATGTGGACCGGAAAATTGGTCGTCTTAAGCACGCATCTGTCTGCGTTTTTTCCTCACTGCACTGCTGAAGCGGCAGGAATATCTGCTGTTATTTTGGCATCCTCTGACAAGCAAAGTCGGGAACTTCACGATCTTCCTTGATGAAAGCCTGCAATGCACAACAGAAAACCGTCTGTGTTTTTTCTTTGCGACGACATTAACTAAGAGTCTTTTTTTGTTTTTAATTTTATCCTACGCGTAAACGTGAAGTTGTCTGGGCATGACGTATAACAAGAGTGCCGAACATTAACACGTTCCTCTATATTGTGCGGATTATCACAGGCGTACGTCTTGCAGCTAATCCCCCCGCTCATGAGGAACCCGTGCAGATGATCACTGAGTCGGCAAGAGCCACCTGCCTTCATTGCGCGAACTGACTATACTAGACTACCGATTGCAGCGGCGAACAGTCGCAAGTGCGTTGAATGAAGCAGATGATCTGCTGCAAGCGCTACCAAACAAAGTGATATATAACCCGCTACGAATACAATGCTAGAATTGGGCATGCAGCATTACCAGGATGACCAACAGTAACCCGTTCCTCTGTATTGTGCAGCTAAGGAACTTAGGTGACATGAGTCCTGCTCAAGCGACCCATTTTTGCTCGTGCTGTCATGCTCGCAGGGTTTCCTTTGTATCATTGCGGGACTAGGCACGTTCCTGCTCCTACGCGCATATCTATGAACTAATACAGGCCCCGATCTATGCAAATTGGTAGACAATCAAAACGTATTGCTAGCTAGATAAAACAGATAACGGAAATACGGGTTGTTGAAATTGGTGACAAGTTTCATGTTTGACATATCGAGTTTGAAAAGCCTCGTCGCATGCCGAAATAAATTTCATCTCTGGGCTAGCGCAATTTCAGCTTTGAAGGAAAAAACCGGCCATCTAGAAAGCAGTGGCAGTGGGCCAAATCTAATTATATACAGGAGCGCAGATGCAAGAAGACGGACATAATTAGTGCTTGTACAACGAGGCAGGAAAACTATTGTACAGGACATCCTCGAACTAGACATCGTAACCGTTCGGCGAAATTACAATATAGATAACCTATAGAAATGAACGAAACAAGGCTAATTTTTTTAAACCTGTTAGATTTGGGACGAAAAGGCCTACTAATGAAGAAAAGCTTTAGGAAGTTTCATTGTAAATCACTTGATAAGTGTTTGTCATTGTATAACGTTGTGTAACCATGTTTAATTGCTGCTGTCAACATTTGTTTACATTGCTAGGTACGCAATCGTCGAAAGGGGCACAGATCCTTGTCAAGCCGATTGTTTCTCGGCTTTTTGTCTGTGCCGCCTACCTCATATATGGATGTGAAGTAAATTTAATTTGATTTGATTTGAAGTTATGGACACAGTAAAGTTTACTGGTGATGCCTTTTCGACAGATTTCGAGGTACTACAAACTAGGTGCTAGTGCTAAACAAGAGCCTTCATATAAAAAAGAGGTCGCGCTTGCATTTACATGTTGAATATATATAAGCTCGCTTATATTTGGGAAGAAATATAGAAACAGCAGAGTTAGTATGCAAATAGAGACGATACAGAATTCAGCTCGCGAGTAAGTCGTTCAAAAGATGAGTCAAGAAATTGAACACCATGAATGTATAGGTAAGAGATATAGCGAACAAAATACAATAACTTAGAGCCTCTTAGCCACAATCCAGACTTAGCGGGAATCACTGAAACATGGCTTTCACCAGATATTTCTGATCACAAAACCGCGCCACTTAACTGCTCCGTCGTCTGAAAAGATCCAGGTTGAAGAAGCATGGGAATACTAATAAAGAAGCGGCTTGTTTTCGCTATTCTACGGGACATTCCTTACGCAGTAGATTTTTGTTTTTGTAAAACATATTTTGAAGAAGCCGAAACAATCACCAGCTGCTTTTAGAGAGGTATTTCTACTGGTCATGCAACGCGTCCAAAATTCGCGGTTTATTAAGAATGCTGACTTGAACGAACTCAATATAATTTGGACGAGATTGCACTATATATGAACAGCTACATAGGCCGCCATAAATTTGTTGCTGAATTTCATTTTCCAGCAAACGGTCTCCACATTCAAACGTGCACAAGGATCAATCGTTAATGTCGACCTCATGCTAATCAGCATTCAATTTCCTGAAACCATACTCAGGTTGGCGTCATAGATGGCATCTGCGACGATAATATTGCCGCATAGAAGACGACGCAAAAGATGACGACAAGCGCGAGCCTGGAAGTGAAAGAAGCTTGAACACAAGACTTGTTCTGGTCGACCATTCAAACCATCTATCGCTAGGTTCTCCTTGGTCTTCTACCGAGACGTGACACTGGTGGAGCGCGCTGGGGTATGCATAGGACTCCTTCCGGCAGTCCACAGCGGATCCCAAACATCGACACGCCTGTCCATCGTGCTAGCCGCCGCCTTCTAGGCCTAGCGCCGGAGTACAGTCATCTGCCGAACGACTCCTCAAACGCCCAAGTTCCTAAGACCTCTCAAGCCATGGCACATACCAATCCTACACCGGTGACTCTACAGAACACCAAGGTGCCAGAGTGCTTTCGCGGGGAAGCGTTTGAAGATGTGGAAGACTGGCTCGACCAGTTTGAGCGAGTGTCAAAGATCAACCAGTGGAGCGCGGACCAGAAGCTTTGTAATGTTTATTTTGCCCTTCAGGATAATGCTAGAACGTGGTTTGAAAACCATGAGGCCAGCTTATCCACATGGGATGACTTCCGCTGCCAGCTGGTCGACACTTTCGCGAGAACTGACCGACGGGACAATGCGCTGCGCCTGCTTGAAGTGCGCATCCAGAAGCCAAATGAGAGCGTGGCTATGTTTGCGGAAGACATGGCTCGCCTTTTTCGCCGTGCCGACCCTGATATGAGTGAACCAAAGAAGCTACGGCATCTCATGCATGGCGTCAAAGAACAGGTGTTTGCCGGCTTGGTCCGCAACCCCCCTAAAACCGTGAGTGAGTTCGTTAAGGACGCTACGGCTATCGAACGAGCCCTCCAAGACCGGTGCCGCCAGTACAACCGACCGGTCAACTGTGCCCCGACGACTGCGGCGGCGCTGACTGCAACAGATACGACCACTCTTCGAGACATCATTAGAGGCATTGTCCTTGAGGAGCTGCAGCGAATTACGACTACGAAGGCTCAGTCGTCAGGGGCCCTCATGGAAACAGTGAGGAATGAAATTCGATACGCCCTATCACCGTCTACACCATGCAACGAGTCTCATCCAGTCTACAACGCGGCACCCCTTTCCGAACCATACCACGCTCCAAAACCGATCAGCTGCACCGCCAACATTCCTGCAGCTTACCTCGAGCCGCAGCCCGAGAGCTATGCTGCGGTCCTTCGTCGCCCACCTCCAGACCACGCCCCACCGAGCTCACCGAACCGTCAGGAGATTCGGTTCCTCCAGGGGCCTCAGTGGGCGCCTCCCAGGCGCTCTCAACTGCGCCGAACTGACAGGTGGCGCAGTTATGACAGCCGACCACTTTGTTTCTACTGCGGACAACCTGGCCATGTGTATCGGTACTGCCGCCACCGCGAAGAGGGGCAGTCCTTTCCGCTTGCTTCTGCTCGCCGCCGCTTCGACACTAATTCTGCCCAAATCGACGACGACCCTCCGGTCAGCAGGGAAACCGAAACCCCGGGTTTCCGCCGCCGCTCCTCCCCATCGCCACAGCGTTATTCGCCGACACGTCGCAACACTACTGGCGTTAGCGGACGGCGGTCTCCTAGCCCTCACCGGGGAAACTAAGAGCTGCAACTTCGCGAGGGGAGGTTGCAACCAGTCTAAAAGTGTCGAAACCCTCACCACCGCCGCAATTGCCGACAACCCGGGCTTCTGACGCCGCCGCTAACATTGACATTTCCGCACTACCGCCGAAAATGCCGTACCAGATGATCAGCCATGACGACGAAGCTGACAGCGCCGACCTTGCCGCGCTTCCGCCGCAAATGCCGAAAGGGACGATCAACCCAGATAATTTTGTTAGCGCTGACCTCGCCGTTTCCATTGATGGGCTGGCGGTACATGCTCTGGTGGATACCGGGGCAGATTTTTCAATTATTAGCCAGAAACTGGCCGACACCCTGCGCAAAGTAAAAACTGAATGGACTGGGCCAGTAATAAGAAGTGCTGGGGGTCAGCTACTGGCACCGACAGGGAAATGCACTGCCCGGATAGGAATAGGAAACGCGGTGTTTGTTGGCAGCTTCGTTATTCTCCCTGACTGCTGCAAAGACCTCATCTTGGGCATGGACTTTCTGCGTCTTCATGGGGCTGTAATCAGCATCCGTGACAGCATCGTTGCCTTCACCAATAACCATGAAGACCTTGGTTATGCGCAAGTACCACTATTGCCCTTACGCGTCGCCAATGAGACGGTGACATTACCTCCGAGATCATGTTCTCTTGTTGAAGTGAAATGCGACGTGGCGCATACAGGCGATGGCGTCGCCGAACGGGCAGTTACCCTGGTACTCAGCCGAGGTGTTTCTATAGCTCGAGGGCTGGTCAACTTGACCAATGGGCATACCGAACTGCTGCTGACAAACTTCAGCGACGAGCGTCAGCAAATTCCGAAAGGCACAACTGTGGCCTTTTTCGACAGCCTCCCAAATGCGCAGCACTGTTGCTTACTGCAACAGAGAGGATCAGTGTGCAAGACACCCGTAACCATCGTTGATGTGAGCCCAAATCTGTCTTCTTCAGAGCGGGACCGCCTTTTGGATCTCATAGATCAATTTCGAGACTGTTTTGCTTCAGAATCGCGGATCGGCCAAACGCCTTTGACAAAACATCGAATTATCACGGATGACTCGATTCGCCCGATTCGACAAAATCCTTACCGTGTGGCTCCGAAAGAACGTGAAGCCATTCAGCGCCAGGTGGCCGAAATGCTTAGAGACGACGTTATCCAGCCGTCACAGAGTCCCTGGGCTTCCCCCGTGGTACTTGTTAAAAAGAAAGACGGCAGCTTACGATTTTGCATAGACTATCGCAAGCTCAACCAAGTGACCAAAAAAGACGTGTACCCTCTCCCTCGCATCGACGACTCCTTAGATCGCCTACGAAATGCACGTTACTTCTCGTCGATGGACTTGAAAAGTGGATATTGGCAAATCGAAGTGGATGAGAGGGATCGGGAGAAGACAGCATTCATCACTCCCGACGGATTGTATGAGTTTAAAGTCCTTCCGTTCGGTTTATGCTCGGCGCCAGCAACATTTCAGAGACTGATGGACACTGTGCTTTCGGGACTTAAGTGGCAAACATGCTTGGTGTATCTTGACGACGTGATAGTGTTTTCGGCTACATTTGAAGAGCATCTACTCCGTTTGCTAGCTGTGTTTCAGGCCATACAATCTGCGGGCCTCACATTAAAACCCGAGAAGTGCCACTTCGGTTACGAGGAGCTGCAGTTCTTAGGCCACGTCGTCAGCCAAGAAGGTGTTCGGCCGGATCCTGAAAAGCTCTCCGCAGTCGCCAAGTTCCCAACACCTACGGACAAAAAGACATTGCGGCGCTTCTTGGGTCTTTGCGCCTATTACCGTCGGTTTATTGCTGGCTTTTCACGAATAGCCTGGCCATTAACTTCACTGACTCGTGACAACGCAGTCTTTCGCTGGGGTGAAGAACAGCAACAAGCTTTCAATGAGCTGAGGAGGCGTCTACAGACACCACCTGTCCTGGCGCACTTTGATGACGACGCCCCTACACTGCTTCATACGGATGCCAGCAACGTGGGCTTAGGTGCTGTGTTAGTACAGCGCCAGGATGGTGTGGAAAAGGTAATTGCTTACGCCAGCAGGACCCTATCTAAAGCAGAAGCGAACTACTCGGCAACCGAAAAAGAATGTCTTGCAGTGGTATGGGCGGTTATGAAATTCCGCCCTTATTTGTACGCTCGCCCCTTTCAAGTCGTCAGCGACCATCACTCTCTCTGTTGGCTGACGAACTTAAAGGACCCTTCAGGGAGACTCGCGCGTTGGAGCCTTCGATTGCAAGAATTTGACATGGCAGTTATTTACAAATCTGGAAAGAAGCACACAGATGCAGATTGCCTTTCGCGAGCGCCGGTCGAACCTTCCACTATGACCGATGAAGACACTGCGTTTTTAGGTGTCATAGATGACGCAACGCTTTCCCAACAGCAGCGAGAGGATCAGGAATTGCTCCCTCTTATTGATTTCTTGGAGAAGCGAACTACGGTTGTGCCGAAGATTTTCGCCCGAGTAATCTCTTCATTTTTTATTCGCAACAACGTCCTTTACAAGAAGAACTTCCGTCCTGGGGGAAACAGTTTTCTGCTCGTCGTCCCATCGGTTCTCCGCACTGAAGTTTTGCAAGCGTGCCACGACGAGCCAACCGCCGGTCACCTAGGCTACACCCGCACGTTGGCTAGAGTACAGCACGGATACTACTGGCCAAAACTGCCGGCGACAGTGAAACGCTATGTACGTACGTGCATTGACTGCCAGCGCCGTAAATCACCCCCTGTAAAACCAGCTGGCCTACTCCACCCTCTTCAAGTGCCAGCGACACCTTTTAAGCAAATTGGCATGGACCTCCTGGGACCATTTCCGACGTCTACAGCCGGGAATAAATGGATAATTGTCGCCACTGATTATCTGACCCGCTACGCGGAGACCAAGGCTCTGCCAAGGGGTACCGCCGCCGAAGCAGCTAGGTTCTTCGTTGAGAACATTGTCCTGAGGCATGGCGCTCCGGCACTTATTATAACTGACCGAGGAACTACATTTACGGCCGAACTTTTGGAAATCGTTCTTCGCCTCAGTGGTACCAGTCACCGTAAAACTACTGCCTATCACCCTCAAACCAATGGGTTGACGGAACGCCTCAATAAGACCCTCGCAGACATGCTTTGCATGTACGTCGACGTAAACCACAAGAATTGGGACGAAATACTTCCCTACGTTACGTTCGCCTACAATACGGCCCGCCAAGACACCACTCGCATGACACCATTCAGCCTCCTTCACGGGCGACCAGTAACAACTATGCTGGATGCAATGTTGCTCCCGAATGCCGACACCGATGATCTCGACCAGGACGCCGAGGAATTCGCTCAGCGTGCAGAGGAAGCTCGCCAACTAGCTCGTGTGCGGATTCAAAATCAGCAGGAACACGATGCACAACGCTACAATCAGAGACACCGGCATGTAATGTACGAACCTGGCGACAAAGTGTGGGTCTGGACACCTATTCGCCGCCGTGGACTCTCCGAAAAACTATTGCGACGATACTTTGGACCCTATGTTGTTCAGCGACGTTTAACCGACGTCACTTATGAGGTGATGCCAGACGGGGTGTCGACATCAAAGCGACGCCAGCACCAAGCTGACGTCGTCCACGTCGTGCGTATGAAGCCATACCACTCAGTCTGACCTTAACCTCCTACTTCCTTTTGTTCTCATCGGGACGATGCTTCCTAAGGAGGGGGGCAAATGCCGCATAGAAGACGACGCAAAAGATGACGACAAGCGCGAGCCTGGAAGTGAAAGAAGCTTGAACACAAGACTTGTTCTGGTCGACCATTCAAACCATCTATCGCTAGGTTCTCCTTGGTCTTCTACCGAGACGTGACAATATAATTCCGGCTGATTAGTCTTTGACAAAAGTATAACATAGCAGCGTAGCATAAAAATCACATAAAATTTGGTCAGAAAACATTACACCAGTACTGTAACATAACTCGCCTTCGAAATTTCGACATTGCATCGAGTGCGGCCGCTGAAAGAAAACTGAGAAAGGTTTGGAAGTATAGTAACCTGCTTTGAAAGTGTATTTGTTCCACCAAAATGTGAAACGACCCATGAAATACAACCCATGGATTACAATTGACGGAATTGCGGCAAACGTAAAGCGACTGCATAGATAAATATAGATAAAGGGCACATGATATCAAATCATTCAACGTTCAAGAGGTTTAACCCTACCTGGACGTGGTTACTATGGGCAGAAGCACCTGCAGCGCTGGCTCAATGGTTACGACGCTGGCTACTGAACCCGAGTACCCAAGTTCAAGCTCTACCGGTTTGAATCCGCTCCGCTCGGTTATCTTTATGCGGCAGGCCAGAAGAGCGACTTCAGTTTGGTATATTGGGATTAGCATCCCAACGCGACTCTGGCTATGAGAGACGCTGTAGTAGAAGGGTCCGGAAAGCTATACCAACTGGAGTTATTTTAACGTGCACTGAAATCGTACAGCTCACGCAAGCCTAGATTTTCGCTTCCACCGAAACGCTTCCGCCACGGCCGGAATCATATCACGTATTCTTTGGTACAGAAGCCGAGCGCGAAACAATATATATGAGAAGAAAATACAAGAGAACGTGGTATATGCTTGGACCGGTTCGATTATTTACTAGACAAACAAAGGGACACTTAAGCCCCGCTTTTAATGAACCGCATGGCGTCTTTAATTTCTCCCGTTTACATGTCTCCCCTTGTAGATCCCCATTCGTGAAATTTTGCTGCTCTCTTAGGCAGTATTCTTTTATTTGCGCCCCTGTTCTGTCGAGCATACTCATTAGCATACAGTCGCGGAAGATCACTCTATCTATAATGCGGAAGATCACTCTATCTAGGTATAGATATCCCTGCCCTGTATGAGCCGTGCTTAAATATAAACCCAAGCCGTGCCTGAGTGGCCAACATCTTTGGCTCGGAATTAAAAAAGTCTTAGCAGCCAGCTATCTGAACTTATGCTCCTGACATTGGCGTGCCCGAGGTGACAGTGACTGCCAACTCGGCTATTCAATACGGTCTCGGGACAGCACACAACCCAAAGACCAGTAAATGTAAGCCCTGTTACCTGCCAACAACAAGCTGCTAGAGTCGTGCCAATGAGTTTTCGCTCACAGCGCCCCCAGTGCAGAAGCAGAGAAAGGTAATGGCGGGTTTTATGCACTATGGGACTGTCACACTGTCGATTTTGTATTAACCAGGAGCCGTACATCATCTCGATAAGTGTACGAAAGAAAGAGCCATGCGTGATGTGATGGTGAGGTGGCGGATGTGCTCAGTACCTTTCTTTGTCTATGACTTGTACAAGTTCATGAGCCGATTGGAATATTTGAAGCTGGCGCAATTGGTGAATGGGTTTTCACAGCCTCCGTTTCAGACGAAGAGGTTATTAGCGTAATATAGTAATGATTCTTATAGACATAATAATAAAAATATAATAATAATAATAATAATAATAATAATAATAATAATAATAATAATAATAATAATAATAATAATAATAATAATAATAATAATAATAATGTAGTGTCACACCAACGCTCGGTGATTGTCGACGATGACAAAGACGACGAGCGTACGTCGAAAGGCGCGTGCAAAAAGAAAGAAGACGGCAGACAAAAGACGAAGACGCAAGAGACTGACGCGCTAGGTAAACGGTCGACCTGAACACCGACCTGAGCTTCAACGCACCCTTACATTTGGTGGAGGCTGCTCTTCGTTCCCTCCTCTCAAGCTGGAGCTTCGCAGCCGCACACTAGCTCGGCCATCCGCTATGCCTGAGGCAACAAGCCAGACCGCCACTCCACACTCGACTGATCCCACCGGTTCCCCTACCATCCTGTGCTCCGGTGGGCTTCGCCAGCGTGACCCCAGCTTTTTCAGTGGCGCCGACGACCAAGATGTAGACGACTGGCTATCCTCCTACGAACGCGTAAGCGCCTACAACAAGTGGGACGACACCACGAAGTTAGCCAACGTCCTCTTTTACCTGACCGATGTAGCAAATTTATGGTTCCGCAACCACGAACCCGACCTACCCACCTGGTCGGCCTTCAAAACGAGCTTTTCCGAGGTGTTCGGCCGCCCCGCTGTGCGCAAACTGCGCGCCGAACAACGCCTCGAAGCCCGCGCCCAGAATCCCGATGAATCGTTCACCAGCTACATAGAGGACATTGTGGATCTTTGTAGACGTGTTGATCCTTGCATGTCCGAAGCTGACAAGATCACCAAAATCGTGAAGGGAATCTCCGACGATGCATTTCACATGTTGACGGCCAGAAATCCCCAAACCGTCGTCGAGGTAGTTCAGCTCTGTCAGAGTTACGACGTCCTCAAAAGGCAACGAGCTTCTACCCGGCGTTCTCTCGTGAACGATCGGTTATTCGTACCTCCGACAGCATGCAGTCTCACTTCTGAACCACCTTCCCTCCTTCCTGAGATCAAGGCCTTTATACGGGAGGAAGTGGCTCGTCAACTATCGCTCCTCCCTGCTTCTGCCGCAACCACCCCATCGATAGATTCTGCACTTCGACGCACCATCCAGGAGCAAGTTGCAGAAGTTTTACCGCCAAGTTCTCAAATTGCGCCTGTGACAGCCCCGTTAACGTACGCCGCTGTCGCCGCCAGACCACCACCCTGCCCTGTCGCGTATGCTGCGCCGTTACCACCGCCACCACCTCCGCCCCGCCCTTATCTGCCTCCTCGACGTCCGGTCAACAATCCATGGCGGACCTCCGACAACCGCCCAATCTGTTATTCATGTGGCGTTCCTGGCCACGTCGCCCGGCTTTGTCGCCAGCGCACGCAGTCATACCGCAATGGCCCCCGCCTGTACAGTTACAACTACAGTTCAAACTTTGAACCTTCCCCTCCCCCTGTCCCTGCCGGCACTTCTACGGACTCATCTTATCCTGACCGCTCCTCCCACTCCTCCCGTCGATCGCCGTCTCCCCGCCGTCGTTCCCTCTCGCCGCTGCGCCGTCGCTCTCCTGCTGGCCCGGAGGAAAACTAACAGCCGCAGTTCCGGAGGCAAGAACTGCGTTTTCCTCAACTTGTGAAAGTCCTCCGTCTTCCCCGACCAACGTTATCGAAGTGTTTGTTGATGGCGTCGCAGTTCTCGCTCTTGTGGACACTGGCGCCGCTGTGTCTGTTATAAGTGCCAACCTTTGCCGCCGACTTCGTAAAGTTACGACGACTGTTTCGAAATTTTTTCTCCGAACTGCCAGCTCACATCGCATTCAACCGCTTGCGGCGTGCACAGCTCGAATTGTCATTCAGGGTGTTTTGTACGTCGCCGAATTTTTTGTGCTGCCTCACTGCTCTCACGAACTGATTCTGGGTTGCGACTTTCTCACTAGTCATCATGCCATTATTGATTGTGCCCGAGCCAGCATCGAATTGTCTCCGCTTTCACCGGCCGCCTCGTCTGATACACCGCTCTACATCGATAAGATAACTGTGGCCGAAGATACTGACATCCCCGCCTGCTCTACCGTCCTCGTGCCCGTTTCCTGCGCCGGCTTTTCTGATTCGACAGTTCTGTTCACTCCGACTCACGCAGCTAATCGTCGCCATTGCTTAGTCCTGCCTTTCGCCCTTCTGACTTTCTGTGGTGGCTACAGCGCCATATACGTCTCTAACCCGTCGCATTGTCCGTCAACGCTTCTTCGGGGAGAACGTCTTGGTCATGTCGAGTCCTTTGATGACGCTATGACATCTGCCGTCTCAGAAGACCCAACCCCACTGCAACTCGATACTATTGACTTGCCCGCTTCTGTACCGAACGACGACTCCACTGCAGCTTTTTCTGGCTGTCTGGATGCCAGCCTTTCAGCAGATCAACGCGACCAGCTCGTCAGCTTGCTGCAGCGCTTCCGTTCCTCATTCGACCTTCCTCGGACATCTTTGGGGCGCACATCCGTAGTCACTCACTGCATCGACACCGGTACGCACGCCCCGGTACGCCAGCGCCCTTATCGGGTATCGGCTGCTGAACGTCAAGTCATCACCGAGCACGTTAATGACATGCTTCAGCGTGGCGTCATCCAGCCTTCGCACAGCCCTTGGGCTTCTCCAGTTGTTCTCGTGAGGAAAAAGGATGGCTCTATACGGTTCTGTGTTGATTACAGGCGTTTGAACAAGATAACGCGAAAAGACGTATACCCCCTTCCACGTATTGATGACGCTCTGGATTGCCTTCAAGGTGCCGAATTCTTTTCATCTCTGGATCTTCGCTCGGGCTACTGGCAAGTACCCATGGCAGCTGACGATCGACCAAAAACCGCCTTTGTGACACCTGATGGTCTCTATGAATTTAACGTCATGCCGTTTGGATTGTGCAACGCGCCGGCCACCTTCGAGCGCATGATGGACACAATCCTGTGCGGACTCAAGTGGCATGACTGTCTTTGTTACCTAGACGATGTTGTCGTGTTTTCAAAAGATTTTACGTCACATTTGGACCGTCTCGAGCGTGTGCTAAAGTGTTTGACTGATGCCGGCCTGCAACTAAATTTGAAAAAGTGCTGCTTCGGGGCTCGCCAGCTTCCTATATTGGGACACGTTGTTTCGAAAGACGGTGTTCGTCCAGATCCTGCGAAACTCCGTGCAGTAGCTGAGTTTCCACGCCCAACTTCCCTAAAGGAGCTGCGTAGTTTTATCGGGCTGTGCTCGTATTTTCGTCGCTTCGTACACAATTTCGCTTCGATCATCTCGCCGCTGACTGATCTCCTTGCCGGTGACGCCATTCTTTCGTCTTGGACATCCGACTGTGATGAGGCCTTTTCGACACTTCGGCGCCTTCTAGTGTCGCCTCCGATTCTCCGCCATTTTGACCCTACGGCGCCTACCGAAATTCACACTGATGCCAGCGGTGTAGGTCTCGGCGCTGTCCTTGCACAACGAAAGCCCGGCAACCCAGAGTACGTTGTTGCTTATGCCAGCCGTACCTTAACAAAGGCCGAAAAGAATTATTCTGTAACCGAAAAGGAGTGCTTGGCCATCATTTGGGCCATTGGGAAGTTCCGCCCATATCTCTACGGTCGTCCCTTTTCTGTTGTTACGGACCATCACGCACTCTGCTGGTTGTCCACCCTTAAAGACCCATCCGGCCGTCTTGCTCGTTGGGCCCTGCGCTTACAAGAGTACGACATTCAGGTTACCTACCGGTCAGGCCGTAAGCATTCTGATGCCGACGCCCTGTCTAGGTCACCTCTTCAATGTAGCTCTGACTCGACAGCTATCACCATAAGTGACTCATTTTCGCTAGAAATTGCCGACATGCCCAATGAACAAAGGCAAGACCCTTGGATCGCTTCTCTTCTCACGCTTTTATCTACACCTTCTCTGCGCCCAGCTTCACGAACGCTTCACCGCCAAGCTCGTCACTTTTCCATCCGCGACGGCATGCTTTACCGCCGAAACTACCTTTCCGACGGACGCAAGTGGCTCCTTGTCATTCCTCGGCATCTCCGTTCGGAAATATGCGCCGCTTTTCACGCCGATCCTCAGTGTGCCCACGCCGGAGTGTTGAAAACTTACACTCGTCTTCGCCTCCGCTATTACTGGCAGGGTATGTACCGCTTCGTGCGTCATTACGTTCGCGCATGCCAGGAATGCCAACGCCGCAAAAACCCTCCACACCACTCCACCGTTCCGATGCAGCCCTTGCCCTGCCTCAGCCGACCATTCGATCGTGTTGGTATTGATCTTTACGGGCCACTACCAGTCACTCCAGCTGGTAACCGTTGGGTCATCGTGGCTGTTGACCACCTTACCCGCTACGC
The DNA here is from genome assembly GCF_055883805.1 of Amblyomma maculatum. Lineage (NCBI taxonomy): Eukaryota > Metazoa > Arthropoda > Arachnida > Ixodida > Ixodidae > Amblyomma > Amblyomma maculatum. The sequence goes on from NC_139354.1 coordinate 110,646,702, forward strand.
AGAAACATCTTCCTTACCTTCTGCGTCGGCGCCAGACGTTGCGTCTTTCGTCCTGCATCATCTCGTTCTGCGCCATGGTTCACCTAAAGAATTGCTCAGTGACCGTGGCCGTGTTTTTCTTTCTGAGACCATTGAAGCCCTTCTTCAGCAGTGCCGCATTGTCCACCGTTCTACCTCGGCCTACCATCCGCAGACAAATGGCATGACAGAACGTTTTAACCGCACCTTAAGTGACATGCTGGCCATGTATGTCGCGTCCGACCACTCAAACTGGGACCGGCTTCTCCCATTCGTCACGTACGCCTATAATACTACCATACAAAGCACGACCGGCTTCTCCCCCTTTTTTCTTCTATACGGCCGTGAACCCACCTCAACTATGGACACGATACTTCCTTATCGCCCTGACACCTCCGAAGCGACCACCGTCTCTCAAGCAGCAGCATATGCAGAAGAATGTCGCCAGTTGGCCCGCTCATTTACAACCCAGAACCAAGGTCACCAGCAGTTCCTTCGCGCACCGTCTTGTCCAGCTCCTTCATACACCGCAGACTCCCTCGTGTGGCTTTGGGTTCCTGCCACCCCTTCCGGCCTCTCTACCAAACTTGCTTCCAAATATCATGGCCCATATCGGATTATTTGCCAGACCTCTCCGGTGAACTACGTTATAGAACCGCTTGTACCGACACCGGATATGCGTCGCCGCGGGCGTGAAACAGTGCACGTTGACCGCCTCAAGCCCTGTTACGACCCGCCTGTTGTGTCCACACCATGAGTCGGCAGGATGCCTCTTTTTTCTCCCGGGGATAATGTAGTGTCACACCAACGCTCGGTGATTGTCGACGATGACAAAGACGACGAGCGTACGTCGAAAGGCGCGTGCAAAAAGAAAGAAGACGGCAGACAAAAGACGAAGACGCAAGAGACTGACGCGCTAGGTAAACGGTCGACCTGAACACCGACCTGAGCTTCAACGCACCCTTACAATAATAATAATAATAATAATAATAATAATAATAATAATAATAATAATAATAATAATAATAATAATAATAATAATAATAATAATAATAATAATAATAATAATAATAATAATAATAATAATAATAATAATAATAATAATAATAATAATAATAAATCAATCTTTATTTAATGTGTGCAGGAAGAACCATATGATGTTTGTGCTAAAAATATGTTTATGATGTTTTATGATGTTTGTATAAAAAATAAAAATGCACCCGCAAGTTTTACACACACAGATAGATAACAAAAGGAGAAACAAATAACACACGGAATGAAATTCAGAGAAAAAAAGTCACGGAGAGAATAAAATCAGTCAGTACCATGCCTTGTAGACATGGTGTAAGGATTTTAGAGTAAATCACACATACAAAAAACGATAGATAGAGAAAAAGAACAAAGAACAGTCATTGACTATTGTAATATAGAAATATCCGTAAAATAAAAAGCCATTTTAAGCGCAACAAATGTGTAGTACCTAAAACAAAGACTAGGAATACGGGGAAATACAATGAATAAATACAAATGAACGCGTGACAGTAAGATTCAAATATAAAGCTTAAAATTAAACTATAAATAACGAACAGATAAAAAGCAGTTCAAGATACAGACAGCATTGAACAGGAGAAAAAGCAAAAGGTGAATTAAATACAATATTTTAGGCTAGAAAGTGGGAGTTATATGTTATAAAGTACTGTTTAGAATACAGTGCTACGAACATCCAATATAAATGAAGATAGCAAATATCGGAAGATGTTAAAGTGAAGACAAAAATAGGTAAACAACCTCAGGATTCTGTTCAGAGGGGAATGGAAATGTAGAAGCGGAGAAACATGAAACGGTATGAATTCACTAATGCCCTTTCGTGGAACGCGCAGTCGGACGTACTCTATTATCTGAATTCACATAATGTGGCCATGGTGGCCATTCACATAACGTTGTCTGTACAGGAAAATTATATCTACCCTGACACGACGACAGGTTCTTACCTGTGTAGTGGGGCACTCCCGGTGGAGCGAGGGGAGGAAGTTGCGTAAGGGAAGCGATATAGGAGTCTCCGTAAAATGTTTTGCTGTACTCGGTCGACCTTGTCACAGTTCGATTTGCAAGTTCCATTTCAAATAACCGACGCGTGCTCCAAAAGCGGCAAGGATATGGACAGGTACATCTTTAAGAACGGAAGTGGAGTACGAAACTGTCTCGAAAGTCTGCGGATGAATCCCAGTGTGCGCATATCCCGCTGAGCGATGGGTTTAGTATGAGAGAAGCTGAAGGTGCGGTCAAAAAGTACGCCAATATTATTAATTTCATCAAGCCTGTCCAGCAACACAGAATTCACAGAATAATGGTAGAGAAAGCTGTGCGTTTTACTAGTAAATGAGACAACCCTTGTTTTCTTCAACACACCAATTAGAGAAAGCAGATATGTCCGTTTACAGCGACAATCAATCTTAGAAAAAAATATATGACCTTGACTATTTTTATATCATCAGCATAAAGGAGAATCGAGGAGTTCTTGATCCCGGAGGAAACGTCATTTATAAAAACAGAGAACAGAAGCGGGCTTAACGGAGAAACAAAGTGGGAAAGAACCTTGAGAAACTACTCTGGTTACAGGGTAAACGAAGGAGGTCTGTTCATTGGCACAAACAGAGCAGGAGCGATCAAGAAGGTAGCTACGTAGGAGGGCTACGATTGAGATTTCGACGCCAGAGAACAGAAGCTTTTCAAGAAGTAATGAGTGAGTTACAACGTCGAAAGCTTTGCTAAAATCACAGTACACAGTGTCAACCTGACCTCTCTGCAGGACTGCTGCAGAGGCATACGTCATAAATGTGACTAGGTTGATTGTAGTACAGCGACCCGATATGAAGCCATGCTGATTCGGTATGATGACATGTTTTAGACAGAAGGAAAGTACGTTGTGTAAAGATAATTCGAAATGCTCACAGGCTGCACATAGAAGAGAAACAGAACCATACTTGGAAGCATCTTATTTCATTCTTGAGTTAAAAACAGGAAACATACCTGCTATTTCCCACACGCGAGGAAAGGCAGCATTTATCAAACAATTATTAAATATAGCAGTCAATAGGGGTACAAAGATACTATTGAAGGTTTTTATTATGGCGGCTGGAATGCCATCAGATCCAGGAGACAAAGATGGTATCACACGCCTAAGAGTAGTATTTATCAACTTCTCGTTTAAGAGAACAGATTTAGGTGGTGCACCGGACGGGAGGCATACAAAAACGAAATCTGGAGGTTTGTATACGGAGGAAAAATGTTGGGCAGACCTGTCGGCAACATCACGAAATTTCTGACCCATGACAGTCAACAAAGTTGATCCTCGAATCCATTTAATAGAACGCTTGGAAACGTATCGCCAGAACTGACTAATACGATTTGAGGGTACTCCTCTCTAAAGACTCAAGATAAGGGTCGTGGTCGCGCTTGTATAAGCGTTTGCAAAGAGAACGCAAGCGAGGAAAGTCATCTGCCCAGTTGACAAACTCAGGGCGTTTCGCTTTACGGTGGGCCCGTTCCTTACGTTTTAAAGCCGTTCTTAGTTCCCCGGAGAAAGAAAACATGCTACGAGTAGGAGTACGCGAGTTATTTACTGATACATACCATCAAGAACTATTTCAGTGAAGCGACTGACTTGTCCACCGGTATCACTAATGCCATTTAGAAGGGACAAGTCGACGAAGTCGTAACGTGTATACACGAAAAAAGGTGAATTCCCCGTTTGATCTGAATATGGTGAAAAGGGGCAAATTCCCCGCTCGATCTGAATATGGTGAGTTAGAGACAGAAGAAGTAACCAGAAGTGGAGGGTGGAATTTGTTACGGCCAGTCAGCGGTATGTCAGAACTCGAGGCTCGACCAGTTTCAAAAGTTAATAGACAGATACAAAGAAAATTACCACAAAAGTTGTGAATAAAATTGTGTTGCTGCAAAGAGTTAAAAGCTATAAAATCAAGTAGCATTTTACACTTACTAAATATATAATTACAGTCGCGAAAATAAGTAATTGAGTTCCAGTTGATACCTGGAGTGTTAAAATCGCCTGAAATGAGTAGTTTTTGTTGTCTATGAGAAGGTATAACATGTTCGATTGAGAGCAAACCATTATCGTAGGCAGGAGGAGGAAGATTACGAGGAATGTAGAAAGGTTAGTTTGTGGGGTTTAACGTCCCAAAGAAACTCATGCTATGAGAGACGCCGTAGTGGAGGATTCCTTAAATTTCGACCACCTGGGGTTCCTTAACGTGCACTGACATGGCACAGAACACGGCCACTTTGCTTTTTGCCTCCAGCGAAAAGCTGCCGCCAAGGCCGGGATTCGATCCCGCGTCCTTGGGAACTGTTGTCGAGCGCCGTAATCACTGCGCCAACCCGGCGGGGTGAATGTAGAAAGCTACGAGTAAAAGTTTTTCATGTCGACTTAAATTGAGCTCAGCCACACACATTCTTCAACAGTTTCCAGATCGCATGTCGAACACACTGCAGAGAACTGTCACGAGCAATGAGCACTCCCCCTTTTCTTTGTTTTGGGTCCTGTGTCAGGGTGGTTGATTCAAATATAGTAAATATTTGGAAAGAAATCAATGAATTAAATAATAAAATAATTAATGGGAGGGATAATACTTGACAGCCAGGTTTCGGTATCTACAACAGCAGTGTAAGGACAGGTTAAAAGGCTAAAAAAATTCAGATTCCTTACTCCGATGACCTCGGACGTTTTGATAACAAATGTCCAATTTAGAGGCCACTGTCCTTTAGCGTCAGTTCGGAGGGATGTAGCATATCGTCGTGAAGCTTCCCGGGAAAGTCCCTGTAAATGCAGCCCATGGGCCACATCGAAGGCTCGACAAGCTTAATGTACGATTCTTCATGATCTGCAATATGGAAGGATGAGAAGGAATCATACCTTGTTTTCAGGTGTCAGCTGGAAATGGGGGTAACATTCTTTGACTTTAGATGGTTAGTAAGATCTACCGATGTTGTTTTGGGACTGAACTTATAGAAGGAAATAGCCTTCAGGCGCGTCTTTTGGTTGCCAACGTTAGGAACGGATGAGCTCAACGCGCCAGTGATGGCTGGGTTTCGGCGCTTCTTCATCGCACTAAGTGAGTTAACCTCACGGGGAGGAGCAGAGAGAAGATGGACAGGCAACATCGCCGGGAGGCATCTCTTGATGAAGAGCGGCGGAGTAGTCCGCAGGCGGCTGCTCATCACGGGTAGGATTTTCCACGGAAAGGCACTTCACGAGAGGATGCTCACACTGCGAAGCTGTTCGCTGTACAAGTTCCTGGCGTAGGCCGCGAACGTCGCCACGCAGGGAGGCAATGGCCTCGGCTTGTTGCGCGAATGCCCGCGAGTTTTCCCCACGAAGGCGCTCGCTCCCCTTACGCAGCTGGACAACTTCATCCCTCAGAAAAGAGATTCCTTCAAGCGCGTCTAGGAGGAGAGCCCCTAGCGAGGCAAACTCACCGCCATATTCGCCGGTCGTAGTTGAAGAGGGGAAACCGATCAGGTCTTTGGGCAGGAGGGGAGCGAAAGGAGAAATGATTGTAGCGGCCGGCAGACCGCCGTCGCTAAGCCTAGCACCGTCAGACGACGATCCACATAAATTGCACACGAATGGCTATGAGCCGGACTTCAAAAGCTGCAGCTCATCATCTGTCCAAGTGACGCACTTCGAGTTTACACGTTTATCACAGTCGGCGCAGCGTAAAAACTGCTGCTTGCCAACGAACGGGCGAGAGCACCGGTCACATGAATCCTTACTGGGCGCCATCTTAGAGAAAAGGTAATAATAATATATAATAATAATATATAAAATAAACATAAATAAATATAATCTAAATGTAAAACAAAGTTCATAAATAATTTTACGATGTTTTTGTTTTCATATAACATTCTCACATTTACGCAACTTATTCCCAAAATTCTCACATTTTTACCAATTTGCTTGCGCAGTATTGTCATACGCAGTTTGAATTATACCTGAAGTACCATCAGAAATAGGCAGCTAGCGCTTCTTCTACATCGTAACTAAAGTTCCTTTGTTCAGCACCCCGCAAGAGAGAATGTTCAGATCTTATTGCCTAACCCGTGCAGCCTTTGCCCCGCCGCAATTGTAGACTACTGCGCCAAAAGATGCGGAATCGTATCCGCTCAGAAGCAGCCACCTTTCGAAGCCGGCGAAAAGCAGGACACCTTTGTGCTGTGCGACGTCAGTCGAAGTTAAAGAATCCCAAGGCGTCGAAATGTCCGCAGCCTTCCACTATGCCATCTCCCATAGCATGAACCGCTTTTGGGATGCTAAACCCCACAAACCAAGCAAATCGGTACAGATTTTCAGTTTAACACTGTCGTGCGATTATTGGTTTCTCGGCGCAATGACGCCTACAAAACAGAAATCATTAGAGCGAACACGCATGCGTATCGGTGATACTTCCGGAGAATGCGTCGTGCGCTGTTCTCCTTCGCTCTACGCCAGTGCTATCACCGCATTCTGATAGCGTTGTTTCGAATTGCATGTGCAACGTAATTAAATTGTCGTTGGCTGGTTTGCTCTCTGACTGTCAGTGATCCGCTAAATTCCCCGTTAGCTCAGTCAGTGGAAGGAGTGCTTTAAAGGTGCAGTGGTTTCCTTTGAACCTCCCCTTACGCCGACCTTTTCTTCAAATGTGAAGCAACGGACACGAAGCAAATGCGTCAACAATCTCCTGCAAAGTGTCATCGTACTGTTCAATAACATTGTATTCGGTGTTTGCTACCAAGACTTGCTTCTGAGCTGCATAAAAGCCTGAAAATAAACACCTTGCCGGAAACCAAAATTCGTATTAACTTTAACTAAACTAAAGGTTCATGGAAAGCGATGTATTTGATACGCAGTATTAGGCGGTCCTTTCTGGATCTTAAAAGAGGTCAGCTAGACGTACGAAAAACACATACTTGTCATCGCAGCCTAAAAATGGCGCTGCTTTGCGGAATGTCGACAGTGAGCAAACACAGGCAATTTGGAGGGAGCCCATAGCAGGCATTGCATCATAAATTTTATCTTATCTGACATTTACAGCGTAAGAAAAGGAATCACTGAAATAAACCCTCAATCGACTCACCTTCTCGCCGACGCCAAGATCTCCCCTATCAGAGGGCTGCAGACATTCCTGTGGCTATAAAAAGTGGGAAAGGTCAACGTCTCGTCACAGTTTGGTAGCAGCGCATCACTCTGCCCTGCATGACGTATGCATTCTGCTTGTTGCAGGTAAGGTATTTGTTGAATTTAGTGGCCCAGTATTTTATGCAAAATTTACGCAGCTGCAAGCACATCTGTAATGATGTGACGTTGTTCACTGTGCTGTGTTCCGAAGAAAACCTGCGAACTGCCATTGAAAGAACAAACATAAAGCGCAAAGGCAATCCAAGCCTGGCAGTGTGAGGTAACCTGCACGGAGAAGTTCAACGGAAAACGTGCAGTGCTGCACAAAAGTGCAGAGATCACGGAATCGGCTAAAAGTGCGGTTTTCGGTGCAAAAATGCCGACTTAACAAAACTACTCAAGCAGGTAGACAAGATTATTATTGTTGGTACCCTATGCAGATCTTAAAAATAGCCCTTACACCGTCAGAAAGCGCTGGCATGAAGTTTTCTCAATTCACATGTGAAAAAAATAGAGACCATTTTTGCACAGAAATGTACATATAGAAGAAATGCCACGGCCTAAAACTCGTGCGAGAAGTGCTGAATAAGAACTGTGAAATGAAAACGGAATTTCAAGTTAGTACACAAACGTAAAGATAGGCAGCAGTATTATCGCTCAAACAAACTTCCAAACGGAAAGCACGCAGCGTGATGGTGGACCCTTATGTATTGAGCAGGAAATTGATGTCTTTGTTGAAGCAGAAGTCAATGCAAGGATATTGAGAGATTTTATACTGTCCGCTCCTGATGAAATAACAATACTGATACCGTTGCTGGACTTACTTACAAAATAAAAAAAAAAACGTGGCCCAGAATAAGGCTAAAATGTTAGTCTGGAAGCCAGAACCTTGGGTTTCAGACCTATTTCAGTATGTGTAGAAGAATATTTGAGAAAAGAGAGAAAGAACAATCTTTATATGGTGCAAAAAAAGAATAATATAGAACTCCCTTGGTTGGGTCCTCATTCCAGTACTCCCGCGGCCTTTGCTGCCAGGCTCGCCCGTTCAATCAGCCAAAGCTGATCTTTCGATTCCGAACTGGACTGTGCAGCCTCCCACTGCTACGGAGTGGCATCGTCAATTATAGGCACTGCATCTATTTTCTGGCAGACCCATGTAATGTGATAAAGCGTCGGCTGCTGTCCACACCAGCGACTTGTGTCCCTGTATACGGTGGGATGTATATTGCTGTATAAAGACAGGAATGGTTCAGATTTTGTTTGTAGCTGCCACCAAGACACCAACTGCTTCCTGTTTAACACCTTGTGGGGCGGAAGATACCGTCTTCTGGTTCCCCGGTAGTGCACCAAAATGTCTGCGTATGTGCGGGTCACTGCCTCGGTCTCTTCGGCCTCTAGCCTCCCTCGGTTTTCATAGCCTCGAGCTATGGGATCTGCCTGGACGTTCCCGGCAATGCTGTCGTGCCCCCGAGCCCAAAGTATGAGTTGTTTTTCGTCGCTTATCCCTCCGGCCTTGAAGAATGCGGCCGAATTTTTGCCAATCCAGCCTTCGATGAATCCTCGGCAAGGGTATTGCGAATCGGTCATAACTACCAGCGAACGCCCGGACTTATTGCCCTCAGTAAAAGCTAGAGCAACAACGGCCTCCTCGGCGTCAGACACGGTTCAGTTCAGCAGCGAGGCGGAAATCTATCACCGCCACCACTCCAACTCTTTCGTTCGAGTACATCGCCGCATCTCCATAGACGGCTTTCTTGTTCTGATAGGTCTTGGATGACGCTTCCTCCCTGGCCCTACGCCTACCCTCATAAACAACAGGATGCATGTTCTTGGGAATTGGCGCTACGGCAAACGTAGACAGGATCGCTTCAGGTATGACTATCGTCCATTCAATCTCCTGTATATGGTCATGATAACCCAGTCTTCGGAGGAGAGCTCGTCCCGTCGTAGTGCGTTGTAGCCTCATCTTCTGAGAGACAAGCTGCGCTTCCGTGTGTTCTTCGTATGTGTTTGTTAAGCCAATGGCCAATAAATTCGCCTTTGCCTTTCTTATTGGCAGCCCCAGCGCTGTCTCGTACGCCTTCATGAGGACCGCTTCCACTTACTCTTCCTACTTCTGGCACTGGCGTCGATAGGGAAAACTGAGTGGCTCTGCTTACCACAAGCGCCAGCACTAACTTGAGCGTGCCTTTCTCATTTATCCCCTTTCTTTTATAGATTACTCGCCTAATCATTCTCGTTATCTGGGCCGCAGATCCAGATAGCAATCAGATCGCATTGTTCGACCTTTGATTGGACTGAATCCACATTCCCAACATTCTCGGCACATGCACTTCTGGTATACGAGCCACGGCTAGCTTAACGATGAGGTCAACTATACGGTCGTATCGGGGCCTGTATACTTTTAGAATTTCAGATTTTTCGGGCGAACACGAAAGTCCCCTAGCCCTTGCGTAGCAGTCGACACAGTCCACGGATGCTTGTAGCCTTTATTCATTGAGACCTAGCGAGTCCTCCGTCGTCCAAATAGTTATTTCATCGTCGTGCGTTGCATGCCGAATGCCGTCTATGGCGTTCAACTTCTCCGCCAAACTAACCATAGCGATGTTGAAGAGAAGGGGTGAGATTACAGATCCTTGAGGCGTACCCTTGTTAGGCATCCTGATCAGGTCTGATCGCAAGTCCCTGATCGCTATAGTCGTGGTCCTATCCGTCAGGAAAGCCTTGACGTAACCATGCATCTTTCGCCCGCAATGTAGGTTGCTCAGACCCGATAGTATGGCTCATTACTAACATTGTCGAACGCCCCTTCAAGGCCGAGAGCCCTGATCGCGTGCTCTCCATACTTTGACACGTTGCGAAGAACCTCTTCTTTGAGGAGAAGAAAAGGCACTCCCAGGTTTGTGGTGGCGAATAAAAGGAATTAGGAGGTGCAGTAGAACTATGCGGGAACTTCTGGTGCAAAGTATTCGAACGAAACGTTGATGATTCGTTGAAACTACTAGAATAATCATCTCGAAAGATCGCACCCTAATATCACCTGGTCTGCGGTTTCTGGAATAGTCGTCAGACAACCTAATGACACAAATGAGGACTGCGACTTCAGTGATATTGCTTCAGTGAATACATTCCTAAAGATCACCTCAAACTGTTCCCTGTGCTGCAGATTGCAACGAAAATAGTTTATAATATGCTTGGCTTCATACCACTTGCGGTTGTTGTTCTGCTATTGTCTCAAACTTGGCTGACACTGAACCAGTTTGCAGAGCATGTCAAACCCGGCAAGTATATCAACAAAATTCGGTCTAAAATGAGAAGAGTTGGTTTGGCTGCTTGCGTACCGCATTCAAAAAAACATAGGGTCACATCTGGATTTTTAATTACCTGAAGTTATATTAAATATTTTGCGGTGTACCTAGATTTAGTCCCAACTCTGGCAGTATGGGTTTATGGGCCACCAGCAGGAACCACGGTGTGTTGAACACCTCGATGGCATTGCTCAATACCTGTACATGCACGGCTCCTTTTACAACTAGTGACGATATCGATCTTGGTATGGGTCAATATATTCTGATCAAGGGTAAATTAATGAATCGAAATATTCTTTTGCATGTGTGAACGTAATCCCTAATGTGACCAGATAGCCACTGTATATGACATGCTACTAGATACCTGCATCCTTAACATATCTTCCTCCTGCAGCATTTGTTGGTTACTATGAATGAAAATAAGCAATCATCGATATAGTTTGAAGTCTCAAAGCGACACTGCAGTACAAGGTTCAACAAATTTCTTTACTTGTGCTAGAAACACTGACAATGGACAGTAAACAAGATTCTTCTTTTTCGCGTCCATTGGAAAGTAAGCATCATGGCCGGGATTGAACACGAATTTTTGCGGTTCAGCAGCCAAATACCTTACCCACGGAGTCACCATAACGGATTTTCAGAATATATTTCATATCCCCCAAGCTGCGATGTCAAGACATGGTTATAAGGCATTCTGCAGAAACAAACGACATAAAAAGAGTGCATATATGATAAACGAAGATAAAAAGTGCATATTTGGCGGTGTTGTCGCCTTTGCAAATCGCACTTTGCTTTTCTGCAATTTTATGTTTAGTCTATTTCACGCGATAGCGTACAGTGGTGAGCAGCCTTGTCTAGAGTGCGCCGACGGTGCTCCGTTGAGCAAGTCAGAACCATCTAACGTTGGGCCTTGGGTTCGAGTTATAAATCCAGGGCCCATGCGCGGCCAAAAAAAACAGTACCTGCTTGTGGGTTCTCGGCCTCATTTCCATTCAGTGCCTGCGCTTCATGTCGACAGGTACACGCTTATCATACGCAGCGGCCGGAAAACCAATGCGTTTCGCGGAAGTCACGAAGCGGGAAGGCAAGGAATTGCAATTTAATATCAGTTGACCGCTCGGTTCAAAAGCAATTATAGGCGATAGTGAATGGCCGCGCACTTCATACGAGCACCAGGCTAAGAGTACAAGAATTGGGCCTAATTGGTTGTTAGGGACTTGTTTTCGTCCTGACCGTATAAGGTTATGACCACGCACAATGCATTGCAGGTGTACTATTTGATGGCGGGTTTTTGGGGAAAGTTATTAGCTGTATAGGACACATCATTTGGCATTCGTACAGCTCTGGGAACTTCAATTCGTCCACGATAAAGCATAGGCGGCCGGTGGTGAGTATGCAAGAACGCACGTTAATCGGCTATCACTCGCGAAATCGGCTATCACTTTCGATGATCCATAACTACAGCGCTAACGACAGGACAGAGAGGGAGGCACACCACACAGCGCTGTGTGGTGTCCCTCCTTCATCTCTACCCTGTCGTTTGTGCTGTAGTTATGGACTATCACTTGTGCTTGCTTGCCTAGCCGTCTCGCTACATTCATGAAGCATAGCGGCATCGCGACGCTCTGGCGACCGGCATATTCTCAAAAACGCAGACAGTGCGCGGCACGAAAGTTACTCTGAAGGCGAATGCCGCCGAAGGAAGCGATGAGGAGGCATCCCTCTGATTTGCCACGCATGCGCACGGTACGCATATCTCAAATCCAGAGCCTAACGTTAGATGTCGCTTACTTGCTCTGCAGAGCGCCGTGGGCGCACTCTACACAAGGCTGCTCACCACTGTACATAACGCGTTCAGCACAATAGCCTACCCTAGGTTCGCAGACAGATATCAAGGAAGCGCCGGAAACGGTTGTGTGGCGCCGCATGCGGTGGCCACCGGAACATCATCTCAGACATGCTACGTGGTTGCCAAGACAGATGGCGCCTCGACGCTTTAGGAAAGCGGCTTTCGGAGTTCAAATTGAGTGCGGAAACACCACACAAGGCCCCAGACAACAATTACATCTTGCCCTTAAACGGAGATTAAGTGTCCGCCTAAGTTGTTCGTGCAGTGTTGCCGACAGTTTCTTATGTTGCTGCGTTCTACGGCGCATCAAAGAACCGAACACGTAGCAGAGCATGACAAAATGCGAAGTCCAGAGGGGCCACCAAGAAATTATTTTCCCTCCCTTGATGTTCACGCCTGGAGCAGAAAAGAGAAAAATTTCGGGAAGAGCGCTAGTTTTGCACAATATTCATTTTCATTGAAACGGTGCCTAAAATAATGTCAAAAACGTAGGAGTGAATTATCAATCTTACTCGAGCTATGCAAACTTCCTTTTTTTTTCAAATACTGTGCAGAAAATTACAAGACAATTTAAAATTGCGTACAGTCAGAGCGATGACCAAAAATCTTAACTCTCAATTATGCAGTTGGCAGCCTTACATGAATTATTTGCTTCTGGCGTAAAACTTCGTGGCGCTTCTTTTTTTTGGCAGCCATGACAACCAAGGCTCTCTTCAGCACTGTGGCCGTTCTTTCCCTTCTGATCACAGGTAAGCCAATCCAGGGTTTTGTGGGAACATATCTTGATAGCAAGAGTAAAGAAGAAAGCTCATGACATCTGGAAATTTTAAACCAAGCAGTGGTATATAACACATAAAAAAGAAGGTCTATTTAGCTATTGTACTGTACCACAAGGCGGTGTCTAGAAACTGTCATTTTCTTTGTCATGCAGTCCTTCCGGCTATAAATGTCAAGAGGACATATTGTGTAGATTACAAGAAATACAGAGACAAATAGACATGTAGGTGCATAGAACAAATTGTGCGCAGTGTCCCAGAAGGCTGAGAGGGAGAGAGAGGAATTAAAACGGGGCGGCCAGAAAGAAAAAATAACGATATTTAGAAGGAGTTCTCGTAATGCTTTCACACTTTAGGGAACGCAACGACACATAGTAGAAAAAGACACCTGAAGAAGGGCACACCATGCTGCGCAAAACAGACCATTATTCATAAAACATTTCGTAGAAAAATAATTTATAGTTAAAAATACCACCTGTTTAGCTTGGGCCTAATCACCAATTATCGCGCGATAGCACAGTTAGCAGTTGTTTTACGTGTTTATAGCGACTTTCCATAGTTGCACATGATTTGAAATGGTTTGGCTCTATTAACAGATCACTTTACGTATCGCGACAAAGTATCAGGAGGGTCACAGATAGAAAACCGCAAATATAATCGAGCGATTCGAATTCCTCTACATGCTCTAGTAGTATATCAAGCCGGGATCCAAGGCTTTGTACCGTACTAATTCGATTTCAGAAGGGCTGGTCACGTTGAAAGCTCCTAAAATTCAGGAATGACCTTGTTTAGGATATCACGCAATGCGCTCCAGAGACAAGAGCGCCGTTTCTGCACCAGCATGGAGGCTGCAAACAGATATACAACGGATTATCCTGGAATCGAGAGTTGCAGTGCTATACTCCTAAAATATGTTTAAGTGATGTGCCTGTTTCAAATCTGAAGTGTGGAACCATAGCTGGTAACGTTATTTAAATGAATTATGACCTGAAGTGTTTTACTGGCGTTGTTAATAATGAAAAATACCATATGAACGTGCCTTTTAGTTAAGCCTATGCGGGATCCCACACTAAAACCTGATCCTAATGAGTGCAAATACATTGCAATTGAATTAAATTCGTCAGACTTTATCCTAAAGGCTAGCCCACATATAAAAAATCATGATGGTTTTCTTCTGATGCCTTATAACCCATGGTTCTGTCCGCAATGCGAAAGTTTATTCTCGTGAGGTTTAAACATAATGTCTACGATGCGTCGACATTGGCAACTTTACGCATCATACATTTTGACATCCTACCGGTACTGGCCTATATGGCTGAAACATAGAGGTTAACGAAAAGAATCCTAATTAAGCTGAGGACAACGCAGAGGGCCATAGAACGAAAAATGGTAGATGTAGCATGAAGAGATAAGAAGTGTGCAGAGTGGGGTCAGAGAAATAGTTCTACTGATATTCTAGTCGAAGTTAAGAAGACGAAATGGGCATGGGCAGGGCATGTAATTCGGAGAAACGATAACCGAAGACTGACCAATTGGATTTCAAGGGAATTTAAGTGTAGCAGGTTGCGACAGAAAATTAGGTGGGGTGAGGAGATTAAGAAATTCGCAAGGGTCGAGTGGACGCAGCGAGCACAGGACAGGGCTAATTCGAAGAAAATGGGAGAGGCCACCCAAGATAGACAGGTCACGGCAGAGAGTTCTGACAAAATGTGATTCACTGGAGAAGGTAATGGCAACCCACTCCAGTATTTCCTGCCAAGAAAACCCTATGGCCAGTCACAATACCATTAATGATATGGCGCCGGAAGATGAGCCCCCCAGGTTGGAAGGCGTCCCACATGTTACTGGGGATGAGCAAAGGGCGATTCCTAGTAGCTCCAGGACGAATGAAGCGGCTGGGCTAAAGCCAAAAGGACGCTCAGTTGTGGATGTGTCGGGAAGCGACCGGAAAGTCCGATGTTGCAAGGAGATGTATCACATAGCAACATGGAATGTAAGATCTATGACGCAAGGTAAACTGGATATTGTCAAGCGAGAAATGGACAGATTGAACATTGATATCTTGGGTATCAGCGAGCTCAAGTGGACCGGAATGGGAGAGTTTAACTCCGGCGACCATTATGTCTTTTATTGTGGGCACGAATCCAAGAGAAGGAATGGGGTCGCTCTCATAGTAAACAGAAGAATGGGCAAAGCAGTGCTAGGGTACAACCCCAAAACGACCGAATGATTTCACTTCGGATCCAAGGTCACCCTTTCAACATAACAGTTATCCAAGTCTATGCACCGACCACTACTGCTGAAGAAGCTGACGTTGAGAGATTTTATGCGGACCTACAATGCCTTTTAGACCGCACCCCATCATCAGACGTCGTTTTTCTCATAGGAGATTGGAATGCTAAGGTAGGGAGTGAAGAAATATCCGGAATTACAGGCAAGTTCGGTCTTGGTGAGCCAAGTGAAGCTGGGCAGAGGCTAGTAGAGTTTTGTCAAGAAAACAACCTGACCATAGCGAATACTCATTTTCAACAGCACAAGAGGCGCCTGTACACATGGACTTCACCGGACGGTCTGTACAGGAATCAGATCGATTATATTATTTGCCGGCAGAGATGGAGAAGCGCTATACAAGCAGTAAAAACAAGGCCTGGGGCCGATTGTGGCACCGATCATCAGCTTCTTGTTGCCAAGATTAAGCTTCGATTGAGGAAAACGCAGAAAACTAGAAGGCCTTTCAGGTATAATCTGGATCAAGTTCCATTAGAATATGCTGTGGAAGTGAGGAATCGATTTCAAGAATTAGATCTAGAAGACAAAGAGCCCGAAGAGATGTGGTCTGATGTTCGTGATATAATACAAGAAGTTGCTACTAAGGTAGTTCCAAAGCAAAAGAAATGCAAGAAAGCAAACTGGTTATCTGAAGAGGCTTTGCAAATAGCTGAGGAAAGGAGGATGGCAAAAGTTATGGGGGAAAGAGAAAGATACAAGGTTCTCAATGCGGATTTTTAGAAAATAGCAAGGAGAGATAAGAATGCCTTCCTGAACATACAGTGCCAAGCAGTTGAGGACAACAGCCAATTAAGGAACACAAGAGCTCTGTATAAGACAATCAAAGATATCAAAGGAAGCTTCTGTGCTAAGATGGGCGTGATAAAGGACAAACGAGGCAAGGACCTCACTGAAGCCGCAGAGATAAAGAAGAGGTGGCAGGAATACACAGAAGAACTGTACA
Source organism: Amblyomma maculatum (assembly GCF_055883805.1). NCBI lineage: Eukaryota > Metazoa > Arthropoda > Arachnida > Ixodida > Ixodidae > Amblyomma > Amblyomma maculatum. The sequence continues at coordinate 110,663,062 of NC_139354.1, forward strand.
AGAAGGACCCGAATGTGCAAACCCAACATAAGACGGTTGTGATAACTGATCTCGAGCCGGGCATACTGAAGAGTGAAGTTGAATGGGCCTTAGCCAGCCTTGCTAAGAACAAAGCTAGCGGAATTGATAGCATTCCAGCTGAGTTGCTTCAAAACCTCAACCATGACGCTGTTAACATTCTGCATACAATATGTCAGAAGATTTGGACAACCCTGCAGTGGCCACAGGATTGGAGGAGGTCAGTTTACATCCCCATTCCAAAGAAAGGCAGTGCCAAGGATTGTTCCAACTACCGCACGATCGCGCTTATTTCGCATGCTAGCAAGGTGATGTTGAAAATCCTCCAAGGTAGGCTGCAGCAGTATGTGGATCGGGAGCTTCCGGACGTGCAAGCTGGGTTTCGCAAGGGCAGAGGAACTAGAGACCAAGTTCCCAACCTTCGCTGGATCATGGAAAAAGCAAGAGAGTTCCAGAAACCCATCTACTTCTGCTTTATTGATTATGCGAAAGCGTTTGACTGCGTAGATCACAGCAGATTGTGGTAAGCTCTCCAAGAGATGGGAGTTCCAATTCACCTCATCTGTCTCCTCAGGAACCTGTATGAAGGGCAAGAGGCCACAGTCAGAACTGGGCATGGTCTTACTGATTGGTTTCCGATTGAGAAAGGAGTGAGGCAAGGCTGCATACTGTCGCCCTGCCTATTTAACCTATATGCAGAGTGCATCATGAGGAAGGCCGGTCTGGACGAGTCTTCAGCTGGAGTGAAGATTGCTGGAAAACGTATCAACAACCTTAGATATGCGGATGATACCACTTTAATTGCAGAAAGTGAAGCGGAACTCAAGAGACTTCTGATGCGCGTACAAGAAGAGAGTGAGAAGTTTGGGCTTAAACTGAACATTAAAAAGACAAAGATCATGGCGTCTTGCCCTATCAAGTCCTGGAGCTTCAAGGGACAAGAAGTGGAAGCTGTGACAGATTTTCTCTTCTTGGGCTCCAAGATTACCTCGGAAGGAGACTGCAGCCATGAAATTAGGAGACGCCTGCTTCTGGGAAAGAGAGCAATGGTTAGCCCTGACCGCCTAGTAAAGAGATTAGTCTGCCAACCAAGATCCGTATAACTCGTGCTATGGTCTTTCCAGTTGTGATGTATGGATGCGGGAGTTGGACTGTGAAAAAGGCTGACCGCCGAAGAATTGACGCGTTTGAATTGTGGTGCTGGCGAAGACTCTTGAGAGTTCCTTGGACTGCCAGAAGATCAAATCAGTCAATATTGTCGACCATAAACCCTGACTGCTCATTGGAGGGTCAAATTCTAAAGTTAAAGCTCAGCTACTTTGGTCATCTGATGAGAAGAGAGGAGTCGCTGGAGAAAGATTTGATGTTGGGAAAGGTTGAGGGTTGCCGGAGAAGGGGTAGGCAGCGACCGCGATGGTTAGATGGCATCCTCGAGGCACTGCAGATGAAGTTATGTGATGTTAGGAAGATAGTGAGAGACCGGAAAGCGTGGCGTGACATGGTCAATAGGGTCGCGAAGAGTCGGACACGACTGAACGACTGAACTGAACTGAAGGTAATCGCTAATAGAATCAGTGCAACCTTAGAGTGCAATCAAGCCAAGGATCAAGCAGGTTTTCGGAAATGGTACTCTGCTATCGATCATGCCCATGCCATCAATCAGGTAATAGAAATATGCTCAGAATATAATCGGCCTTTATTCATAGCATTCATTGATTACGAAAAAGCTTTTGACTAAGTTGAAACATCAGCGGTGATGCAGGCATGGCGAAATCAGGAGGTGGACGAGCCATACGTGAAAGTGCTGGAAGATATATATAGTGGTTGCACAGTAACCATAGTTCTGCATAAAGAAAGTAACAAAATTCCCATAAAGAAGGTGTTTAGCAAGGAGACACAATCTCCCCAGTACTATTCACAGCTTGCTTAGAGGAGGTATTCAGAGACTTGGAATAGGAGCAGTTAGGGATAAGGGTAGATGGAGAATACCTCAGTAATCTGCGATTTGCTGATGACATTGCCTTGCTAAGCAATTCGGAGGATGAACTGCAAATAATGATTGATGACCTAGACAGGAAAAGTAGAAAGGTAGTCCTGAAAATCAATATGCAGAAGACTAAGGTAATGTTCAACAGCCTCGGGACGAAGCAGCAGTTTACATTAGGTAGCGAAGTACTGGAAGTAGTAGGCGATTATGTCTACTTAGGACAGGTAGTAACCGCAGATCCGGACCATGAAAAGGAAATAACAAGGAGAATAAGATTGGGATGGGGCGCATTGGCAAGCATTCGCACATTATGACTAGCAGCTTACCGGTATCGCTCAAGAGGAAAGTATACAACAGTTGCATCTTACCTGTAATCACCTATGGGGCTGAAACGCAGAGACTAACCAAGAGAGTTCTACTTCAGTTGAGGACAACCCAGAGGGCTATGGAACGAAAAATGGTAGGGGTAACATTAAGCGATAAAAAGAGTGCAGAGTCGGTAAGAGAAATAACTCAAGTTACCGACATTATAGTGGAAATTAAGAAGAAGAAATGAGCATGGGCAGGACATGTAGTGCGAAGAGAGGATAACCGATGGTCGCTTTGGGTAACAAACTGGATTCCAAGAGAAGGAAAGCGTAGCAGGGGGCGGCAGAAAGTTAGGTGGGTGGATGAGGTTAAGAAGTTCGCGGGGGTCAAGTGGATGGAGCTAGCACAGAACCGGGTTAAGTGGAGAAATATGGGAGAGGCCTTCGCCCTGCAGTGGGTATAGTCAGGCTGATGATGATGATGATAACTTAAATCACAATACATTGCTTTTCTAAAAGATGTTCGATAAATTCATTTGGCTCGCTTGGCAGTTCAAGCGGCAGCGATTTTATTTTGTCAAAGTCATCTTCATTGGCGGCATTCGGCCCAGAGCTTTCTATACTGTTATCCAGATGATAGTAAAATGAGCCGAATATAACCAGCACTCGTGTGTAGCCTTTAGAGATATGAAGAAAGCATCTGACTATTTACAAATATCAGCAATCATATGTGCACTGCGTAATTATTTGTTAGAAGTGCAGGACATGAACGTACTGGAAGTGAGAATAGAGGCGTTGCAGCAACCATGTTGTCCGTGAAAATCAGTGCAATCGATGAGAAATAGCTTGAGCCAGGAAGAGACAAAATCACTACCACTTTTTAATGTTAGCTTGCAGGGTGCCTTGGGACACCTGAATTGGGGGAAAATAAAAATTGCAGCCACTGAAACACCTTTGTAACATGTGATTCGCTGATGAAAGTGATTTGCTTAGAAATACCCAGTATACGTAACTGATTGCATTTACTTAGATGTTGCTAAAGGATTTGATAAAGTTAACTATATTTTACTCTTACATAAGCTTAGCATGTATAATAGTGGCCTGAACGTACTTAATTAGATTTGTTCCTTCCTTACTTCACGTTTTCTTAAGTAGCTAATATTGGTACCAATTCGCCGTCAACACCGATAAACTCCGGAGTACCTCAAGGGTCAGTGCTTTTTCCATTACTATTTCTCATTGATATCAATATTCTCTCAAGTCAAGTCTCTTCTCAAATTTGTTTACTTGGAAGTTGTTGCATCATTTTTGGTAAACTAACCAACGCATCCCTTAAAGGTGACCTAAATTCCGCATCTGATTGGTGCAACACATCGAGCAAGCAACTAAACATAAACAAATGCAAGGCTCTGAGAATTTCTCGTGCTAACACAAAGTGTCCTAAATATTATCCCAACCCTCCTTTAGAACCCGTCACATCATGCCGCTATCTTGGTGTCACCATAACAAGTAATATGTCCCTGAAAAAAACACATTGAAAACTTGTATACGTAACCTAACCTTACATTAGGATATCTAAGAAAAAAAAACTCTTGCCCACCATCATCCTCAAAGCTACTTTTATAAAAACATTTGTCCGTTCGCAGTTGGGACATGTGTCATCAGTTTGGGATCCTTACCAAACCACACTAGTCGATAAACTAGCAGCTGTGCAAAATCCTTCAGCTTTATTTTCAACAACTACCACAGAATAGCCAGTGCAACTCAAATGAAAACAGCTTTAAACTTATGACTACTATTAAAGGGAAAATATCTCGCTTATGATTACTTCATAAAACTGACTATAATGACCTTGTCCTTTGCGTTACCTGGATCGAGCTAGCTCTGTTTATTTCCTCTCGCTGCGATCACACGCATCAAGTCAGCATGCCACACTGTAAAACATCCAACACGACTACACTCATTCTTTATTTAGATAGCTCGATGACTGCAATAACCTACCTTCAACCTGCACGTCCACAAAAGACAGATTTCAAAAACGCGAAAATTATCGTATTACTTTAGTGTCTATCATTATTCTTATTTTTGTTTCTGCAGTGTCTGATTTTTTTCTTCGCTTGATTTCGCTATTGTAGCCTATTGCGCCTCATTGCTTGCGTTTATTAGTTGTGGGATGTTTCAGTTTATTTGATTTGTTCTTTGCAGCCTAAATGATATTTTTCTTAGTGTTCTCATTGTTAATCTTACTGTTAAAGGGCAACTCCGGGGATTTTTCGAGGTCAACCAATTTGAATAAAATTTTTACACCATGTTTGGCTCTCTCCTATGAACTTTCACACCAAGTTTTACAGCTGCGCGGTTTGTAGACTTTATGCAAATCAATTTTATTGTTACGGGCATGCCTGATCAAATCGTGACCTCAAGAGGAGCGATTTCAATGGGCAACACTGTGCTTGCCTCTTTGCGACGTCACACTCAGTACCCGCTCGCTCGCAGCCCGCCGTAGCGGTAGTTTTTGCGCGTATGTTGACTGTTGACAGCGGCGAGTGGTGATCAGTGCATTTTGTGAGCGATTTCTTTATTATTCCCGCGATGGGCGGGGGTGGGTGCTTCTGTTGTGCTGTGGGATGCGCAAACACTTCAAAGAAAAGGCTGGAGGTCTCTTTTCACGCCTTCCCGTCCGAGCCGAAGTTGTGGGCGCAATGGATTCATTCTGTTCGGCGTGCCAACTGGTCTCCAAATCCAAGGAGCTTGATCTGCTCGGCGCATTTCACTCCTGAATGTTTCAAAGACAGTGAGCATCTGAAGGAAATGTTCGGGCTGGTGAGGCCAGGCTACAGGAGGCGCCTGAAGGCTGATGCCGTGCCTACTGTGTTTGCCTACAATGCGTCTGCTAAACCTCCCATGTACCGAGGAGCTGCATTAAAAAGGAAACGCAAAGAGGTAAGTCGTCATATTAATTTCAGTTCTGACCTAATTGGGGGCGCAAAGAAGAGGTTTCTTCTTTTAAACACGCAAATTTGTACCGAATGCAAGGCGATCGCTGCTCAGGCGGCAAAACCGACGTAGCACGAGCTACGGTTTTGGCGCCTGAGCAGCGCGCAAAACAAATTACCATTTTGCCTCCGGTCTGCAGATGCGCGCCAAGTATTTCAGTCCTCTCAACTTTAGAGAGTTGAGCTATCGACAACTGTTGTGAAGCGCTCTTCCTGTGTCGTCCTTTATTTGGCCCCCGTATTTTATCGCGCTTTCCGTTGCAATTGATCGCTACCAACTCGCCCAAATCGCTCCCCTTCTACAACACATTTCTTATACAATGGGCTGTATTCCACGTTTTAACAGTTTCTGTATTAAAAAAAATGCGCTCATTCTGTGTCAACCTTTCTTCAGTCCCCGTCGCGCTGTTCGTTGCAATGAATCGCTACCAACTCGCTCAGATCGCTCCACTTCAACTATGAACTTGACAACCTAGGACTTAAAGCTTTTACGAGGCGCTCATATCCGCTTTCGCTGTCTATTTTTGTTTTGACAGTTTTGTGAAAGCGGATATAAGACCTTCGATGTGCACATGCCAAATATGGTATTTTTTGCGTCACGCGAGCAAGTTACATGACTTCTACGTACAGGTGTATACTTATATATACTTACACGCTCTCGTCATGCAATAAAATACGATTTGGCAGCGGTACACTTACTGACTCGAGCGACGGGAGATCTAAAATCACTCTTTCTGGTTGTCTGAAACTTCTGAAATTTAAGTCAAGCCGTTTCCCGAGAGAAAGGCAGTTATAGAAGACTGTGCACCTCCCCTACACCTTGCTTCTTATCACATTGATGGCGTCCTTGTGATAGTGCTGCTCACTACATTAATAGGTGTTTGTTGTGCTATTTTAATGCACTCGCAATTAATAGTAGCCCCATTGTGAACAAAAGCCAGTACCCGGCAAAGATTGTGTACACACAAAAAAAGTCAACATAAACTGACTTAAAATAAAGTTGCATTAAAGTAAGACTAAATTGAAAATGACTAAGAATGACTCAGCAAAATGAAATTGTTTGAGTGACTTGTTGAGACTGAGAGATGTAATATGTTGTCATAACATAATGATAATTAAGTGCCCCCAGAATTTTTCATTCTAAATATTTTTCTCGTATATTTAACAGCTTGTCAAGAATGCCTGCGGTGAGTGGGAGCTTGTGGAGGGCACCGATGAACCTACATGCCCTGTTGGTGAAAGCAGCACAGAGGAAGAGCCAGCAAAGACCACAAATGGAAACTGTCCTGATGATGAAGCTGTCACCTCTGAAGCACAGGCAGTGCAGAACACAGAGCAGTATGTGTGCTCTACTGATTCGGCCATCGCAGACGAAGAGCGAGCAGAGAATTTGGACCTAATCGGCCAACAACATTCAACGTTCTACAGTAGTGAGCCAGGCACTTCTGGGGCATCTGTGCCACGTACAAAAAATTATTCAGTGCAAACATCTGTCCAGAAATATTCAAAGACAGTGCAGGCATTGGTCCAAATGACATCTATTGTTGAGCACATGTTTACTTAGTAATAAACCACTGTATGACTGTACTATTCTAATTTACAGGCACGCAAGTTCATTTAGGCTCAACAGAGGACAGTGCCACCCAGACAGATACATTCCATGTGCAAGGACACTTAGAACAGCCTGATCCCAGATGCTCGAGTCCAGCACCTGGTGTTAGTGCTCCCCCCTTTGATGAATACAGGTATGCAAGATTTCAAAAATTTTGATTTGGATGATAAGGATTCAGTTCATGATTGCACTTTTAGTCTGTGCTCTTTTTGAGACTTGCTTTTCTGAAATATATTTTGGTCAAACTTGCCTAGGCATTGCATCTACGAATGACAGTACTGCTTTCTTGAAATCTTTGCAGTCGAAAAAGTTCATCTTAATCAATGATTCTAGTATAGTTAGACCCAGTTGCTGTTTCATCAGCTGGAATGATTTTAAGAAATCGACAAAGCCTTCCTTTGTAGTTGCATGACAGTGCATGGGTGGATGCTTTTGCGGCTGAAGCATACACCAGCTAAGATTTCACTCAGTACCATGAATTAACATTACTACTTTTATGATGATCACACTGGCCACACCTTGAAATCTGTTTGCCATTTTGTTTGGCTACGTCTGTAAAGTCAGACGTCTTGGTGCACACTGGTCCTGGCTTTTAATCTAGGCATCACGAAGTTACCAACAAGAAATTTGAAGAAAAGTTTAACTTTTTCTTATCCTCATGACTTTACTGACGGAAATGGGATAATGCGTAGTTGTCTTCATAATGCGTTATTCTTTCAGCAAAAATTGCCTCTGGACAGACAACGCAGATTCCAGTGATTCAGACAGTGGTGATGATGATGATGATCTGTAAGTAACATTTATTGTGTAGAGTCATTCTTGAAAATCTTCCAAGTTCATTGCTGTGTACTGGTGTCACGAAATCGGCGCCCATTTTCATCAAGCCGGCACGGCGCGAGGCCCGCGCGGCGTCGCGTGGAAAGCATGTAGAGAAAGCCCCCTTCCCCGCGCGGGAGAGCGCGTAGCTTTGTACGCGTTGCCGTCACCCTCTTTCCCATTGCCCGGGGAGGACGGTGATTCATTGGACTGGAATCAGCCAGAAAATTCTAGCATCCTCTATGGGACCTAGCCAATGACGACGCGCGGCTCGACGGGAGGAGAAGAGGGAGCTATAACCAGCGAAGCTATGTGTGTGTGCGCACTAGCTTTGGCGCGTGTTAACAAACAGACGCGGCGCGCCCTATTTAAAGCGACCGCGCCGCTTGTTGAGGCAGTCAGTTAGTCAGCCAGTCAGTCAGTTCGTGCGTGTTTTGCGACGTGTTCGGCTGGACTCCCGGGGATCACCCGCTGCTGGCAAGCCCACGGACTTTCAAGGGAGCGGCGCTCGTCTCGTATGGCGGCCACATCGTGACTCTTGAGGCGTCGGACTACAACAATGCCCGGTGAACAATTTGGTGTTTGTTTATGTACTCTCTCGAGTTTCATCTGTTGTAAAGCCTCTATGTTATTGGATACCTGTGTAATTGCATGCTTAGCGTTTGTATTCTGTGAACCTCTCGTCTGTTGTATTTCAAGTGATCTTGTGTATTCCTTTGTATCGTCTCTTGCTGTGCATAAATTGTGTTTTGTTTGTTACTTCTGACTCCGATCCTTTCTCTGGTTTGAACCGGCGACCGCTGGGCACCAAACGACCACCCCCTTCTGTCACCACAAGGTAGTTGAATTCCGGCTGAGCTTGCCACGCAGGTCGAGGGCATCTCCTTTGCGACCGGAACAGCTACCCCCACTCACTCAAAGGGTGTCTGGGAGTGTGCGCACCGTTAAGGGCGCATCGTTAATAATACCCCCTAATTATTAACGGGTGACAATTATTCTGGCGTCCGCGACAGGACATTTGGTGCATTCAAGCTCAGAGGACGGAGAACGAGTTAGAAGAGCTTACGAAGAGCTCGTAAACTGTGTAGCAGCAGAGCGATAGCGAGAGGTTGTGCCGCACGGAAGCGTTTAGGCGAAGTTCGCTAAGCAGTGTTTAGGCTACACCCAAACGGTTTGCGCTTCAGATATGAATCTGAAAGAGTTGATTGAGGCTGGCACCCAGCTGGGGTTGTCCGGTGCCGAACTGCGCAAATGGGTTAGCCAGAGAGAAAAAGAAGAAAGAGAGAGAAGAGGAGGAACGAGAGAGGGCTCGAAAGGAGCGGGAAGAGGAATTTCAGCGAGAAAAGGAATTACTGACTATGAAACTTCAGCTCCAAAACTTCGGAAACAGCAACGGTTTAACTGGAGTGCCTAGCTCCAGTGAAGGACATAGCAGCTTGCGGATAGACGCAAGTAAATTGATTCCGAAATACGACGAGAGAAGAGACGATCTGGACGCGTTCCTCTTGCGTTTCGAAAGGATCGCCATAAGTGCAAATTGGACAGACAGTGAATGTGCTACCATCTTGAGCACTTGGCTTAGCGGCGAAGCATTAAGTGTGTTTGGAAGACTTCCTCCTGAGGATGCAGGCAGCTATAACAAAGTGAAAGCTGCATTACTTAAAAGGTTTAGATTTACGACGGATGGGTTTCGTGAGAAGTTCAGGACTGGAAAACCTATGGACGGTGAAACAGCAACACAGTATGTTGCGCGACTGAGTCATTATTTCGACCGCTGGACTGAACTCTCAAAAATTAAACTTGAGTATGGCGCACTTCGCGAACTCCTAATTAAGGAACAATTTCTGGGTAGCTGTCACCCTGGTTTGTCGCTTTATTTAAAAGAAAGAAAGGCACATACATTGCATGAAATGATGGAGCTCGCAGACCAGTATTTGGAAGCCCAGGGAGGCGAGAATTTGAGCAAAATTGTAAATTTGAAAACCCCTCGAAAGCCCGAATTCCGACAGACACAACCTATTGTAAAGTCACCCCCGAGGTGCTATCTCTGCGGACAACTAGGCCACATCGCACCTAACTGCCGTAAACTCGTAACCAACAATCCATCCTCGTGTTGGAAATGCGGACAGAAGGGCCACAAAGCAATGTCGTGTCCCGACGTTGACAAGGCAGCTCCGCAGGCGGCATGCGCGAGGACTCCGTCAGAGTCGGAATATCGCCTGGAGGAAGAAGATGCCGATGGCTTTGTTGAGCTGAAGAACGGCAGGAAAGTCCGCGTGGTGCACGGCCTAGAGGAGGAGGAAGCAGAGAAAGTGGTTAATCGGAAGGACAAGAAAATCCGGGTGGTGAACGCCGTAGTACATGCACAACCTGGATCTGCGGTGAATCGGATGCCGGTTTCGAGGGGAAAGATAGGAAGAAAGTCAGTGTCTGTGCTACGAGATACAGGTAGTAGTGCCGTAATCGTGAAACGAAGCTTGATTCATGAGAGTGATCTGACTGGCGAGAAATGCCCTGTGAGGCTAATTGACGGCTCAATTCAATTACTCCCTGAGGCAAAATTGGAAGTGCAGACGCAATACTATTCTGGAAAACTGACAGCCCTGTGCATGGAACGCCCTATATACGATTTAGTGTTGGGAAATATCAAAGGCGCGACATTTCCCGAGGATCCTAATCAAAGTCCCGCGCCTGTGCGCTGCAAGGAATCTAAACGGAAAAAGGCAAGGCGAGGAAAGCAAGGCCATGAGAAGCCGGAAGAAAAGCCTCGAGACATGAAGAAACAAAAGGAAGCCTCTCGGGAGGAAACCGAAAAGAAAGAGACGGCTCAGAAAATTAAGTCAGCAATGCCTAGGCCGTCGTTGATGCAGGCAGCCCAAGCGTTCGTCCTACTTATGGGGGCGTTACTTGGGATATGTCACCGTCAGCGGAAGGAATACCGGTGCCTAGGAAAGAACACTATTACTGTGATTCTTTTTGTTGGTCTGTGCGCGTTGGCACAGGTTCCCGTGTATCCGTCGGCGCTACTGATTGTAGGGGCAATTATCGGCACACATTGGCTGTGTGATTTGCAAGTGGATAAGTCCTGCCTCAGGGAATTTTCAGTAGCCCGATCGGAGAACATAGAAGCGTCTCAAATGCGAGAGCCTAGACCGAAGGCAGAATTCCAGGCGGACAGAAGCGTGTCACGCACTGATCGCGGGTTAGAATTACGCTCGGAAATTTAGGTTTGTGCGCTTCGCATTTGAAGAGCTGTGTGTTGTTGATTCCTATGTGTATCTGACGACCGTGTGGTGCTATGTTTGTGAACATCATGGCATTGATGTATGAATTTTGTAATGTGTTATTGCAGTTTGTGAAATTTGCGCAATGTGTGTGATGTGGACCTTTGCCCCGTATATTTGTGAGCGCATGCATGTGCGCGCGATGTTCGTGGTTGTTGTGAATATTGTGGGACAATATTCTTTAAGGGAGGGGCAGTGTCACGAAATCGGCGCCCATTTTCATCAAGCCGGCACGGCGCGAGGCCCGCGCGGCGTCGCGTGGAAAGCATGTAGAGAAAGCCCCCTTCCCCGCGCGGGAGAGCGCGTAGCTTTGTACGCGTTGCCGTCACCCTCTTTCCCATTGCCCAGGGAGGACGGTGATTCATCGGACTGGAATCAGCCAGAAAATTCTAGCATCCTCTATGGGACCTAGCCAATGACGACGCGCGGCTCGACGGGAGGAGAAGAGGGAGCTATAACCAGCGAAGCTATGTGTGTGTGCGCACTAGCTTTGGCGCGTGTTAACAAACAGACGCGGCGCGCCCTATTTAAAGCGACCGCGCCGCTTGTTGAGGCAGTCAGTTAGTCAGCCAGTCAGTCAGTTCGTGCGTGTTTTGCGACGTATTCGGCTGGACTCCCGGGGATCACCCGCTGCTGGCAAGCCCACGGACTTTCAAGGGAGCGGCGCTCGTCTCGTATGGCGGCCACATCGTGACTCTTGAGGCGTCGGACTGCAACAGTGCCCGGTGAACAATTTGGTGTTTGTTTATGTACTCTCTCGAGTTTCATCTGTTGTAAAGCCTCTATGTTATTGGATACCTGTGTAATTGCATGCTTAGCGTTTGTATTCTGTGAACCTCTCGTCTGTTGTATTTCAAGTGATCTTGTGTATTCCTTTGTATCGTCTCTTGCTGTGCATAAATTGTGTTTTGTTTGTTACTTCTGACTCCGATCCTTTCTCTGGTTTGAACCGGCGACCGCTGGGCACCAAACGACCACCCCCTTCTGTCACCACAAGGTAGTTGAATTCCGGCTGAGCTTGCCACGCAGGTCGAGGGCATCTCCTTTGCGACCGGAACAGCTACCCCCACTCACTCAAAGGGTGTCTGGGAGTGTGCGCACCGTTAAGGGCGCATCGTTAATAATACCCCCTAATTATTAACGGGTGACAATTATTCTGGCGTCCGCGACAGAACATTTGGTGCATTCAAGCTCAGAGGACGGAGAACGAGTTAGAAGAGCTTACGAAGAGCTCGTAAACTGTGTAGCAGCAGAGCGATAGCGAGAGGTTGTGCCGCACGGAAGCGTTTAGGCGAAGTTCGCTAAGCAGTGTTTAGGCTACACCCAAACGGTTTGCGCTTCAGATATGAATCTGAAAGAGTTGATTGAGGCTGGCACCCAGCTGGGGTTGTCCGGTGCCGAACTGCGCAAATGGGTTAGCCAGAGAGAAAAAGAAGAAAGAGAGAGAGAAGAGGAGGAACGAGAGAGGGCTCGAAAGGAGCGGGAAGAGGAATTTCAGCGAGAAAAGGAATTACTGACTATGAAACTTCAGCTCCAAAACTCCGGAAACAGCAACGGTTTAACTGGAGTGCCTAGCTCCAGTGAAGGACATACCAGCTTGCGGATAGACGCAAGTAAATTGATTCCGAAATACGAAGAGAGAAGAGACGATCTGGACGCGTTCCTCTTGCGTTTCGAAAGGATCGCCATAAGTGCAAATTGGACAGACAGTGAATGTGCTACCATCTTGAGCACTTGGCTTAGCGGCGAAGCATTAAGTGTGTTTGGAAGACTTCCTCCTGAGGATGCAGGCAGCTATAACAAAGTGAAAGCTGCATTACTTAAAAGGTTTAGATTTACGACGGATTGGTTTCGTGAGAAGTTCAGGACTGGAAAACCTATGGACGGTGAAACAGCAACACAGTATGTTGCGCGACTGAGTCATTATTTCGACCGCTGGACTGAACTCTCAAAAATTAAACTTGAGTATGGCGCACTTCGCGAACTCCTAATTAAGGAACAATTTCTGGGTAGCTGTCACCCTGGTTTGTCGCTTTATTTAAAAGAAAGGCACATACATTGCATGAAATGATGGAGCTCGCAGACCAGTATTTGGAAGCCCAGGGAGGCGAGAATTTGAGCAAAATTGTAAATTTGGAAACCCCTCGAAAGCCCGAATTCCGACAGACACAACCTATTGTAAAGTCACCCCCGAGGTGCTATCTCTGCGGACAACTAGGCCACATCGCACCTAACTGCCGTAAACTCGTAACCAACAATCCATCCTCGTGTTGGAAATGCGGACAGAAGGGCCACAAAGCAATGTCGTGTCCCGACGTTGACAAGGCAGCTCCGCAGGCGGCATGCGCGAGGACTCCGTCAGAGTCGGAATATCGCCTGGAGGAAGAAGATGCCGATGGCTTTGTTGAGCTGAAGAACGGCAGGAAAGTCCGCGTGGTGCACGGCCTAGAGGAGGAGGAAGCAGAGAAAGTGGTTAATCGGAAGGACAAGAAAATCCGGGTGGTGAACGCCGTAGTACATGCACAACCTGGATCTGCGGTGAATCGGATGCCGGTTTCGAGGGGAAAGATAGGAAGAAAGTCAGTGTCTGTGCTACGAGATACAGGTAGTAGTGCCGTAATCGTGAAACGAAGCTTGATTCATGAGAGTGATCTGACTGGCGAGAAATGCCCTGTGAGGCTAATTGACGGCTCAATTCAATTACTCCTTGAGGCAAAATTGGAAGTGCAGACGCAATACTATTCTGGAAAACTGACAGCCCTGTGCATGGAACGCCCTATATACGATTTAGTGTTGGGAAATATCAAAGGCGCGACATTTCCCGAGGATCCTAATCAAAGTCCCGCGCCTGTGCGCTGCAAGGAATCTAAACGGAAAAAGGCAAGGCGAGGAAAGCAAGGCCATGAGAAGCCGGAAGAAAAGCCTCGAGACATGAAGAAACAAAAGGAAGCCTCTCGGGAGGAAACCGAAAAGAAAGAGACGGCTCAGAAAATTAAGTCAGCAATGCCTAGGCCGTCGTTGATGCAGGCAGCCCAAGCGTTCGTCCTACTTATGGGGGCGTTACTTGGGATATGTCACCGTCAGCGGAAGGAATACCGGTGCCTAGGAAAGAACACTATTACTGTGATTCTTTTTGTTGGTCTGTGCGCGTTGGCACAGGTTCCCGTGTATCCGTCGGCGCTACTGATTGTAGGGGCAATTATCGGCACACATTGGCTGTGTGATTTGCAAGTGGATAAGTCCTGCCTCAGGGAATTTTCAGTAGCCCGATCGGAGAACATAGAAGCGTCTCAAATGCGAGAGCCTAGACCGAAGGCAGAATTCCAGGCGGACAGAAGCGTGTCACGCACTGATCGCGGGTTAGAATTACGCTCGGAAATTTAGGTTTGTGCGCTTCGCATTTGAAGAGCTGTGTGTTGTTGATTCCTATGTGTATCTGACGACCGTGTGGTGCTATGTTTGTGAACATCATGGCATTGATGTATGAATTTTGTAATGTGTTATTGCAGTTTGTGAAATTTGCGCAATGTGTGTGATGTGGACCTTTGCCCCGTATATTTGTGAGCGCATGCATGTGCGCGCGATGTTCGTGGTTGTTGTGAATATTGTGGGACAATATTCTTTAAGGGAGGGGCAGTGTCACGAAATCGGCGCCCATTTTCATCAAGCCGGCACGGCGCGAGGCCCGCGCGGCGTCGCGTGGAAAGCATGTAGAGAAAGCCCCCTTCCCCGCGCGGGAGAGCGCGTAGCTTTGTACGCGTTGCCGTCACCCTCTTTCCCATTGCCCAGGGAGGACGGTGATTCATCGGACTGGAATCAGCCAGAAAATTCTAGCATCCTCTATGGGACCTAGCCAATGACGACGCGCGGCTCGACGGGAGGAGAAGAGGGAGCTATAACCAGCGAAGCTATGTGTGTGTGCGCACTAGCTTTGGCGCGTGTTAACAAACAGACGCGGCGCGCCCTATTTAAAGCGACCGCGCCGCTTGTTGAGGCAGTCAGTTAGTCAGCCAGTCAGTCAGTTCGTGCGTGTTTTGCGACGTATTCGGCTGGACTCCCGGGGATCACCCGCTGCTGGCAAGCCCACGGACTTTCAAGGGAGCGGCGCTCGTCTCGTATGGCGGCCACATCGTGACTCTTGAGGCGTCGGACTGCAACAGTGCCCGGTGAACAATTTGGTGTTTGTTTATGTACTCTCTCGAGTTTCATCTGTTGTAAAGCCTCTATGTTATTGGATACCTGTGTAATTGCATGCTTAGCGTTTGTATTCTGTGAACCTCTCGTCTGTTGTATTTCAAGTGATCTTGTGTATTCCTTTGTATCGTCTCTTGCTGTGCATAAATTGTGTTTTGTTTGTTACTTCTGACTCCGATCCTTTCTCTGGTTTGAACCGGCGACCGCTGGGCACCAAACGACCACCCCCTTCTGTCACCACAAGGTAGTTGAATTCCGGCTGAGCTTGCCACGCAGGTCGAGGGCATCTCCTTTGCGACCGGAACAGCTACCCCCACTCACTCAAAGGGTGTCTGGGAGTGTGCGCACCGTTAAGGGCGCATCGTTAATAATACCCCCTAATTATTAACGGGTGACAATTATTCTGGCGTCCGCGACAGAACATTTGGTGCATTCAAGCTCAGAGGACGGAGAACGAGTTAGAAGAGCTTACGAAGAGCTCGTAAACTGTGTAGCAGCAGAGCGATAGCGAGAGGTTGTGCCGCACGGAAGCGTTTAGGCGAAGTTCGCTAAGCAGTGTTTAGGCTACACCCAAACGGTTTGCGCTTCAGATATGAATCTGAAAGAGTTGATTGAGGCTGGCACCCAGCTGGGGTTGTCCGGTGCCGAACTGCGCAAATGGGTTAGCCAGAGAGAAAAAGAAGAAAGAGAGAGAGAAGAGGAGGAACGAGAGAGGGCTCGAAAGGAGCGGGAAGAGGAATTTCAGCGAGAAAAGGAATTACTGACTATGAAACTTCAGCTCCAAAACTCCGGAAACAGCAACGGTTTAACTGGAGTGCCTAGCTCCAGTGAAGGACATACCAGCTTGCGGATAGACGCAAGTAAATTGATTCCGAAATACGAAGAGAGAAGAGACGATCTGGACGCGTTCCTCTTGCGTTTCGAAAGGATCGCCATAAGTGCAAATTGGACAGACAGTGAATGTGCTACCATCTTGAGCACTTGGCTTAGCGGCGAAGCATTAAGTGTGTTTGGAAGACTTCCTCCTGAGGATGCAGGCAGCTATAACAAAGTGAAAGCTGCATTACTTAAAAGGTTTAGATTTACGACGGATTGGTTTCGTGAGAAGTTCAGGACTGGAAAACCTATGGACGGTGAAACAGCAACACAGTATGTTGCGCGACTGAGTCATTATTTCGACCGCTGGACTGAACTCTCAAAAATTAAACTTGAGTATGGCGCACTTCGCGAACTCCTAATTAAGGAACAATTTCTGGGTAGCTGTCACCCTGGTTTGTCGCTTTATTTAAAAGAAAGAAAGGCACATACATTGCATGAAATGATGGAGCTCGCAGACCAGTATTTGGAAGCCCAGGGAGGCGAGAATTTGAGCAAAATTGTAAATTTGGAAACCCCTCGAAAGCCCGAATTCCGACAGACACAACCTATTGTAAAGTCACCCCCGAGGTGCTATCTCTGCGGACAACTAGGCCACATCGCACCTAACTGCCGTAAACTCGTAACCAACAATCCATCCTCGTGTTGGAAATGCGGACAGAAGGGCCACAAAGCAATGTCGTGTCCCGACGTTGACAAGGCAGCTCCGCAGGCGGCATGCGCGAGGACTCCGTCAGAGTCGGAATATCGCCTGGAGGAAGAAGATGCCGATGGCTTTGTTGAGCTGAAGAACGGCAGGAAAGTCCGCGTGGTGCACGGCCTAGAGGAGGAGGAAGCAGAGAAAGTGGTTAATCGGAAGGACAAGAAAATCCGGGTGGTGAACGCCGTAGTACATGCACAACCTGGATCTGCGGTGAATCGGATGCCGGTTTCGAGGGGAAAGATAGGAAGAAAGTCAGTGTCTGTGCTACGAGATACAGGTAGTAGTGCCGTAATCGTGAAACGAAGCTTGATTCATGAGAGTGATCTGACTGGCGAGAAATGCCCTGTGAGGCTAATTGACGGCTCAATTCAATTACTCCTTGAGGCAAAATTGGAAGTGCAGACGCAATACTATTCTGGAAAACTGACAGCCCTGTGCATGGAACGCCCTATATACGATTTAGTGTTGGGAAATATCAAAGGCGCGACATTTCCCGAGGATCCTAATCAAAGTCCCGCGCCTGTGCGCTGCAAGGAATCTAAACGGAAAAAGGCAAGGCGAGGAAAGCAAGGCCATGAGAAGCCGGAAGAAAAGCCTCGAGACATGAAGAAACAAAAGGAAGCCTCTCGGGAGGAAACCGAAAAGAAAGAGACGGCTCAGAAAATTAGGTCAGCAATGCCTAGGCCGTCGTTGATGCAGGCAGCCCAAGCGTTCGTCCTACTTATGGGGGCGTTACTTGGGATATGTCACCGTCAGCGGAAGGAATACCGGTGCCTAGGAAAGAACACTATTACTGTGATTCTTTTTGTTGGTCTGTGCGCGTTGGCACAGGTTCCCGTGTATCCGTCGGCGCTACTGATTGTAGGGGCAATTATCGGCACACATTGGCTGTGTGATTTGCAAGTGGATAAGTCCTGCCTCAGGGAATTTTCAGTAGCCCGATCGGAGAACATAGAAGCGTCTCAAATGCGAGAGCCTAGACCGAAGGCAGAATTCCAGGCGGACAGAAGCGTGTCACGCACTGATCGCGGGTTAGAATTACGCTCGGAAATTTAGGTTTGTGCGCTTCGCATTTGAAGAGCTGTGTGTTGTTGATTCCTATGTGTATCTGACGACCGTGTGGTGCTATGTTTGTGAACATCATGGCATTGATGTATGAATTTTGTAATGTGTTATTGCAGTTTGTGAAATTTGCGCAATGTGTGTGATGTGGACCTTTGCCCCGTATATTTGTGAGCGCATGCATGTGCGCGCGATGTTCGTGGTTGTTGTGAATATTGTGGGACAATATTCTTTAAGGGAGGGGCAGTGTCACGAAATCGGCGCCCATTTTCATCAAGCCGGCACGGCGCGAGGCCCGCGCGGCGTCGCGTGGAAAGCATGTAGAGAAAGCCCCCTTCCCCGCGCGGGAGAGCGCGTAGCTTTGTACGCGTTGCCGTCACCCTCTTTCCCATTGCCCGGGGAGGACGGTGATTCATCGGACTGGAATCAGCCAGAAAATTCTAGCATCCTCTATGGGACCTAGCCAATGACGACGCGCGGCTCGACGGGAGGAGAAGAGGGAGCTATAACCAGCGAAGCTATGTGTGTGTGCGCACTAGCTTTGGCGCGTGTTAACAAACAGACGCGGCGCGCCCTATTTAAAGCGACCGCGCCGCTTGTTGAGGCAGTCAGTTAGTCAGCCAGTCAGTCAGTTCGTGCGTGTTTTGCGACGTATTCGGCTGGACTCCCGGGGATCACCCGCTGCTGGCAAGCCCACGGACTTTCAAGGGAGCGGCGCTCGTCTCGTATGGCGGCCACATCGTGACTCTTGAGGCGTCGGACTGCAACAGTGCCCGGTGAACAATTTGGTGTTTGTTTATGTACTCTTTCGAGTTTCATCTGTTGTAAAGCCTCTATGTTATTGGATACCCGTGTAATTGCATGCTTAGCGTTTGTATTCTGTGAACCTCTCGTCTGTTGTATTTCAAGTGATCTTGTGTATTCCTTTGTATCGTCTCTTGCTGTGCATAAATTGTGTTTTGTTTGTTACTTCTGACTCCGATCCTTTCTCTGGTTTGAACCGGCGACCGCTGGGCACCAAACGACCACCCCCTTCTGTCACCACAAGGTAGTTGAATTCCGGCTGAGCTTGCCACGCAGGTCGAGGGCATCTCCTTTGCGACCGGAACAGCTACCCCCACTCACTCAAAGGGTGTCTGGGAGTGTGCGCACCGTTAAGGGCGCATCGTTAATAATACCCCCTAATTATTAACGGGTGACAACTGGTTACCTTCCTGCTATCAAAGGACAGCTTATTTGCAGTGCTGTGCAGGAGAACAGGAGGAACAGTACACAATAAGTGATGTGAAGTTTGTTCACACCACTTAGTTACACCAACTGGCACAAAATGTCACCTCAGATTGCATGTTTATCTGCATATGTATCATGATATGTTGCACGTTTCCAAAGGAATAGAATGTAGCAGAACTGAGCATTGAGGAAGGTCATAAAAATGTACTTTCGGTCTTATGGATGCAAATTCTCTTGTGTGCTGTTAGGAACATTGAGATTATATACATATCTTTCAATTATGCTGACATGTGCTTAGGTCTGAAGAAGGCATATAACAGCAGCAAGGCTAGTGTATCGCTCTGATGTTTTTTTTTTTTTTGCACAGCATTACAACCAATGTGCTGCAATACTACAGCGCAATACAAGTAAAGGTGCATTTTAAAATTGTAGGTGTGCCTCTGAGCTTTGCAGTTTTTGTTATAACTGGATATGCTACTATATAATGCCTGCTTGTAAATAAGCATAAGCAATTAACAGGTGCAATTTGTTTTGTTATTGTGTCCCTGAAACTTTTTTCTGTTGCACAGAAAAATTAGCTTTTTAATTATATATATGTTAGTAAATAGTGCATATAGGGTCATTTATGAAGCCTGGTCTTTGTGTTCATGATACTCTACATGCAGTTGCTCTGATGCAACTTCAAGATTTACGTTGTTTTATGCATCACCAAGGTTTACTCTAAAACAAGCATTTCCATGTTGTTGAGAGCAAACTGTGGACACATCGTACATTTGTGAACAGGACAGTGAATCAGAGTAAGTAGTTGATATATTTGTGAGGCATCCATGAGCAGGGATGTATTGGCTTAACCTAAACAGTGTCCTTACCACGCAGTGTGCATTCGATATTGTGCAGGTTACATCCACTGGATTCTCGTCAAGAGGGAGGCACGGATGACGAAAAATACATTGTGTTTCACACAAATCTGATGGACTTGCTAAGCTTTTGCCAGGTCTGTGGGGCCAAGGGCTATGATGTCAAGATTGTGGCATCTGGGACTATGATTGCTGCTACCATAACCTGTCCCATAGCTCCTGCTCACACGAAGAGATGGTATAGCCAGCCAGCAATTGGCGACAAGCCGGTGGGGAATATCCCTGCTTTTTTGGGAGGAATTTGATTTGATGTAAGCAGCATGTGAAACTGTGAGTGACCACATGTTCACAGCCTGTCATACTTTGGGCAATCGGAAACTGGAGTTCACCACATGTTGGGAAATTTCGCTTTTTCATGATCCGAGTTTGCTTGGTTGCAGTCTCTGGCTGTTTTACAAGCTTTCTCTATGTGGACGGATTTTGATGAAGAGCTGTTTTGATGAACGCTACTGGCTCACTTAGTGCAATGTAAGAAACTGTATGCATATTTATCAAAGTAGTGTCGTTATGTTTTGAATGCTTTGGTGGTGGGAAGGATTGCCCCTAGTGGTTCTGTGAGCAGTAGTAGAGCAGTGCATATTTTCGGAAAGGAACTCTGAAGTGAAAGGTGATAGTGATGACTGAGTGGTCAGAGCTGGCTAGAATGAAGACTATTCAGTATAGAGGAGGACGGAAGATAGGTGGAGCATGCAAAATGAACCTTGATACAATTTTCAGAATAAACTTCACCGAAAGACAATATGTAACTGAACAGAAAGATGACTGAAGAGTCTCAAAAAGCAAAAATGAAATGGTATAAGGGCAGAATGTTCATCTTATGGGGTGCAAAGTAGTAAGCAGGCACTATCACCTGCGTAATTCTACGCGATTCAGCAAGACCGCTGGCAACCAAAGAATAGGGAGGCTCCAGGGCGCAATAGCCCGTAAATGCTGGAATGTAACTATGAAGGATGAAACATTGACAACAAATATGACCACAAAAGATGCTTAAGCAGTAATTCAGTGTTGCACTTTTCTCAACCAGTGACACCTGTGAAGACCAGCGATAAGAACAGTGGAAGCAACATTTGCACTACAATGTAAAAGTGGCCGCCATTTTTGATGAGAAATACGAAAGGATACAGCTGGCATACTTTGCTGCACTAGAAGTGCAAGACTAAACATGCAGAGTATACCACAAGTGCTCATTCATGTGTCTCCTGTACTGTAGTTAATGCTTTGCAGTTACTTTTTACTCATTAGGTTTGATGCAATATAAGAACATTTTGTTAAAGGCCAAGAAAAATGCCTAGCAGATCAGTCCCAAAGCGCACCTAGGATGTGGATGAAGACGCCCTCTTTGAAAGCGGTTCCACACCTACCACACAAATAACATGTATGCTATATACGTAACTTCCCTCGACCATAAGAAGGCAACTTCATTGGAAGAGACATACCAACAGTTACCAACAACAAGGAAAGCATGGGGGTTTTGAGGCTGGGGGCTCGGATCCCACCAGCGGCATATATCGTCTTCATTTATTCAACTTTCTAATCATATATCTTCATGATTACATTATCATTTGAATCTACAATATTCCCTATGCCTTCCTATGTACCATTGGTTGTTGGCACCCTTGAATCTACCTCATAACAAGTCTTTCGTCTTACATTGTTCGTTCATGGAAGGTATGAACAGAAATGAAACCTGAAACTTTCTGGCATCATAACTAATGTGCAATTATCAACAGTTCGCACTTAAATATGCTTCGTGCTTATGCAAGGATCAGCACTACGGCATATTTTATGAATAAAATGAGTCTGGCTTTCTGGTAGGTTGGTGTTTCTTGGCCAGGAAAAAAATTTTCCAGCTTTGCACTTTCTTACCTGAAAAGTAGGTGTGCTTTGTGATGTGTTCCTTGTTTATCTGGTTTTATTACTAAGCGTCTGATTTTTCATTCTAATTTACCCATTGTGTGATTGTGCTATGCAGTATTGCTACTCCTTGTACTGTGATTTGAACCAGATCTAAGCTGTAGACTGGGCTTAAATTCAGATTGTACACAGATAAATGCACAAAATCAAAAAAATAAACTGTGAAGCCATGTCAAGTGTGGACCTGACAAGCTTGCAGATACGTACTAAACGCGGTGCCTGGCCTCGCTGTCCCTTTTACTCTCGCGTGACCACCTAGAATTACACTTATAACATATTTGAAATTTGTGAGTTAATCGTAAGACACTGGTAAGATCGTAAGATCAACGCCCGGGCGGCGAAATGGATAGTTATCCATTTCGCCGCCCGGGCGTTGATTTTAGGACAGTGTCCCCAAGTATGATCGTAATAAAAGAGTGTACAACGCTTTAACAACGTAACAAGTGGGCTTATAAATGGACGGTAAAAAAAGAGTCTCCCATGATACAATCACAGAATGCCTCAGCGGGTTCTTCTTAGCGTGCATGTGTAAGCGAGATAAGAAGTGCGAATTGCGGAGGGCGCAATCCTCGCAATCCTCGCACTGCTCGTATTTCTTTTTTCCCCTTTTAGCGTGAATAGTTTGCTCCTAGAAGGTCGCATGCTAAAAAACAATTTCGAGCAGCTCGCCATACAAGCGAGGTAACCAAAAATTGCATTTCCTTTCGTGTAATGAGCTGGCACATCGCGGACGCATTGGAAGGCAGGTGAAGCACACAGAACGAACCTTGAGAGAATTTTCAGAATATTCACCCAAAGACAAGGTATAACTTAACAGAAAGATGACTGAAGAGTCTTAAAAAAAGATGAAATAGGCAGAATGTTCATCCCACGGAGTGCAAACTTGGTGCAAAGTAGTAAGCGGGCACTATCACCTGCGTATTCACTATTCAATAAGCACCTGCACGAGCACCTGCAAACAGTCGAGCTATGTTAATAGTACTTGAAAAATGCGAACAAGCCGCTCAATAGCGTGAACACTCACCTTTCTGAATCGGCGCTTTAGCAACTTGTCCGTTTCATCCGTTCATCGATAGCGGTGGCCGCCGGCCGACTCCAGTGGCGGCCCAGTTAAAAAAAAATCAATGGGTTCAATTGGGAAGACCAGTCAGATTGAATTGGTTCTGCCAATCCCAAATGGTTTGTCCAATGGGTACTGTCCAACCCAACAGGTTTCTTCACTCCCAATTGGGAACTCAAGTTGGTTTCTTCACTCCCAATTGTGACACCCAGTTGGTTTCGCGACTCCCAATTGCGAATGAAGAAACCAATTGGGCGTCCCAATTGGGACTGAAGAAACCAACGGGGCATCCCAATTGGGATTGAATAAACCCATTGAGCTAATAGGAAACCCAATGGGTTACTTCAGTCCCAATTGGAATTCTTTCGCTCCCAATTGGGACGCCCATTTGAAACGAATTGGGCTTCCAACTGGGCTTCCCACTGGTTTTAATTGGTCCTAAGCAAACATTCCCAATTGGGAAAGTCAAGTCAGTGATATGATTGACTGAGATGTGCACAGATATACATACCTCTATAAAGAGACAACAGTGAAAAATTTAAATCCTTATAAAAAGTATATGCTGCCTAATCTTATTAATTGATTATATCATGTTCACTGTAAGTGCAGGCATAATTAAATAAGTTAACTCTGAATAACAAAGATGTGTCACTGGTCCCAGCAGCATTGTTCAAAGAATGGAGTATATAAGCCTTCAACCTGGTAATATATAGATTGAATCTGTGTTAGTTCCGTGTGTGTAATTCTTGCTTGTCTCTCATTCTTTATGTAAAAAGTTTAATTTTATTCCACTTGTATAAAAGTCGGCTCCCCTATAACTTCTGGACAAAACCTTGAAATTGCATCTTTATTCTTTTCTTTTTGAACTATGTGAGTTCAAACCATTTGGGCTCAATGGGTATGCCATTTGAGTTCAATTGGTGAGCCATTTTGTCTGGGTAACCAATTATTCCCAATTGGGAGCACCAACTCATCTCAAATGATCAGGCCCAATGGGTGGCGAAAACACAATTGGTTTTTGACCAATTCATTTCAATTGGGAAAGTCCCAATTGGACCCATTGAATTTTTTTGACTGGGGGCAGGCAGGCAGTGCGCTAGCAGCGAATCATTCTCGCTACAGTCGTACAAGAGAGCCCCTAACAGTTCTAATAAGGATTCACTGCTGTCTATGTCAATTATTTCGCGTGCATCGAGTCACCTAGCTCATAGACTCGCTTCAATCGCATACTAATGGCATGGTCAGCACAGGCGAGGCTGGCGAGGCACCGGAGATACTGAGTGTGACGTCACCAAAACGTCATGACGGCATGCGAGCTTTGCAGGAGTTTCAGTTTCGGTTTCGCTGCTTTGTTTTATTGCCGTTTAAAAATTATTTCACTATTTCAACCAATGACTTAGTGTAACGAAGAGAGGGGTTCCCTACTAATACAATGCAATCATTATCTCAAAATATGTGAAAACCCCCCTGAGTTGCCCTTTAATGTTTGGCCGTCCCCCTGAAATCTATATGTGCAAATATCCTGAGGGTAAATTAAATAAAAAATAAACGCAGGACACCAATCGCGATCATGGCTAAAACACTGGAGAACTACCGTGACACACACTGGAGAACGATATATCAAACTGCTAATATGTGAAATAGCCGGAAAAAAGTGACAGTTTACAATATGAAGCAAGGCACTAATTCAGGCTATGAGTACCTTCACGGTAGGCACGTAGTGACAGCCAATCCAACTAGTAGAAACAAATGTGGCGCAGTGCATTTTGAAGGTACCTTTACGGCAGGAATACAGTTCACTGGTCGGTCGGTCGGTCGGTCGGTTTGAACGCCCCAAAGCGACTCATGCTGTGAAAGACACTTTAGTTGACGGTTCCGCAAATTTCCACCACATGAGGACCTTCACCGTACAGCCCACAGGGGCCTTGCTTTGGCCTTCATTGAAAAGTGGCCCCAGTGACAAGGAATCATTGCACCATCCATGGGGACAGCCATTGAGTGCCCTAATCGCTGCACAACCGCGCTAGGGAACTAGTATCCCTCAAAGAATAACAGCTGAATCTTACCTATAGAGGTCAAACGCGGATGATCACGAAAATTGATCAAGTTAAAATTTTAGCCCCGCTTTGGTGCAGTGGTTAAGATGCCCTACTCTGGTGGAGTTTCAGGGTTCGTTCTCGACCGCCGGCGGCTGCGTTTCGATGTAGGCACAACGGAGCTGTGGGCTGTAAGATCTGAGCACACGCTAAAGGTCAGGCAGAGGAAGCAGCTATCGCACTGGCCATCGCGGATCCCTGTACCAAAACTATTCTAAGCGACTCAAAAAGCGCTGTTCACAATTTCGCCAAAAGATTTTTAAGCGCGCTCGCGACGCGAATTTTGCGCAACCGATCTCTTAAACACAACATCAATCTTGTATGAGCTCCGGCTCACGCGGGTAACCTCAGAAATGAAGGGGTCGACCGTCTAGCCCGAGGCTTAACCAACCGGGACGACGGGAGATCTATCGGTAATGGACGCGCCCGTCGAGGCGCCGCACAGATACGCGGAGATAAACTTTTTTCGCGAGCTAAGATGCACGTATCCCGCTCATCACATCATCTGGGTCGGGCGCAAGCCTCGGCACTCAGATGTCTACAAACAAAGGCCATTCTTAGCCCCTACCGTTTATCTTTAATTAAGAATGGTGTATAGAACCCTGCATGCCGGCACTGCGGTGAAGGGTTGAAGCCACTCAAGATCAAAGACTATGGGAATGCGCCAGTAATCCCTCTACAAAAACACTCTTGTCAGCTCCCTGAGCGGAGGAATGGGACAAGCTGTTGGCCAGCCCACGGAAAACTACGCAACTGGCTCGAGTCACGCGAGCTCAAGAGAACGCCCCCGACTGGATGAGGCCACGCTGGACTCGCCTCAGCCCGAAATAATTATTTGCATTTTGTGGCAGTAAAAGTTGTTACCACCACCATCAGGGGGTCGAATTACTCCGTAGCCCGCCACTACGGCACCTCTTTCTCCCCCTCCGCTTTCACCCCCACCTTAATCTCTTCCTTTAAGGCGCTGTACAGGTGTCCACAAAACAGTTGTGGCGGACACTGCGCATTTCCTCAGGTGCTAAATAATTATTTATAATTTATTTAACATTTAAGGCAACGTAGCGAACTACGCAAAAATAACAGGATGAGGGAACTGTAAGTTGAAGGAAAGAGCATAGTCGATTAGGGAATCAATGCTGGTGATCAAGTTCCAGGAGATGTAAAGGAGATTATAAAAATGTGGAAGGCGTTTAATGTGCAGGAGGATAACCGATGGCCAGTAACTCTGACTGGCTGCCAGAAGGCGTGTTACAAGGGTCAACAGAAAGTCAGGCGAGGGATGAAATTAGAAAGTTTGAAGGGATTATATGGCCGCGGATGACACAGGCTTGCTTGAAGTTTCGATATATGGGAACATTTTTTGCACTAATATGTGTGTAGTAATGCTTTTGATAATGGTGTAATTACTCATACATTATGATTTGGTTTGGTATGTAGGGTTTAACGTCCCAAAGCGACTTAGGCTATGAGAAACGCCGTAGTGGAGAACT
The DNA here is from genome assembly GCF_055883805.1 of Amblyomma maculatum. Taxonomy (NCBI): domain Eukaryota; kingdom Metazoa; phylum Arthropoda; class Arachnida; order Ixodida; family Ixodidae; genus Amblyomma; species Amblyomma maculatum. Next base: position 110,689,625 of record NC_139354.1, read on the forward strand.
CCGGAAATTTTGACCGGCTAGGGTTCTTAACGTGGACTGACATCGCACTGCACACGACGCCACTCCATTTCGCCTCTACAGAAACTGAGCCTGCAGGAAGCAGCACATTTTTTGGCCCCAATTCTAATTGCGGGATGCATTTACCCATTCTTGGTTCATTTGGTATGGTGCATTTTAAACATTTTGGATGAAGGTGACGGAGGACTTCATTGGCATATGAATGCATGGTTGCTAAGCAATAAATAAATTATATTAGAAGAAAAAAATCTATATTATGTGCGGTTTCAAAAAGATGTGTTACATATCGTTTGCAATGAGTAGTTCCAGTTGCGAAAATAAGTAAAGTAGTTGGCCTTTCTTGGCCTCAGTATGCCAACATTTATCGTGCTTATCAAGCATATTTATTGCAATACTAGGAAGACAACTCATGCATCATTGTCAAGCGATCTTTTTTGATGAAAGCGCCAATCCAAGGTGTGAACAGATAACGTCGCTGAAAAATTATTGCAGAGCCTAATTTCAATACGCGCTTGTTGCGTCTATTACAGCCAATGAAGTATCATCGGAACAACCATCAAGCTCACGAGGAAGTTTACAAGGGAAACTTGAAGCTCGAGTTGACGGAGTAATCAAGCAGGTGGATGCCGTGATAGAAGAAGTACACCCTAACCAAGCGGAGGTTATTGAGCTACGGAGAACAGCGAACGCACTGGAGGTGGAGCTCAAGCGCAGCTTTATAGAAGAGAACATTCGTAATCAGGGTTATATCCCGGATGGCTATCAATGACCAAATCTGCCACTTCTAAAAAACACAGTGACGTCCTGGATGTGAAGAAAATGAGCTGTACTTAAGAAGTCGGGCTTCCTTTGCGCCCTTAAGCCCATGCGACGCCGCGACGCTTGAGTATTTGTGTATTCAACACAAATTTTACATAATTGTCGGAGGAACCTTCAACAGGCAGGGCTAGCTCGAACAGCTTTAGGCAAATAAAAACAATTGGACACTGGAACAGAACGGAAGGAATTTCTTTTTCGGAAAAAACTTTCCAAAAGAAACAAAAAATACATTTTTGTGAAGCCGAACATAGGTGAAATTTAATTTAAGCACAACCTTTGAATAGCGCACGGACTTCTCCATGATGAACGGCGCACGACTTTCGGTTATCTTGTATAGCTCTTTTGCCTCCATACCTTAGTATTGCTTTTATTCGATTGTTGGTCTGCATGCCAGCCGCTTATCAGAAGTGGTTACGTTGAGTTAAATCCAGGCCCAGGCTTGACCACTGATGAAAAGCTTGAACAGATATTGCAAACTCTAAAGGAAAACACGAAGGCGCGAAGCGAAATTAAGCTCGGTCCCAGAGCATTTGAAAAGGAGGCAAGAGAAAACTGTGCTGGCAATAAAGGTTGGTTGGTTGGCTTGTGGGGTTTAACGTCCCAAAGCAACTCAGGCTATGAGAGACGCCGTAGTGGAGGACTCCGGTAATTTCGACCACCTGGGGTTCTTTAACGTGCACTGGCATCGCACAGCACACGGGCGCCTTGCTTTTCGCCTCCATCGAAAAGCGGCCGACGAGGCCGGGATTCGATCCCGCGTCCTTGGGAACAGCAGTCGAGCGCCGTAACCACTGCGCCACCCCGGCGGGGTACTGGCAATGAAGGTTTTGAAGACCGATTAGAACAGCTTCAGTCAACTTTTTCTGTGTTCGATGACACCCAACGAACAGTGACTGCCTTGAAAGAAAAAACAGTTAATGAGCCATACCAAAAGGTTGAGGGTATGGAAGACTACCAACGCCGCAATAACTTGTCATCTACGGCCTGCCCGAAGAAGATATCGAAATATACGAAGATTTGGCAAAAGCAGTGCAGGACGTGTGTTTTCGGCGATCGGTGTCTTTCCCAGTAGTACTGAGCGTATGCTTTGCTTTGTGAAAAAACAAGTGAAGGTATTACCAATCATAATTTGGCTCTATGATTTAAAGGAAAAGCAGTCTGTCATGAGCAAGTTCTCCAAGTTTAAAGGCTCGGGTGTTTCGATTAGCAATGATTCTTGAAAGCGCATAATAACACTTCAGAAAATGCCTTTTTAGTAGTGCTTCAAGGGAGAAACTGAATAGAAAGAGAGTGCGAATTATTTATGGCAAATTTTACGTTGGTGATAAGAACGTGGTGGAGGATATATGTAGTGGCTGCACCAGCAACCATAGTTCTGCATAAAGAAAGTAACAAAATTCTATGAGGTTTTCGTAACTTCTTGCAACAACACCGGCTTCTGTGTTGACGAGTCATATCTGGCTTAGCTCCTAATAAGGGATAAACGCCGCCTACGGAGAAATTAATATGCTTTAGGAAACGTCCTCCTTCATTTTCATATCCTCTGTCCTGCGTCCCTCTTTTGTCCTTGTCTGTCTCGCGCTAAGGTTCCCTGTAAATTATGACCTACCAACAGACCCAGAAATCCCCTTTGGTCAAGTGCATTTTCATAAACTCTTACAAGAACTGCTCTAAGGCAAACGTTTTTATATAATGTGTTTTTGAAATGAAATCATTTTTTATCATTGTGTAATAGCAATTATGCTTCGCTGATCTGCCTCAAAACCGCGACCGTCTGACAAAAACGTTTCACGGAATCAAGTAACGTTTTGTTTTAAACATATCATGTCCACCTAAATATATTACTGATTAGCCACAAGACTGCATATTAAATTCTAGATTTGTCATTCAGGCTACTCTGTGAATGCACGGCGCGATCATGAGTGTTCGGGGTTTTGATGCAAATAATTAAGCAGGAAGATGAACAGTCTCGAAGCCGTCCAAATACGGTGCGCCACTGTATTGCGTCCAAGCGAAGATTTATATATATGTAGTTCCTGACTGTTTAGTTGGCTACAAAACATATTACTCACGCAATGTAGATTGCGTAGATTGTAGATAAATGTAGATTGATATATAGGAAAGCAAGGGCCCAGGATATGTCTCATGTCTGTGTGGACATCTTAAGTGCGCCGTAATTTTTGACCACTTTCTTATGGCAGGTCTACATTTACTCCTACAGGTCGCGTGCTTCGTAGCCTAGATTAGCACGAGCAGGACTGTCTGATAGTGCTCGTGTTCACTATTTCTTGCACAGTATTAGCCTCAAGGTTGGTGTATAAACCAAAGCAAAGAAACAAAAATGAGGAGGATGATTAGGATAGGATAGGATAGGAAATACGTTAGCTTCTCTAGGAGGGTCTTGTGCTAGTAGCAGAAGAGGTCCATCGTCCGTCTTCTCACAGGGTCGGTGCCCCTATTCCAGGGCTCCGCTGAGCTTCGCTGCTCGCTGGGCGTGCTGGATTAGACCTAGTTGGCAATCCAAATCGCCGCTGGAGAGACGGCTCTCCCACTGTTCCGCACTCGGGTCTTGACGAAAGCTATCGTTATTTCTACATTGCCACGTGATGTGGTATAACGAAGGTTTGCTACCACACCATGGGCAGGTGTCCCGATATTGTGACGGGCAAATTTTGCTTAGGATATGCAGGTTAGGGAATGTTCCTGTCTGCAGTCTTCGCCAGTACACTGCCTCATTGATTTAGATCACGATGAGGCGGCAGGTAGCGGATCCGTACCCCCTATAGTAGTTCAGAATGTCTGAGTACGTAGGGCCGACTTGCTCGGGTAGATCGTCCGATTGGGAGGAAGCTCGGCTCGTGTGCCCTCGAGCTACCTCGAGGATGATTAACCTCGCTCGACAGTTAGGGCTATACCGCCTTTAAAGCACCCTTTTCATTCCTCAAATTTCCGGAATTGGGTGACTGCAGAGAGTTTCGCAAAGTCTTAAACGTCTTTTATTAGGTTGGGTTTTGAGTGAAACAAAAATAAACTTTTCGCCACATGCATACAAATGATTGCCCAAAATCAATAACTGCTCGTACTGTTTGCTCTATGAAAATACATGAAATCTATTTTCTAAAGTAGGACAATGAAATCTAACAACTTAGTCTAATTGCTATTGGAGGACGAATTTATCTCTTTTACACTCTAGATAACTCTGTTCTTTCCAAGAACCACTGAGGACACATGGTAAAGCATGGTCAAGAAAATAGCTACACAGTACCATAGACCGAACAGTGGTTGGGAGGGAGCCTCCGACCTTAAGCCAATATTTCGGCAAAAGCACTTGTCTCTGGGCAGTGCGGTCATTACAGGTAGGTTTTACACGTGTTTGTGCTTCTCAAGGGGAAAACGAGGGAAAGAAAGGCGAGTAGGGCAAGCAACATGAAACAATGTTTACTTAACTTTCGCTGAACTGGGAACTGCTCGTGCCGTGTCCTGAAAAAACAAAACAAATGAACGATGAAAGCTGCAGGGAAAGGGGCAAAATCAAAGCATATAATGAATCAACATCATAAATAGGCTCAATTTAATGTTGCTGTTGGCTTTTAGGTAGGGGTAGCGATTCAGATTTTATCAGAAATAGAGGAGCAGCAGAATACCTGCAAAGGTAGTGCTAGAAGTGCTGAAACAAGAGCAGAGGTTGAGTAGGTATATTTGTAGATAAAAAACAAAGGGGGCGGGGGCGGATAAAGCACAGTAGGTGGTTCAGTTACATGGTAAGAAACGCATTTGCAGTGGAATTTTAGGGAGGCAATGATGGTTTTTTAGAAGAGGTGAAATTTAAGGAGGAGGAAGGGAGACAAAGAGAGCCAAAATAAACAAGTGGAAGAAAATGGAAACAATTGGCACGCCCCGAACGCCAAGGAGAAAATTATCGAATTAAAATGAATCAAGAGGAAAAACACTTTACTAGGTAGTGAAGAAAAAAGAATAAAATATCGGGTGAGCATGCGGAAGTCATGTATAGAGGGTCAAGGAATGCTGCAGAAGAAATCTGCGATTCTTGCTCTAATTGCCTTTCAGGATGAGTGTGCGGTAAGGTAAAACAGAACACAATTCAAACATTTTGAAGTTGCTTTTGAAGCGTTTATTCCTACGGGTTTGAGTCTCTTAAATCCTTTAATTAGCAATTTATTCCTGTATTCTCTATCCCTCAAATATCTGAAGCGTGACAAAAGAATAATAAACACAATTTCGTTAAATTCGTGGTCATACTAATTGAAATAATGGCACACTGCTTTCAGAAGCTTTTTTTCTTGTAGATTCATGAAATTTATTCAAACTGATGCTCACTCATATTCTCACATATGATGCTCACTCTCCAAATATTTTTTCTGCCATAAGGAACATCATAACACTTAAATAACACGTGAAGCGTAAATAATGCACTTACAGCATTTCTTCCGCCACTACAGCATTACCTCACATGTTTATCCACAACTTTCTTTCACAATATTTTTGTTTTTCAAAATAATGCTTCCTTACTCATGTGTTTCTCGCATTTGATAATTTTCCCCTTGGGCAATGTGGAGGAAGATTTCAGTAAGCGTTTTTAGTTTTCAGTTTAGTAGGCGTACGGTTGTATATATTTCGCCATTCCTGGAACGCTTCTCGCAAGCATTCTACTGCGTCTGTGCTTCTATCATGTCCTTGTGGAGTCACTAGCGACACCGTAGAAACACATGGCAATTTTCTGTTATTCATCATGCGCCTTTTCCTGCTGCTGCATTTTTATTTCTTTGTCAAAGGTCAGATGATCATGGGTTCTCAATTCTGCGAAATCTGTCTCTAAGGACACATTCTTTCAACATCGTTCCTTAGCAGTCTGGACGTGTTGGTAATGTATGACGCAAAAGTACAGAACAAAGAACAAGGACAAAATGAAGACACATGGTGTGTCCCATGTGCCTTTATTTTTCATTGTTTTTCTTCGTGGTGTACTTTTCTATTCTTTCATCCTTTGCAATATTAACCATTATTCATTCCATTTTCTTTTCGCAAGAAAAATCGTATATAAACTTCACCAGTGATGACTGCGCTGCAAAGACGAAGTCAAGGCCATTTATTCAAACGTTGGATCTAGACTTAAGCACCCTCTCTACGCTTAGTCGGATTTGTTTGAGACACTGAGTATAGATACAGAGAACGTAACAGAAGCATCATCATTTTTTATTTTGAAATAAAAGTGAAAGTTTATTAGCTTGAACATATTTACGAAATACATATATCAACAGACGAGGGTCCCATAGTAAGAAGACTTCTCTTTATTGTTACGTCAAATGCCCCGGCATGGGTGTTACATGACGCGTGGGTCGTTACAGCATATCGATAGTTATGTCAATGAATGCGTTGAAGTGAACTGAATTAGCGTGCTCAACTGCGTCGGCTGGAAGACGATTACAGTCCTTGGTTGTTTCGGAGAAGAAAGCATCAAAATGCGCAGTAGTGTGTGCGAATGGTGGGTGGATGGCTTCGTCCTGATTAACGCGGTCAGAAACGCTGTGAGCTGGTGTGATAAGCAAGTTTTCAAGTTTTAAGAATTCAAATTCATTCAGAGAACACAGCCTGGCAAATTTACAGCGTGAAACTAGGCATGCAAGCTTCCAACTCCATGCCTGCCCATTTGAACTACCGGTTGCTACATAGCGACTCGGAAATATGCAATTACACATCACGCGGTAAGCAATCGCGTCTCAATTTTATTCCGATTTCACTCTGTACCATGCAAAAGAAATTGCTGAGGTTTAACATTTAAAATATGCGTTTGCTTATATCACAGAAAGTTGATGGGCTGCCTGCGTGGAATATAGGTTTCTTTTAGCATAAGCTCTCTTTTTCACACTCAGTGTAGAAAAACGAAGCTTCGTATTTCTTAACGTACCATTTTATGAACTTTCCAGTGGTAGTTAATTGTTTTTTCCAGAGCAGGTATTCATGAAATGCTGCTCAGACTATTTAAGATTATATTTCGTTTCACTTGTATTAATTTGAATTTACATTTTACTAAAGTTAGTCATTTGAAAGTTGTGTCATATTAACGGCTATGGCTGTCTTGCGCCTACACAAGATTGGACAATGTCTTGTGTTAGGTGTTAATGTTTCGATAGCTAGGATGACTTAAAACATTAAAACATTAAAGATGTGTGAGAAATTAACGAGCGCTTGCCGCCTAAACGCAACCTTGGGTGAAATCGGATGTGATGAGTGTAAAATACAATAAATCACGCTTTTTCAGTTCTTCGAGTTTTGCGCGGTCGAATAAAGTCTGATACTGTTCATCACCACACGTGTCGCGAACAGGTGTTGTGTTTCGTATTTCGTTTTTAAGAAATTATGTGTCACGTGTGTGGGTCTTATCCGCCTATGATATAAAAACTACTTGAGAGATACGTTTCCTGAAATCGACATGATTACCATTCCTCTAATATGCGCTTTAAATAATGAACTTTGCTTCAATTTACCAAGAAGCTTGCCACTTGGCTCACTCTTTGGAGGGTAATAACATAATGCAATGTGTATGGAGCATGTTTACATGTTTTATTTACACCTTTATGCCTCATGCAGCGCATGCGCCATTATTCCCACTTAAACATTAAACATTAAAGATTAGAAATCTCGACAACAAAAATTATTTCGCCTTCACAGGATGTAAACAGAATATAGCGCCCTTTGAAACTTTTCTGAATCAACGAAACCAACGGGGCACCTATGTTTAGTGTAGTACTGGTAACGTGTGACCAGTTATCTTGCATTACGGAGCAGAAATAATATGTGTGCTTAAACTGCTTTTAGACAGAGTCCAGCTGAAACGTTGCTCCGTTTACTCACCAATCGAGGAAAACGATTCACTTTGGAAATTTGGTAAAAGCAAGAAAATGATACAAAACGTAGTGTAATCGCTAACGCTAACCGATTCTGTAGCTGTTCTTGCAGCATAAGCGGCTGGTTAGGCACATGCGCTTATAATACTACCCGTCCTACACACAGCTGCCGCCGGTATCGAACCAGAGGGCGGCTTCAGCAGAAAATGGAAACTAGAAACATACAAGTACGCTGAACCATCCGCCAATACATTTGGCGTCTGGTTTCTTGTCGCCCATGTCTCCTTGCCTTCACTCTTATAGGTTCCCGCAGGAGACGCCTCCACCGAGTGTTTCGGTAGTAACACAGGTTAGCTGCCTTTCTTTCTTGACTGATACGTCTTTACAGGAGGCTAGCCATCGATTTCCCGGCTGAGGGACTCATTTGTGATCCTCGACCTTTCTTGGCATCTTTCCTGATTCCGCCCAAGGCCATAGCTGGGCTACTGGATACTAATCATTTTTCCTCTTCCGGAAAGCGAAGTCGGGAGAGGAAACGGGCGTGCGGCGAAATTATGTTGCTCGAAAGAGTGTCTGTCGGCTTGGCTCTTCTTCTCCGTCGGAAGCAAATCCTGAAATCAGGTTTAACGTCCCAGTTCTGATAGGGCTTGTTCTATAAGGTTCAACAAGGTTGACAACTGGGCAAGTTGGTAAAGGTTCATACTTAACCAGCTAAAGGACGAGACACAGGAAAGAAGAGGACAGGACAAGGCTAGACTAGCAACTGAATGTTTATTGATCAGAAGAAAACAACGAAGACTCCTTCCGAAAAGCACGCGCACAACCCAACCGGTGGAATGGAAAATGGGGGCTTGTGGCTTTTACCGGTGCAGACTTGTAGCGCCCCTAGTAATACATTAGTTTTTGGTTCTATTTGCTGGTACCGTCTTCAGGTTCCATTGAAATTAATTAATTATCTGCCGATGTGTAATATCCCCGATAAAATTTGTTCAATAATACCAATTGCAAATAATTACTAGGAATGCTGGCCTGTTTATTGCAAATGTATTTTCTTTAAGATATTAGTCCCGCTATATGCGGAGAATAAAAAAAAAACAGCGGCCGCTTCTTGGAGCGCCGATGTACGCCAGCCGCTTTTGCGCAATATTGCTTCTAACTAGTAACAACAGTCTAGGAAACGAGGCTCATTGCAGCAGCAGTAATTACGGGCGTGCACGGCCTCGGTTTTCTGGTCTTTTCCAACGTCTTCCGGCGGCCGACAGTTACGCGGTACTGTTGAAGAATTGGCCGAGTGTACGTACGGCATCGGCTGTAATCCCTATCGGAAAGTAGCCTCCAACTTACATCCTGGGTGATGGCAATATGAATGCTAAGCGAGAAGCCAAATGATATATCATCGCCAGCTTCGTCCATCTCCACACGTTTTATCTGAACACGCGGCTTATATTTCCGTCTTTATTTGACGAGACTCCATGGACGACATTCTAAACGCTAGTCCTGCGGCTACCGGCGTTGCGCCATCCGGCCTTTGGTCAGACCTCCTAGTCCACGACCTACACGCCACAGCCTCAGGCTCTGCACGTTTGGCTCGACCTCCCTCCACGTAACGTTGAGCTCGACCCTAGCATTCACGTTGCTCCTTAGGCTGCACGCAGGAACGCTCATGCTACTAGGTTTATATTTGGGCTGTTAGCATATGCTATCGCCTCATACCCTTAAAGGCGGAGCTTAAGAGTTCCCCATAATGGTTTTACTCACAAGGCCGATGCCGGAATTTACAGAGAACTGCAGCACTTCCGATATCAGAAATGCAGTAGAAAAGAGACTACCCAAGAAGCACAAGGCAATGGTCATATATCGGAAACACATCGATAAACAGAGGGCTTACAATGTTTCAGCTCTGCCGGCGGTTCCTGAACACAGCTTTTTCCAGTACATAAGGCATTCAACGATGGACCACGTTTCACGTGTTTCCTCAATGATGATCCCGCCGTTCTAAAATGCTAGCAAAATTGGACCTGTCTGTGTATTCACCCGATATTGGACAGCCATATTTCAAAACTGGCAACATGTTTATTCTGTCTTGTGTTTTCTCGATATTGAACAAACCATTTTTAGAAACTGGCAGCACTGGTGCAGTTTGTCCAGTGCCCTCCTGATACTGTACGAGCCATTTTTAGAAATTGGTTACATTTCAACCAACTTGTCTAGTGTCCTCCAAATCGCGACTGGATCATTTCCAAAAACTGCCTACATTGAGCAGTTTGTCTCATTTTCTTCTGATACCGGCCATGCCGTCTTAAGAAACCGCCAACAATCGACCAAGCTGTCGCCTAGTCTCCCGATATTTTAAGTGACACGTGAAAGAAATGTTCATACTAGTTAAAAAATAAATCTCATTGACTAATTATTCAAAAAACATCAAACAGGGTTCGACATTTCTGTATTTTAAAAGCCATCTAGTAATCATTTCAAGGCATTTCTGACAATGGTATTTCAGTCGTATGGTATTCAAATGCCTTAAAGCTCCTTTGCAGCCGCGAAGCTTTGGTTCTGCCGTCCTCTAATTTGCTGTTCAGCCCGTAGTCACGTGATTCCTTAGTATATTGCAATCTGGTTCCTGAGCAAAGGGGACCAGTTGTTTGTATACCAAATCGCGAAGAAATAATTTTAGAACATCTTGTGGTGTGTTTTTGCATATCGGTGGCCAGTGAAATTGATATTACAATTTTTATATCTACAAGACTATTAACCTTGACTGAAATACAGAACGGTCTGCACCTTTCGCTCTCAGGCTCTACATACCTTAATTGCGTAAACGTTGCGCCATGCGCAACCGAGAAGTTCAACGCAGTGGGGAAACAGTTTGGACCTTGTGTTATAGAGACCTGCCGTAGAAGATTGACATGTGATTAACCAAATTGAGACCACGTCTCACTACTTTACTGAAAACCGTAGTGTGTTTATTGGGATTATTAAAGACAAAGAAGGCTAGTCGTTCCTTTGTGTGCCATGTCTTTACTCATAGCTAAACACCTCAAGCTACACCATAAGGTACACTACATGCATGACCATAAGCGCAGTACTGAAGGTGTTGCTAACAAAATTCAACCCGGTTTAACCAGAACTAAGCCACAGTCAAATCTTTTTGTTTTTTGTTTCACAGATGCCACACCTTAAAGCAGAAATAAGTTTTTTGACTCCCAGCCTTTCATCCGCAAATTGTATCTCGTTCCGTTACATCGAGAGGGTGGCAGGAATAAGCTGTTCGCTGAGCCAGTTCAACCTCTGAAACTAAGCGCTATTCCCATCCCAGCACCACCACTGAGCCCCCGGGTTCCTCATATCAGCGTAGCTTCAATTACGTGGACAACCTGATCCACCTCCCTAAAGCTTGAGTTCATACGTAATCAAGTGTACCTTATCAGTATTAGGCTGCTTTAAAAGGCAGGAAGCTGCATAACTGATAAAAGATGGGTATAGTTTTTGAATAAATAGGGTTTGAACATTGAAAGGCTGTTTCCTTCTGACGAAATAGTCATGTTAAACCCTCTATTCCTCTGGGTTCTGTCAGCATGTACTGAAGGCATGTATTTCAGAGTTAAATAAATATTTTTCTCTCTGTCTTTTCGCTGTGTCATTTAATGAATACGTTCCCGTTGCTTACAAGTAAAAATGGTGATTGAACTGTTTTATACAAGACTTTAATTGGTCATCGCTCTTTACAGCCTAACAAAATAATATCAAATCCCATAACCATGCAGGATAAGCTACTGCAAGGCTAGAGAATGCCTTTTGAATGTGCAGGTCTATAACGGTACATGAATGGAAAAGCCTGCGATAATCCCATTTAGGGAAAGCCAGTGTCCCATATGTCTTCATTTTTCATTGTTTTTCTTAGCAGTGTACTTTTCTATTCTTTCATTCTTTGCAATATTAACCCTTCTTCATCCCATTTTCTTTTCGCAAGAAAAATCGTATATAAACTTCACCAGTGATGACTGCGCTGCAAAGACGAAGTCAAGGCAATTTATTTAAACGTTGGATGTAGACCGAAGCACCCTCTCAACGCTTAGTCAGATTTGTTTGAGACACTGAGTATAGATACAGAAAACTTAGCAGAAGCATCATCATTTTTTATTTTGAAATAAAAGTGAAAGTTTATTAGCTTGAACATATTTACGAAATACATATATCAACAAACGACGGTCCCATAGTGAGAAGACGTCTTTTTATTGTTACGTCAAATGCCCCGACCTGGGTGTTACATGACGCGTGTGTCGTTACAGCATGTCGATGGTTATGTCAATGAATGCGTTGAAGTGAATTGAATTAGCGTGGTCAACTGCGTCGGCTGGATGACGATTCCAGTCCTTGGGTGTTTTGGAGAAGAAAGCATCAAAATGCGCAGTAGTGTGTGCGAATGGTGGGCGGATGGCTTCGTCCTGATTAACGCGGTCAGAAATGCTGTGAGCTTTTTTGATAAGCAAGTTTCAAGTTTTAAGAATTCAAATTCATTCAAGGAACACAGCCTGGCAAGTTTACAGCGTGAAACTGGGCATGCAAGCTTCCAACTTGCATGCCTGCCCATTTGAACTACCGGTTGCTACATAGCGACTCGGAAGTATGCAATTACACATCACGCGGTAAGCAATCGCGTCTCAATGTTATTCCGATTTCACTCTGTGCCATGCAAAAAAAATTGCTGAGCTTTAACATTTAAAATATGCGTTTGCTTATTTCACAGAAAGTTGATGGGCTGCCTGCGTTGAATATAGGTTTCTTCTAGCATAAGCTCTCTTTTTCACACTCAGTGTAGAAAAACGAAGCTTTGTATTTCTTAACGTACCATTTTATGAACTTTCCAGCTAGTTAATTGTTTTTCCCATAGCAGGTATTCATGAAATTCTGCTCAGACTATTTAAGATGATATTTCGTTTTACTTGTATTAATTTGACTTGACATTTTACTAGAGTTAGTCATTTGAACGTTGTGTCACATTAACGGCTATGACTATCTTGCGCCTACAGAAGATTAGACAGTGTCTTGTTTTAGGTGTTATTGTTTCAATAGCTACGATGACTTAAATCATTAAAACATTAAAGATGTGTGAGAAATTAACGAGCGCTTGCCGCCTAAACGCTACCGTGGGTGAAATCGGATGTGATGAGTGTAAAATACAATAAATCACGTATTTTCAGTTCTTCGAGGTTTGCGCGGGCGAATAAAATACTGTTAGTTCATCACCACACGTGTCGCGAACAGGTGTTTCGTATTTCGTTTTTAAGAAATTATGCGTCATGTGTGTAGGTCCTGTCCGCCTATGATATAAAAACTACTTGAAAGAAACATTTCCTGAAATCGACATGATTACCATTCCTCTAATATGTGCTTTAGAGAATGAACTTTGCTTCAATTTCCCAATAAGCTTGCCACTTGGCTCTCTCTTTGGAGGGTAATAACCTAATGCAATGTGTATGGAGCATGTTTACATGTTTGATTTACACCTTTATGGCTCATGAATCGCATGCGCCAGTATTCTCTCTGCCCTTGGTCCCAACGCATCTAGGGACACAGCAGAACTAATCTTGTGTTCATTTGTTGTGACCTTTACTATGTTATATATTATATTCCGTGTTTACGGCTTGACAGTATTTTTAGAGTTTAAGGCGGCGAGAACACTGAGAGAGTCGCTATAAAGGATGCTGTATGTGATGTTCTCATTTAATATTTCTACAACAACATAGATGGCATAAAAGTCTGCAATGAAAACTTTTGCATACTGAGACAGTAGTATTGCCCTTTCAGTGTTGTCTCGTAGTATTCTACTTCCAACTGGGCTTCTGCTTTTCGCCCATCTTTATAAAATGCAGTTTAAGTTTTGTTTTTGGAGCGTAAAACAGTCCCATAATATACTTAAATTTGTTTTATAGGTCTTCGGAATCAGCATTACATAGGTCGCGAACTGTGGCGAGCGTGTACCACGAACAGTTACAGTGGTTCATGTCTATCTGGACACTGCTTTGCATTTCATTCATTACGCCACGTTTTCGCATTTCTGTCAGAAGCGGAAGGTCAATGCTTTACTCGCCAGATACTTGCAGCTTAATAGTATTCTGGGTGGGCTCTTTGTGACGACGGGATAGCAGAGATGCTTTGGCGGAGAACGTATTTTAGGAACATATGTGTGTGTTAGGTGCAGTTCTTGAACCTTGCATAGTATGCTCAATTTTTCCATGCAAATACTCATTATCTGACTGAAAACATTGGCTTTCGTCAGAAACTCAAAACCACGCGAGAAATCTACAAGTGCTTGTTCTTCTAACAGCAAAGTTGGTTGAAAGAGGATGTGGTGACGATAAACTTTTTCCTGAGCACATGTGAATAATATTGCCATACCGCTGTCTATCTTCTGGCGCCGCCAAGTGGCCGAATGCCTTGGCATGTTGTCTCTCTGGAGCTTCGCTTCAATAAAAAAGCCAGCTCGGTTGTTCTGCTGCTTGCTGCGTGTGTTGGTGACATTTGGTGGATTGTGCAGGTTACAATCCCATGTACGTTTCCCCCGAAGACGTCAGTGACGCTGCTCATCGACGCGCGGACGCCACTCAAGTCCATAAAGCAAGCCGTCGCCTCCGTGCCCTACAACCCGAGTTCGAACCACTGACCACACCGCTGCGAGCCACGACATCACGAATGGGCAGCCAGACAAGTCAGCATTCCAGCAACGGCCCACCGTTCGTCCTTCTCGCACCTCGATCACAGCTATCATTCCGCGGTGACCGGTTCGAGGATGTGGAAGAATGTTCGGCCAGTTTTGACCGCATGGCCGCATTCAACCAATGGTACGACGAGCGGAAGGTAATGAATGTGTACGTCGCGCTACAAGACTCTGCTAAGCCGTGGTTTGCGAACCACGAGGTGTCCTTTGTCAACTGGGCAGCCTTTCGCTGTGAGCTGTTTACAACATTCAGCTCGAGTGAGCGCAGAGAAAACGCAGAGATAGCAATTCGTTCGAGGTCTCAGCAGTTATATGAGAGCGTGGCCATGTTTGTCGAGGACATGACGCGACTTTTCAATCGGGCCGACCCCATCTTGCCCGAGGCAATGAAAGTACGACACCTCATGCGTGGGGTGAAGGAACAGTTGTTCGCTGGCCTTTTTAATGAAGCGAAGCTCGAGAGAGACGAGGACGACGCTCAGCCACGGGCCAAGACCTACAGCCACTTGGTTGCGCCAGAAGATGGGCAGCGGTGTCCGGTACCGAAGTTGAATATTGAACTACGGAAAAGGAGGGCCTCGTTGTTGCGTGGGCAGTCACGAAATTTTGTCCGTACTTGTAGGACGTCCGTTTCGCATTGTGAGCGACCATCACCCGCTGTGTTGGCTGGCAAACCGGAAAGATCCATCGGGTCGGCTTACTCGATGGAGCTTTCGATTGCAGGAATTTAACGTTACTATTTTGCACAAATCCGGCAAGAAAAATAGCGATGCTGACTGTCTGTCCAGCGCCCCTGCATCCTGCCACACCCGTGGCTCCGACGACGATTCCGCTTTCCTCGGTAATGTCACGACGTCCAACTTAGCCTGAAAGCCGTAGGTCGAGTATGAACTTTTGTCTCTCATCGAATACCTCGAAGGAACCGTGTCATCTCCTCCTCTGTTCTTCAGGCGCGGACTGTCGTCATTTTGCTTGCGCGAAGGTGTGCTCTACAAGAACTATGGTCCAGCAAAAACAGCTTATATTCTTGTAGTACCCACAATGCTTCAATACGAAGTTCTTCTTGCGTGCCATGACGACCATTCTTCCGGCCATCTCGGTTTGTGTCGCACATTGGCACGGATACACCGAAAGTACTACTGGCCTAGGATAGTTGCCGTTGTGCACCGCTACGTCCCTACCTGTCGTGAGTGCTAGCGGCGGAATACACCGCCATTTAAACCAGCTGGGCTCCCGCAGCCTATCGATCCCCCGAAATTCCCATTTCAACAGGTCGGCATCTACAGTGGGGATTAAAAGTTCCCAGGCCACAGGGTCTGCTTCTGAGCAGTATAGTCAGGCAGCTACGACGGCCCCAAATCTCAAAATACATGTGGAGGGTAGAAGAAGCATTATTCTAACCTCTGAGATTATTTATAGCTTTAATGGGGTCTCACGTGTGAGAATATGCTGCCCAAGAGCAAAACCTGCTGCCTGGGAACTTCTGACCCCCCCCCCCCCCTGTACTTACTGGGCCTATTCCCGAAGTCCTCCAAGGGTAACAGGTATTTATTGGTTGCCACTGCCTACCTCAGCCTCCTCAGCCTCGGGAAGGAACAGCAGTTTATATTAGGTAGCGAAGTAGTGGAAGTAGTAGGCGAATATGTCTACTGAGGACAGGTAGTAACCACAAATCCGGACCATGAAAAGGAAATAACCAGAAGAATAAGATCGGGATGGAGCGCATTTGGCAAGAACTCGCAGATAATGACTAGCAGCTTACCGGTATCGCTCAAGAGGAAAGTATACAACAGTTGCATCTTACCTGTACTCACCTATGGGGCTGAAACGTGGAGGCTAACCACGAGAGTTATACTTAATTTGAGGACAACCCAGAGGGCTATGGAACGAAATTTGGTAGGGGTAACAGCAAGAGATAGGAAGCGTGCAGAGTGGGTCAAAGAAATACTCACGCTACCGACATTCTAGTGGAAATTAAGAAGAAAAGGACATTTTTTTTTTCTTTTTGTACGCAAACTTGCCATAAGGCATATTATATAAACTCATGTAAATGGTTTTCCGTGAGGAACCGGAGCAGGCTCCCGCTCTTAGCGTTGTCGGTGAGCCATTTAGAAAAGTCATCTTCCCTTGTTGTGGTTAGACCCACTTCGCGCAGAATCTTTGTCCTTGATTCCCTTGTCTCTGCACAAGTCCATAGCAGGTGGCGAACATCCACTTCTGCAGCTGGTGTGGAACACTTTGGGCATGTGGTTGGTCCGATTTCAGCTTGCGATTCCCATCGGCATTTTACCGAAGGGGTAAGGGCCGCCCCAGCTCTTATCCTTCTAAGGGAAACCTCCTCCAATCTCGTTAAGTTACGAGGGAGTGGGAATGTACACGGGGGAATGAGGGCACGTGTACTTTTCCTTAAAGAGGATGCTAAAATGGAAACAGCGGAACGGGCATCGAAAGGGAGCCTGGTGGGGGGCGCATTAGTGTGTGGAACTTCGTGTGTGAGGTGGTCAACTTTTCTCTGCTCAGCGTTCTCAGCATTGTCTTCTGTCCAATGTATCTGGATGCTTATCTTTGTTTTTTTATTGAGTGCGTGGATTTCCTGGGCAACAAATAGCGTCTTCGTCACTTTCTTTAGTTGTTTTATGGCGGCTAAGGAGTCTGTATAGATGTGGGCTTCTGTTATCGAATCTATTTTATTTATGGCCTCCATAGCATCGCGGATTGCATAGAGTTCCATCACAAGCGGGTCCGGGTATTCTAAAAGATATTCTTTATGTACCTTTAGTTCGCTGTGTGTTGGACTAGTAGCTGCTGTTCTACCGCCATTTTCTATAATTGATGCGTCCGTATATGCAATTAAGGTACCTGGAAGTGCATCAACCAGAGGTCGAGATGCCAGCTTTTCTTTGCGACGAAGCCGAGTGGTCTTGTTTGTCGTGATAGTAGTGAATTCCCAAGGAGGGGGGTCAGCCATTGGTGGTGTTCGAACTGCCACTTCGTTGTACAAGGATGCTATGGGCGTAACGTACTTTCGCTTCATATCCCTTGTTGCCTCTCGTTGTTCAATTAATTCTGTCAACGTATTTATCTGTGCAAACTCTTGGAGAATAGGGATAGGGGTAAGTTTTGGTAAGGCCGTGATAGTGCGCATTGCGTTTCTATTTATTGTTTCCAATTTTGCCCATTGCCGCCTCGTGAGTCTTTGGAATTGGGCCTGGTATAGTATCCTCGGCTGTAACACTGATTGTACAAGACGTCTTGCCATGTCCGCTCGAGCTCCTCCTCCCCTAGACGAAATGCGTTTTATCAAGTTTAAGGAAGTCGCAGCTACTTTTTTCACCTTATGAAGCCATTGTGTTCCTTTTCCGGATTTGTGAATTTCTAGGCCAAGAACTCTCAACTCGTCCACCTCTTCCAGTGCCTGATTTCCAATCTTTAGGGAGACTCTTTGCGTTGCCAATTGTTTTCTTCCATTCTTGTTAGCAACATGAATGTAACTGGACTTTTGAGGTGATAATTCCAGGCCTGCACTTTGCACGTACTCATCTATGGTATTTAAAGCCTCTTGCAGATGCCGATTCTGTCTGTCAATTTGTTTATGAACAGACCAAATCGTGACATCATCTGCGTATATCATGAACCCCACTTCTGGTATTTTAGCTAATTTCCACGCCAATAGGATCAGTGCGATATTAAATAATAAAGGTGCTAACACTGACCCTTGTGGCACGCCTCTGTTCGAGGTGTAATTGCCAATTTGTTTTCCGTTTATCCGGATAGAAAACGTCCTGTCCTTAAGCAGATTATGTACTGCTTTTATGACCTGCAAGGGAATGCCCATACATTCCATGTTGCTAAGAATCTTGGCATGTAACACGTTGTCGTATGCCTTCGCCATGTCGGTAGCCACTACAGTGCGCACTAGGTGGCTATAAGGCGACACGTGTATGACCTCTTCAGCGAGCACAGCCAGTCCATTTTCTGTCCCAAGGTTTGTTCGGAACCCAATTTGTCGAGCATGGTATTTTTTATTACTTTCCAACCACCATGACAGGCGGGTGGCTATCATCTTTTCATAGATTTTGCAAATTGTGGGTGTTAGCGAGATAGGCCGCAAAGATTCTAGACTTGTGGGAGGTTTCCCAGCCTTTGGTATTGTTACCACCACCGAGTGTTTCCAGCCGAGTGGAATGTCTCCTCCTTGCCATACCTCATTTACCACATCCAACAAGCCGTCAACTGCGGCTCCTTCTAAATTCTTTCTATTTTCTTGAAGAAAAGGACATGGGCAGGACATGTAGTGCGAAGAGAGGATAATCGATGGTCGCTTAGGGCAACAAACAGCGTTCCAATTGAAGGAAAGCGTAGCAGGGGGCGGCAGAAGGTTAGGTGGGCGGATGAGATTAAGAAGTTTGCAGGGGTCAAGAAGATGCAGCTAGCACAGAACCGAGTTAAGTGGAGAAATATGGGAGAGGCCTTCGCCCTGCAGTGGGTATATTCAGGTTGATGATGATGATGACGATAATGATGACCTCAGCCGCTACTGTGAAACCAAGGCTATTCCCCGTGGTACCGCAGAGGAAGTTGCGCAATTCTTGATTCACAACATTGTACTCCGTCAAGGTTCCCCAACAGTCTTCTTAACTGATAGGGGAACCTTGCATACGTCGGCACTAACGAGCGAAGTCCTTGGACTCAGTGGCACCACCCATCGCATGACAGCAGCCTATCACCCTCAAACTAATGGACTAACTAAGTGGCTCAACAAGACAATTGCCGATATGGTTTCTATGTATGTAGACGACGATTATGGGAACTGGGAACGAATTCTGCAGTATATCACGTTCGCATACAACACTGCGTTCCAAGAAACTATACGCTTCACTCAATTTCATTTGGTCTATGGACGCGAAACCTTGACTATGCTGGATCCATATTTCTTCCGGATTCTGCTCCCTCCACTGTCGTGGTGGCTGACGAATTTATGCTTGACGCAGAAGTCGCACGCCAACCTGCCCGACAGCGAATTCGGCACCAACAAGTACACGACACCCAGCGATACAACCTGCGACACCGAGAGGTGACGTACACGCCCGGCGACCAAGTCCGGGTATGGAGCCCAGTACGGTTGAGAGGGCGCTCTGGATAGCTTCTATGGCGTTACCTTGTACCCTGCGAGGTGCTCCGTTGCCTCAGCGCGGTATACTACGAGGTACTACTACAAGGCACTGCCAGTTCCTCTCGGCTGCCAAAGTCTGAAATAGGTCACGTCGCAAGAATGAAGCCATAATACAATCGTTAAACCGTTTTAGGGTCCAAACCAGAGCCAGAAACTTTCCAGTATAACTTTCCCCGCTTTTCCCCAACATTTGAGGCATCGGGTCGATACCTTTTGGAAGTGGGGCAATGCCACACCTCTGAAAATCTTCTGGCGCCACCAAGTGGCCGAATGGCTTGGTACGTGGCTGAGCGTCGTCCTCGTCTCTCACGGGCTTCGCTTCATTCAAAGGTCCAGCTCGGTTGTTATGCTGCTTGGTAAGTGTGTTAGTGACAATATATTATTTACTCTGATTACTGTGAACTCATCACCACACATTACGCATAAAGCTTTATTTTTTTTTGTTAAGAACTTGCGTGTTGTGGAATTCGGGATTGCCGCGGCTACTATTTGCGCGGCCATTGCCCGCTCACCTGTTGTTATCCTCTTTCACCTTCTCCCGCCTTAGGCGGCGGAGAAATGTCCGGACAACTTGTCACTGTCGTTGAGCCACAGCTCCGCCCCTGCTGTTCTCATTGGCGCCTTTTGGCGAGAACACGGCAGCGCTTCGACGGCCATTCTCGCGCGACCAACCGAGCGAGGCCCAGGGGTGGCCGCTCCAAGGCATCGCATGATGCGTACGCTACTATTCTTCTCTGCCGGCCTTTGTCCACGCAGACCAGTGTGTACTCGAGTTCGCCCGCTCCGGGTCGTACCTGAGAGCGCAGCTCAAGCCTGTCGATCGTGATCTAACGATCCGCGACAGGCGTACCTTGCGGTGGTTGCCCACTATCTCTCAAAAGAACCCTTTGGTCACTGCGAGAGAGAGAGATCACAGCACGCCCTTGCGTGCTTACTGTGCGAATTCTTTGTCTCTGCGTACGCACAGGGGAGCCTTGGGGACGCGGTGACTGAGTGTTTGTGTAACGCTGGAGGACAGCGTTGAATAAACGTCTCCTGTGCAAGCTAGGAGGCTTGTGTCTTTGCACCGAAGCGCTCTCCTCTCTGCGGAGGTTGAGTGCACGCTGCGGTGTTTCAGTGTGCGCGCGGTGACGGCTGATTAGGACTTCGGCTCACTGTAAAGTGTAAATATTGACAGTGATTTAATAATAGCTAAGCTCAGATGTAAAGTGCGGAATCTAGCTATTTAATCCCAAATTTGCTTAGATATGCCAATTAGGCTTAGCGAAGCCTAACAAAGCTTGATTAGGTTTCGCAAGGTGTAGCAGCGGTTATTGCGTGCTTAGACCGCAGAGGACTAGTGTACCGTAATATTGAAAACCTCTAGGCATAACTACGCATAATAGCTTTTATCATCCAACTCCGCTCAAAGCTCTTAGGGAAACGTAATTGAGGTAATATGTGTTCAGACGCATTCACACCCCATTTCTTATCGGGTGTTTCACGTTTAATGGACATTAAATAGGCCTGATAAGCTTTCCCTTCGCCCTTGGTATTGACCTTGCTTATAGCTTTGGTACTCATGGTCAGTCATAGTCACTCATGGTATCACTACGTATAGATAGCACATATAGGTTTGCTTGCTTCCACATAAAGAGGCCGGTTAGGGAAACGAAATCCAAAAGTAGGCGAAATATCGTTTTACCCTCGGAGTACTTCTGTACTAAAATGTTAGGAAAGATTCCATTCCTGACGGCCGCATAAAGTATCACCGAGAAGCAAAACCGGTCATCTGCGCCAGTTGCGTGCTTGTTGGAAGAGAACAGTTGTTATAGCGTAAGCCGGACCGCTCTACACACGGCGTTTTTACCTTCCTGTTTTTCGCCCCAATCCTACGTTGTGAAAGTGCCTGCCGTTAGCGGGAAATTCAGGGCGCCATTTTGCTTCACACCCTGTTAAAATTTTCGTTTGCACATTTACAAGTGGTAGACTACACCATATATCTCTTCGCCGTTGCACCCGTTCGTAACTTCATTCTTTCACTCGCTTGACGTCATTACCTTGACAGCGTGGTTGGAGCGTGTGCAGAAACGTCCGACTGACACAGGCACTGCACTTTTTCCCTTCTTGAAACCTACTTCCTTCTTTTTGGCTTGAGAAACAGGTTTCACTGACACTATCCTGGCACCTTATTTGCTTCGGTACTTCGTACTGTAGGGGCCGTAATGCAGAAACCTAAACCTTTCCTATCGTGATGCGTGCATGCCCGCAGTAATCAGTGCAGTATAATATGAATTCTTGAAGAATTTTGATTACGTTTTAAATATACTAAACGCTCAAACATGTGTGCTGAACGGAAATTGACAGTGCGCTTTCTGCAAACGTGTCAAGTTACTAGTGTCATGAAGAGTTTTTCTGTGCTAGTTCTTATAGAATTTTTCTATATTGTCGATGGATGTACAGAGTTTTGTTGACGGATATTTTAGTGAAACTTGAAGGTGTCAATTTTATAAATTTAATCAACGGTGCTGCTGTTTTCATATTTGGGAGAGTTTGATGCGTTGTGTAAAAACCCCTGGAGGTGTCGAACTCAACTTTTTCCATGAATTCAAGAACATAACGCGCATAATCAAGAGAAAGAGTTTTAGTGGCAACTACATGGAGCATCATGCCAGAATTCAAGTTTGCAAATGGACATTTTTAAATCTCGCTGCTCCTGGAGCAAGCTTGCGAATTTTTTACTAAAACAAAGGCAAAAACAAAACCGTATTTAATGGCTCTTATAAAAGTAAAATTTGCGTGTCTCACTCAGTGACAAATAATGTACGATAAAATTTCAGAGTCCGAGCAGCAGAGCTCCAAACTTGCAACTTTTTGAGATTGAAAACAGCGTTTAACCTGTTTAGGGATTTACGGATTTTTACGAGAAACCTATGGCGTATCTTGAACAAGTAAGGTTTATTCCCTTGTGCCGAGACATTTGCCCGTGACACGTAAAGAGTTCATTGAAAACAAAAACTTTTCATGGGAGCTTTATTACCGCCCTTATCAGAAGACATATATATATTATTTCCTTATCTGAACACACACACATATATACTGGCTGTCCCAGATAAATGTAACCAAGGTTTTAAATATACTGTGAGCGCGAGCCCAGTGCAACCAATCCAGAGCTATTGTGAGTCGCCTATGATAATCTGAAGAAGGGTTTAGTCCAGCGAGGTTAATAATTATAAAAAGACTAATTCGCTAATTGTTAATTATCGTTTGAGAAAACGTGTTATACAAAAGTTGAAGGTATTTTCGTAATACGGCTATCTACGTTGTTTCCAGCACGCTATGGCTCCATCCGTCCAATTTATAGGCCTTAAAAAAGGTGTCATAGGGCCGGCTGCTATTTTAAATCATTCGCAGAGTGCTTACAACCAGCTTCCTCGTAAAGATGACGGCACAGAAAAGTAAATTTCGTTATTTCGGAAGCGTCTCAGGTCCTTAAAGTGGCGGCGCAGTCGTTAGGAAGTTTTTTTTTTATTGCACCAAGTGTCGTTTCCAGCCGGTAAAAAAATCAGTTTACGTAGAGAATAGTTTAATGGAAACACCGTAGCTATTTTTCGAGAAGTGTGTGGGATTTCGGCTTGCTGCGGCTGCCCTTTGCGCGGCCGCCGCCCGCTTCCCTGTTGTTCTCTTTCCCTTCCTCCCGCCTGAGGCGGCGGAGAGGTGTCCGGACCACTTGTCACTGTCGCTCGGCCACAGCTCTGCCCTGGCGTCCCAGTGGGCTGTTCTCATCGGCGCCTTTTGGCGGGAACACGGCACCGCTTCGACGGCCGTGCTCGCGCGACCGTCCGAGCGGGGCCCAGGGAGAGCCCCTCCGAGACATCTCAAGGTGCGTACGCTACTGTTCTTGTCTGGCGGCCTTTGTCCGCGCAGACCAGCGTGTATTTTTTAACCAAAAGGACAAAGCGCTAACGACACATTCACAAGAAAGAGGACACGGACAAGCGCTCACTGACAACTGTGCGAATTCTTTGTCTCTGCGTACGCACAGGGGAGCCTTGCTCCTCGCGCGCTCCCTGGACGCGGTGACTGAGTGTTTGTGTAACGCGTGTACTCGAGTTCGTCTGCTCCAGGTCGTACCTGAGAGCACAGCTCGAGCCTGTCGATTGTGATCCAACGATCCGCGACAGGCGTACCTTGCGGTGGTTGCCCACTCGCTCCCAAAGAAACCCTCCGGTCACTACGAGAGAGAGATCGCAGCACGCCCTTGCGTGCTGGCCGCGCGCATTCATTGTCACTGCGTGCGCGCAGCGGAGCCTTGCTCCTCGCGCGCTCCTGGGACGCGGTGACTGAGTGTTTGTGTGCCGCTGGTAGACGGCGTTCAATAAACATCTTCTGTGTCAGGCGTGTGTTTTGCAGCGAAGCGCTCTCCTCCCTGCGGAGGTTGAGTGCACGCTGTGGTGTTTCAGTGTGCGCGTGGTAACGGCTGATCGGGGCTTCAGCTCGAGCGACGCTCGAACCCGCTGTTGTTGGTGGCCTATGTCCACGTAGAAAACCACAAGTGCTACAACTTTTGCATTGACAGATTTTCTCAAGGCAATAAATAAAAATATATCTTCTGCCCGAGTCAGTAACCACTAGCCATGACAGGCAAGGGAAAAGCGGGCCAGCCGACACAGGCGGGCATCGCTTCCTAGAATTTTGCAATGCTACGCACGGACATATCCCAAAAATATATTTTCCTGATATATTTCACTTCAGCCCTATACAATACTCCATGTATAATTACCTTGCATGTAACTTAATTTTTTGTAGTTCTCATCAGTTCAATTTTGATGTAATGTTTCGAACATTACATCGTAATGTGCGAAGGCTTTCTGTATTGACCACTTAAGTTGATGTTGAATCCTTATTATATATTTAGTTTTACAATATATACGAAAGACGAAACACAAATTTATTTTGTTGATTGCTTAAAGAAAAACTGCGAGGAAAGCTGTACTGTATTTCCAGAAACCTGCTTCTACCGATTTCAACAAGCATCTGAAAAATTAAAAAAGTCGCTGAGCAAAGATGTTTCAGTTTAATGATGTAGATCAGAATGCATATATTCAATATTATCATCTATATCAGCTGTATAAAGCATCACAAGGTAATTATTATCACACACATTTATCCAAAAAGGCGATGTGAGTGTTAGCACAAGGACTGAATGCATAAAATGAGGAAATACGACACACATAATTATGGAAGTCGTTTATTTATATTCTACGAAGATATGTCCTGGCAATATAGGCTGTCCTTCAGCTAAAGCTTTTGTGATCTTCGAAGTACAGCAAATTGGTGCAATTCGGAAGCTATGAGGGCTGCTCTGCTTCGATTTGTGTTAATCCCTGCAGTCATATTTCTGTAAGTAGACGCCAGCCTCATATATAGAAGTGCTGTATGCTAATCTAGAAACTCGGCGCTAAATTCATGCTTCACTTAGCTTTCAGCTAACTCAGTAGAAATGGGCGAAAGAGAATTATTGAAAAACACCAAAGCAATTTTTACCAAGCAGGTTCGGCTCGGTTGGCTTCGTTTGTGGGGTCTTACGTACAAAAGTGACTGAGGCCTGAGAGACAATGTAGTGGAAAGCTGCAGGAATGTCCCCCAGCTGGGACTCTTTAGCGTGCATTGACATCGCACAGCATGCGAGCGCCTTGCTTTTCACCTGAATCGAAAAGTGCCTACTGCGGCTGCGAGCCGATCTCGTATCCTTGTGGACAGCTGGCGAGCGCCCTAACAACTGCTCCACCACGATGGTCTTGAACCACGTTCGGGACGGACGAGAGAATATAAGCTATCCTCCATTAAGATGTGGCTGCCATTTGTGAGCTACTCTGTTCTTAGCCTCTACCAATAATGGCACGTCGAGACCGCGGTAATGCCTCCTTTTCGCTGGCTCCTCTGTAGATTCTGGTTCGCGTCCTCATGACCTCATGTGAGCGAGGCCGATGCGGTCGCAGACGGCTCTATTTTGACAGAGGTTGAATGAAAAGCACCTTCGTGCTACGCAATGTAAGCGCGTCCTTAAAAGCCTGTAATGTCCTTAGAGAAAATCGAAGTAGCCATACAGCACACTTCTCCGCCTACACGACTCTTCAGAATGAAGTCTAGAAATGTTCAGCTTATAATTCGTTACATTCCTCAGCACATCCTTGACGCCCGACAAATGTTTTTCAAGTTTGCTATCATGTACTTGCAGATTCACGGTTAGTGTAGCCGCACCCAGGATATAAATATTTACAATGCATTAGACGATTAAGCAGAACAATATTTTTTTGTTTTTTGCTGAAATGAATTCGTTACATCCCCATGAGAGGCAGGCAGCGATGTCTTATGGGCATTCTGAACAAGGGTGCTGAACCGAATGTCGAGAAATCGTTCCGGAGATACGAGTAATATTAGTAATTACTCCTTTTATAGACGAAGAAAAGAAGCCAACAGTCGGCGAGGCCTAGGAAAGCGTTGGGGATTGTATTTTATGTCTTTTTTTAAATTTTTACTTGGATAATCACAGAAATTAGTAATGTATTCTACTTAGGGGAAATAGAGTTAAACACAAAGTAGAAGAAAGAACAACGTGCCGACGGTGGGGACCAAACCCACGACGTCCGAATATCGCGTCCGGTGCTCTTCCAACTGAGCTGCATCGGCTGCGGTCCCCCCTGCTACTTTCTTGGGTATTAATGTTTGTCTGTATACGAACCTTGAGAGTGTTCACAAGCGCCACCCTCAGCCATAGCGGCAGACGTGGAACGTCCTGTGTACCGCCAGCGTCACGTAGAACGTGATCAAGAGCGAGGGCGAAAGCTGCGCTAGAACCCTCTTACGCTACCTATGGCTTCAAGACTGCCAGAACCGAGACCCCCGTAAGCTACAAGCAGAGAAATGAAGGGGAAATGAGGGTGCTCGTTATAATACATGAAGAAAAGAAGCCAACAGTCGGCGAGGCCAAGGAAAGCGTTGGGGATTGTATTTTATGTCTTTTTTTTAATTTTTACTTGGATAATCACAGAAATTAGTAATGTATTCTACTTAGGGGAAAGATAATTAAACACAAAGTAGAAGAAAAAACAACGTGCCGACGGTGGGGACCGAACCCACGACCTCCGAATATCGCGTCCGGTGCTCTTCCAACTGAGCTACATCGGCCGCTGTCTCCCCTGCTACTTTCTTGGGTATTAATGTTTGTCTGTATACGAACCTTGAGAGTGTTCACCAGCGCCACCCTCAGCAATAGCGGCAGACGTGGAACGTCCTGTGTACCGCCAGCGTCACGTAGAACGTGATCAAGAGCGAGGGCGAAAGCTGCGATAGAACCCTCTTACGCTACCTATGGCTTCAAGACTGCCAGAACCGAGACCCCCGTAAGCTACAAGCAGATAAATGAAGGGGAAATGAGGGTGCTCGTTATAATACATGAAGAAAAGAAGCCAAGAGTCGGCGAGGCCAAGGAAAACGTTAGGGATTGTATTTTATGCCTTTTTTTATTTTTACTTGGATATTCACAGAAATTAGTAATGCATTCTACTTAGGGGAAAGATAATTAAACACAAAGTAGGAGAAAAACAACGTGCCGACGGTGGGAACCGAACCCACGACCTTGCTT
Organism: Amblyomma maculatum; assembly: GCF_055883805.1. NCBI lineage: Eukaryota > Metazoa > Arthropoda > Arachnida > Ixodida > Ixodidae > Amblyomma > Amblyomma maculatum. The sequence goes on from NC_139354.1 coordinate 110,716,846, forward strand.
CATGTATCCGCCGTCCCTTTCCTACTGTAAGAGCCATCGCTTGCATGCTGTTGTCGCCTTCACTCAATAGGACATTACTCAGGGGCACGCTGTTCCTCCTCAAGCATCCTAGAAACTATACGAAAGAAAGAAAAAACTTTCATTCTGTATAAGAATTATGATTTTCTAGCCCGTTAAATGTGATAAAAGGTTGTCACTCGGGCAATTATAAGGATATTCGGTGTGAGCAGTGGTGATGTTAGGTGTTGTATTCATCGGATATTGAAATACAGGGGTGCGCCATTTTTACACGTATACTGCTCTACTGCGTGTCCCAGCTAATTTGACCCAAGGGCTAAAAAAAGACATTTCAGAGACAGACGAAGGAAGTCCAGGCAGCACAAATCTTGGACCGCGCGTTGGTACGGTGTTGGCAACGGCTGGGCCAATGTAAGACCGGTCGTTGCCGACATAGTAACAGCACTGGATTCAAGACTGCCGGTAGCAATTGAGCGCCAGAAAAATGGTTGATTGGTTGGTTTGTGGGGTTTAACGTCCCAAAGCGTCTCAGGCTATGAGAGACGCCGTAGTGGAGGCCTCCGGAAATTTCGACCACCTGGGGTTCTTTAACGTTGTTGTGCCTGGCCAAAGCCGCCTAGAAATTCAGCCGGACGCCAAACTTCTTCGGCGAACGCCTCCTTCACAAACTTGGATACTTCTCTGCAAAGCACCAATGCACTGGAGGCGAGCCGTACCAAAGGGACAGAAGCGACGTGTTTTAACATGCGCTGAACGTCCAGACAGCACGGCGCGCCGTGGCCCTGACGGTGAACCCCTTCTCGCCCCGCGGCATATTTGAAGCGAGAGCGCAGCAAGCTCTCCCATTGGCCCTGCGAAAGTGCTGCCGTCGGATTGGACCATTTTGAGCGTCAACGGTTCTCGGCGACGGAGTCTCAAGTGCTTCCGTTCGAGACTCCGAGTGTGTGAGTTCGTCACGAGCGTCCATCGGGAGCAGTTCGCCCCCTGACAGTGCGGACGCGGCGGAATCTCCCCGGCCGTCGCTGCGCGAGAACAGTCGCGTATGGCTATGTTAGCTTTCGGCCCCAGAGCCGATCTTGTTGTGTAAATACATGTAAATAGTGTATAAAGCCTTTTCTTCATCTCACCAACGCCGACTCGGATTCATCGCTACCGCCCAGGGAGCTGACAGCCCTCGTTCACGAAACGGGTGACGAGCGCTGCATTACCAACTCCTTGGCACAACCCTGTTGACGGTGGGCTACTGTGTGATAACCCCACCGGCACAACATTGGTGGCAGTTGCAGGATCCACTGGCACAACCCTGTTGACGGTGGGCTACTGTGTGATAACCCCACCGGCACAACATTGGATGGCAGCTGCGGGATTGACCGGCGTCAGGCACCTCGGCGCGGTGAGTACCTGAAGTTTCCCTCAAACGCCAGACTTCTCTAACACACAGGGTAGCTTAGAGAAAGGCTGAGCGTAGCATTGCGTTAACCTTGCGTGTTTCAAGCCTACAGGAAGTGTTTTGAAAACCAGGGGATGCTGAGAAGGGAATCAGTGTGAGAAAGGCTTGCGCATCTCTTGCTAGGAGCGAGATAGCGAACGTATAGTACACTATTCTAAAAAGGCAAACAACAAGAGGCCGGTAAAAGATGGAGAGTTACAAGGTCAAAGAACTTCTCCAAATTTGTGATGAGTTGGGCATCGATTTGGGCTCAACAAAAACAAAAAAGGAAATCCTTGAGATCATGCAGGCAGAGGACGTGACGGTTGAGGAAGCCGCAGAGGCCTGGGATGATATTCAAGAGAGAAACGAGAAAGAGGAACGTGAACGTCACGAGAAAGAGGATCGTGAACGTCACGAGAAAGAGGACGCCCGCGTATGGCAACTGATGCAGCTGGAGGTTTCAACATATAGAATGAGCGTGGAAAAGATTAAAGCTTTTAATGCCATTCATTGTAACGGTTCAATACCGCGAGACTGTCCACCACCGTTCCTCATCGCCGAGGATATGGTAGTGTATTTGGCAGACTTCGAGAATGTCTGCAGAAGTAAACGTTTCGAGCGAGATAGTTGGGCGCAGAAGTTGGTAGCTCTTCTCTCCGCTGAAGCGTCGGAAGAAATCAAGCGATTGGTTGGCGACCGCTTGAAAAATTACGATGAACTAAAAGAGTCATTGCTGATACGATATCAGATAACGCCTCAGGATCTTCGGAAGAGATATGAGAGCGAGAAACATTGTAACAAGGCATACTTTGATTTGGCCTATCAGTTGAAAGCCGCTGTAAGCGAATGGCTAGAAAGTCAGGAAGTCTCGGAGCAAATTGTGCTTGCACCAGAGAATGAGACACAAGTTGGGGAAGCGGCCGAGCAAAGCGATAGCAGCAGCGAGCTGATCGAGCCTCGAACAGAAGTGGTTATCTTGGTCGAGCCACTGGCAGCTGAGACGGTTGGAGCCAACTCCATCGGCGAGAAATCCGCAGTGACACCGTCCTGCACGCCGCCTCACGTAGCTGTAAGCAATCCGATTCCACCAATCGAGAGCGGGGAATTGGCAGTAAATCAACCGCCTGACAACTCAGAAGCAGCAGTTGTCAAGCATGGCGGAGATGTAGTCAGGCTAATAGACGACAAATTGGCAATTTCCGAAGTCAGAGTCGACGTAGTTCAGGACACACAGAAAAACGAAGTTGCGCTCATGGAAATTGCGCAGCTCACAACTGTTGAACAGCTAAGGCAGGCCCATGACGCGGACGCTGTCGAGAGCCACACCTGTGAAGTCGACAGCGAGCGACTAGACAGGAGCCATGTTTCGTGTCCTGACGCGCTCAGTTGTATTGGCGAAAACAATCCTAGTGCAAACATGGACCTCATGCGATCCGAAGCGCCGCAGCTGTCGGACGAACGTGATCGCGCGCCGGTTAGCGCTGAGCGATGCTGCACACCGGCGGATCAGTGTAACTTGAGTGGCGAGCCTGTAGAGGATATGCCTAGCTTGGGGGCTGGCGTAAGCGATCCTTGTCCTTGTTCGGACGCGACTGGCAGTGAGTCATGCGCTGCTGGCCGCGATGTAGGCGCGGCACCGCACTTCGACGATGCCGTCGCCATACCCGCTCCGGTTACCGGCAGCTTGAAAGAGTTGGCACAAAAAGAAAGAAAGCAAAAACTCAAGTGCCGCCGCCGAAAAGAGCGGAAAGGCAGGTGCATGAAAGAATGCTCTCATCGAAAGATGAGAAAACGCAAACGATCGCGAAAGGAAAAGAAGCGGCGATCTCAGCGGCACAAATGCACCCGTGCCGAGAAAATGCGCGATTGGTGCGCAAAGCGTAAGGAACGAGACAGATCGTTCAACAAAGCGAGTAACTTGTGCTCGTCAGTTCTTCTACACACAAAGTGGAAAGAAAGGTCTCGTAGAGAAATGGATAGCCGAGGCTGTGTCGGAGGGAGGAGAGCCAAACCACCCAAATACTGCTGCGCATTCTGCCGCTTGCGGAAGAGAGCAGCACAATGCGAACTCGGATGCTTTGAGTTATGCATTCAAAATATAGCTACCTTCGACGAGCGTTTCGTCGCTAACGGTAATGCTCTAGGCAGATCGGGGCAAAATTGAATGACCTCCTTACTTCCTCAGTTGTGGTTTATGGTCTAAGTGATTTCAAGGAGACTTTTTTCCATTACTGATTATTAATCATCTTTGCTATTTAATGTATCCTTAATGCGCAAAATTGTTGTTTGAACCTTGTACACTGCATCCTATACACTTGTCTCTTGTTGTAGTGGGAGCAAAAAGGGGACAACAATTTAGCTAATTGAATTTGAAATTTTGCCTCTGTCTGGTGTTTGACGGGTGACCGAGGGTACTTGCTTGTGTTGGGTGTTGCCTGTTGTCGGTCGGTTTCGCAAGCCGCAGAACAGTCTACCGTTACCAGTGGCGAGTGGCAAGGGCATCGGAGCGACCCGAGCGAAGTTGGTCGACGTGCCCCAGCAACAAGGCTGTCGGCAGAGATCCTGACCTGGCGAGTGGAACCCGAGGCACGTGAGGCTACCTGGCGCCCGGACACTGTACGTGAGCTTGGAGGAACCTGGCGAACGAGCGCGCCCGGCATCCGAGCCACATGCGAGCAGCTCGTCTTCCCGGCGCATTGTCTGATGGCGGGGGTGCTGTTGTGCCTGGCCAAAGCCGCCTAGAAATTCAGCCGGACGCCAAACTTCTTCGGCGAACGCCTCCTTCACAAACTTGGATACTTCTCTGCAAAGCACCAATGCACTGGAGGCGAGCCGTACCAAAGGGACAGAAGCGACGTGTTTTAACATGCGCTGAACGTCCAGACAGCACGGCGCGCCGTGGCCCTGACGGTGAACCCCTTCTCGCCCCGCGGCATATTTGAAGCGAGAGCGCAGCAAGCTCTCCCATTGGCCCTGCGAAAGTGCTGCCGTCGGATTGGACCATTTTGAGCGTCAACGGTTCTCGGCGACGGAGTCTCAAGTGCTTCCGTTCGAGACTCCGAGTGTGTGAGTTCGTCACGAGCGTCCATCGGGAGCAGTTCGCCCCCTGACAGTGCGGACGCGGCGGAATCTCCCCGGCCGTCGCTGCGCGAGAACAGTCGCGTATGGCTATGTTAGCTTTCGGCCCCAGAGCCGATCTTGTTGTGTAAATACATGTAAATAGTGTATAAAGCCTTTTCTTCATCTCACCAACGCCGACTCGGATTCATCGCTACCGCCCAGGGAGCTGACAGCCCTCGTTCACGAAACGGGTGACGAGCGCTGCATTACCAACTCCTTGGCACAACCCTGTTGACGGTGGGCTACTGTGTGATAACCCCACCGGCACAACATTGGTGGCAGTTGCAGGATCCACTGGCACAACCCTGTTGACGGTGGGCTACTGTGTGATAACCCCACCGGCACAACAACGTGCACTTACATCGCACAGCACACGAGCGCTTTGTTTTTCGCCTCCATCGAAAAGTGGCCGCCGAGGCCGGGATTCGACCCCGCATCCTTGGGAACAGTAGTCGAGCGCCGTAACCACTGCGCCACCCCGGCGGGGTGCCAGGAAATTGATTCTGTTCGCCATTTTCATCGACATTATTTATCTAAATTATTACGTTTTATTTCACACAATAAATAATAATTGCTACGCTGGAATACACCTACACAAAGCACACTTCAATATTTGGGAAAAAGAACCCTCACATGTAGCCATAAGATCACCCTTACTCCACATGGGGGCCACCCATCATGCCTACAGGTTGTCTCGATCACTGAAATCATGGATGAGAGCGGCACAATTGCAGTGCGCAAAGAGGCTGGTAACAGGTTCTTTTACTTACATTTCGCAGACTTCTGGAGATGGGAAAAAAAGGTACAGGTGAGATTTCCTTAACGTGAATAACAAAACTGGAAGGTATTTACAGACTCTCTACATTAAGCAATTGTCTAAAGTGAACATTTGGGGCTTAAGGCAAATAACTCTAATTCGTTACTTACAAAAAAACAAAAACAAAATCGACTGTGCTGCGCAAGGTGGCTGCCAGCATTACGCAATCGGGTTCCATCGTCTGTTTCTAATGGTTTATTTTAGCCCTTGGCTTAAGCAAGCGGGCACGGCGTGTATAATGCGACCTAAATAATCGCTTCGTGATATATTATGAGGATATTTGTAAAACCTACTGAGTTCACTTACAAATACTATGATAATCACCTGAGTGCGGTCATTCTGAAAAATGGACATTACATGCGTAACAGAGATATATTCGTACTAGAGTAAAGCAATCAACTTGTTAAGTTTAGCGAGTACAACTATAAAAAAATGAGGGCTGGCAACGCCCAAGAGCTTTAAAATTTTTTTATATGACAATGCCGTTCGAAATATTAAAAGTCAAAGATATGCCTCTTATATCACGCTAATTTATTAGCCCATCGCATATTTATAAAAAAGCGTCCTTTGCGCTTTTTGTGCCCCTCATATGCGGGTAAATTTGCTTATTGGACGATGAAGAATAAAAGTGAATTTAGGCGATAATACGATGCTCACAGCCAATTATTTTTGCAGAAAATTCAAATCAGCCTTGCACTGGGTATTACTGATGTTTTTGATATTTCGAATATATATGATTAAAAAAATCTAACTTCGCCTGAACGTCAGTTATGACCGCTTTCTTTTTGGTCCATATTCATTCCCCTAAAATCACAAAGAATTCGCATTTATATTTATAACTAACAGGATTCTTTTACGAACTTTGTTACATATTTAATATGTCTGCCCTGCGGTAGAATCCACCTATACTGAAAGCATGCAAACGTTCTTTGCAGTTTTAGTCCGACAGTTTTCATTCCCTGCTTGCTCTGGTTTAAGCGTAAGCCGCTACAGTGAATGTGAGGCCAAAGCGCGCTGTCAAAAGCCGCACACGATTATCTCGCTACCGCAGCCAAGCAAAGCTCTGTCATTAGCCGCGTAGGAAGAGAGCACCTGGCAGCGTCTCATCAAGCAGCAAATGCGTGGAAAGAGATGCATATATTGAGCCCACACTAAAAGTATACATCCCTTAGACTGGTAACAATGTGCCTCTTCGTTACGATCGGGCCATGCCTGAGCAGCCGCTGGCAGGCGGCACCACATAGCAGACGCGAATAAAATAATGCAATTAAGTAACCATCATAAAGCAAAGTGACTGACAACTGAACGGATATATATGCACAAAATTCAGAATACTCAGAATACAAAAGTAAATGTTCAGAACATGATATTGGAAAGTTGTGGCACATGAACTTTTCAAGGCGGTCGAGATCAGATTCAACATGAATCTCGCTGTCGAACTCGGCTGCCTGGAGCGGGTCATGGCTAGCTAGGCTCCACACGCGCGCACAATGGAGCAGCACGTCCCCTGAATTCCTCTACAATCCTGCAGCACAGGACGGAAAACAAGCAGGGTCCGTTGTGCAGTGACAAGAGGCACACAACGGAGATATTGAGGTACAGGACGCCGGATGAGAGATGTGTGCGAAAACCGTTGCTGCAGCGGCTTCGCGGAGGCGAGTTCGCTGAAAAAAAGCACAGAGGACCAAGGTGGCCGTCGAGTAGCTAGGAAGCTGGGCGGATCACTACATCCATGGAGCAGGCCATGACGGTTTTTGCCGCTCAGCCTAAGCTTCTTGACAAAGGAGCGGTACATCGAACGATGATAAGTCAGACAATAGCTTAATCCACAGCATTCAAGACATGCCAATGAAAACGAAGAACGCGAGTCCTGTACCGCTCGACAGTAGCAATGTCGTTCTATCATACATGGCTAGAATTGGCGCTTGACAGCACTGGCGGTAGAAAAAATGCGCAGGAACAGGGCTGATGGCTGGCTCTGCCACTGAATGTTATGCGATGCCGTTCAAAGGCCCGCGCGCCTAGCCACGTCTCTCTTCCTCTCTTTTGCTCGTGTTTTCTTTTTATCACGCTGCTACGCGCAGTCCGATACTGCCTGTATTGCTGTCCCGAGCAAGGTCCGCGCGGACGCATGGTTCCTGACGCTTTCACGCCGTCTGTGCCCTCTTTCATCACTGTTTCTCCTGCTGTTGCCCAAAGGCCGCATTTTTAAACAGCTGCTAGCATCTGAAGTTTTCGCCTATATCGTTTTCGAACCTCTGAATATCCACATTAGAACACATTGAAGAGAATATAAATTATAAAACGTATATAACAAATTTGTGTCACAGCGACTGTTCGCCGATCACAACCTATTTGTAATGTGTATGCTCTAGAAGATTTGTGCACGCGACGCTGCCTGGTGCCGAAGGGTCTTCGCTTAAAGAAGTCTATCAGCAATGAAGCATTAACAATAACGTTGGTGTGCTATATTTAAGGCGCGTTTTGTCTCTCCTATGCGCCTCAACCAGTTTTATTTACTGACGTCACAGCTTTAAAAATCGGCCATAGATCGGCAGTCGGCGAACGCCACCTGGCAGATGCCAGCGTAACGGATCGGCAAAAACAGAGAATAGGGTGGAAGTAGGCGTCAGAGATCTGTAAAGTCAAGTGCTGCCGGATCCTTAGTGAGGATGTCCTTTGGGTAGTCTCAAAATTTTGCCTAGGCAGCAAAATGGTTATACGGCACTGAAGGAACAGGTGGTGCAACATGGCCTGGCTTCAAAACTACTTGGTAACGCGTATGGTGGCAGATTGTACCACGTCGGTTATGAGCCCAGTGGTGCTGCCTGGTTACACTCGTCACCAAGGGGCGAGGGAGGGTTGGGGCAAGGAGGGGGAGAGACAGGCGGAAATGTTTATGAGACGAACGTTACTGAGCGCCAGGTGCCGAGGGCGATTCCTGGAACCACGGAAGCAGTGTATAACATGCTTGGGGGTTTCCAACGGTGAAGAAGGCTCCGAGCCAGCAAGACACTCGGTTCGACACTTGTAACTGCTTTGACCGCAATGAAAGTGGAGAGTCTTCGAACATGTATCTGTTATCTTGTCTTTTTTACCGTTGTTGTGTCTTAGTAATAGCGTTTACTATGGAAAGAGGAGGGCAATAGCTCTTTGTGACGGAATTGGGCGGGGAAACAAAAGAATGTGTGCGTCACACTGTATCCGTTTTTGTTGTGTTTACGTAGCTTACGTAGTTTTGTGTGGAAGAAGACGAGAAATTAATTTAAACGTAATTGAATACCCTGCAGTAATATTTGAAATGCAATGTCAATGCTTTTTGGGAGCAGTGATAAGTAATGCAATATGAATAGACATTTGCGATCTTCAGGAAAGCAATCACTTAAGTAATTTAATTCCTTTTCAAAAGCAATTTTGCCATGTATGTACGCGTGCTACCTCTTCAGTCCTCATCTCCAAGGCAGCTGACATTCGGCGTGGCGACGTGACTAGCAACACCTGCAGCTCTTTGGAGGTCGAATCACGGCGCGACATTACCTGCAGGATTGCACCCGGGAGGGGTAGTGCTACGCTGTAGAAAAAATAAGATACGTTTTCGGTATCAGCATGTATAAAGTATGTGGTGGCGGTAACAGATGAACGTCGTTGGCCGCTGCATCACATCATATACGCCTTTACTGCAGCTTTTTTTCTCTTTCCCGAAATAAAGATTCAAAAACCGGGCTTTTAATGAAGCCTAACTTTGAATTAATCTTGAGAGCCTAGAGGTGCAACACAGTGTTTTAAACCAAAGGTAGCGAGGTCTCCCAATCATTCGGTCGGTATGTTCTAACCATGTAATTTCATAAATGCCATAGCAATGACGTTTTAATGGTTACATATTCGACAACCGATGATGATTTCTTTAGCATAAAGTACTGGCTTGAAACTGAACCAAACTAAACAGCTCTCACTTAATCATTCGGTTTACCCGGGTTAAAATCTCAATCTTTATTTTATTGAATTGCAATCACGTGAGAAACGAAATTCGCAAACGTACCTGTATCTCAAGCATACCGACTCTGTCCATTGATTGCCACCGTTTCTCCTTCTTCTATTACTACTAAATGTGGAGCGAGGGTTTGCATATCTCCACTCCACCGGCTATTTGCCATCGCAGATAACATTTTTCTCTGCTGATACCTACTACAGCTGGCTGATGGCGTGTTAAGCCGGCGACCACACCCCGCAAACCAGATAATGCGTCTAACTGCTTCGCTCTAAAGACCAACTTTGTGCAACCAAGATATGCGCCAGAAGTAGCACACAGCATAACAGGTTTAGTTTTCTCAAATATAATTCAAAGAAAAGAACACCTAGGAACATATACCATAACACGAAGTAAATATAAAAGTGTCTGGTGTAATCGACAGGCTAAAGAGCAAACAGCGCATTGTTCACTGGGCACTGGGAAAATGTACAGGTCATATCGAGGACTCTCATCGATGCATAATTTTCCGTCAGCGAGCTTCCAAGGGAAGGCGCATGAAGCGATTCTTCGAAGTTAACTACGGCCAAAGCTGAACGACAAATTTAATCGTCTTTCATTTACAAGCGATGTCACGTCCATTCTTCATAGTACGCACTGCAACCCACGTAATACTTGCAGTCCTAGTAGAGTGGGGTTTTTAATTTAAAATTATTGATCAAAGGGGATAAAAACGATGCTTTCTAACCCCTGTTATCTGCTCTCTCAATAGCTGCGGCACCTGAAGTGAGGCGGCGAAAATAAGGAGATAGCACGGAAGCAGAGAAGGGAAATCACAGAAGTGAGCGGCAGGGAGAAAGGACATAAAAAACTACTGTTATACAATATGACATACAATATACCCAGTCCCCAACAAGAATATTGGACGGCCATTTGCGATTTGCTTAGCTTTTGAGCAGGATACGTTTTTTTACCCTCAGTCAGAGATGTCCGTTGTTATTGGTCAGGCGCGGTGTGTTCTATAGCTCCTAGCATTTACTCAACAGATCGATCAGCCCAATTTCCGCACGAAAAGAATATCTTTTTAAGCTCTGAAATCGTATGGCTTTTACAAGTGATATGTTTTTTGTATTGTGCAGGCTTCCCAAATGTGCATCAAATTTTATGAGGATTATTGTCTATACCTACGGGAGAATAAACCATTTTAATATAGTCAGACGTGAACATTCTGCACATTATATTTATTCAGACGTAGATGATAAAGCAAACGTGAACTCTACGTGCACAGCAGAGTGGGAATGATTGGGACTATTTCAGATATTTTCATGCTTTGCATAAGTGGCTAAATTAAAAACTGTAGAATGGAAAGTTCACAAATCTCAGAAATACCAGTACTTAATAAATGACGCTGTGTTCCCGCCTTGGCACACAATATTTCACGTATCTCTTCTTTGAGAATAAGTTAGTGTAGGCTGCTTTCTGGTTATTTATACGCGCAGAACATCGCGCGTAATAGGGAACTTAGGTTCAGTATTGCACGACTAATGTGATTTTCCTAGAGTGTTACAAAGCGGAGAACATTAACGGTTCAGAGCTTAACCTACCCAAGTAGCACACATTGCGTAGCCCACCTGGGGCCCGTTTGGGCAAGTTGGACTTGGTCAAACCCAGTAACACCCATGAGAGCCCTCTTTAGGGATCAAGCCGACAAGCCCGAATTGGGTTTGCCCCTGCATTTTCCATCTCGCCGTCATATAGGCGTGGAAAAGGCTTACTGAGCACATATTCCCATATCTTGTCATGAAGGGTCCCGCTTGGGGAATATTAGGGCCAATGAAAAGAAAATTTAGGCTTTGTGTAGAAAAAGCCAGGGCTAACCTAACTAGGGCTCTACGATCAAAAGTCCAATGGGCAGCGGCAGCGGCGGGGCTAAATAAGGCTATGCCCGCACAGTGCCTACATGGGACCCTTGAGGGGTATTCGAGGGACGGTCAGACGGAAATGTGGGCTTCATGCAGAATCACCTTATTATGACTCGGCAGGCACGGAAAAAACTCGTAGATTTGGTATCGCTCAAAAGTCTAAATTCAAACTGCGCTATAATAAGCTTTACATATACGGCAAGTGTTACTGTTACGACCAGCTTAATGACAGCGTTTCTGAAGTTCGCAGTACTACAAGCTTTTCACCGGAAACTACTGTACAATAACGATGCGTGAGGGGCAGTGGGCACTCCTCGCTGTCTGAGCGTTCATTATCGTTCCTTTACACAAATATTAGAAGCGTCGTGCCTAAACGTGATGAGCTATGCGCGACTATCGACGCATGCGATGCTGATATTGTTTGCCTTACTGAAACGTGGCTTTCAGCAAAAGTTGATAGCTCTGAAATCTTTCATTTCAATAAGCATTTTACCACTTATCGGTGTGATAGGGGTGACAGAAATGGTGGTGGCGTTTTGATAGCTGTTGCCGACACAATTTTCTCTTCTCCTGTTCACGTCGTCGCCAATTTAGAACTTATCTGGGTTGAACTGCGCACGCGCTTTAAAAAACTGATCTTGGGAGTTTGCTATCGCCCTCCCTCGTACAGTGCCACGTTTGTTGAAGAACTTCATGATGCTACTTGCGCCATTACCGTTCGTTTTCCAAACGTTCCTACTGTTTTGGTAGGTGACTTCAATTTTCCAACTATATTTTGGTCCAATGAACGTTCTTATGTTGATCCTTTTTCTACAGAGTGCGATGGTTTTTTGCGCATGTATGCCGACTTTAATTTCTCCCAACTTGTTACCCAGCCTACCAGTGTTACATCTTCTTCGTCAAACTTGTTAGACCTTGTTCTCACCACGTCGCCTGATATCGTCGCTCCAATATCTTGTTTGCCAGGTTTAAGTGATCATTGCATGCTCCATTTTTCAGTAAATGTCGCGATACCACACCGATATAACATTTCTAAATATATCCGTGACTTCCAAAAGGCAAACTTTGATGCAATTAATCGTGAACTCGCTGCTTTTATCGATGAATATTTGCCCTCTTTTCATGACCGCCCAATTGAAATTAACTGGACCCTTTATAAGGATAAAATATCCTCCCTGACTAATTCTTACGTTCCGCTGCGAAAAATATTAACTAACAACTGTTCGCCCTGGTATAATTCTTCACTAAAACGGCTATCAAACAAAAAGAAACGTCTGTTTCGCCCCGCCAAAGTGTCTAATTGTATGCCCCGGTGGGACGCTTACTATTCTGCTGCGTCTGCATATAAATAGGCACTAAAACAAGCTAAGGAGTCATTTTTTAGTCATACTCTTCCATCGATGCTAATAAATAACCCAAAACAATTTTGGAACGTGGTTAAGAAAACTGACCCATCTACAATCAATCTGAAAACTGCAGATGAACAATTAATTCCTAGTGAAATGTGTGCTGATGTTCTTAATGATGTTTACTGATTCTTTTACTAACAATTTAATTACCGAAATTCCTCATTACCCACCGCGTGACTTCCTTGTTATGGACCCCGTTATAATGGATCCTGTGGGCGTAGAAAAAATAATTGAACAACTGAAGATGTAATCATCATGCGGAGTGGACAACATTAACTCAAAATTTTTGAAAAATACTAAAGTGTATAGTGCCATTATTTTTGCTGAACTGTTTAAACAATCTTTTGAGTGTAGCTGTGTTCCTAGCGACTGGAAGGTGGGCAAGGTGGTTCCCCTGCACAAGTCTGGGACAAACATTCTCCTAATAACTACCGACCCATTTCACTTACTAGCATCCCATGTAAGATCATGGAACATGTCATCTGCTCTCATCCCGCAAATTTTCTTGAATCAAATTCTTTCTTCAGCCATTCCCAACACGGGTTTCGGAAAACATTCTCATACGAGACTCAGTTTCTATGCTTTTCACAAGACCTTCATTTCATTCTTGACCGGGGTTCCATAGCAGACTGTATATTTCTCGATTTCTCCAAAGCTTTCGATAAAGTTTCTCACCAATTACTACTTTTCAAATTAAGTAACCTCAAACTCGACCCTAACATCGTTTCGTGGCTTCAGTCTTTTCTCACTAACCGTTCTCAATACATGACAGCAAATAAATCGAACTCTCGTTCCTCTCCAGTGGGCTCAGGCGTTCCCCAGGGCTCCGTACTAGGGCCCCTACTTTTTCTAATTTATATTAATGATTTGCCTAACACCATTGCTTCTTCTGTGTGTCTCTTTGCTGACGATTGTGTTATTTACCGTGAAATTAACAGTGACTCTGACATTTCTGTTCTCCAGTCTGATATTAACCAAGTTTCAGAGTGGTGTAAATTATGGCAAATGGAGCTTAACATTAACAAGTGCAAACATATGCGTATTTCTCGTCGTAACAATGAAGTAGCTAATTATAACCTCAATAATACTCCTCTTGAAACTGTGTCTTCATATAAATACCTTGGTGTGCACATAACTTCTAATCTTTCTTGGAATCTGCATGTGGAATCTATTACTAACAATGCTAACCGCATGTTGGGGTACCTGCGCCGAAACTTTAACCTTTCTTCTAGTTCTATAAAATTGCTTCTTTATAAAACCTTTGTTCGTCCTAAACTGGAATATGCAGCCTCAGTCTGGGACCCTGGCCTTGCATCTCTAGAATCTCAAATCGAATGTGTTCAAAACCGCGTGTCACGTTTTTTACTTTCCAACTATCACCGTAACTCCAGTGTTACCGTTATGAAAACAACATTATTATTGCCACCGCTTTCACTACGCAGAAAAATTTCTCGCTTATGCCTATTTCACAAAATTTATTACCACAATCCTGTCCTTAAGAGCCTTCTACTAACTACCCCCACATATGTTTCAGGTCGCATTGATCATCTTCACAAAGTAGGTGTTCCGTCATGTCGTACTAAACACGCCTCTTATTCTTTTGTTCCAAACACTTCTGTCAGTTTGAACCACCTTCCTAGGCACATTGCTGATATTACGGACCCAAATTCTTTTAAGACTGCCGTATGTAATCTATATTTATAGATGGTAGTCAATTGTTTTTGTTCGTTTTCGGTGACATTGTTGACTGTCGGAAATGTTTTTTTTTTGTCTCAAGTGCCTTTCCGCTTTTTTTTTTTGCGCCAATCCTCCTTTTTTTTATTTTGATCACTTTTTGCCGTGTTATTGTTTCTCCTATGTTGTTTTATGCTGCCCTGTACCCTGTACAAATGTATCTTTCCCACTCCCCTCTTTAATGCCTTCGGGCCCTGAGGGTATATGAATAAATAAATAAATAAATAAATAAATAAATAAATAAATAAATAAATAAATAAATAAATAAATAAATAAATAAATAAATAAATAAATAAATAAATAAATAAATAAATAAATAAATAAATAAATAAATAAATTTTCCCGGGCTGCCCCAAATGAGGCTGCCCACCAAAAACCTAGATAATTTCCGCATGGCCTGTAGCGGGGCAGGAAATGGGCTCCTTACCGCTTCTGTCCGCATCGGTTTCTTGCGGGGCATTAGTGCAGATCCGATGCAAATGTGGGCCTAAAGCAAATACAAGACGGGCTAGCCCGAATGGGGCTGCCCACTAAAAAGCCCAATAGGTCTTGCATGGTTTGCGGCTGGGCTGAAAAGCGGGAAAGTCTCCACACTGCCCACACGGGTATTTCGTGTGGTACTTGCAGGCAAATGTAACATATGTTCGTATTCTCTGCGGTAAAAATAAAATCAGCCCGATTCGGGCTGCCCATTAAAGGCCGCAGTGGGCCTCAAATTGGCCGTAGGCGAGCTCACCGCTCTGAACCGCCTTCACCTTATTATCATTAAGGTACCATTTTATATATGTAATTCATGTTATTCCGCGTGCTAATTGCCTCTTCTGTAGGTTTCACATAACTGTCCTAAGCATGCCCATGCCATTAATAAAGACTATTTATTTTTACTCTAAACACTACAGTAATTATGCAGTGTTGGCAGAAAATATGCAGCAGTAACTGTTCCGCATTACAAGTATGTACTAAGCTACCTTCAAATTTTTCCTCCACCATTATTATTCTACACACACTACCGAAATAAATATTCAGACCAACATTATTGTAGTGTTGAAAATAAATTTCTCACGTTACTGAGTGTCGATTACAAGGTAAAGATATAGTGTTCAATGTTTCACATTTGATGATTAATAAACTTGGGCAGCCCCGCAAATGCCAGATTCAACCCATGAGGGCAGCACATGGGCCTGCCTCCGCAAAGCGCGCGAAGGTACAGTTCAGGTATTTGAGGGATTAATCCACCCAAAAATTAAACTTTTGTTCATTGGGGCGACAGTGCCTGCAGAAACGTAGGACCCATTAGGGATTCTGGTATGCTGCCCACATTCGGCTATCTGGGCTAAAAGCGGGAAGCCCTGTTTGGGCTGTCCACACGGATACAGATTGGGACCGATCGCAGCAAAATCAGGCAGCCCCAGCGGGGCCCCTCTGGGTACGGGTTGCAAATCCCTCATGGTGCCCGTATGGGCTGCCCCCACGAGACCAACGCGGGCCCCCATTTAATAGCTCACTTTGTGCTACTTGAGTAAAGTTGTGTTTCCTGGCTGTGGTGTTCGGTGCAAAGTTAACAACTGACAGTGGTTTATTATTAGCTAAGCGCAGATTCACATGCGGAATCTGGTTGTTTCATAAGATAGGCTTAGTTGAACCTATTAGGGATAGCTAAGCCTGAACAAACTAAATTGGGTTTCTGAAGGTGAAACTGCAGCAATTGCGTGTTCAGAAAGTACCGTACTACTCTACTGTAGCAATAAAAACTTTTAGCCTTACTTAGGCATGATAGCTTTCATCGTCTGGCACGCTCAGAACTTTAGAAAACGTAATTGCGCCAATGTGTGTTGAGACACCTTCACAACTGATTTACTAATCTCCATTTAACGTTTAACAGGTCTAATTTTCTTTCCCTTTTACCTTGCTCATGGCTATGGTACTCATGGTCACTCTAGTCTGCCATAGTATAACCACTCATAGCAAATATAGGTCTATTCGTTGGCATGTAAAAAAAAAAAATACGATTTAGAAACAGGATACAGAAGTGGGATAAATATGTCGTTTTGCAATAGAAGTACATTATGCCGAATTTCCTCCTTGACGGCCGCATTTAAGTATCAGTGAAAAGCAAAAAATATTCATCTCTGCCAGACTGCCAGTTTCATTAATGCTGAAACACAGCCGTTGCTATAACGTAAGTCGGATCGCTCCACTACGGCGTCTCTCTCCTACAGCGTTTTGCTGAGCCCTTACGCTGTGAAGGCGTCTACCGTTAGCGGGAAAATCAGAGCACCATTTGTTGCTTCACACAGTTAAAATATCAATCTCGTATCTACAGGTGATAGCATTCACTACTGATCACTTTCCCTTTGCACCTGTACGTACCTTTATTTGAATTATTCCGGCCAACCTGTCTGCCTTTTCCTTTCAATAAATCCATCTATCTATCTATTTACGATCTCACTAATCTGGCGCCATTTTCTTGACAGCTTGGTTGAAGTGTACGCCGAGACGTTAGATGAGGCAGGAACTGCACTCTTTTCACTTCTTAAAACCTACTTCCTTCACTCCAGCTTTGCAAATGGCGTTCACTGGCGCTACTCTCCCACTCTACTTGCTGCTGTACTTTCTACAGTAAGGGCCTCAATGTCGACGGTCTAACCTTCCTTACCGTGATTCGAGCATCTCTCAGTAACTAATACCACCAACAGCAATAGTAACATCAATATTAAGCAATACACCGCCATGAAACTTAAAAAAATAGTGAAGTGTTATGTTTTAAAATGACTATAGGCTCAATCATGTATGGTGAACGCAAACAGGCCCTTTCAGGAAACGTGTCATATTTGTTTTCTGTCACGAAGATTGGCTCTGTACCGGCTTTTATTAACCTTCAAAACAAAAGCGCGCAACACGTCATTTTGAGCACCTTTTTCATGCGGCCTCTCTGGTCGCTGAAGCAATTTAACGCTTGTTTTTATCGCATTCTTAAATGTTCCTGTACCATATTTTTGTCTTTGAATATACAGAAATTTATCGAGAGACGCCAGTTGTACTGGATGGGAACCATCGTCCAAGAAAGGTGAATTTTCATACATAGAATTTTTAATATTGTTGAAGATGGACCTTTTGCTGTGTGTGATTTCAGAACTCCCCGAAGCCCGCTCACAGATTTCAAGCTGTGTATCGGTCTGAAATAAGCAAATGAAGCGCGCTATATTCTTCAATTTTTTTTCACGTGCTGCATAATTGAAACTGGCAGTCGTGGTATGTGCGAATCGGTATTAGACGCCAGTGGCCTTTCACTTGAACGAATGATATGTTCTTATCTCACGCGCAGAAGGTGTGACCGTAATTTGAACTGAAAAGCGTGCTCCGTTTACTTATGCTCATATCCGTACGTGTAGAGGCAACAAATGTCTCTTCTCTGCAAAAACGTTTGACAGTATCAGTACGATTAAAAAAAAGTAGATGTTTTTTAGAAAGCTGGGGCAGAGGAGCTTCGCAGGAAATTAATATACAGTCCATAGAATTCGTGCAGTAGCTCGCACACACACAAACACACACGCGCGTATCTATGCATGCATGCATAGATACGCACATACATACATACATACATACATACATACATACATACATACATACATACATACATACATACATACATACATACATACATACATACATACATACATACATACATACATACATACATACATACATACATACATACATACATACATACATACATACATACATACATACATACATACATACATACATACATACATACATACATACATACATACATACATACATCTGTTCAGTTCATTCGTTAAGTCGTGTCCGACTCTTCGTGACCCTATGGACTATATCACGCCACGCTTTCCGGTCTCTCACTATCTTCCTAACACCACATAACTTCATCTGCAACGCCTCGAGGATGCCATCTAACCATCGCGTTCGCTGCCTACCCCTTCTCCGGTGACCTTCAACCTTTCCCAACATCAAATCTTTCTCCAGCGACTCCTCTCTTCTCATAAGATGACATACATACATACATACATACATACATACATACATACATACATACATACATACATACATACATACATACATACATACATACATACATACATACATACATACATACATACATACATACATACATACATACATACATACATACATACATACATACATACATACATACATACATACATACATACATACATACATACATATAAAACCCAACACAACACACAACACACAACACATACATACATACATACATACATACATACATACATACATACATACATACATACATACATACATACATACATACATACATACATACATACATACATACATACATACATACATACATACATACATACATACTATCTGTCTTCAGTATATATTCACTTACTAGTTCCAGTGCTTCGTTACATAGCGTAAACTGCTGTTCCTTCCCGAGGCTGTTGAACATTAGCTTAATCTTCTGCATATTGATTTTCCATCCTACCTTTCTACTTTTCCTGTCTAGGTGTCTAGATCACCCATCATTCTTTGCAGTTCATCTCCTGAGTTATTTTAGCGAGGCAATGTCATCAGCAAATTTCAGATTACTGAGGCATTCTCCATCTACCCTTATCCCTAACTGCTCCCACTCCAAGTCTCTGAATACTTTCTCTACGCAAGCTATGAATAGTGCTGTGGAGATCATGTTTCCTTGCCTAACACCTTTCTTTATGGGAATTTTGTTGCTTTCTTTATGCAGAACAATGGTTGCTGTGCAGCCACTATATATATATTTCAGCACTTTCAAGTACGGCTAGTCTACACCCTGATTTCACAATGCCTGCATCACCGCCGAGGATTGTACTGAGTCAAATGCTTTTTCGTAATGAATGAATGCTATGTATAAGGGTTGGTTATATTCCTAGCATTTTTATATTACCTAGTTGACGGTATGGATATGATCGATAGTAGAGTACCGTTTCCGAATCCCTGCTTGATCCTTTACTATATTAGCGATTACCTTAGTAAATACCTTATACGTAACAGACAGTAAGCTTATTGCTGGGTAATTTTTAAGGTCCTTAGCGTCCCCTTTCTTATGAATGAGGATAATGTTTGTGTCATTCCATGGTTCTGGTGCCGTCGATCGCACCAGGCACTGCGTATACAGGGTGGGCAGTTTTCCTAGCACGATATCCCCCCGTCCTTCAACAAATTTAGTTATCTGATCCTCTGCAGCTGCTTTCCCCGTTTTCAAAGTTTCTATTGCTTTCTTAATCTAGTCCTTTGTCACTGGTCGAATGTCTGACTCTTTTTCCCTACCGCCTGACTACTTTGGCTACTTAGAGATCAGTATAGAACTCCTCGGCTACTTTGACCATCTTGTGCGCATTCGTGATGACGTTGCCTGCCTTGGCGCTTAGCGCACACATCTGATTTTTGCCTATGCCCAATTACTTCTTCACCGTTTTAAGGCTTCACCCGTTCTTCACAGCATCTCTGCTAATTCTATCTGGTCTGTTGAATTGAAAGCTTTCACACTCTGCGGTTTCTTAATCGAAATTTCCGTCTCCTTAGACAGCTTACCGGTATCCGGTATCTACCGCTACGCCACCGCTGCTAATCCTGTAGGCGCTGTAGTAAGAAAATATGTCTACTCAGGAGTCAGGACAGATAGTAACCGCAGATCCGGACAATGAAAAAGAAATAACAAGAAGAATAAGATTGGGATGGAGCGCATTAGGCGCGCACTCGCAGATTGTGACTAGCAGCTTACCGGTATCGCTCAATAGGAAAGTATACAACAGTTGCATCTTACCTGTACTCACCTATGGGGCTTGAACTTGGAGGCTAACCAAGAGGGTTCTACTTAAGTTGAGAACAAAGCAGAGGGCTATGGAACGAAAATTGGTAGGGGTAACATTAAGAGATAGAAAGCGTGCAGAGTGGGTGAGAGAAATAATTCAAGTTGACATTCCAGTGGAAATCGAGAAGAAATGGGCATGGGCAGGACACATAGTGCGGAGACAGGATAACCGATGGTCGATTAGGGTAACAAACTGGATTCCAAGGGAAGGAAAGCGTAGCAGGGGGCGGCATAAAGTTATGTGGGCGGATGAGGTTAAAAAGGTCGGAGGGGTCAAGTCGGTGCAGCTAGCACAGAACCGGGTTAATTGGAGGAATATGGGAGAGGCCTTCGCTTTGCAGTGGGTATAGTCAGGCTGCTGCTGCTGCTGCTGTTGATGATGACATACATACATACATACATACATACATACATACATACATACATACATACATACATACATACATACATACATACATACATACATACATACATACATACATACATACATACATACATGCATGCATGCATGCATGCATGCATGCATGCATGCATACATACATACATACATACATACATACATACATACATACATACATACATACATACATACATACATACATACATACATACATACATACATACATACATACATACATACATACATACATACATACATACATACATACATACATACATACATACATACATACATACATACATACATACATACATACATACATACATACATACATACATACATACATACATACATACATACATACATACATGCATGCATACATACATAGAGAGAGAGAGGAGAAACGTAACGTTCTAGCTAGGGTTTCGCTAGTGAATGCTGGCCAACAAGTTTGCGAAAGATAGCATTATTCAATCTATTAGCTGAGCCTATAAAAAAGGAGCTGCAGGCCCGCTGACCCTTATAGGTGTTCAGTATATGCCAGTAGTAGCATACAAATACTTCTGTATTACTTAAAAGGCACAAAATATATGGTTATACAATTATATGGTTATAATAATAATGGTTATATCTCTGTAATTGCTCGAGTAGAAGAGGAACATGTCGATAATACACGAAGGGTGTATACGTTTAGAGTGGGAAAGAAACAGCTCAGTAGGAATTTTCTGTTGAATGCAGGGGAAAAATCACAAATTCTTCAAATTCTGAGTAATTCCGTGCAAGCATTTTTGCATAATACTGTGTTGAATATCGTTGAATAAGGCTTAAGTCATTTACCACGACCTAAACAAGAATAATATATTTTGTACTAGCGGCAGAGTGCAAGGAGCATGACCAGGCGGAATTTTAGTATAGCTCGCGCTCTTTCAAAACACTTTTCCGATCGTACGTAATACCAAATCTTAGCGAAAGATGCAAAACTTTGCAGTCGGAGGCATCTGCTAATACTGATATCTAATTAGAGAGGAAAGAAGACACAACCTTTCTGCAGCTGACCACTTCCAGACACGCGGGAAGTGCCATTAGTTGTGTGTGGTCGTGTTCAAACCGATGATTAACTAAAAAAAAGCAGAATCGACTGCGTCTGAAGCAAGTATAAGATGACGGTGTTTCTCAGTTGCTGATGAGGGCTCCTAGATTCTAAGAAAGTGAAATTTTCTATATTGTTTGGATGAAGTTTTCAGGGTGTACTGGCGGTATGTACCGAAAACGATACCCACTGAAACCCGTAGTTACCATGTTTCCGTAACGTTTCTGTATACGCCTTCACGTATATTTGTCCAAAGTACTTTGGGACTATCCTAATTGCTCAGCGCTGTTTTAACATTGGTCGAAATATTTGGGGGTGGTTGAGCTGTCCATGGTAATATTTCGCATTTTCGTTCTAATGCATATGCTCTGGCTTTGAGAACCGGAAGAAGCAGTGGAGAGGTAAAGAGTAAGGGGAGCAATTTTCCGGTATACATGGACTCTTGCCTCCATAGCGCTGACAAGAAAGTATTTTCCATACTTTTAATAGTACCTAGTGTACTTTTTGGTGACATAGAGCTCATTTTGTTGCGCGTCTTTTTTTCGACGCCATGCTTCAGACCACGTCCACAAACTATACTTCTTATGATCATTTAACGCATGTCTGATCAACGTGTAAAACATTGTTTTCACGACGAGGTAATTGTCTTCGCGGTGTCGTGATTTTGGCTAGTGGCCAGCCTCCGCTCGTCCAAATTTACAATCTTTTTTGTGTTATTACATATTAGCGTAAGTACACACATTTTCATCTCCTAGATCTCTCCAAATAAATATGCGGTGGTCTAGGTGGGGACACTCCATACACAAATGTTTACCTACTTCATGTAGCGGATACTACACCTTAGAATGATACAGTTTGTTGTATAACAGTCTTTTGATCGCTGCCCCCAAGACAAACTCGCAATCAACTAATATGCCGATGTGACATATAATGCTTGAGCGTAGCTAGGCTCCACTGCCCAGCCACTCATGAATTCCGCTCCTATTGGTTAATAAGCCTACATGCATGATTTTTTGCAAAAGCAAAGCGATAACAAGAATTTTGAAAAGTGTAATATAAAAATTAGCTGCAAGGTTACTGGAACCCAATCAAAAACTTTTGCAAACAAGTGTAAAAAAGGGAAAAAGTATTTTATAGTTTTTTATTAGCCATATACTTCTGAACTTCCAAAAGGATTTTTAAGTCTTGTAGCTCTCCGGTAATCTGTAGCTCTCCCTTGGCCTTTTCTGTAGCAAGAACACAAAATTCGGATGCTTCTGCGGAAAGTTCTGTTCTCACGACAGGTTCAAGGCATAAACCGCACATAAATGATGTGCTGAGATAAAGAGTGAGTCAATCTTATATGAAGAGCAGGCATGAAATATTCGCCTAGGTGGGCAGCCTATACAGTCAAGGAACCCTTGGACCCGTGTCATTCCCTTAGTCTGATCGACGATACTACGCTGGTCATTCAGGCTGGGGCTTCACAGCTGAGTCTTCCACTGATCTTTCGCTAGTTTCCCTGTGGATATGTACCCTCTGATACCTTGTATACCCATAGCGTGTGTAGAAGTGCGATTGGCCCGGCGCTGATTGTTAATTCATATTTGTACATGGTGGGCGATATGCCGTGCAGTACGGTGCCGTAGACGCGACAGTGTGCGTATTTTTCGGAGTGTTAGTTTAGGGTGAAGTGGGAGTGTTTTTTTTGTCAGATCTGTAATGCAGGAGGATGTCAGTATACTTCTCGGGTACACACTGAGTTTTTCGAAATCCACCTGGAAGTGGTGCTCGGTTAGGGTATCCGCGGCTGAGGCGCGGCAGCCTCGTTTCTTTCCAGGTGAGTGTGTTCCCGAGTTCAAATGATGTACACTTCTCGGATGTTGCATGCTGTTGTGCGACAAACAATGTCAAGTGCTACGCTGGAAATTCTTTCCTTTCGACAATTCCTGCATGCAGACTGCGATTCAATGAGTATTATGGTATGTGGTTACACATTGATATGGCTAAGAGAATTGCACTCTGTTCGGCTGCGTCAGTGATATTTTTTAAAAGTTGCAGAGATCTTTTCATGACGCTAATGCAGTCGGCTTGACTCCCGAATATCTTGCTGTGTCATCATATCTGGTTTCCGGATTTCTTCAGTGCGCTTTGCTAAGTGCCCGAACACCTATCTGACGATGATCTGTGTGATATGTAGGATGCACGATGTATATATTTCGCGGAAGGGTAGGCTACGGTGATATATGAGCTAATCTGATCGGAGATGCTCTGCTTGGTGCAGTTTGGTTCAGCGCCGTTACTGTATTTGAGTTTCTTGAAGGTTGCCCTACCTGTCTCAGTTACCATTAACCATTCCAATTGGTTGACTTTTGGACCTCGGTGAGCCCTACCACGTGTTGTGAAGGCCAAGCTGAAGGAGGCGTTGTGCATAGGTGCATTCAGACATGCCAATGAAAATTTTGATGGCTTTGATATAAGAGAGTTGAGATTTTAAGCCGCTTCGTTTTATCCAAAAACAATTTTCTGTATGTTACGCGGCCAATGATGACAACCTGAATGATGCGCACGGTATCTTGCTCTTTCATACTATGGCTTCTGTTGACCACGTGGTGCACCAGGTGCGGCACCTAAGCTACAGTAACGTGAAGTGCGCAGAGCGTAGCGGACCTTGACCCATGTTTTGAGATGTTAAGGCTAAGAATGTGGAGAGATCCTACTCGAGGGATACGGGTTCCCTCAAGAAATATTTCCGGACAAGTAGTTTCACTTTTTGGAGGTCTCCTTCTCGTTTGGGCTTAAATAATCAGGATTGCAGAATTCTCTAGTGCGCAAGTGTGCTCACAGTCTTCCAACTAGTTGTTGGTGCAGTCAACGGCGCTTCCTAGAGGGAGTTGTTGCTGTCCTGGTCAGCCGCCTTGGACCAATTCTAATATCACCGGCATATGGGGCGTGCCATATTCCATTGATTTTATCAAGGACCTTCGGGAATTTTGGCATAGCGATAATAAACAAGAAGGATGATAGAACTAAAGGTTGCCTTTGTCCGCTACCTGGAGTTTGTACGGCTTGAGGTTAACCAGTATAATGGTTGCCGTATGATCAGTCGATAATGTTTGAACGTAGTTGTATATTCACTCTCCGCTATTTTTCCCGTGCAGGTTGCGAGGAATTGCATCTGAGATGTCAAATCCCCCGCTAAGGCCGCTCTGGCCAAGCTTGAAATGTTTCCACGCGCAGGCCGAAGAAAGCGGCGCAGATGGAAATGGCCGAAGTGTCGAGAGGAAAGTGCAGCCGATTGCGCAATCTCTGCCACCGGGCGCGAATTTCTCACCCTCGTCGACATGGGCGAGAAAACAAGCTGGTCCACGCATGCGCCCCACCTCATGGGCCCGATCTTCCTCACTTCATGTTCTTGAGTAAGCCACGCTGCAGCCTGTGGCTTCCAGAGAATTCCAGATTTCTCTTACGAGTCGAAGCAGAGGAGCATAGCTTTGCGAGCGCAGCGCTGTTTAAGCTCCTTCTCCGCGTCTCGAACTTTCGGCGGCGGTTACTTGACAGCGCGCCGCACGGCGATCGCGTGTTCTCGACGAATTTAGGGTAGCGGTAGCAGGCCCAGGCTTAGGCGAAGTCATAAAAGGAGAGCTCTAAACTCATGTTTCAGTTTACGAGCCTACTCGGGGAGCAGTGTGTAGCGTCAGTCAGTCTCTTTCGTTAAGTGGGGTTGCCTCTCTGTCGTTTGTAAATACGTTTCCGTGCTTGATTGTTGTTAGTGTTATATAGAGTTATTTCGTCCGTTAGTGCAAGTTCCTCGAGCTTGGTCTTTCTGTGCGTGAGCTACACGGCGCCCGCCAAACCGCCGAGGACTTCAAAGAGGTAGAAAAGAACTGGAAGACTAGAACGAACTTGATTTTACTCCCCTTAAATATCCATTCCAAGAATGACGCTCTGTCTGGTTTTGACGAGGTTGTCAATAAGATTCGTTTTAAGCCTAAATAGGACGTCGTGGGCTAATACTTGGTGCCAGAAGGCATAGAATGTATCGGGGATGTGTCCTTGATTTTCCAAGTGGTCTGTGAAATGGTTCTGGACCCTGTGCTCGTAAAGCTTCCCTGTGCATGAAGTAAGGGATATAGGTCGCATGTTCCTGAGTCCTGCTGCTTTATTGAACTTAGAAATTATGATCATCTCAGCGAGTTTGCATGCTTATAGTATATCGCTTGTCTCCCAGCTGTTGTTAATTTGCTCAAGGAGGTATATCGTTGCTTCTTGGTTAGGGCTACGTAAGATTGTGTTGATTACCCTGTCCTTTCGAGGTGTGGTATTCGGGGTGAGCTTTGCCAGTGACGCCAGTAGTTTCGTCAGAGTAAACGGCCGGTTGAGAGCGTCATCATGGCTCTCTCAATATTTTGGGTGCATGATGTGGTGCTGAGGGAAAGAACTGTCATTCGCGAATAGCTTCTTTATCTCACTCGGGATATTTGCCCCATGCCATAGTGGGCGTGAAAGTTGGTAGCCAAGTTTTTGCTAGATTTTTATATGAAGTCTGAGGTGCTGATGAGAATTTTCAGAATGTTCCGAGCATTACCCGTACTCAGAGTTACCTGTGAACGTTCGCAAAACTGGTTCCAAGTGTTCCTTCCTAGGTGCTCGTAATAGTCTTCAGCCTGTTTGGTGACTTTGGTGATCCGCTTTTTTAGTGCCTAATTTCTTTTCTTCCTTCTCCATCTTCGAAAGAGTCCTCGCCGGGTGTCCCAGAGATGGAGGAGATGAGTATCCATAGCCGGTATTTCTGTTGTGAAGCCGATCAGTTTAGTATGAGGTTTCATTTTTTTCCATTCAAGAGTTAGTCCTGGCTTCAAGATTGGCCATCGATGGGAGGTGCGCTGTCTGTGGGCGAGACGTCTTAATTCGTATGGCAAGCGTTGCCGATGAAAAGCGGTTTGCTAAGTTTAATTTCATTTTGTATTAGGTAGTGATCACTGCCAAGACCTCCTTCGAGCCTTGTCATTTTTGACATTCCACTGGTGAACGTCAAATCATAATTTGACTTTGGAAACAATATTTTCAATTCTAGTGGGCCTCTCCAGGCCATTACAAAGGATTGGTTGGTGCTGTTGTAAAGTGTCCGCACCCGAGCAGCAGTTTTCCTGGTTATAATATATTCCCAGGCAGTGCGGTGGGCGTTGAAATCTCCAACTACAGTAAGCTTGTGTGCTTGTGGGTATCGGTCCATTTGCTGCACAACGACATCAAAGCAAGCCAGAGATAATTGCGGGCGGGCGGTGGGGGGGGGGGGGGGGGAGGGCTGCACATAATAAACGCAGGATAAGCTCAGTCTTCCTATTAAGGATTACTTCAACGAAAGTGTGCTCGATGAGACTGCTCACTGAAAGCCTTCTGTTCCAGAATGGCTGTGCTATTTGTATTATTATGAGGCAATGATTCATATCCTCGTATACCGGGTGGTGGTGGTGGTAGTGGCGAAAACGTATATTGTATATTTGGAGATTTGTTTGACGCGGAGCTTTGAGGGCCTCGGCCTTACATACTGGGTGGAGACCCTAGTTAGGAATCCCATTGGCAGTTGCCGCCGCCTGCGCACGCCGCGTTAAGGCCCTATGGGCCTGTAGGTCGCAGCAGCCGAGCAGGGTCGCCTCCCAGTCCTCGCGGGAAAGGTTAGGGATGGGGGGAAGGAATGGGTTTCGTTGGCGGGCCCATACCATGTGGTAGGTGTCAGCCACCTCCCCACAGTACTGGCACTGGCCAGTGAACTGGGAGTCAAAATGTTGAAGTACTGCCGGGCACAGCATCATGCTAGTGAAGAGGCGCAGGAGCATCCTCTCGTTCGCTTTTCCTAGCCCTTTGAAGGGATTATGGTATTTGAGATGCGAGTTTTGATAAAAAATTACAACATTTTTGAATGTGTAGGCCGGAATGGAATCGACATCTTCCGCCGATTCAAGTCCCGAGGAAACTGCCCGGAGAGAAAGCGCGCGGGCGGCTGCGTCAGCTGGCTCGTTCTCTGCAAGCCCCTGGTGGCTACTAGCCCTGACGAGATATCGGCACGTGTGCTCCGTGTCCCGACTGCAATTTTGATATATTCTATAGGCTAAGGGTGTGGTCCACCCTTGAGCGACGTTTGACAAGCCCCTCGTGAGTTGATGATGATATATTTAGAAGTGTGGTCTGAGGCGGCGAGTGCAATGGCTACCTCTTCAGCGTGTTTTATAGATTTGGCCTTGAATATAAGGCCATCGACTGTGTTCCCGTTGTGAACGACTGCGGCCGTATACCAACCCCCCTGATGGGGGCCCGAGGCATCCACGTAGAACACACCTGATTTGTTGCCATGATGGCGTGCCAAGGCTTCCGCCCACGCCAGACGCCGCCCATTATGGTTTTCTCGTGACATGTTGGCCGGAAGAGGCCGCACTCTGAGGGCGTGTCTCCTGAGTTCTGGGATACGGAGCCTCTCCTCTGTAAACTCTTTATGTTTGTTTAGCCGGGCAATATCACTCACGGCGGGGCGGCCTAACCAGCAGTCTTTCTCCCCCAAATCATGTCAATCACTACTGGTAACGCAATGTAACTGTAGGGGCTTCAGGAACCGCCAAAAACGCGCGAATCTGCGCCTCTACTTAGAAACATGCGAATGTTCCCGGCGTGGTCACCCTCCAGGAGCCAGGAGCGGCGGCCAAATTAATAAAATACACGATTTTCCAGCGAGATCTCTCGTCCTGTCTGCTCGTACACAAATCATACACGGCCGCAGAAGTGGATCTAGACCTAACACTCCCCTATTCGTATGCCATGGTGACGATCTTATCCCTCCGCCGCTGAGATCCTCCCATGCATATACTGAGCATATAGTGCTCCCCCAAACTAAAGCGAGTGACGTTGGCAGACGTCTTTAGCCGCGCACTGAAGACAGCGGGTCGAGACCCCCTCTTGATGTTGGGTGACTTCAATGCCCACAGTCAGCTGTGGGGGTACCGTAAAGAGGATGTGCGGTGACGCAAACTGGCGGAGCTTGTCCACAATGGGCCTCACGCTCCACACCGACCCTGTTTACCCAAAACGCGTAGGTAACTCCGTGACGCGGGACACGTGTCTGGATCTTACCTTCACTCGCAACATACGACACGCAGACTGGGTTAACACCGAGGAAACCCTCGGCAGCCACCACTGCCTTCTTATTATCACGATCTACACACGCCCCCTTAAGCGTCCTACCACACAAGCCCACATCCCTAACTGGGCTACATTCCGAGAACATTTTCCCGCCACTACCAACACGGCCATAACAGAGCAAGGGTACACCAACTGGTCCCGGTTACTGATGTCACACTTTCGCACACATGAAACGCAGATCCAGCTCACAGAGGCAATAACGGACGTGAATAACCACCTCATTCACCTCTGGCAAGCTTGCTGCAGCCTTACACGTCGCTGGCGTCAAACGCAAACTTAAAAAACGTATCGCCGATATTACCCACCGAGCCGCCGAGTACGCGGCCCAGCTCGCTCACTCGAACTGGCTGAATCGTTGCAATGCAGGGGCCCGAAAAATGTCTAGCCGTAATACATGAAGGCTCTTCCGAGTTCTCATCGATCCATTGCAGACCCGCACCGAAACCCCAAAACATTTACACCGAGCAATCCACTCCTTTGAAGGCAACACTATGCAGCTGGCACAATCGCTCCGGGACCGCCACTTGTGCACAGCTCAAGACCCCCGAGGATCAGTCTGCTCCTACGCAGGCAAGGAGAACTCGTAGCTGGACAAACCTTTCCAGTTTCACGATCTTCGGGCCAAAATGAAGAGAGGCACCGCGCCTGTTCAGGACAACGTCACCGTCAGGCTTTTGGCGTACCTGCCCGACTCGAAGTACCAGTGCCTATTCGAATGCATTAACGCAATCTGGACATGGGAAACCCCCTTACGCATCGATTGGAAAACGGCATTTTGACCTTCATTCCAAAAGCTGGCAAACCAATAGGCACGGATTACCAACCGGGGTGGTGCAGTCTAATCTCGGGTTCGAACCCGACCACGGCGGCGCGTTTCGATGGAGGCGAAACGAAGTGGCGTACATGTGCTGTGCGATGTAAGCGGACGAAAAGATCCCCACATGGTCGAAATCGCTCTGTAGTACTCCACTACGGCTCCCCTTTTTCTCTTTCCACTTTCACTCCCATCTTTCTCTCTTCCCTTACGGCGCGGTTCAGGTGTCCACAGAGGAAGTGTGACAGATACTGCGCCTTTCCCTTCCTGTGAATTAATTATTATTATTGTTATTATCGACACGCATTACCTCCGCCCCATCTCTGTCACCTCCTGTGTGGGCAAACTAATGGAGACTATGTTGCGCGATTGGCTATCCCAATATCTTGAACACAGACACACTTTCGCGGACAGCTTGTTCAGATTTCGCCCACACAGATCCGCACGGGATGTCCTTCTCCAACATAACAGAGAAATTATCAACCCATGCGAACGCCCCTACAATTACCGGGTTGTAGTCGCCCTAGACTTGAAAGGCACTTTCGATAACTTCACACACGAAGTCATACTGACCCATCTGAGTGAAACACACTGTGGCAGCAATACGTTCAATTTTATAAGACAATTCCTTACAGACCGACAATCCTACATAAAAATACAAGACAAGGTGCACGGACCATTCATTTTCGGCACGCGCGGCACACCACAGGGCGCAGTTCTCTCCCTGCTGCTTTTTAATATTGCCATGATGCGTCTGCCGGCCCAGCTGGCTGAGGTCGAAGGCGTGCAGCACGCTCTCTACGCCGACGACATCACGCTATGGTCAACGCAGGGCAGTGTGGGCGACATTCAAACCTGCCTGCAAACAGCGGTGAGCATAGTGGACCGCTATGCCCGGCGCTGTGGTCTTCAATGTTCCCTCCAGAAATCACAGTTTGTGCATCTCCGCCCCTCCGAGATGCACTACACAATTATCGTTCTCGCTTGTGAGTGGTCTCATTCATGAATCAAAAGAGATCAGAGTACTCGGTCTCTTCGTCCCTCACCAAAGACGCCCAGACAAAACACTAGCCAAGCTCCGCCAGGTTGGGGACCAGGTAGGCCGTATAGTCCGCCGGATGTCTAACAAACACGGGAGTTGCGAAGTAAGGATGCCTTGCGGCTGGAAAATGCCTTCGTAACCAGTCGAATCCTATATTCGACTCCTTACCTCCACTTGCGGAAGCACGAGGAGGATACCCTCGGGGTAATCCTCCGAAAAATCATGAAACGTGCCCTCGACCTCCCAATCTCTACTTCTAACAGTCGGCTCATGACCCTAGGGGTGGTGAACATTTTCAGGGAGCTTCGGGAAGCACATTTGATGAACTAATAACCCGCCTCACAAAGACAGTGTCGGATACCGGGTGACTTGGTGTGGGTTCCTGAATGGCTGTTATGTCTGGATTGTCTTGCGCTACGAGTTGGAAATTTCAAATTTTCGGTCAGAAAGATTCACAGTTACACTCATATATTTTCAATTTTGGTGGCGGTGTTACATTCGGAGGTCGCTTCTACCGGGTTTGCATATGTTTTAGGTTTATTACGGGCCTCCTTCCGGTTACCGAAAAGCTGTTAAAGGTGAACGTGAGTAATGAAGTATTCTTGTACATGCGTGCAGAAGTCTTGCTGGGTTGCATGAATTTTCTGCGTTTCCTCACTTACCTACTGGATCATGTGCAGCAACAGGTGCTGCGCAACCTGCGGCGTATTTTGCTTTGCTAGAGGCATAATAGCTTTCTGCATACCTTCATTGACAAGTTCCTTCATGTATCGGCTGCAAGCGGCTGTGGCTTGGCCGCTTCGGATTTTGCTCTGGAACCATTTTTAATTGGTCTTGCTTCTTGCGTTTTTTCAGTAGCCTATCAATAAGGGCTTGCTGTTGTTGTAATTTAACTTATAATTTAATTGGTCTCTTCAGGATCGTATAGCCCATCAGTAGCATTGTATGCCTAGCTGAGTTTCTTCAGGGCCAGGTTGCGTTAGCGTAAGCGAGATCCTGAGCTGTGTGCGTGGCTTGAAGGTGCTTCTTCATTTTTCGGTGGAAGGTTTGCTTATCGTCAGAGGGTTTGCGATACTCTTTCTTACTGTGAATTCGGAAAAATCACTGTCGTAGTCCGAATTGTACCGGCATTTATAATCGTAATTTTTGGCCTCCCATTGCAGCCTGACGTGGAGAGGAAGATGATTGGCCTTGAGACAGAGTAAAAATAGGAAAAGTAAAAATAAAGAGGGTTTCCTCTCACTGCATCTAAGCAGTCATAAGTGCCTTCAACAATTTTTTTACCATAATACTCGCATTTCAGTTTTGAGGGCAGTAAGCTTCTTTTTATTTTATTGAGTACGCTCCAAATGAAAAAACGAAGATATTGCGCACTTGTTAGCAGTTTCGATGTCGTGTTATGATTGATTCTCACAACGCTAATTCCTGTAGCGGTTGAAACAAAGGAAAATATCGGTAGCTTTAATATATTAAGATATTGTTAAGGTTTATTTACAGAGCGATTCTCCCCCTTCGCCTGATGCGCTAACCAAAAGATGGTGAGCTTCCTCTTCCTCAACCCCTATCCTGGAGAACCCCTTTTCACACTTCCTTGTCCTCTTCTGCGCGAGTGCCTGACATTTCCCCCTTCGCAGACGAAGCACCAGGGCTGTCAGAGTCCCGAGAGTGGCAGCGCTTCATTCTTGTGACATGGACTACTTGTGTTCTCCGAGAGGGGCGGCCTTGAGAACATTGACGAGACACAACGTAATTCAACTCATTGATGCGTGTGAGCACAATAAATGGGCCTGTGTAGTGCGACAACAGCTTTTGGGACAAACCACGCTTGAGGAGAGGTGTCCAGAGCCAAACTAAATCGCCGGGAAAGTAGGAGACACCCTGATGCTGATGCTTGTAGCACTGCTTAGAGCGGTCCTGTGAGGCCAGAGTGCGTAATCGGGCGACCCGACGAGCCTCTCGGCAGAGGGTGCTCGAAACAGAAGGCCCGGTGTCGAGAGAGAACGGCAAAATAGTATCGAGAGAATGACGAGGTGGACGGGCTATAGGAGGAAATATGGACTCTAAGCAGTTGTCTCATGCTTCGAAGTGTTATATGCATATGTAATGAATGGGAGCACGTCACCTTAGCTATTGTGCTGCTAGTCAGCATACATCGCAAGCATGTTCGTCAATGTCCAGTTTCTACCTTCAACGAGGCCATTTGTCTGGGGGTGGTATGGTGTAAAGTGACGCAACTGGCAAGAACAATAGCGCAGCAGCTGTTCCACAGCATCAGCCGTATCTAGCGGCCTCGGTCACTGATAATGACACGAGGAGGCCCATGACGGAGGACGACAGCGCGAAGAAGAAAGAAGGAGACGTCAGCGGCGGTGGCGGAAGGGATGGCGGCAGTTTCACACTAACGCGTGAGATGATCAATGCACACGATGACCCAACGATTTCCTTTGGACGAGCGGGGGAAACGAGCCTATGAGATCAACACTCACTTGTTCATATGGTGTTGTCGGTGGTGTCGCCGGCTATAAGTGGCGCGGCTTGAACCGCTGGCACTGCACACAGGGGTGCACGTAATGCTGAGTCGTTCCACGCATATTTGGCCAGTAGATGCGTTCCTTAATGCGGGTAAGAGTCCTGGGAAACCCGAAGTGCCCAGCTGTAACGTCATCGTGCATAGCGTGTAGAAAAGAGGAATAGAGGCTAGCCGGAACGACTAGCATAAAGCGCGCACCACCGGACGAGTAATTTTTCCGGTAGTGCAAACCATCGCGAATGTAGAAAGGGTTTCAGATGCCGGATCACGAGCTTTTTAAAAAGTGCTACCAACTCTTGATCTTTTCATTGTCCTCGCTGGATGTGACAAGATCCCTAAATTGAACGGATACAGCGGCAAGATAATCGCCAAAGTTGTCATCGCCAAGGCGGTAGCGAGAGGTAGCCGTGAGAGGCAGTCAGCGTCGGCGTGTTGGCGACCACTTTTGTTCGACACTGTAATGTTGAACTCCTGAAGGCGTAATGCCCAGCGGGCCAACCGACCGCAGGGGTCGCATAGGTTCACCAGCCAGCAAAGCGAATTATGATGAGTGATGACTGTAAAAGCGCGTCCATAAAGGTACGAGCGAAATCGTTGTACATCGAAAACGACGGCAAGGCACTCTTGCTCCATCACGGTATAATCCCATTCAGACTTGCAGAGGGTGCGACTAGCATAAGTGACAACGTGTTGATTCCCTCCATGCCGTTGTATGAGCATAGCACCTACGCCTATGCCATTGATGTCAGTGTGGAGTTCAGTGGGAGCTGTCGAGCTGAAATTACTTATTATGGGCCGCGAGGTAAGAAGGGGGTTGAGGAATCACATTCTGCAAGAGGCATGTGAGCGGATAGGCTACGTCAGAAAACTTGGGGAGGAAGCGCCGAAAGTAAGAACAAAGTCTCAAGAAGGTCCTAAGCTCTTTCACAGACTTCGGCTGTTTGACGCAGGTGACAGCTTCAATCTTTCGTGGGTCGGGCCTACCACCGTCTCTGTAAACCTGGTGCCCAAGCACAACGATCTGGCGTTCACCGAAGCGGCACTTAGAGTTCAGCACGAGACCTGCTTTCTCCATGCAGTTAAGAACAACAGCTAAACTGCTGTTATGCTCGGCGAATGTCCTTCCAAAAATCACCACGTCATCTAGGTAACACGTGCTAATTTGCCACTTCAGTCCACGCAAAAGGGTGTCCATAAATCTTTCAAAGGTAGCCGGAGCGTTGCATAGCCCGAAAGGCATCACATTAAATTTATATAACCCATCTGGAGTCACGAACGCAGACTTCTCTTCGACTTTCGGATGCATCGGTGTCTGCCAGTACCCGGACCATAAATCAACAGAGGAAAAGTAGGAAGCTTAATGGAGACAGTCAATGGCATCATCAACGCGCGGGAGCGGATAAAGATCCTTCTTAGTGACGGTGTTGAGGCGGCGATAGTCGACACAAAATCTCCATGCGCCATCTTTCTTTTTCACGAGACCCACAGGGGCGACCCACGGGCTAGATGATTGCTGAATAATTCCCCGCTGCATCATATCACGGACCTGTTCATCAAAAATCTTGCGTTCTGAAGGTGAGGCACGGTATGGCGTCTGTCAAATCGGATGTGCAGAAGCAGTGTCGATCTTGTGATGAGTGCGGGAAGGTGGAATCGGTTGTGACTGATCTCGACCAAAGTCGAACACGTCCACACGTTTCTTAAGAACGTCCATCAATATATGGCGGTCGCTCGTGGGTGGCGATTCGTTTATCATGGACTGGAACTGGGAATCAGTAAGGTCAGCCTGTCCAGTTGATCGAGCAACGCCGTCACTGAACGCGGCGATGTACATAGAGGGTTGTTCTGCTTCAAAGTCGGCGAGTTTCAAACCATGCTCCATTACGGTAGGTTCGTTGGAATTGTCAACAATTAAAACCGTGGCACGGCCCCCGTTCACTTGAACAACGTTGCGGGGAAGCAACACATCCTTTTTCGCGTCAACAAGAAGAGCGGGTTCCACCAGAGCGTCGAAGGCATTGGGAACCGCTCCCGAGGATACAACTGGGATGAAGATGGCGGACATTGCCGGAACGATGGTATCTTCAAAGACAGAAAATGCTTGGGCAGTCGGCGGCGATTCTTCTATGAACGCCGATCGAAGACTAGGGCTTATTGATATTCCGCCACGGTTAAAGTCGAGAGTTGCGCTACAGTGTTGTAAAACGTCAACACCTAAAATAACGTCATGCGTAAAGCGAGGAAGCACCGTAAATCAGTTTTAAACACGTCACCAGCAATCGTTACAGTTACATAAAAAATACCAAGTTGAATCAACGATTCTTCACCTATGCCACGAAATATGACAGTTTTGTCTCAACGAAACATAATTTTACGACCGAGGCGACTCTTAAAATCTAAGCTCAACACAGAAACTGTAGGACCCGTATCCACTAAGGCCGTAACACGAACACCATCCACTAACACTTCAAGGTAGTTCTTTAGCATAACGACAGGTAGAGGAATTGGCAGCATCGATGACCTGGCGACCGCACCTCCATCGGCCGCACACGCTAGTTTCCCGGTGGCGGCGAGAGGCAGCGGAGAGATGGCGAGCGTCGGGAGCGGCGAGCAGGTGGAGTCAGGCTGCGGTCAGAAGCTGGAGAGTAATTGCCTGGTGGTGCATAGCGGTAGGAGCCCGAAAAGGGTAGAAAGGTCTGGTCACGGACTTCTGTACTAACATTATATCGACGGTTCGACCATTGGCGCTGGTAACGTGGAACCTGGTTCCGTCGGCGGCAGAATCTGGATATGCGGCCGAGCATACCACAGCGACAACATAATGGTGGTTCGCGAGCACGGTCCAAATAATAGTCTTCGGAGGCAGGATCGAAGCGATCAGCAAAGTCCGGCCGCTGGTGTTGTTGCGGAGGTAGTGGCGCGCTCTGGTTGGAACGAGGGAGTACAGCAGGGCCGTATAAGTCGATCCGGGGTCCACGGACAGGATTATTTTGAGTGGTAGTAGCCCAAGAAGTGGAGCGCTGGATTTTAGCTGTCTGCAGGGAACAGCTGTCACATGAAACTGCATTGCGGCTCCCAACATCGTGATGGCGAGATAGTTCATCACGGACGATGTTGCGAATCATGTCGGCTAAATTCGGAGGCTCCTGAGAATTCTCGTGACAATCCACGCTTGCAACAATGGTCACGTTAGGCAAACGGCCGAATTTCGGGGTTAGCGACGCAGGTTTAGAGCCTTGAATGTGCGACAGTGCTTGATGACGGCCGTGGGTGAATCCAAGTTATCGTTTGTGATAAAGAAATTATACACGACCACAGCGATGCCCTTTAAGAGGTGACCAACCCTGCCTTCGTCAGACATGCAGGGATCCACCGCTTTGCAAAGCTTTAATAACTCTTCTATGTATGTTGTGCACGTTTCCCCAGCCACTTGCGCGCGCTGGAATAAAGTCTGCTCAGCGCATTCTCGTTTTGCCGTAACATCCCCTGAACAACTGCGAATATCTTCTTCGAAGTGTCCCAGCTAGTTAAAGATGCTTCATGATTCTCTCAAACCATGTCAGTGCTGTCGAGTCCAAGAAAACAACATTAGCCAGGTTGAATGTGGCACCCCAACGATTGTACTTGCTCAGCCGCTGGTAATTGGTGAGTCACTCCCCACCTTCACTAGCCTTGCCAGAAAAGGTGCGCGGCTCACGGTAATACTGCCAAGCGGGCGCCGCTGGGCCTGGCTGCCGTGCGTCGCCGTCTTGGATCATTGTCACGGTCAAAGGGGGGAGTCCAGGGAGTCGTGTCGGCTCGATCGAGGTAGAGACGAATCCGTGGTGATTGTTGCAGCACCTTCCACCACACTGTTAAGGTTTATTTAGAGAGCGATTCTTCACCTTCGCCTGGTGCGCTAACCAAAAGATGGCGAGCATCCTCTTGTTGTTGTTGTTGTCCAAATAACTTATGGCACATACCCACAGAGGGGGATCGGCCAAGAATTGGGTAGCAAAGAATTTTTTTTAAATATACTTGCAAAAAAAAATTGATTTGAGGGGTAAAGGAAAGGAAACAAAACGGGAAAAAATGAAATATAAAATGAAAAGTGGTAACACTCACGGGAGATTGACACTATAATTGTAGAACAAGTGATGTTTAAATATTTAGCAAGGCAAACGATTTGCATCCAGTAAAAAATTTTGCATGGCGGTAAAAACAGACCTGTGACTGTGCCCAAGGATGGTGGCGCCAAATGATAACAATATCGGGCTACTCAAACTGAGGCCAAGCTGTTGCAATGGCCTTTCCATCAACTGTTTTCTCAACGTAGTAAAGCGGCGGCAAAACAATAAAAAGTGATCTAATGTTTCTTGTTCACCGAAAAATGTGCAGACGGGAGACAGTGCCAAACCAGACCTGTAAAGATAGAAATTTAATGGTGGGATACGGCATCGCAGCCTTGTTAGTGAAATCTCAAGTTGCTGTAAATCACATAATTTTCTATTCCAAGAATAATTTAGATGCAGGTAGTCATCAGATCTTAAAAGATGTCCATTTTTCATATTTAATAGAACCTTTCTTCGAAACTCCGCTGCGGTGATGTACGCGGTCGCCGGAAGGATAGATAATACGGGGCCATTAAGGGACTCTTTTGCCAAATTGTCAGCATATTCATTTAAATTCACATTGCTGTGGCCTGGTACCCATACCATGTGTACAATTTTCAAATGTCTGATCAGGGAGACAAAGGTTTTTACTATTGCAGAATCCACCGATGAAGAGAGAGATGAACACAAGGATAGAGAGTCGGAAATTACAGCCACTTTAGAAAAAGAGGAGTCTAATTTCCTTAAAGGGAGTACCACCGCCAGAAACTCCACCTCAAAAATTGGGGTGAAGTCCGGAAGCCGAACAGAAAAATACCAGTCTAAATTTGGACAATATATACCCACACCCGCCTTTTCATTACTTTGAGATGCGTCAGTAGCTACAACTAAACTAGCAGAAAGGCTTCTTAAATGATCTTCTAATAATCCGTTTAGAATAACGGATGATAAGCTTTTAGCATTATTCGGGAATATGTCGTCAAATATAATTTCAATAGATGAACCGATGGTTTGTATGGGTAGAATACTAGGAGTGGAAACATTTAAAGGGTCCAGCAAATTTTTGACCATAACAACCTGCGGGGTGTGAAATTTAGACCAATGGACACCGAAAAAGGAGGTCGGTTGAGAGCAAAAAATAGACATAGATCGGTGAAACTCTGATTCATATATCCTTAAGTACGTCTGAACGGTTAGAATTTGTAATCTATATATCAAGGGTGGAATCCGGGCAAGGTAGAGCACATTGTTGGCAACAAATGTTGGAAGTCCAAGACACAACTGAAGCGCTTCTCGCTCCAAGAGAACAAGCGGTCGAATTTTATAAGCTGCTGATCCAGAAAACAAGACTGAGCCGAACTCTAAAATTGGACGCCCATACATAACATAAATCATTAAAAGGACATCTCTCCGCATTCCAGACCTGGGACGACTAATTCGGCGCAACATGCCCACGGCTCGAGCCCCTTTCGTAGCAATATGGTTAATGTGGGGCTGCCATGAAAGATTATCTTCATAAGTGACCCCTAAATACCTTAATGATTTAACCTGTGGTATTATTTGCTGCTGATACATTACAGACAAACTTACAGAATCTTTTATATTGAATACGAGGACTGCGCTTTTGTTCACATTTAATGTGAGACGCAAGTCACACAACCAATTCTCAATAGAGTTTAGGTACGTTTGTTAGTAGAGATAAAGGGATTGAATGTCCGATGCAGTTGCAAAAAACGCAATATCATCCGCATATACGTAAGTACGAACATCATGATTAACTGGTATTGAGCTGAGTAGTATGTTGAAAAGAACTGGTGAAAGGACTGCTCCTTGCGGCACTCCCCTGGCTTGCTTATATCTGCCAGAATGAAAGCCATTTAATGCACAGTAAAACTCTCGGTTTTGGAGGAATTCAGATATCCAGGCTACTAAATAATGTGGAAACTGAAGAGATTTTAATTTTTGCAGTAGAATGCTATGCTCAACGCTATCATAGGCCTTGGCTATATCAAGCGTTATCAAGGCATCGTGCATTTTTTGTCGCCGCGCTAAAAGAACTCGACTCTCGAGATCAGCATGCGCATTCCAGATGGAACACCTTCGACGGAAACCAATTTGGCAAGGGCTGAGGATATTTTCTTTATTCATGAATTCCGAAACACGTATAAGTATGACTCTTTCAATTAATCTTACAATGTTTGATGTTAATGCAATTGGTCTAATATTATCAATGGACAAGGCACCGCCTTTATTCTTAAGTAAAGGAATTATTTTGGCAAGTTTCCATTCTGGGTGTATCCAAGCATGTTTGATGGAATAATTTACTAGCTCTAATAACGTCTCAGGTGACTCCTCGAAAAGAATTTTTAACATTTTCGAAGTTACTTTATCAGGACCGGGAGCAGCGGCTGGTAATCTCAACTATAGGAGAAAGGTCAGAAACGGAAACTTGAGGATCATAATTAACTGGTTCCATTGGCATTACAGATATCGACCATGAAAGAAGTGTAAATGAGAGACGCTTCTCCAGTCCTTTGGCAATTGTTTCAATTGTGTATATTGCTTCATGGGGAGTCAAAATAAAGGAATGTAGATTTTGTGCTTGCGGAATCTTTTCCCTTGAGCGTAAAAAACCAAAAAGAGCAGTTCGATTGCCAGATTTAAAGAGAAAATCAAAATGCTTAGCATCATACTCGTCCTTTGCTTTTGCAACTGTACGTTTAAAAGTAGCTGCAATGAACTTGTAGTCCTGCCAGTTTTTCGGGCACTGGTTGTGGAGAAGCTTATTCCATGCCGCCTTTCTACGTCTGTAAT
Source organism: Amblyomma maculatum (assembly GCF_055883805.1). Lineage (NCBI taxonomy): Eukaryota > Metazoa > Arthropoda > Arachnida > Ixodida > Ixodidae > Amblyomma > Amblyomma maculatum. The sequence continues at coordinate 110,757,094 of NC_139354.1, forward strand.
CTCGGGAACAGTCAGCATTCCACCAAACAGCTGAAGTATTCCCCTTTAAGCTCCGTACCAAGATCTCAGACTTCTTACGGCAATCCTCAATCACCGAGCATAAGCGTTTTGATTTTTGTTCTTCATCTGTGTTAGTCAATGACTCATGATTAGAGCGTAACGTTAACTGAAAGTTATTATAGTTGATAAATGACTTCAACTGAGAAGTCGCTGGAGTTACAGGGCGATTAACCTCAAACGCAATCGGTATGTGGTCACTAGAGGTGCCGCAATCAAGTGTCGACCAATTATTAACGAAGAGACTGGGAGAGGTAAAAGTTAAATCTAACACAGATTGACTGTGTTTCTTATTAAAGTGGCCGAACCTGAATTTCTACATTAAAAGTTATTTTTTGTTATCCAATCCCAAAGACGCTTTCCACAACTATCTGTCTTGTAGCCCCATGACACATGATGCGAATTAAAATCACCAGCCAGAAGAACTGAGTTTCGACAATTAACTAATAGCAGATCTAGAGGTTTTGTATCTTGTACACCGCTAGGGAAATAAGCATTCACTAAGGAAAACGAACACTGCCCTGGAATTTCAAAGTCTAGGGCCAATAACTCACAATGTATAGAAGATAGCTGGAAAGAAATCTTAGCCCTGTGACAGAATTTTTTTACAGACAAATATAATTAAACCTCCTCTTTTTGATTGGCGATCTTGTCGGAATGAATGATAATTTTGTAAATAGAAAGGCTTTTCGGCTGTTAGCCAAGTTTCTTGCAAAATAATTATGTGTGGATTATATTGAGAAGAAATGTAAACTAAATCTGTTGAAGCTGTTAGAATTGAACGACAGTTCCACTGGATAACTCTTAGTGCCCCTATGATTGCGAAATCTGGGCAGCCGCAACTGCCTGTCCCAAAATATTATCCTTTAGCTTTGATGTATGCTGATGTTTCTTTGATTTTGGTTGGGACCGCGGAGAAGAATGGTTGGACATGGGAGACCCACACCGTTTTAGAATTCTTACATCTGATTCCACCATCTCTGCGTCATTATTGTTTACATTGTCATCTGGAGGAGCCTGTGAGGCGAAGCAACAGTAGTGCTTTCAAGCAGTTGAGAGCTATCAGAGGGCATGTTTGCTATGAAAGGGGCTGTTCCTGATTGCAGGGCTTGCGTTAGCTGAACTGCCAGAACGTTAGAAAAACACTCTGTGACAGTAGCAACTATTCGGTCGACCATTTTAGTCATTGATGCTTCCACTGCAGTCATTATCGTCTTGGAGATTGATGCATCCAGAGGCACTCCTGATCGGGCTTACACACCTGCATAACCGTTTAATCGCTCCTTAACTTCTGTTACAGCGTCACGACGCGAACAGCGTTTTCTATCTATTACTTCTAGAATTTGCAGCTCCTGTTTTCGAGATGGACACTCCAAGAATTTTGCAGCGTGGGCTCCACCGCAAAGGCAGCATTTGTCGTTTTGTTGTGAACATGATAACGAATGATGACCATCGCCACATTTGGAACACCGCACGGCGGACTTACAACCACGAGCACTGTGACTATATCGCCAGCAATTAGTGCACTGCAGTGGCTTAGATTCAAGAGGATCGACACGGAAGATCAATGGCCATGCTTTTATCTCTGACGGGCATGAAGTTCCCGCAAATGTGGCAATCACCGACTCTGTTGGTTCCCGTGTATTATTAACCTCCCGGCTGCAACGATACACCGCTACCACACCAGCCGCCGAAAGAAGGTCGAGGGTCTCAGCTGGAGTTAAAGAAGAGTCTACTACTCGGAGTAGACTCTTATTTTTTTTTTCTTTTTTTTTTCCAAGATGGCGCCCAGTAAGGACGCATGTGCGCTGTGCTCCCGCCCGTTTTTTGGCAAGCAGCAGTTTTTACGATGTGCCGACTGTGCGAAACGTGTTCACACGAAGTGCGTCACCTGGGCGGATGACGAGCTGCAACTTCTGAAGTCCGGCTCTCGGCCATTCTTGTGTAATTTGTGTGCGTCGTCGTCGTCTGACGGTGTTAGGCTTAGCGACGGTGGTGCTAGAGTCCCTGGTGCCCCGCTCCTGCCCAGCCACCCGACCGGTTTTCCCCCTTCAGCCGCGACCGACGAACATGGCGGTGAGTTTGCCTCGCTACGGGCTCTCCTCCTCGACGCGCTTGAGGGAATCTCTTTTCTGAGCGATGAGGTTGCCCAGCTACGGGAAGAGAACGAGCGCCTTCGTGTAGAGAACTCGCGGGCTTTCGTACAACAAGCCGAGGTTATCGCCTCTCTACGTGCCGATGTTCACGGCCTACGCCAGGAGCTTGTGCGGTGCGCTGCTTCGCAGTGTGAGCGTCCTCTCGTCGAGCGTCCTCTCGTTGTCTCCGTGGGCAATCCTACCCGTGAGGAGCAGCCATCGGTGGACTACTCCGCCGCTCTTCATCGAGGGATGACTCCTGGAGATATTACCTGTTCATCTTCTGCCTCTGCTCCTCGCCGTGCGGTTGACTTACCCAGTGCGATGAAGAAGCACCGAAGTCGAGCCATTACTGGCGCATCGAGCTCATCTGTCCTGAACGTTGCCATTTGCCAAAAGAAGCGTCCGAAGACTATTTTCGTCTCTAAACTCAGTCCCGATACTACATCGGTAGACCTTACCAACCATCTAAAATCAGTGAATATTACTCCCATTTCCTGCCGGCAGCTGAAAACAAGGTACGACTCCTACTCGTCCTTCCATATTGAAATTGATGAAGAATCCTACAGTAAGCTTGTTGAGCCTTCGATGTGGCCGATGGGCTGCATATACAAGGACTTTCGTGGGAAGCTTTACGATGATATGCTTCATCCCTCTGAACTGACGCAAAATTGCAGTGGCCCCTAATTTGGATATCTATTATCAAAACGCCCGAGGTCTTCGGACTAAGGGATCAGAATTTTTTTCTAGCGTCTTGTCCTCTTGTTATACCGCTGTTGTGGTTACCGAAACCTGGCTGTCAAGTGATATTCCTTCCAATGATTTCTTTCCAAATAATTACTCTGTTTTTCGTAGCGACCGCCCTGAAACAGGTCCCAAATCAAGAGGAGGTGGAGTGCTCATTGCTATTGACAGTTTTGTGAAGTGTGTTCGACGTTCCGATCTGGAAACTGTTGAAGAATGTGTGTGGCTCGAGCTCACTTTAAATCGATATGAAAAACTTTTACTTGCAGCTTTCTACATTCCTCCGAATCTACCTCCTTCAGCCTATGATGATGTTCTGCTCTCAATCGAACATGTTATAACCCGTCATAGCAAACACAAACTTCTTATTTTAGGTGATTTTAATACTCCTGGTATCAACTGGAACTCACTTATTTCTTCTCACAACAATCATTACATATTAAGTAAGTGTAATGCTCTACTTGATTTTATAGCCTTTAACTCTTTGCAGCAACACAATTTCATTGCAAACTGTTGCGGTAATATTCTTGACATCTGTCTATCGAATTTTGAAAGTGTTCGAGTCTCGAGTTCAGACATACCGCTGACTCGCTGTGACAAATTTCACCCTCCGCTTCTAGTTACTACTGCTCTCTCTGCCTCACCTTCTACTAATTCAGATCGGGTGGGGAATTCGCCCCGTTTCGCGTATGCACGTGGTGATTATGTCGGTCTTTTCAATTTCTTCTCTTCCGTCGACTGGTCCCTTTTAAATGACATTAATGATTCAGATGGACAAGTCAGTCGCTTTACAGAAATAGTTCTTGATGGTATGCGTCGGTACATACCTTTGCATACTCCTACGCGTAGGAAGTTCCCTTCCTGGTTTTCAAGGGAACTAATAACGGCGTTAAAGCTCAAGGAACGGGCCCATCGTAAAGCGAAACGCCCTGGGTTTCACAATTGGGCAGATGAGTTTCGCCGTGTGCGTTCTCTTTGCAAACGCTTATACAAGCGGGACTACGACTCCTATCTTGAGTCTTTAGAGAGGAATGCCTCAAATCGTCCTAGTCAGTTCTGGCGTTACGTTCGCAAGCGTTCCATTAAATCAGATTTAAGTATCAGCTTAGTTGACTCTCAGGGTTCGGAAATTCGGGATGTTGCCGACAGTTTTGCACAACATTTTTCCTCCGTTTACAAACATCCACATTGTGATTCCGTTTGCCTCCCTTCTGGTGCACTATCTAATTCCATTCTCTTTGACGAGGAGTTGATAACTGAGAGTCTTAAGCGTCTGAGACCATCTTTGTCTCCTGGACCTGATGGCATTCCAGCTGCCATAATAAAAGCCTTCAGTTATATCTTCGTACCAGTACTGACTGCCATATATAATAACTGTTTAAAAAATGCTGCCTTTCCTCGCGTGTGGAAAATGGCACGCGTGTTTCCTGTCTTCAAGTCTGGAAACAAATCTGATGTTTCCAATTATCGTCCGATTTCTCTTCTATGTGCAACCTCTAAGCTTTTCGAATTAGCTTTGCACAGTGTACTTTCCTTCCATCTCAAACATATCATAGTACCGAATCAACATGGCTTCATGTCGGGCCGCTCTACTTCTACCAACCTAGTCACGTTTATGACGTATGCCTCTGCAGCAGTCCTTCAGAGGGGTCAGGTTGACACTGTGTACTGTGATATGAGCAAAGCTTTCGACGTTGTTACTCACTCACTACTTCTTGAAAAACTTCTACTCTCTGGCGTTGAAGTCTCACTCGTAGCCCTCCTACGCAACTATCTCCTTGATCGCTTCTGCTTTGTCAGTGTCAATGGACAGACTTCTTTCGTTTACCCTGCAACGAGTGGAGTTCCTCAAGGTTCAGTACTAGGCCCGCTTCTCTTCTCCGTTTTTATTAATGATGTTTCCTCGGCGATAAAGAACTCCTCGTTTCTTCTTTATGCTGATGACATAAAAATATTCAAGGTAATACATTCTTTTCAAGATTGCGTGTTGTTGCAATCGGACATATCTGCTTTTTCTGATTGGTGTGCGATGAATCGACTTACCCTCAATTCTTCCAAAACTAGGGTTGTGTCCTTTACTCGTAAAACACATAGCTTTCTCTACCATTATTCTGTGAATTCTGTGCTGTTGGATAGGGTTGATGAAATTAATGACCTTGGTGTACTTTTTGACCGCACCCTCAGCTTCTCCTCTCACACTAACCGCATTGCTCAGCGGGCTATGCGCACACTCGGATTCGTTTGCAGACTTTCGAGAGAGTTCCACACTCCACTTCCGTTCCTAAAACTGTACCTGTCCATATGCCTGCCGGTCTTGGAGTATGCGTCGGTTGTTTGGAATGGCACTTGCAAATCGAACTTGGACAAGGTTGACAGAGTACAAAAAAAATTTTTACGAATATTTCATTATCGCTTTTCTTGCGCAACTTCCCCCTCTCGCTCCACCAGGAGCGCCCAACTGAATCTTCCTTCCCTTCACTGCCGTCGTATCAGACTTGATATCATATTTCTGTACAAACTCCTTCATGGCCACATTATGTGCACTCAGCTCTTAGAGTACATCCTACTGCGCGTTCCGCGAAAGAGCATGAGGGAATTCAGACCATTTCAGGTTTCTCCTCTTCATTCCCACTCCCCTCTAGACAGGATGCAGTGGTTGTTTAACACTTTTTGTCCTCACCTTGACATCTTCCAAAACTCGCTCTGTTCATTTACATTGGATGTTCGTAGCGTTGTATTCTAAATAGTACTTTATCACTTAAAACTCCCACTTTCTAGCCTTAAATTGTACTTACTTCACTTTTTGCTTTTTCTCCTGTTCAATGCTGTCTGTATCGTGAACTACTTTTTATCCGTTTCTTACTTATATTTCAACTTTAAACTTTATATTCGAATCTTACTGCCCCTTGTTCAATTTTACTTCTTTATTGTATTATTCTGTATTTCTAGCCTGTGTTTTAAGTACCATGCACTTGTTGCGCCTTGAAGGGTTGTTTATTTTATGTATATTTCTATATTACTATAATCAATGTCAGTTATTTGTTGTTGTTTTTTTTTTTCTCTTCTATCTACCGTTCTTTTTTTTTTCTTTATTTCCTGGTGTGCTAAAAAATTCTCTCACTGTGTATATAAGTGATGCTACTCATTGTTTGCTTACTTTCCGTGATACTTTTCGTCTGTTTCATTTCATGTATTATTTATTTTTTTTTTGTGTTCTCTCTGTGTGTGTAAACATGTTTGTGCTTTTTCTTTTTTGTTTCTTTTTTTTTTATTTGTGCTGCAGCACAAAGACCACATGGTTGTTCCTGCGCACATTAAATAAAGATTGATTGATTGATTGATTGATTATTATTATTATTATTATTATTATTATTATTATTATTATTATTATTATTATTATTATTATTATTATTATTATTATTATTATTATTATTATTATTATTATTATTTTCGATGGACCGCTAGGCTGTCTCAAGCTGGTGCCGCGGCCAACATGGCACCCATTGAAACAGCCTGTGCCGCGAATCGTTAGGCCGCTCGGCTCCCTCAAGCTTGCGCCGCCTTTTGGGGCGATAGATGCTACTCGGAACAGCCCGCTTTCTTCGTCTCTGCTGTCGTTTTCTCTCTTGCGGAGCCACCGTACCGAGCAAACCCAAATACGCGTCCCGGCTGCGGAGTTGGTTACTACGGACAACGCCGACGGCGACGGTCCACGCGAAACGCAGGAACGGGCGCCAAAGAGCTGCACTCTAAACTACAACTGCTTGAGCAACAAAGGTGTCACAGAGCACTGATGCGAGCTAGGGCTGAAAACATATCAAAAGGCGAAATGCCATCGAAACGCGCGCTTGCACTTCGAAAAGCCTATGCTCGGCGGATACAGGTTGATTGGGGCGGCTTGTTTCTACAGAGAATGATCCCAATCAGAAAGCCCTCTTTGAATACTACGGATACTATTCGCTGCACACGAAGTCGGTCTAATTAAGGAGAGGTTTCTGGCCGTTTTACCAAGAGTTGAGGAGGAAGAGAAGCTATGACTAGAGGTACCATTAGCTAAAAATGAAGTCGAAAGTGCTATTGATAATTTAAATTTAGATAAATCGCCAGGACGTGAAGGCTTAAGGGCTGCTTTTTATAAAGCATTCAAAGAAGCAATCATCCCACTCTTAACAGTCATCTTTAATAAAGGCTATGAATAAAAGGAGTTGTAGCCATCTTTTGTATTAATGCACGATACTTATTCATGTGGCTAAGGATGAAGAAAAGATGCAACAAGTTACAGCATACCGACCAATTTCACTTAAAAATATATACTGTTATGTATTTATGAAGGTGTTAGCGCGAAGATTTCAATCCGTAATACAGAAAATAGTAGGGTCACATCAAACTTGTGGGATCAAAGGACGCACTATTACCTCAAACATATCGCAAGGACGGTGCTAGAGTGTTGTGACCATCTTACAATTTGACCTCGAAACGGCGTTCGAGTGTGTACCCCACAAAATCGTTTCGCATTTTATAACACGCTAATTTAGGTTCTATTATACGAGAGGGAGTAGGCTTGGCGCATAAATAACGCATTAACAAGTTAATAGTAAGCAAAAGTTTGGGGACCCCATCAGCATGCACCAATCTGCGCGCCAGGGCTGCCCCCTCAGCGCTCTGTTATCTTGTATGTATAAAGTAGCGCTACGCCAAAACATAATAAAGAACGAGTCTGTGAAAGGATTTAAGCTACAGGTGACGGAGGTAAAGTTGCTCGCATATGCAGACGACTTGGTCGTTGTCATAAGAAACCGCAAAAGTATAGTCGAAGCTGTGCGTTGGGCCAGAAAATTCAGTGAAACCACCTGCGGTAAATTGGACTCGACAATGTGTATTGGTTTATGGTATGGAAGATGGCCTTCTAATTTATTATTTCCCTAATTGTACTTGGGTAACGACTCCGGTGAACTAACTAGGGGGGGGGGGGCGTTAGATTGTCATTGTGATAGTGACGCATATTAGAATGTGCAAGCACAAGAAATGCGCGAAAAGACCGGAAGATGGAAAGCGGCATACTTTTCTGTATTCGCTGGCGCAACAGTTTGCAACTAGTACATAATAAGTAAGCTATGGAATGTGATGCAAGTGCTGTAGTGTTCGAAAGTGAATGCGCAAAAGTTTCACCGCATCTTTGCTGTGTTTGTGTGGTCATCGAATTGGGAGCGGTGTAGCCGCAAGAATTTATTGAGGTCTCTCATCGATGGTGGTCTTGGTTTAGGGCACCTGTTTCTACGTCAGCTATTAGTAGGTTTTTCTTGTTTCGTGAGACGAGATATCCTTTTTTGCGGACCATATACCATTTAAAGTTGTATCGCATGCTCGTTGTGGGAACGGAGAGCATACCCAGAAGATTCTGCGGTCTTTGGAAAGAGGTTGCCGACAGTGTAAAATTTTATTCGTATGGTTCTCGAGGAAATACTTGTATGAAGTGAAGAAAAAAATGATAACTATTGGTGTGATGTGCCGTCCTATCCTCTTGTAGAGGTCCTTGTCGGGTGGAGGCCCTCGAGATCATTGTCTAAAAAGGATTAAAAAAAATGAAAGTACAGCCTGCAGCAAAGACCTCATTTAAGCTGCACACATGAGCTTTGTCGGCTGAAACATGTTTGGAGGAAAATGAATTTCTAGACCCATGGGGTCTAGTCTGCATTCCGCCGCGCAGTTTGCATTCATCATGTTCCTTACTGTCTGGAACATGTACTAAGCAGCAGCTAGCGATTTCCACTGCCCATACACTGCGTTGTACAAAGAACTTGCATACGCTTTGCAGTTCACCACATATCTCTTTACACTGTATCACGTAGCGGTTTATTATGGCAACGATGTGCCTGTGTTGAGAACCTTAAGACAACACTGACTTTTTAAATCTGGAATAGACAGCGCGTTCACTACAGTGCTGTCATCAGTTCTAAGAAAAGCTTCTGATTCAATGTCTACATTCTTCGTTCTTACAGGAATACCGCTTAGAATTGAGCCTCGTGTCCTCCCACAAGGTACATCGGCATCCAATCAACCACGGACTAGGAGACCAAGACCTAGCATTTTTCCAGCATCAATTGGCCAAGACGGGGCCACATCTGGAGTTCTTTCGCCGCCACCTCCGTATAGGGAAACAGAATCTCCGGAATCGCCATCAAGACATCGGCAACGTCGTCAGAGAAGCAAGCTTATTTCGCCTCCACCCCCATACCCAGATAGTTCACCAGAGGTCTTACCCCCTGCCTACCCGGGTCCAGCTTCTGCCGCACCGCCTCCATACCCGGGGGCTCCTATCCCCTCAGCCAGCCCTACAAGTCCTAGCCAGCAAGGGCAGAGGGCTCACCATCGCTCGCGTCCAGGTACCCCTAACGGAGGTCAGTCGACTGCGCCGGGACGTAGACGTAACTGACTAACTCAACGAAATCAAACCAAGGTTATTGGACACCAGGGCATCACATAATAATACCCGCTGTGCAGCCAAACAAGTAAAAAGTATGTACACTGTCAGCAAAGACAAACGAGAAGCATCTCTTTTTATAAACCCGAACATGCTTGAAATTACAAAGAGACTGGTAGAAGAGTCAAATAAACATATCTTATGACTGCACAAATCTCTTTCGCAGTTATATTTTTTTCAGCGGGAGAATTGCACGTCATTCCCTCAATATTTAAGCGCTAACTCTCGCCTGTAGTGAAACCATACCTGCAAGATCAGATCAGTCAGCCAACCTGTAAGGTTACTACGAAGAGTGGAATCGACGCATGAGGATATCAATGCAGAATGCACAATAAGAAAACGTTCTCCTTATATTTACTTAGAATATGTGCGCACATAATGATGTACAGCATTCCTAAGTGGTAACTGAGGGCATATATATATATATATATATATATATATATATATATATATATATATATATATATATATATATATATATATTCTCAATTCTACCTTGAAGAAGGACGGTCCACCGTCCGAAGCTGTTGGAATAAAATAGATAATCGGGAAAGCTGTGTGACATCCTGTTTGAATAATTATTTATTTATATATATATATATATATATATATATATATATATATTGTTACTTTTCGCCACCGACAAGTGTGACAGCTGACACGGCCACCGCGTTGCAACGGGCAAAGCAGCGAGCGTTTCGGCTATTTCGGCGCCGTCCAGTCAGCCGTCCAACGCTTCCTCCCGTGGGCAAGTTTCGGCGTGTTCGTGCCACGCGCCAAAATGTGTGTGCCTGCGTGTGTGTGCATACGCTGGCCAAGCCCAGCGCTCAAGGGAGCGTGCAAACGCCCTCGCCCGTCTGCAGGAGGTGGAGGAGATGCGGTCGCGCCACCTACGATTGAGTCATCTTGTCTTGTCCGAAATTGTAGGGCTCTCCCTTTCCCTCTGAACTGGCAAGCCTATAAACCCTGAAGAATGCCATCACTTCGGACCCTGTTCTCGTTCACTTCGACGACATTGTGGCATCCATTCTCCACACCGATGCTAGCCGCCTTGGTATCGTGGTCGTACTTTTGTAGCGTGATACCGCTCCCCGAGAGAAGGTAATTGCGTTTGCCAGTCGAACTCTAACACCAGCGAAATGCAACTACACCATCAATGACCAAGAGTGCCTCGCCGTCGTTTTTGCAGTTCAGAAATTCCGCCTCTACCTCTACAGCCACCGTTTCAGTATCGTTACCGATAACCACGCTCTGTGCTAGTTATCCATCCTCAAAGATTTCACTGGACGCCTGGGCCGTTGCATTCTGCGTTTGCAGGAATATACTTTGATGCCATATACAAATCGGGTCGCAAACATCGAGATGCCGATGCTCTTTCCCATTGAATGCTTCCAGAATCACCACCTAGTGCTTCTTCGCGCCTTCCTGTGTGCACCCTCAAAATCCCAATGTCGTCCATGGCTCCAAACATCACCAGTGCTCCTCCAGCCGTTCCCTTACGGGAATCCCATATCTGCTCCAGATATGGAACATATGCTGCCAGATATAAATATATAAGGCAGCAAATAATACCTTATCTGGGCCAGATAAGGTCATATATGCGCAATATGTTGCCCTTATATGGCTCAGAACCCTTATATGCTAGAACCCTTGCTAGTGAAGCTAGTTTATCAGTGCTGTTAGAGGAACTAGAGGGCATGAAATGGGATGTCATAGGGCTTAGTGAGGTTAGGAGGCCGAAAGAGGCATATACTGTACTGACGAATGGGCATGTACTGTGTTATCGAGGTTTACCAGAGAGGCGACAACTAGGAGTAGGTTTCCTTGTCAATAAGTATATAGCGGGTAATATAGATGAATTCTATAGTATTAATGAGAGTGTTGCAGGCATCGCAATTAGGCTTAATAAGCAGTATAAACTGAAGGTTGTACAGGCCTATGCACCTACATGTAGTTATGATGACCAGGCAGTTGAAAGCTTCTATGAAGATGTAGAATCGGCCATGTGAAAAGTAAAGACGCAGTATACTGTACTAATGGGCGACTTCAATGCCAAGGTAGGGAAAAAACAGGCAGGAGACAAGGCAGTTGGTGACTATGGCATTGGTTCTAGGAATAGCAGGGGGGAGTTACTAGTAGAGTTTGCAGAGCGCAATAACTTAGGAATCATGAATACCTTCTTCAGCAAACGGAAGAACCGAAAATGGACATGGAAAAGTCCTAAAAATCGACTTCATAATGTGTTCAACCTCCGCCATTGTGCAGGATGTAGAGGTAATCGGGACAGTTTGATGTAGTGACCACAGGATGGTGAGGTCCCGAATTAGCCTAAATCTGAAGAAGGAACGCAATAGATTAGTAAAAAAGAAACCCATCAACGAATTAGCGGTGAGGGGGAGGGCAGAAGAGTTCAGGATCTCGCTACAGAATAGGTATTCAGCTCTAACTGAGGATGGCGACATTACCCCAGAGGCAAGAAACAATAATTTCAGAGATATCATTACTGAGTGCGCGGTAGAAGTAGGCGGTAGGGTAGTTAGAGAGGATACCGGTAAGCTGTCTGAGGAGACGAAAGATTTGATTAAGAAACGGCAGAGTATGAAAGCTTCCAATCCAACAGACCAGATCGAATTGGCCGAGATATCAAAGCTAATCAATAAGCGCAAGGTGGCCGATATAAGGAAGTATAACATAGAGAAAATTTAGCATGCTGTAAAGAACGGGGGAAGCCTTAAAGCGGTAAAGAAGAAATTGGGCATAGGCAAAAACCAGATGTATGCGATAAGGGACAAGGCGGGCAACGTCATCACTGATATGGAAAAGATAATCAAAGTAGCCGAGGAGTTCTATACAGATCTCTACAGTAGCCAAAGTAGTCAGGGCCGTAATGAGATTGGCGGTAGGGAAAAACAGTCAGACTTTCCACCAGTGACGAAGGACGAGGTCAAGAAAGCACTAGAAACTATGAAAAGGGGGAAATCAGCTGGAGAGTATCAGATAACTACAGATTTGCTGAAGGACGGGGGGGATATCGCGCTAGAAAAACTGGCCACCCTGTATACGCAGTGCCTGGTGTCATCGCCGGTACCGGAAGCATGGAAGAATGCAAACATTATCCTCATTCACAAGAAAGGGGACCTTCAAGACCTTAAAAATTACAGACCAATCAGCTTGCTGTCTGTTACGTATAAGGTATTTACTAAGGTAATCGCTAATAGAATGAGGACAACCTTAGACTGAAATCAAGCAAAGGATCAAGCGGGGTTTCGGAAACGGCACTCTACTATCGATCATATCCATACCATCAATCAGGTGACAGAAAAATGCTCGGAATATAACCAGCCCTTATACATGGCATTCATTGATTACGAAAAAGCATTTGACTCGGTTGAAACCTCGGCGGTGATGCAGGCATTGCGAAACCAGGGGGTAGACGAGCCGTACGTGAAAGTGCTGGAAGATATATATAGTGGCTGCACAGCAACCATAGCTCTACATAAAGAAAGCAACAAAATTCCCATAAAGAAAGGTGTTAGGCAAGGAGACACAATCTCCCCAGTACTATTCACAGCTTGTTTAGAGGAAGTGTTCAGACTTGGAATGGGAGCAGTTAGGGATAAGGGTAGATGGAGAATACCCCAGTAATTTGCGATTTGCTGATGACATTGCCTTGCTAAGCAACTCGGGAGATGAACTGCAAATAATGATTGATGACATAGACAGGAAAAGTAGAAAGGTAGGCTTGAAAATCAATATGCAGAAGACTAAGGTAATGTTCAACAGCCTCGGGAAGGAACAGGAGTTTACATTAGGTAGCGAAATACTGGAAGTAGTAGGCGAATATATCTACTTAGGACAGGTAGTAACCGCAGATCCGGACCATGAAAAGGAAATAACAAGAAGAATAAGATTGGGATGAAGCGCATTTGGCAAGCACTCGCAGATTATGACTAGCAGCTTACCGGTATCGCTCAAGAGGAGAGTATACAACAGTTGCATCTTGCCTGTACTCATCTATGGGGCTGAAACGTGGAGGCTAACCAAGAGAGTTCTACTTAAGTTGAGGACAACCCAGAGAGCTATGGAACGAAAAATGGTAGGGGTAACATTAAGAGATAGAAAGCGTGCAGAGTGGGTCAGAGAAATAACTCAAGTTAATGACATTCTAGTGGAAATTAAGAAGAAGAAATGGACATGGGCAGGACATGTAGTGCGAAGGGAGGATAACCGATGGTCGCTGAGGGTAACAAACTGGATTCCAAGGGAAGGAAAGCGTAGCAGGGGGCGGCATAAATTTAGGTGGGCGGATGAGATTAAGAAGTTCGCAGGGGTCAAATGGATGCGGCTAGCACAGAACCGGATTAAGTGGAGAAATATGGGAGAGGCCTTCGCCCTGCAGTGGGTATAATCAGGTTGATGATGATGATGATGATTACGATATGGTTTAGATTTGGCCATATCATGCAACATATAATCCATATCTGAACGGGTAACGGGACCTTATATTGCTTTATCAGGGGCATATATGGTATCCTCACGACCTTACGTGGCCTGATAAAGGGCATATATGGCATCGTCATGACCTTATATAGACATATCAGGGCGATATGCCTGGCATTAACAGGACTTTATATAAGCTCATCGGGGCCTTAATTATGTAGGCGTCATAGTGATTGTATATTAGCAATATATGGCTTTCGTCTATCTTCTGCAAATATTCAATATTGGCATCATGTGGTCGACCTTCAATTTTTCTACACTCAACATGGCCTGCATGCTTAGTGTTATTTGTATCCAATTTAGAAAATAACTACGACTCCTAATATTTCAAATATGCAGATTTCGCTGCACTGTAATTATTTACCATGTGTTCCTTAATGCAGGCGGGCGCTGGGTTATGGCTACATGCTCCTCTTTCAGTCTACTAACTCGCATTTTCATTTAAAATGCGGTGGCAGTCCGGTGCACAAACGCATGGTCGGTTAAGTTGAGTGATTCAAAATATCAAGAAAATGATGGCAGTTCAGTATACGGCCCCCTCCGAGCTGTTTAGACTGTGACTCACCCTCAGAGACAGCTGGCGGTGGCTGCGTGGAGGGCCGTACTGGCTGGACAGTGACTCCTCCTCTCCCGCGCTCCCCTCTTCCCTCTTAAACAGCAGCGGCCGCTGCGTCGCTGGCTCGCATTTCATCTCTCCTCCTCGCTGCCACGCTCTATACCGCGTAGGCCGCGAGCTCTCCGTTTTGTGTGTGCTTGCTTCTTTCCCCTACCCCTTTCAACTCCGTGCGCCTAAGCACTTGTCTCGTTCCTTTCGCGGTTGCAGACATCGGAGTTTGGTGCGGCTGGCGGACGTGCTGCATGTTGTGTATGCTGGTGTGTGTGTGCCAGAGCCTGTTCGCTATTAGCTGTGTGCATGTAACAAAAATTCGACAGCAAACCTACAAGAGCTTCAGTCTGACTGTCGGCGCGGAGGAAATTACTGTGTCTCACTGCGGGTGGAAGCTGCCTCCCCAGCCTTGGCAGCGAACCTGATGGCCGATTGAGCTTTTCGAGGCTTCTGCCCTGGGTGGCCCGGCCATTGCGTCGGATCGCACCCTCATCGTGCCGCCTCATCTTCACGCCCGATCACCAAAACCGTGAGCGTGAAACTTCTTGTCGGGAACTAGCACTTGCCAGCCTCAGGATATTGTTCGCTTTAATATTTTTATGGAAAAATTTTCCAATCAGTAAATTGGATGGTAATTGTCAGTATGTGATATTTTCCCGTACATTTCGTGGCTAATTTGTCTTTCGCTCCAGCAATTTTAACAAATTTCAGTGGGTGGATAGGGTCCTCCGTTGTTTATAAATAGCATTATTTGCACTACCTAAGTGGCTTCATGCTTGATTTGGTTTAGCGGCAGAGCTGTCGCTGTCATGACAAATTTCATCTGGCATGCTTTTTCTTTTTTTTTTCTCTCTTAATTTCAAAAGCAACCACGAGTTAGGCGCGTTCGCTCATTTTGCACTGAAGTCTCTGCTTAAGGTAACACCGGTACTTTCTGACAGCCTATATATAATTTGCTAAGGTTTAGGTATTATCAGCAGTCCCAGCAGCCTGTGTTTTATCGCCCTGCGGTTTAGCGGTACCTTTTCCGGGCATCGACAAACCTTTAAATTCCTTTTCAATAGTCTAGTTCGATTATTACCGGTTTATTTTATTTACCTTCGCAAGTAAACCAGATAAAACTAAAAGCATTCACTGGTTAAAGCTCTGTGTGTAAAAGAGTAGAATAAAAATGTAATATCTAATTTAATAGGTTAATGTCTCACTTTAGCTTCTCGTGTAACATTATTCTGTTCAGATATCCCATTAGTTTGTAATAGTATCGCGCCTAAATAAGTAGAACCTCAAAATTAACTAACAGATTAGCATGTCTTTGACCCTCGGTATACACACGTAATTCAGGCCCGTCTTTGAGCGATTCCATATAAGCAGGGAAAAAAGAAAACCTGTGGTTTCAAAGCTATTTTCCTGTAAGGTTTGAAATAAAATGGGAAATTGAGGTTTCCCCTGGCAAACTTGATTGAGCGTGCGTTTAGCTAGAATACTGAAATTGTCTTGCGTGTGTTGTAATTAAGTGTTATGTTGATATGCAGATATATATAGATCTATAGTTCAAAATCTACATGCCATGCGGGCTAGACCTTTAAATCAGTAATTGGGTAGATAAGGTACTCGAAATCAGAATACGCAGATCAGGCATATGCAACCAGATATGCCTTATCTGGTACCTGAAATCAGGAATTGGGCAGATATGCCTTATCTGGCCTAGATCTGTCCTAATATACCATATCTGCCCAATTCCTGATATACCTGATCTGGATTTTTTGTTATAAGTCCAGATATGGCATTTCCGTAAGGGTTGCTCCAGATCGCTACGCCATTATTTTACACCAGATGCCTACTGCCGTTTTCTAATCGATCTTCTTACCGGTTCTTCTCACCCTCCTACCGCTAGGATGCGCAGGCCACTTCAAAAGTTCGAACTTCACAACGGCATGCTCTGCCCTTAAATTTATTGCTCTGAAGGCACTCTTTGGGTCCCCATTATCTCGAGAGCGCTTTACACCCATATCCTGGCGGCTCTCCACGATGTTGCTACAGCCGATCACTTAGGCTTTTACAAAACTTTCCACCGTGTGAATACCCGTATCCTCTCGCCTCAAGCGTGGCTAAATACGTCGCCTCTTAGTTGTCATGCCAGCGCCGCAAACCGCCGACTTCATCTCCTGCTGGCCTACTACAGCCTCAACCTTGCCCTGCTAATCCTCTCGCCGTCGTTGGCATAGACTTATACGGACCTCTTCCATTGCCCGCGCGAGGTAATAGCTGGATCGTCACCGCCGTCGGCCATCTAACATGCTATGCTGAGACCGCTGCCCTGCCTAATGGCTCAGCACCTGAGGTCGCAACCTTCGTTTTGGAATTCCTCGTACTGTGCCATTGGGTCCCTGAAGTGCATCTCAGTGACCATGGTCGGACATTTCTGTCGACGACTGTAGCCGAAGTTTTCGCGGCCTCAAGCACACATAACAAATTGATCTCTAGCTATCACCCGTAGACCAATGGGTTGACTGAGAGGTTCCACCGCACGCTTTCTGGCATGCTGTCTATGCACGTCGACCACACCACCGAACCTGGGACGTAATTCTTCATTTTGTTACGTTCGCCTACAATACGGCTGTACAGCGGACCACAGATTACACTCCGTTTTTCCTCGTTTACGGCCGTTCTCCCGCTACCCTTCTTGATGCCTCTTTCTTCTCTACACATGCAAGTTCCTCATCATCTCTTCCTGACCAGTTCATTTCCCAAGTGGTCAGATCTCGCGGGCTTGCTCGCTTCAACACTGAAGCCAGCCATGAAGACCGCAAGTGCCGCTATGATGCGACCCACCACCAAATTTAGTTCGGTCCCTGCGACGAGGCGTTACTTTGGACACCATTACGCACTCCTGGTCTTTGTGACAAGTTCAGAAGTCGTTACATTGGTCCTTACTCAGTTCTTGCAAAAACATCCCCGATCAACTATCGCTTCACTCCTATTTGCCCTCCTCCGGAAATTCTTTACCATGCCACTGAAGTTGTTTACGTTTCACGCATGAAGCCTTTTCTTCGGCGCAATGCTGCGGACTAATTCCGCTTCAACTGCGCGGGCGAAATAGTTTGATCACTGTATGGCGCTTCATCTTTCACATAGGTGAATGTGCTGCTTCATCTTCATCATCTCCTCTCTTGTGGATACCCATCGTCATCGCGGAGTTTGGTTCGCTACAGCATGCGATCAGGGATTCAGGTCTGCAATACAACCTGATCCGCCAAGCCGAACTGTACAATATATATATATATATATATATATATATATATATATATATATATATATATATATATATATATATATAGTCACGTAGCCGTTTAGGCCCGTAACCAGAAGGTTAGGTTTTAACGGGGGGGTTGAGGTAGCAGGCGCAGAAGAGCAGGTTCGGAGCACCGTGAGACGGCAGCTAACTTCAGCTTCTTCTCGAACGCCACGGGGCACTTCTTCGAGTCCGTGCACGAGACTTTCGATGCGCAGCCGCCTAGCGGCTGCTGTTGCGCACGCTACATTACCCCCCTCTCTAAAAAAAAATAAATGTCAACTTGATGAATTCCAAAGCAGAGATAAAAAAAATAAAGCAAGAAATATGCGGTAAGCGGTGCGCTAATTTCCTCGCGAAAAGTACGGCTTCATGCGCACCACATGGAAAACCTCGGATTTCTGCCGGCGACGAGTAGACGAAAAGCCGTCCGGAAACACTTCGTACGTGACGTCGCTCAGCTGACGGAGCACTTTGTATGGGCCAAAGTACTGCTTCAGAAGTTTTTCGGATAGTCCCCGACGTCGAATCGGAGTCCAAAGCCGCACTCTATCGCCCGGTTCGAAAGTCACTACACGGTGGCGGTGATCGTAACGCTGGGCGTCTCGACCTTTCTGGTTCCGGATGCGTGCCCTCTCCAGCTGTCGCGCTTCTTCTGCGCGTTGAGTGAACTCCTCGGCGCCACCTTCGAGGTTACGGCCGTCGTGGGGCAACATGGCTTCGAGCATTGTCGAAACATCGCGGCCATACAATAAGGAGAACGGCGTCATTTGCGTTGTTTCCTACTGCGCCGTGTTGTACGCAAACGTGACGTGCGGCAGGACGTCATATCAAGACCGATGTTCAACATCCACGCACACGGACATTATGTCGGCGAGAGTTTTGTTCAGACGTTCTGTCAAGCCATCAGTTTGTGGATGGTAGGCGGTTGACCTGCGTCGGCTAGGGCCGCTTAGTTGCATGACAGATTCCAGTAGCTTCGCAGTGAAAGCAGTGCCTCAGTCCGTTATAACTGTCGGGGCGCCGTGACTCAGGACGATGCGTTCGATGAAAAATTTCGCTGCCTCGATTGCTGTACCGCGCTGGAGAGCCTTCGTTTCAGCGTAACGCGTGAGATAATCTGTAGCGACAATTATCCACCTGTTTCCCGAATCAGAAATTGGAAAATGACCCAACAGATTCATGCAAACTTGTTCGAATGGGTATCTTGGCACTTGAACAGGATGCAAAACCGGCCGGTTTCACAGGCGGTGTTTTCCGTCGCTGGCAATCAAGGCATGTCCTCACGTAATGTCGTACTGAGGCCACAAGGTTTGGCCAGTAATAACTCTTTTTAATTCGGGCCAGAGTTCGAGCATACCCCAGGTGACCCGCGGTGGGCTCGTCATGACATGCCTGTAAGATTTCTTCGCGAAGAGACTCTGGTACGACGAGGAGGTAATCTCTTCCCGTCGGAGCGAAGTTGATCTTGTATAAAACATTGTTTCGCATGGAAAACGATGAATGCGTTCTGGCGAAGAGACGGGGAACTTCTGTAGAGCGCGCTTCCAGAAAATTGATAAGTGATGCGAAAGCCGAGTCGTCACGTTGCTGCTGCGAAACAGTAAGCGCGTCGACGGCTGCGATAAGGCGGAAGTCTGGTTCTTCGTCTTCCCGCGCAGCCTCGACAGGTGAACGGGACAAGCAGTCGGCGTCGTTGTGCTGACGTCCAGACTTATACACGATGGTCATGTCGAACTCCTGTAGCCGTAAACTCCATCGTGCAAGGCGTCCGGAGGGGTCTCGCAAGTACTTTAACCAGCACAAAGAATGATGGTCACTCACAACCCGAAAGTGCCGGCCATAATGATAGGGTCGAAATTTCATCACTGCCCATACAACAGCCAGACATTCTTTTTCGGTGGTGGAATAGTTCGATTCGGCACGGAACAAAGTCCGGCTGGCGTATGCGGTAACTCGCTCGGCACCGTCTTGCCACTGGACGAGTACAGCGCCTAGACCCACGTTGCTGGCATCTGTGTGGACCAGAGTCTTGGCATTCGCATCGAAATGGGCAAGCACAGGTGTTGTCTGCAAGCGGTGCCGTAACTCCTCGAATGCCTTTTGCTCTTCGTCCGTCCAGGTGAAGATGACATCATCCCAGGTGAGACGTGTCAACAGAGCGGCAATGCGCGAAAAGTTTTCAATAAACCTGCTGTAATAGGCGCAGAGGCCCAAGAAATGCCGAACTGTCTTCTTGTTACGTGGAGTAAAGAATTTGGTGACGGCTTTTGTTTTAGCGGGATCGGGACGAACTCCTCGATGGCTGACGACGCGGCCCAAGAACAGGCGTTCTTCATAGCCAAAGTGACACTTTTGTGGTTTTAACGTGAGGCCGGCAGACCTGATAGCCCGTAGCACAGCGGAGAGACGTTGGAGGTGTTCCTCGAACGTTGGTGAAAACACAGCAACGTCGTCCAGGTAGACTAGACACATCTGCCATTTAAGAACAGATAGAACTGCGTCCATCATTCGCTGGAATGTCGCTGGAGCGGAGCACAATCCGAAAGGTAGGACTTTGAATTCATAAAGTCCGTCGGGCGTGACAAACGCTGTCTTCTCGCGATCACGTTCATCGACTTCGATCTGCCAGTAACCGCTCTTAAGATCAAGCGATGAAAAGTAGCGCGCGTGGCGCAACCGGTCTAATGAGTGATCAATGCGTGGCAGCGGGTAGACGTCTTTTTTTGTGACCTGATTGAGCTTACGGTAGTCCACACAGAACCTTAAACTTCCGTCGTTTTTCTTAACCAGGACAACAGGCGAAGCCCAGGGACTCCACGATAGTTGTATGACACCGTCATTCACCATCTCGTCTACCTGTTGAGCAATGACTGCGCGCTCCCGCGGTGACATTCAGTAGGGGTTCTGTCGGACTGGTCCGGTGCGGTCGTCGGTTATTATGCGGTGCTTGGTCAAGGGCGTCTGTTTAACCGCGGAGGCGGATGATAAGCAGTCTTGAAACTGAAAGAGTAGTCCGATGAGTCTGTCCTTCTCTGCCGGTGATAGAGCGGGATTCACATCAGGGTTGAAGTTTGGCGTTTGGCTGGCAGACGTGTTGGTCTCAAGAACAAAGCAGTCGTGGGCTGCTTCTGCGACACCTTCAAAGTAGGCTACCAAGGTGCCTTTAGCGATGCGTTGCCGTTCGTTCCCGAAGTTCGTAATCATCACGTGAACTAGAGCATTAGTCAGATGAATTATACCGCGTGCAACACAGACTCCATGATGTAACAGAAGCTCTATGTTCTGTTCGGCAACGCCGGCAGCACAGGACTGGTCGTCGCACCTGACTGTGACGAGAGCAGACGAACGTGGCGGCATAGATACATCCGCGTCAACGATGCGTAAAGGTGCGTGGTGTCGTTCGGAGTCAGCGGTCGTCGTTGCAGGCGTCAAAAACGTGGCGGTACGGCGAGTAATAATGGCCTCATGTTCACGTAAAAAGTACATGCCGAGTATGAGGTGCTTGCAGCAGTGCGGCAGGATAACAAAAACGACTACAAAGGCTGAATCGGCGATGGTTACTCGGGCAGTGCATCGTCCGATCGGCGTCATAAGGTGACCGCCAGCAGTACGAATTTGCGGCACCAGCCGTTCAGTTTTAACCTTGGAGAACCGATCAGTGAAATTCTTGTTTATTATTGAAAAGTCTGCTCCGGTGTCTAACAAAGCGGTTACTGGGTGTCTGTCGACGAGAACGGAAAGGTCAGCGCCGACAACGTGATCGGCTTGAGGTTGATTTGGAGTTTCGGGTTCATGCGGCGGCGGAGGCATCGTAGTTACAGCATCGGGCTGAGTATTCACGGGAGGGTCTTCGGGAAATTGATTCCGTTCGTCAGCAACCTGCCCCCCTGAGGTCGCCGCCTTCAGTGTCCCCGGTGTGGGCTTGGCGACCGGCGCCTCTGCACATGATTAAACACACGGCGGCCGGGTGACGAGTAGCGCACGGGTGAAGACTGTGTACTGTCGCTCGAAGAGGTTGCACGGGTTGCCAGATATTCTTCGATTGCTGGAGGGCGTTCGCCGACCCGGGGACGTGGAGAATCACGAGCAAAACCCCGACGACCGAGTTCGCGGTATGGAAAACGACGGTACAAGTGGCCGGGTTCTCCGCAGTGGTAGCACAGCGGCCGTTGGCGAGGAGTGCGCCAGACGTCTGCCTTCCGAACCGGTTGCTGCATGACGGGGCTCTGATGGGATGGCGGCTGGTAGAACAGTGGCTGAGGAGCGGACGGCTGCACGACGAGGCTCTGCTGGGATGGCGGCTGGTAGGACGGTTGGTAGAACGGTGGCTGCAAAGTGGGTGGCGGCTGTGCTTCGAAACGAAGCTGTTGCGCAGGAGGCACTGCAGGCCGACGAAGAGCCGCTGCGTAGTTCATAGAACGTGGCTCCGACAGTTACTCAGGCGGTGACAATGTTTGACGTATTTCTTCCCGCTCGGCTTCGGTGACAGCCACGGCAGTCGGGTTAGGCGATCCAAGATTGACCTTGAGGAGCTCCTCGCGAACTACCTCGCGGATCAGCTCACGCAGAGAGTGATCGTCAGTGGACCCGTTCAATGTGGCCACACTGCTGAAGGGCTGAGCACAGGCAGACTCCATGCGCCGGTATCTTGGCTGCAGGGCCAGCTCAATGAGGTTAGCTTCATTGATGAAGTCCACGACGGTTTGAGGTGGACTCCGAACCAGAGCAGCGAAGAGGGGTTCTTTTATGCCCTGCATCAGGTGGCGCAACTTCGCTGATTCCTTCATGTCGGGATCAGCTCGTTGGCAAAGACGCGTCACGTCCTCGGCGAACATGGCCACACTTTCGTTCGGTAGTTGCACACGAGCTTCTAGGAGGCGGCGTGCGCTATCACGGCAGTCGTGGTTGGCAAAGGTTTCCCGCAGCTGCTGGCGAAAGGAATCCCAGTTTTGAAGACTGGCCTCCCTATTCTCATACCACGTTTTAGCACAGTCTCACAAGCGCGAAATATACATTGCGTAGCTTCTGAGCCGGGTTCCACTGAAAAAATTGCGCCACTCGCTCGAACTGGTCGATCCAGTCGTCGACATCTTCCCCAGTACCGCCATGGAAACTGGGGGGTGTACGAGGCTGCTGAATGAAGCAGCAACTGATGCTGACTTGCTTGGGCCGTCGCAGAAGTCTCTAACTGCTGGTCAGCTGGTGTCGGTTCTGGTAGAGGAGCGAATCCCGGCGCCAGACCCCGGAGGCGACGGCTGCAGCGATGAACGGGTGTAGATACGAGCGGAAGCCGGTTGGGACTCGATGAGCGGCTGTGAGAGGTCCGAGACATGTAGATCAAGGCCTCACCTCCACCAGTGTCACGTAGCCGTTTAGGCCCGTAACCAGAAGGTTGGGTTTTAACGGGGGGTTGAGCTAGCAGGCGCAGAAGAGCAGGTTCGGAGCACCGAGAGACGGCAGCTAACTTCAGCTTCTTCTCGAACGCCACGGGGCACTTCTTCAAGTCCGCGCACGAGACTCTTGATGAGCAGCCGCCTAGCGGCTGCTGTTGCACACGCTACAATATATACTTGCGAAAAAGAAGTTCTTGGCTGCAGAAGAAGTAAATAGCGAAGTTCATTAACACTTCATTTATTCTTCATCGACGTTTCGACCGGGGTCCGGTCTTTTTCAAGGCTGTGGTTACATTGCTTGTGTTTCAGTTTTAAAGGTTTGAAAATTGTACAGACGTGACATTAAAGAAAACCTTAACTGCGACTCGGGCAACGTTGTATACCTACTGGAATGTGGCCACTGCCAGATGCAATACATAGGTCAAACCCACACTCCCTTCAGAATAAGATTCAATAACCACCGCGCACGCACCAAATCACTACCTAACCTTCCCTGATCCAAGCGCACTAATCAAACAGGTCATGAATTCAATAAACTAAAAGTTACTCTATTACAAAACAACTTCACAACTAATCGTGTGTGTGAGCAACGTGAGTCTTATTTTATTCATAAAAATAATAAAGTGGATTGCGGCATAAATGAACATCTGGGAATCCTCTCGGCCCTTCGGGGTCACTAACCTATCGAAGAATTCTAACAGATTCACTGTGAAGATAACCCTAGCTCTGTGCACCTGCATTAAGTTAACTGCCTTCTCGAAGAGACACAGCCGGCGCCGTCGTCTGAGACCATACCGAAAGTGTTCTGTTCATTTCCTCCCCATACCACCCCCTCCCCCTCTTGCTTTTCTTCTCCCCTGACATCTCCATTTTCGCTAATCTGCTTGCCCCCTCTTTTCGGGACTTCAGAATCTTCACGCTCCCCGCATTTTCTTGGTTTGGCCCCCCGTCCGTACTCATGTTTTGTCCTCTCTTTTCTAGCATTCAACAGATCCCGCATGGCCGTCTTTCTTCTCCTCCACTTTTTTTATCGTTTTTTTAGTGGTCCTTCTTTCCTGCGTCTGTACAATTTTCATACATTTAAAACTGAAACGCAAGCAAAGTAACCACAGTCTTGAAAAAGACCGGACCCCGGTCGAAACGTCGCCGAAGAATAAATGAAGTGGTATTGATTTTCGCTATATATATATATATATATATATATATATATATATATATATATATATATATATATATATATATATATATATATATATATATATATATATATATATATATATATATATATATTGTTACGCCGCGTAGCGGCGCAGAAAAGCAGCAGAAAAAGAAGAAGAAGGAGAGGAAGCGAGCCGCGCGCAGACTGATGTGGATTTTTCTGAGCCGTGTGCGTCCGTCCTATACAACATTCACCTGTATTAAAACCATTTCGTCCGCTACATTTGGTGCTAGGCGCTGGGTAAAAACGTTCTGTATCCGCCAGCACCTCGTCTCAGCCGTCGTTTAGCAGATTTGCCACCTTTATCTCCTCAAGAGTACCTTTCAATGGCTCAACACAGCGAAGCGCTCAAAATCACGAAGGACGAGGAGGGGACAGGACAATAGCGCACTTTCAACAAATGTTTATTGCGGTTGCGGAGCGTATATATATACACTTCAGAATCACGAAAGGAAGAAGGAAAAACATCTACACGGGCCGCCTAAGCTAAGAAATCCAGCTCAGTTTTTGATAGAGCCACCGACGGTTTGCTGACGCATTCATCCCTGATCGTGCTATCTGCGATGCTTCCACAACATCCCTAGTTAGGCTGGTGCGATGACGATAGAAAGCAATAGTTCTGTAGAACAAAGGCTGGCAAGGTGTCCCGCTGTCACACGTTTTGCAATGCGCAGCTAACTGTCCGTCGATGGCAATATTGCTGACCTTTTTAGAGTGCTCTTGCAGCCGAACGTTCAGACATCTTCCAGTTTGGCCGATGTAGTGTCTACCACACGAAAGCGGGATCTTGTACACAACATCCTTCTGGCAGGATACCAAGGGATCTCTATGTTTGATATTGCATGCTGGTTTTTGCGTACGTGTAGGACAACTTAACCTACAAAGGCTCATCAGCTTCTTTGGTGCCGAAAACAAAACTTTTACTCCGGATCGCTGCCCAACTTTCTTCAGATTTTGCGAGAAACCATGCACGTACGGATTGACCAGCTTTGAATGCGACGAACTATACGGTAGGGGAGGCTTGTTGGCCCTTGGCTCATATACCCAACACGCGTGATCTTTAAAATACAATCTCAAATCCAAAAACCTGATGCTGTTCTTCTCGGGCAATTCGGTGGTGAATGTGAGTGGTTTTAAACATGCATGGAAAGATGCTAAAATCCGCGAGACAATAGGGTCTCCGAGAGCAATAAACTCTTCCGAATGACTGCTGTCAAACGGGTCAATAAAAACAGAAGTATCCAGCAAAATCAAAAATTATCAGCATAACGAAACACTTTTAAAATCTTAAGATCATCAGGTCGCTCAAAAAGAGCCTTATTACAACGAGCAAAAATAATTAACTTAAAATCGGTGCGATACAAGAACCAATGCAAACACCCTGCGTTTGCAGGTAAGTGCTTTTGTCAAAGGTAACAAAAGTAGACGTCAAGTAACAAGATAAAAGCTCTAAAAAACCACTCACACTTACACCGTAGTCGTTCTGAAAGTCTACCGCGCCGTACTCGTCAATTACTGCCTTGACGCAGGACAACAGACCATCGTGTGGCATTGAATAAAACAAATCTTTTATAACCCCTGAAAAAAGCGGTTAGAGCGTTGTTGTCGCATGACCTAAGGTAATCTATTAATACAGCAGAGTCCCTAGTCGCAAACTGGTCGTCCACGTCAAGCCTTTTAAGACTCAATTGCAAGAAGTCAGCAACGCACTTCTGCCACGTACCCGATTCGGACACGATCACGCGAAAAGGGCATTCCACTTTATGAGTCTTAGCTGAGAAAAACATTTGAAGAGAGTCATAATCGCTGCTCTCAATCTTCTTAACGACGCTGAACAGTGGATATGAAAGATTTGTTTTATTCATTGCCGCATGATGGTCTGTTGTCCGCGTCGAGGCAGTAATTGACGAGTACGGCGCGGTAGACTTTCAGAATGACTGTGGTGTAAGTGTGAGTGGTTTTTTAGAGCTTTTATCTTGTTACCTGACGTTTACTTTTGTTACCTTTGAAAGAAGCATTTACCTGCAAAAGGAGGGTGTTTGCATTGGTTATTGTATTGCACCGATTTTGAGTGCATTATTTTTGGCTCGTTGTGACAAG
Source organism: Amblyomma maculatum (assembly GCF_055883805.1). Taxonomy (NCBI): domain Eukaryota; kingdom Metazoa; phylum Arthropoda; class Arachnida; order Ixodida; family Ixodidae; genus Amblyomma; species Amblyomma maculatum. The sequence continues at coordinate 110,783,625 of NC_139354.1, forward strand.
GCTCTTTTTGAGCGGCTTGATGATCTTAATATTTTCAGTGTTTCGTTATGTTGATGATTTTTTATTTTTTTGGATACTTCTGTTTTTATTGACCCGTTTGACAGCAGTCATTCGGAAGAGTTTATTGCTCTCGGAGACCCTATTGTCTCGTGGATTTTAGCATCTTTCCATGCATGTTTTAAACCACTCACATTCACCACCGAATTGCCCGGGCAGAACAGCATTAGGTTTTTGGATTTGCGATTGTATTTTAAAGGTCACGCGTGTTGGGTGTATGAGCCAAGGGCCAACAAGCCTCCCCTGCGGTATAGTTCGTCGCATTCAAAGCTGGTCAATCCGTACGTGCATCGTTTCTGGCACAATCTGAACAAAGTTGGGCAGCGATCCGGAGTGAAAGTTTTGTTTTCGGCACCAAAGAAGCTGATGAGCCTTTGTAGGTTAAGTTGTCCCACACGTACGCAAAAACCAGCATGCAATATCAAACATAGGGATCCCTTGGTATCTTGCCAGAAGGATGTTGTGTACAAGATCCCGCTTTCGTGTGGTAGACACTACATCGGCCAAACTGGAAGATGTCTGAACGTTCGGCTGCAAGAGCACTCTAAAAAGGTCGGCAATATTACCATAGACGGACAGTTAGCTGCGCATTGCAAAAAGTATGACAGCGGGACACCTTGCAGCCTTTGTTCGACAGAACTATTGCTTTGTATCGTCATCGTACCAGCCTAACTAGGGAGATTGTGGAAGCATCGCAGATAGCACGATCAGGGGATGAATGCGTCAGCAAACCGTCGGTTGCTCTATCAAAAACTGAGCTGGATTTCTTAGCTTTGGCGGCACGTGTAGATGTTTTTCCTTCTTCCTTTTGTGATTCTGAAGTGTATATATATATGCTCCGCAACCGCAATAAACATTTGTTGAAAGTGCGCAATTGTCCTGTCCCCTGCTCGTCCTTTGTGATTTTTAGCGCTTCGCTGTGTTGACGATGAACCAACACGCCCAAACATTTTCCCCTTTTCAATGGCTACCACCCGCAGACTCATGAACAGCGACCTGTAGAGATGACGACCTTTCCCCCCCAGTGAGAGCCGCGTGCGTTCCACGGTAAGCCAGAAGATGACGTTGAGGAATGGCTCCGACATTATGAAAGATGCAGCAAGTACAACCGCTGGAATTCGATCGCACGTCTGTACAATGTTGTTTTCTTCTTCGCTGCCACTGCTTTGACGTGGTTTGATAACAACGAAGAAATCCTGACGACCTGGGACCGATTCGTTGAAGAAATTACAAGTCCTTTGGGGATACCCTTGCGAAGAAGGAACGCGCTGAGCATCAACTTTCCCAGAGAGCCCAGCTGCCCGGTGAGACATGCACACGTTACATCGAGGAAATATTGACTTTGTCGCATTGTAAACCGGCAGATGTCAGAAGAAGACAATGTAGGGCACCTTCTCAAGGGAGTTGCTGAGGATGTGTACAACTTCCTTATTTCGCGGGACACCCTTGCCACAGTAGCAGATGTCATCAAGCTGTGACGGGCATTTGAGGTGTTAAAGGCACGTGGGATAGCACCCAAATTTGGCCGTCTTTCTAATGTCACAACTGTAGCCGGTATCGACATTCCGGAGGCTGAAGACATCGCTTCTATGGTCAGGAGGATTATACGCGAGCAGCTGGATATTCAGCGGCAACGTGTAAATTTCGATGTACCTTATCACGCGACATCGATGTCCGTATCATCATGGGAACAGCGCACGCCATGGGCTGCGCAAAATAACTGCGAACCAGCTTACAACAACGGCGTGGAGCGGACCCTGCAACCAACATCGCACCATCATTTCCAGCAGTGTCCAGCCCATCCGGATGAAGTGCCTCGTGGTGTTCCTCGTCGCGCTTCTGTCGCCCCATCTCGGCCTCCAAGGGATCCTGAAGTGAACTACCAGAGCCGCCAGCCACCTGTATGCTATAGCTGTGGGGGCAGCGGACATATCTTCCGCTTTTGCCCGCGTCGTCAAATTATCCGACCCCCTGTCCAACGAGCACCATGCTTCACGAATGGTGCTCAGTGGGAGCAGCAGGCACCCGCTACCTTCTATCAGCCCTCTTCGCCTCAACGCCACGCACGGAATGACTCTCCTGTGTCCTATCGCAGCATCACTCCCCCGCCGCAGCGACAACCCCGTTCGGCATTCCCAAGTCGCCGCTTTGTTTATCCCCCGCTGGGAAACAAGGTGGTGCGACCGATGGAGGTAAGGTCGCCGAACGGTCAATTTCACGCATACCTGTGCCTATCGTCATGCTAAAGAACAAAGTGTCAGTGTGTGTAGACAATGTTAAAATGGATGCTTTGGTTGACACTGGTGCCGCTGCGTCGGTTATGAGCCTTTCATTTAAGAACCGCCTTCGACAGAAAGTTATGTTTGTGTGGGACAAAAACACTACGTTTTGTGGAGTTGAGGGTGAAACGTTAGTTCTGGTTGGCCGGTGTACTGTTTCAGTTGTCATTGGTGACGAGTGCTATAGGACAGAATTCGTTGTATTGAGACGTGCCACGCATGACGTTATCTGGGCTGTTGACTTTTTGCGCGAGTGTGGTGTGACGTTAGACTTAAGTGCCGGTGAAATTTATTTGCAGCTGAACATTATCCCCGCATTAGTAGATAACACGTCTCAGAGTCATCAAGGAGTTCTCGCCCTGAAGGAAGATGTGCTGCTGCCTGCGATGACGGCGACGTTTCTCCCCATGAAGTCATCTGAATCCTCCAGGGATAAACATACAATAGTCGTCGAGCCACATGTCGCGAATGGAGCGAAAAAAATATTTTGGTGCCATGCTCCGCCGTGGAGGCGGAGGATGGTCGTGCATACCTCTGGGCTGTGAACGTGTCAGAAGAGCCTGTCCGTCTTCCTTCTGGTTTGACACTGGCGAGATTTGAGAATTATGTGACTCATACCGTTGGAATTATTTCCGATTGCACAGGAGCCGCAAAGGACAAGACTGAATATTGTGCTGAGTTTGAGGGCATGGTCAACAAATCGCTCCCATCTAGTGAACGTCGCATGTTGCAAGACATTTTGACAGCGCATGCCCAAGTGTTCGACTTTGCCTCAAACGGATTGGGTAGCCATTTTCCACTTTCTCGGCTACAGCACAAAATTAGCACAGGAAACGCACCTCCTATTCGCCAAAAATCTTAGTCTCCCCGGCAGAGCGCAAGATAATTCAAGAACAGGTGAACGTAATGCTGCAGAAAGGAATCATCCGAGAATCTTCCAGTCCATGGGCCGCACCAGCGATCCTAGTGCGAAAAAAAGACAATTCTTGGCGATTTTGTGTAGGCTACCGTCGTTTGAATGCGGTAACAAAGAAAGACGTATACCCATTACCTCGCATTGATGACGCTGTCGATTGTCTGCATTCGGCGTCATATTTCTCCTCCGTTGATTTGCGATCTGGCTATTGGCAAATTCCTCTACATCCATCCGACTGTGAGAAGACTGCTTTTTTAACACCAAATGGTTTATACGAATTTAATCTAATGCCCTTTGGATTATGCAACGCTTCCGCGACGTTCGAGCGATTTATGGACACTATCCTTCGTGGCCTCAAATGGGAAATATGCATGTGTCACCTTGATGATGTTATCATTTTTGGAAAGACCTTCCAAGAGCACAATGAGAGGCTCCATAATGTTCTTGAATGCATTGGCAAAGCGGGCCTCATTTTGAATTCGAAGAAGTGCAATTTTGGAGAGCGACAAATTTTAGTTCTTGGGTTCCTCGTCAACGAGTATTTTATCAGACCGGATCCACAAAAGATTGCTGCAGTATGCGACTTCTAAACTCCGCGCACCCTGAAAAGTCTTCGGAGCTTTCTTGGCCTCTCCTTATTTTCGTCGCTTCATTGCTGGTTTTGCGCAACTTGCCCACCCCCTTACTTCTCTACTGCACAAGGCTTCGCAGTTTGTGTGGACCCTAGAGTGCGAATTCTCTTTCAATCTGCTCAAGTCTTCCGTAACTTCAGCACCACTGCTGCGCCACTTCGACCCTTCTGCTGTGACGGAGGTTCACGCTAACGCCAGTGGCATCGGTCTTGGGGCGGTGCTTGTGCAGCTGCATAGTAGGGCTGAGCACGTTGTTGCATATGCCAGCCGCACGTTGACAAAATGTGAACGGAACTACACAGTTACCGAATTGGACTGCCTTGCAGTTGTGTTCGCTGTGCACAAGTTCCGACCATACCTATATGGATGCTACTTCATCATAGTTACTGACCACCATTCGCTATGCTGGCTCATCGGACTTCGCTATCCATCTGGTCGTCTGGCGCGCTGGGCATTGCGCCTACAAGAATACAACTTTGGTGTCGCGTACAAGAGTGGACGACATCACAGTGCTGCCGACTGCTTGTCACGGCACCCATTGCCGACTTCTGTTAACGATGAAGACGGCTTCGGCGGGTGTTTAGCCTCTATCGCGTCGACGTTTTCTAGTATGGCGACCTTCAAGCGAGAACAACGCAACGACCGGTCACTACAGCCTCATATGCAAGAGGTAGAAGGAAAAGCAGTGTCAACGCAATTTACTATTGAAGACGGTGTTTTGCTCAAGAAGAACTACTCAGTTGACGGTGCTGCTTTCCTTTTGGCCGTCCTAAAAAATCTCCGTGCACACGTTTTGCATGCATGCACGATGACATTACCTCTGGACATCTAGGCTTCTGTAATACCCTGCACCGAATTCGCCAGCGTTGTTATTGGCCACAAATTTATAAGACAACCAAGCAATACGTTGCGACATGTCAACAATGCCAGCGACTTAAGGCACGCACCACCACGCTGGCCGGACCTTTACAACCCGTCAAGCCATCAGCTTCACCTTTTGAAAAGATTGGAATTAACCTGCTCGGTCCATTCCCAAAGACTGTAAAGGGCTGCCGCTGGGTTATGGTCTGCGTTGACTACCTCACTAGATATGCGGAGACCGCTCCTCTCGCTACCGCAAAGGCTGCTGATGTTTCATCGTTTCTTTTGCATTCCGTATTTCTTCGCCATGGCGCACCCCGTGTTATTATAAGTGATCGTGGCCGGCAATTCACTGCTGATGTCGTGGAAGAACTGCTCTGACAGTGGTTCGCACTACTGACACTCGACACCGTACCATCCACAGACCAAGAGTCTCACTAAACGCACCAACCACACCTTGACAACCATGCAGTCCATCTGCGTATTGTCTGACCATCGCACCTGGGATGCAGTGCTACCGTATGTGACGTACGCTTATAACACTGCAAATCATGAGGTTACCGGCTATTCTCCTTTCTATTTACCCTATGCAAGAACTCCCCACGTTTCCCTTGACACCATCTTCCCATTTTCCCCCAACGACAATGCGTTTCTTTCCCAGATATTATGCCGAGCCGAAGAAGCCCGTCATATAGCCCGTTTACGCACACTGGCTTCTCAAAGCCGCTCGAAAGAATACTACAATCTGCATCATCGTGCAGTTTCTTACTCCCCTGGAGACTACGTCGCGCTTTGGACGCCTATTCGCAAGCGAGGACAATATGAGAAGTTTCTCTGCAAGTACGATGGCCCCTTCGTCGTGTTGGACTAACTGAATGGCGTGAATTACATTATCGCCAAAGTCACGACGGATAACCGCCGATCCCACAAGACACAAGTTCTTCACGTGGCTCGCCTGAAGCGCTGCCATCTTCGATCTGCCTAATTTTCTCGAGGACGAGAATCGTTTGCCCGGGGGGAATTATTACGCCGCGTAGCGGCGCATGAGAAGCAGCAGAAAGAGAAGAAGGAGGGGAAGCGAACCGCGCGCAGACTGATCTAGGTTTTTCTGAGCCGTGTGCGTCCGTCTTCATACAACGTTCACCTGTATTAAAACCATTTCATTCGTTACAATATATATATATATATATATATATATATATATATATATATATATGAAGGAAAGAAGCCAACAGTCGGCGAGGCCAAGGCGATTATCCAAGTAAACATAAAAAAAAAAAGACATAAAGTACTATCCCCAACGTTTTCCTTGGCCTCGCCGACTGTTGGCTTCTTTCCTTCATGCATTATAACGAGCACCCTCATTTCCCTTTAATTGATCTGCTTATATATATATATATATATATATATATATATATATATATATATATATATATATATTGAAAGAAGGCTAGGTTGAGACGGCAAGGTCGTGACGGCAAGGCCAGCGATGCCTTGTCTAGCGTTTTAATCCGGTGACAAAACCCAGGCGCGTGCCGGAGCCAGCGCCGCGGGACGATGATGATAGTATGTACCAATGAAAGAGGAAGATCATGGCATATACAAATTAAAGAACATCCACGGAAGGCTCACACAATCTTCCCGGGGAGTCGGAAGCGGCCAGCCTGGCCGCTCCTACCTAACCAATGCATCGCGGCGCACAAACGGTTTCAGGCGAGACACATGAACAATTTCAGTTCCACGGTGGCGACGATCAGCTGGGGAATCAACAGGCGTCACTTTGTAGTTCACTGGAGAAGTTTGGCTTATGACCTCATAGGGACCTACGTAGCGGTGGTGGAATTTGTCACTAAGGCCCGGGCTGCGCAATGGTGTGTAAAGCAGTACTTTCTTTCACAAGTGGTGGAGGTCGAATTCGATCCCCTTGCTGCCCCTCGCTGGAGCTACGTTCCGGTCGCCGTTTGGCAACTACCACCATAACCATGTCCACCGAGAACAATCCCGACCCGGCCGGACCGTCTACCTCAGCTGCACCGATGCCTCCGACTCTGCCCACACGTCAACGCGACCCACCGCTGTTCGCTGGTCGTCGTGACGAAGACGTGGATGACTGGCTTGACACATATGAATGCTGCAGTGCCTATAACCGGTGGGACGATGCTTTAAAATTCCTCAGCGTTTCGTTCTATCTAATTGAGGTCGCCAGAAACTGGTTCATTAATCGCGAACCCCACACTACTAACTGGACCACTTTCAAACAGCAATTCCGCCAATACTTCGCCGACCCGGCAGTTCGGACTGAGATCGCGAGAAACAAGCTCGCTTCCCGCCTTCAAGGTCCCGATGAATCATATGCGTCTTACATAGAGGCTGTTCTTGCACTTTGTCAGCGCATTAGCCCCACCATGACGGAACCTGAACGTGTGCACCACGTCTTAAAAGGGATCAATGCTATGGCATATCACACCTTATTTGCCCAGAATCCTCCAAGTGTTGATTCAATTATTGCGACCTGCCAACGCCTCGACCAGCTGCAGTCCTCTCGATTACAGCCCGGCTTCGCAACTGATCCGACCTCTGCTGACATTGATCTGCGGGTAATGATTCGAGCAATCATCCGCGAGGAGCTTCAAGCCCTCAATCCTTTCTGTCGACATGGCTGCGATCATTCTTCTGCACCTCCTAATGACGCCGTTCTCCGTAACATGATTAAAGAAGAGTTAGCTACCATCAGCCGCCCTATGACAACCGAACCTTCTGCAAACCGCCCAGCGCCGACCTACGCGCACGTCGCTGCATCCTCCCCTTCTTTGGTTCCCCCGCCCCAACCAGCACCAACATACAATCACGTCAATGCAATGGCGATGGCTCAACCTGCACAACCCAATTACGCACCTTGGCGTCCCCCCCGACCAGTCTGCTATTATTGTGGTATAAGAGGACATATATCCCGCTACTGTCGTCGCCGCCTTCAGAACGAGCGCCGTGGTTACGACACCTTCGTATGCGACATGCCTTCAACCTCATATTATCAACGCCGGTCTATTCCAAGCCCACCTCGACGATCCTCCCCACCTCCAGTATCTTCCTCTGAGCCTCGTGGGAACCATGTATCCCGACGCCGGTCCACATCCCCATACCGCCGCTCAGTTTTCCCTCTCCGCCCCGCAACCGTTCTCCCTGTCCGCCATCCGGAAAACTAAGTGTTCCAGTTTCCGGAGATCAAACTGCACTCTGCGAACTTACTAAAAGTCCTCCTCATCGCCCGTATAACGTGATTGCTGTTATCGCTGAAGGTTTACCGGTGGAAGCTTTGATTGATACAGGGGCTGCAATTTCTGTCATTCACGCTGATTTGTGCTACCGTTTGCGAAAAGTGACAACCCCATATGATGGGCCTGAACTCCGTGGAGCCAATGACGTCCCTTTGCGCCCCTAAGCGAAGTGCACCGTACGAGTTGTTATCGACGGCATCCGCCATCATGTGCAGTTTGCTGTGCTCTCACCTTAGCGCATCTCATGATTTTCGGATGGGATTTTTTGTCAACCGCTTCAGCGTTAATTTCTTGTGGTGACCGTATTATCCATATGACAGACAGCGATTTTTCATCTGACTGTTCTGAACGACATCATCCTCTCGTTGCCGCCGCTGATACTGTTTTGCCTCCTCAGTGCGAAAAACTGCTTACTGTTGTTTCTGACCACATCACTGACGGGGACGTACTCATTGCACCATCATATAGTCATCTTCCACGCGGCATCACCTTCCCGTCAAGTCTTGTCCGGTTCCACAACGGCTCAGCGACAGTAGTGGCCACTAACACTTCACGTGAATCCCTCGTGCTCCCAAAAGGAGCTTCTCTGAATTGTATGGTGGATGCTCAACCTTTTTCCCTGATGGTGCTCACCGCCCCTCCGCCTCAGCAACGTGTTTCGACAGACGTCTCTCTTTCTGTTCTCGCAAAGACTATTAATCCTAAACTCCCGCCGAACCAACGCCAAGAACTGCTGACATTGCTTCGACAACACCAAGCCATTTTTGATGCCACTTCCACACCTCTGGGACGGACTAGTGTTGCGCACCATCGCATCATTACTGAAGATAACTCTATCATTCGCCGACGCCCTTATCGCGTTTCCCTCTCTGAACGAAAAGTAATTGAAGAAAATGTAAATTGACATGCCCCATCGCAATATAATTCGTCCTTCAACAAGCCCATGGTCCTCCCCAGTAGTGCTAGTTAAAAAAAAGGACGGCTCGGTACGCTTTTGTGTTGATTACCGCGCACTCAACAAAATTACCCGCAAAGATGTTTATCCGATGCCGCGAATTGATGATGCCCTTGACTGCCTCCAAGGCTCCGAATATTTTTCGACCTTGGACCTCCGTTCAGGTTATTGGCAAATACCTATGCACGAGGACGACAAAGAAAAAACCGCTTTCGCAACACCCGATGGCCTTTATGAATTTAACGTTATGCCTTTCGGACTTTGTAACGCACCAGCGACATTTGAAAGAATGATCGACACTGTACTTCGTGGCCTAAAATGGAGAACCTGTTTGTGTTACTTGGACGACATTGTTATCTTTTCGGCAACCTTTAATGACGATCTCACGCGCCTGAATGAAGTCCTCACCTGTCTCGCTTCGGCAGGCGTTCAGCTCAACACCAAGAAGTGCTACTTTGCACAGAAGGAAATTAGAATATTGGGACATCTGGTCAGCCATGACGGCATTCGCCCTGATCCTGAAAAAATAATCGCGGTCTTGAACTTTGCTCGTCCACAACGGACTACAGATTTGCGCAGTTTCCTAGGCCTCGCGTCCTATTTCCGGCGTTTTATAAGGCATTTTGCAACTATTGCTGCACCACTTCATGAGCTACTAAAAGCACGCAGCCCTTTCGTGTGGACTGAGCAGTGCGAAACTGCTTTTAATGACCTCAAGCACGCCCTCACATCAGATCCTGTTCTTGGCCACTTCAGTGACAGCGCTCCAACTATCCTGCACACCGATGCCAGTGGTCACGGTCTTGGCGCTGTACTTCTGCAGCGTGATGCGACATCGCGTGAGAAAGTGATTGCCTTTGCCAGTCAGACTCTCACTCCAGCTGAGAAAAACTACACCATCACCGAGCAGGAGTGTCTTGCTGTCGTCTGGGCTGTCCAAAAATTTCGCCCTTACCTATACGGTCGGCACTTCACAGTTGTGACCGACCACCATGCTCTTTGCTGGTTGTCTTCACTCAAAAATTTGACAGGCCGACTTGGCCGCTGGATTCTACGCCTGCAAGAATACCATTTCGACGTCACTTATAAATCTGGTCGCCAACACCAAGACGCCGACGCTCTCTCTCGCTGTCCCCTTTCGGAATCCACTTGCTGCTTTTCTTCCCAATTCATTTCCACCTCTGACCAGAGCCGACCATCTCGTTGCCCGACTTATATCACAACCGTTTGTTTTGACGACTCTGAGAACAAGCACGCTCTCCGCTCACAGCAATTAGCCGATGCCTACTGCCGTCCTATCATCGACCGCCTTATCGGCGCTTCGGACCCTCCCAATGCTAGGCTTCGCCGACAGCTTCGCAATTTCAAGCTCGAAGATGGCATCTTACTCCGCTACGTGTATTGCCCTGATGGAACTCGCTGGATCCCAGTTGCGCCGCGTGTGCTTCGCCCACGTATACTGGCGGCTCTCCACGATGACGCTACTGCAGGTCACCTTGGTTTTGACAAAACCTACGACCGCGTGAGAAAACGATTCTTTTAGCCTGGCTTATCTTCCACCGTTGCCAAATACGTCGCATCCTGCCCTCTGTGCCAACGTCGCAAACGACTGACTTCTTCGCCCGCTGGCCTTCTACAACCTCTTCCTTGTCCAACCACGCCATTCGACGTAGTCGGCATCGACTTATATGGTCCCCTACCTCTCTTTTATGGGGGTAACCATTGGATTATAACAGCTGTCGACCACCTCACACGCTACGCTGAGACAGCACCTGTACCGACTGGTTCCACTGAAGAAGTAGCAAATTTCTTTTTGCGATCAATTGTATTGCGTCATGGCGCTCCTCGCGTGCTCCTAAGTGACCGCGGTACAGCCTTCTTATCGAAAGTCGTTGCCGAAGTTATTCACGCCTCAACCACCCATCATAAGACAACCTCAAGCTACCATCCCCAGACTAACGGTCTGACTGAGCGATTTCATCGCACCTTGTCGGACATGATATCAATGTACATCACACCAGATCATCGAAATTGGGACACTATTCTACCATTCGTCACATTCGCCTATAATACAGCAGTACCGCGAACTACCGGTTACTCTCCATTTTTCCTTGTTTACGGCCGTCCTCCCACTACAATTCTCGACGCTTGCTTCTTCTCTACGCCCGACTACTCCACATCAGTACCTACCCATTTTTCATCTCGTGTGGTCAGATGCCGTCATCTTGCCCGCGTCAACACGGCAGCGTGCCAGGAAGTCCGCAAAACTCGCTATGATTCTACACATCGGGTGGTCTCTTTTCGTCCTGGTGAAGAAGTGCTGCTTTACACACCATTGCGCAGCCCGGGCCTTAGTGACAAATTCCACCACCGCTACGTAGGTCCCTATGAGGTCATAAGCCAAACTTCTCCAGTGAACTACAAAGTGACGCCTGTTGATTCCCCAGCTGATCGTCGCCACCGTGGAACTGAAATTGTTCATGTGTCTCGCCTGAAACCGTTTGTGCGCCGCGATGCATCGGTTAGGTAGGAGCGGCCAGGCTGGCCTCTTCCGACCCCCCGGGAAGATTGTGTGAGCCTTCCGTGGATGTTCTTTAATTTGTATATGCCATGATCTCCCTCTTTCATTTGTACATACCATCATCATCGTCCCGCGGCGCTGGCTCCGGCACGCGCCTGGGTTTTGTCACCGGATTAAAACGCTAGACAAGGCATCGCTGGCCTTGCCGTCACGACCTTGCCGTCTCAACCTAGCCTTCTTTCACAATATATATATATATATATATATATATATATATTGTAAGGCAACGCGAAGGTCCGACTTGGGGGATCAGGCTTTATTTCAGACCTGAAGCCTTGGTCGCGCAATGCAGCCAACCACACTCCGCGATGACGATGGGTATTATAAGAGGGAGCAGGATGAAGATGAAGCAGCACGTTCAGCCGTGTGGAAGATGAAGCGCCACACAGTGCTTACACTATTTCACCCGCGCAGTTGAAGCGGCCAGCCTGGCCGCAATTAGTCCGCAGGATTGCGCCGAATAAAAGGTTTCATACGTGAAACGTGGACAACTTCTGTGCCACGGTAACGACAGTCCGGAGGAGGGTAAGCAGGGGAGACGCGATAGTTGACCGGGGAGGTTTTTGCAAGAACTGTGTAAGGACCAATGTAACGGTGCTGTAACTCGTCAGAAAGGGCAGGAGTGCGTAATGGGTACAAAGTAACACCTTGTCGCTGGGACGGAACGAAACTTGGCGATGGGTTGCATAATAGCGGCACTTGCGGTCTTCCTGGCTAGCTTCCGTGTTGACGCGAGAAAGCCGGCGAGATTTGGCTACTCGGGAAAGGAACTGGTCAGGAAGAGATGATGACGAACTGGCATGTGTAGAAAGGAAAGAGGCGTCAAATAAGGGTAGCGGGAGAACGGCAGTAAACGAGAAAAAACGGGGTGTAACTTGTGGTCCGCTGTACAGCCGTATTGTAGGCGAACGTAACAAAAGGAAGTATTACGTCCCAGTTTCGGTGGTCTTTGTCGATGTACATAGACAAAATGTCAGAAAGTGTGCGGTGGAACCGCTCAGTCAACCCATTCGTCTACGGGTGATAGCTGGAGGTCAATTTGTGATGTGTGGTTGAGGCCTCAATAACCTCGGCTACAATCGTCGACAGAAATGTCCGACCACGATTGCTGAGAAGCACTTGAGGGGCCCCATGGCGCAGTACGAGCGATTCCAAAAAGAAGGTCGCGACCTCATGTGCTGAGCCATTAGGCAGGGCAGCGGTCTCAGCATAGCGTGTTAGGTGGTCGACGGCAGTGACGATCCAGCGATTACCTCGTGCGGACAATGGGAGTGGCCCGTATAAGTATATGCCAACAACGGCGAAAGGAGTAGCAGGGTAAGGTAGCGGCTGTAGTAGGCCAGCAGGAGGAGAAGTGGGCCGTTTGCGGCGCTGACATGGCAGACAAGAGGCGACGTATTTTGCCACACTTGAGGCGAGGCCTGGCCAGACGAAACGGGTTTTCATGCGGTGGTACGTTTTATGAAAGCCTAAGTGACCGGCTGTGGCATCATCGTGGAAAGCCGCCAGGATACGGGTTCGAAGCGCTCTCGGAATAACGGGGACCCAACGGGTGCCCTCCGAGCAATAAATATAACGGGAGAGCACGCCGTTGTCAAGTTTGAACTTTTGGAGTTGCCTGCGCATCCTAGCAGTAGGAGGGTGAGAAGCACCGGTGAGAAGGTTGATTAGGGAAAGACAGTAGGGATCTGCTCGCTGGTGTGAAATAATGGCGTAGCGATCTGGAGCAGCGGCAGGAGTAGCACAGGTGGTATTTGGAGCTCTGGACGACATTGGGACGTCGAGGGTGCGCGCAGGAAGGCGCGAAGAAGCACTAGGTGGTGAATCTGGGAGCGGGCAGCGGGAAAGAGCATCGGCATCTCGATGTTTGCGACCCGATTTGAATATGACATCGAAGTGGTATTCCTGCAAACGCAGAATCCAACGACCCAGGCGTCCAGTCAAATTTTTTAGGGTTGATAACCTGCACAGAGCATGGTGATCGGTAACGATCGTGAAATGACGGCCGTAGAGGTAGGAGCGGAATTTCTTAACTGCCCAAACGACGGCGAGGCACTCTTGCTCAGTGATGGTGTAGTTGCGTTCCGCTGGTGTTAGAGTTCGACAGGCAAACGCAATTAACTTTTCCCGAGAAGTGGTATCACGTTGCAGAAGTACGGCGCCGATACCGAGGCTGCTGACATCGGTGTGGAGAATGGTGGCAGCAGTGTCGTCGAAGTGAGCGAGAACAGGGTCCGAAGTGAGGGCATTCTTTAGGGTTTGGAAAGCTTTTTCGCATTCTTCGGACCAATTGAAAGTAGCACGGTCGGTAAGGAGGCGGTGGAGCGGTGCAGCAATGGTAGCGAAATTGCGAATGAAGCGGCGAAAGTACGAAGACAGACCAAGGAAACTGCGTAGTTCCTTAGTCCGCTGAGGTCGTGCAAAGTTCAAAACTGCAGCAAGCTTGTCAGGGTCGAATGCCATCGCGGCTGACGAGGTGGCCCAGGATCTTGATTTCTTTTTTGGCGAAATTACACTTTTTTGTGTTCAGCTGGAGACCGGCGGATGCCAGGCGCGTTAATACTTGATCAAGGCGGCATAAATGATCATAAAACGTCGCAGAGAAAATAACTATGTCGTCCAGGTAGCACAAGCATGTTTTCCACTTAAGTCCTCTAAGAACAGTGTCAATCATGCACTCAAACGTAGCGGGGGCATTACAAAGTCCAAACGGCATGACATTGAATTCGTAAAGCCCATCGGGAGTAGCGAATGCTGTTTTTTCTTTGTCAGCTTCGTGCATAGGTATCTGCCATGAACCGGAAGGCATATCCAAAGTGGAGAAATATTCGGCGCCCTGAAGACAGTCGAGGGAGTCGTCAATTCGTGGCATAGGGTAAACATCTTTTCGAGTGACTTTGTTATGTGCGCGCTAATCAACGCAAAAACGCACGGATCCATCATTTTTTTTTTGACCAAGACGACTGGAGATGACCAGGGGCTAGCTGAGGGCCGAATAATGTCTAGCCGGAGCATATCATTCACATTCATGATTTAGGAACCATGTTTTGGCCACATCCGTCAAATAAAAGGACATATTAATTAGTTTAAGAGAATCGCCCCACCGGTTGAAAGCACTGACCCGGTCGTAGCTGTCGAGCCAGTCATCAGCGTCGTCGCCGCGGAAACCGGCGAACATCTGCGGGTCGCGCTTACGGCTACTGACACTCCAAGTGGCAAGGGGAGCTGGAGTCGAGTTGGTAGAAGCCGAAGTAGCGGAGTGGCCCTCTTGAGTCATGACGATGGTGGTCGGGGTCAAACGGCGGCCAGAGCGAAGCTCCAGGTGGATGCAGGTGACGAAGCAGCGGGGAAATCAAGGCGCACCTCCACCACGTGTAAGGCAACGCGAAGGTCGGACTTGGGGGATCAGGCTTTATTGCAGACCTGAAGCCTTGGTCGCGCACTGCAGCCAAACACACTCCGCGATGACGATAGGTATCTAGAAGAGGGAGCCAGTTTAATATGAAGCAGCACGTTTAGCCGTGTGGAAGATGAAGCGCCACACAGTGCTCACAATATATATATATATATATATATATATATATATATATATATATATATATATATATATATATATATATATATATATATATATATATATATATATATATATATATATATATATTCATACATACATACATAGACATAGAGAGAGAGAGAGTTTGCTTTGATGGCACCAATGTATCACCTAACTGCATATTTGAACAGCGTCACTTGACAATTCACAAATTTGAAATAGATTATGACCATATTGGTCATAATCTTGCTTAGCAACAAGGGGGAAGAACTGCAAATAATGATTGATGACCTAGACAGGAAAAGTAGAAAGGTAGGCTGGAAAATCAATATGCAGAAGACTAAGGTAATGTGCAACAGCCTCGGGAAGGAACAGCAGTTTACATTAGGTAGCGAAGTACTGGAAGTAGTAGGCGAATACGTCTACTTAGGACAGGTAGTATCCGCAGATCCGGACCATGAAAAGGAAATAACAAGAAGAATAAGATTGGGATGGAGCGCATTTGGCAAGCACTCGCAGATTATGACTACCAGCTTACCGGTATCGCTCAAGAGGAAAGTATACAAAAGTTGCATCGTACCTGTACTCACCTATGGGGCTGAAACGTGGAGGCTAACCAAGAGAGTTCTACTTAAGTTGAGGATAACCCAGAGAGCTATGGAACGAAAAATGGTAGGGGTAACATTGAGAGATAGAAAGCGTGCAGAGTGGGTCAGAGAAATAACTCAAGTTAACGACATTCTAGTGGAAATTAAAAAGAATAAATGGGCATGGGCAGGGCATGTAGTTCGAAGAGAGGATAACCGATGGTCGCTTAGGGTAACAAACTGGATTCCAAGGGAAGGAAAGCGTAGCAGGGGGCGGCAGAAAGTTAGGTGGGCGGATGAGGTTAAGTTCGCAGGGGTCAAGTGGATGCAGCTAGCACAGAACCGGGTTAAGTAGAGAAATATGGGAGAGGCCTTCGCGCTGCAGTGGGTACAGTCAGGCTGATGATGATGATGATGATGACCATATTTCCTAGGGTATGTTCCCCTTAGGTTGTAATGCGATATTTTGTACTCGTAATATCAGCAAAACCAGCCGCGAAAGCAGCCATGATGTGAGGTTATGGCAACGGTTACCCCATATAATTACCTTCATCGTAATCAATTCCTGCCTTCACTGAGTGTATGTTACCTTTATGTTGCATTGAGAGACACCTCTCAGCAACAATCGCCGTTTAACACGCTTTAAACTCTTTTCACGGATTTGCGCCGTTCATTCATTCACTCATAAATCTTTATTCATGAGGATAACCTGAGGCCTAGAGGGGAAGGGTTAGGTGAGGTTGAGGGCGCCTGACTCCGACATGAAGTCTAGCAGGGCACTAAGTTTGCGCTTGGCGTCGGTGTTGGGAGCTTTCCAGTCTTCGTAAGTCTGAATACGGTGAGCAGATGTGTAGCGGGTGCGGAGGGTAGCTGCGCCAGGACAGACCCAGATCAAGTGCTGCAGGTTAACGGAGTCAGCAGGGCAGTTGGGGCAGCCGATTCTGTTTCGGCGCTATTGACTCAGGATCCCCGGTGTGTACGCTGCACTGGCTCGCGCCTTGTTATTCAGAACTTGGGCAGGGCGAGAAAGGCCGGAAGGAATCAGATGAGTAATGTCGGGGACAAAGTCCCGCAACAAACCCCTCCGCTCATATTTAAGCCGCGTGATGACAGATTCCGGTATGATGAGGGAGTCTGGAGAACATTAAGGATGGTCCGCGTTGGATGGGTCCACATTAAAGCTATGCCGGCGGTCTTCTTCTAGTTGCGCGCCAGCGGCTTCTTGGGCAGTCCTGTTCCCGGTTCCTTGTGCGTGATGTTCAGGTGTCCAATGAATCCGGACAGAGATTGTGAGGTCTCTGGCAGGTAGCGGCAGTGCTGTTTGATACGATGTTGCACTGAGGTCTTGTAAGAACGAGTTTTCAGAGCTTTTATAGCCCCTTGACTGTCGGTGTAGATGTCGATGAAACGATCTGTTTCTTTGGTGCAGTGTTGAAGGGCCTCGTCGATGGCCGTTAACTAGAGTTAAGATGCGGACTAGTATCTGCGACCATTGTGGCTAGTAGTGTGCAGCTGTGAACCCTCCTGCTAGTAGGCGGTGGTGGCGAACGTGATACCGGTGTCATCGAACGTGATACCGGTGTCATCGTCATGGTATAGGGCGGCGTCGGTATAAATGCGGAACCCGATGTGCTGGTCCTGTATATCAATTATCTGGCGTTGCCGTTGATCTCTTCCTCGCCCTTGGTGTTGGTTGGAAGGGGTTTTGGATCCGTTACGAATTTTTCTGTCCATGGTGCTGTGAGGTGGTTCAGTATGGGTACATGATTGTTTGCTTCGTCAAAGATTCGATTAATGAGGCTGTGTTCGTTGGGTGTGTGTCGAAGGGGTTTCATGATTGGCTTGATGCGCAGCAATATCTGCAGCCACTTGTGGGAACTAAGCGAATGTGGGAAGCTCCATGATGCGCGTGTGTTCGGGTAGAGTGGTTACAAAGTAAGCCAAGTGTCTTGTAATCGGCTGCGATCAGGTCAAAGTAAGGGGCACAGTAGCGGAGCCTGGCTAACAGAATAGCGACGATGAGGCGATGCGCTACCTCCGTCCCTGGGCCCTCACTCTTGCTACTGAGCCGTTTGATCAAATGAAGTGATGGCTTCCATTGAGATTTAGTTGTTGGATCAAATACTTAGCAGTACCATGTTGATTGATGGGAACGCCAAGTATCCAGAGATCACCTTCCGGGCGTTGTTCGATGCTCTGACCGCCGAAGTGAAAGTTGACGTTCACGCCGCCAGGCGTTGGATGTATGACGAGAAATTTTGTTTTAAGATTATTTACGCATACCTGTAGAATTGAGCTCATTTTCGATTTTATCTAGTGTCAGTTGCAGCGTCTCCGTTTATTCTCGAGCCGTATTAAGGTACGTGGTCCAATACGTGATGTCGTCCGCGTATATTGCCAACCATAAGCCATCGCTATTATCTAGTTGCCATGCGATTGTCGCCATCTCGATGTTAAATAAGGGGGGGGGGGGGTTGAATTACTAGGCTTGAGGCCCACCGCGGCGATTTTCAAGTCAACTTATTCAGCGTAGCAAAGATGGTGCGAAGAGCGCCACCGATGTATTATGCTCTTTACAGTATTGAAAGGGGCCAATAGTCTACGAGTCGAAGGCAAACGTTGGGTATATTTTGTTTTGTTGTTGTTGCTGTCATTGACAAGAATTGGTCAATGGCAATTAGAATTACAACTAGGAATAGCGGAAAGAAAAATAACGCGCGTTGTTTTTTCTTCAGCTTTGTATTTATTATTACTTATCCCTGATAATCTTAAAACACTAATTCTCAATGACAGCAACAACAGCAAAAACAAAATATCCCCAACGTTTTTCTCTGACTCGTAGACTGTTGGCCCCCTTTCAATTCTATAAATTTGAGCCTCTCATTTCCCTCAATTGTCTGCGTAATAGCTTTTTAAAGTATGCCATTTTAATCCAGAAATCTATTTTATTTATGGTCATCGCAATTTACATACTGCGCTTTAAGCTAGAACAAAACCTACAGTTGTGTTTTATATTTTAGTTACGCAATCGGCACTTCCGTTACTGCAGTTTTCGGGGAACGGCAATACGCTGCGCAGACAGCTTAAAGGGCCCGTGAAAAGCTTGAAGCCGTGCTTAAGAAAGGCGCACGAGCGGTCGGCGTGCCTTCGCTAGTCAGCAAAGCGCAAAAAAATTTTAGGCTAACGTCTTTAATAGCGCAGATATTCCATATTAAAAATGACGCTCCTCCTCTCCCGTCACTGTAGCCCTCAACTCATACACGCCGATGCGCCGGCCAAAAAAAAAGAAAATGTCCGGGCCGACGCCCTGCCCAAATGCGTCACGAAGTGACGCCACCGACTCTCGGTTTGTTTACTTCCGGTAGTGCTCCGATTTCTTCCCCTTCGTGTTTGCGGCGGTTCGCGTGTCGGTCGCCATGGATCGCATGGATCCCGAGCTCGAAGCGAGGCTGCGTGAAGCCGCTGCCGAGTTGGACTTTGATCCATATGATTATACTCCGTTTCGTGATCCGCTAGACAGCGATGACATCGACTGGCCCTTCTGAACCACCCGCTGGCAACGGAGACGACGGCCTACCATGGTGCGTTCCGTGGCGCACGCGCCACTCCACATAAGTTATTACAACTTATATGCACAACGAAATGCCGTTTCGTGTTTGCTTCGCGGCCTTTTCACATTTTACTTATGCGCAGGTGCCGCTGCGGCCGCTGCGAAAGCATGCCCACACCTGAAGATGTGTGCTGCCGCAGCATGCCGGAGGTGCTGGTGGTGTGCCAGCAGGACGGCGGCTGTATTACGATCCACCCAGCGTTCCAAAGCGTGTGCCTAACGCCCGAAGTCCTTCGGGCTGTGCACATTGCGCTAGAGGAGGAGGGAGCGAACATCGATGGAGACGGAGATGTAAACAAGTAGGTAGTGCGGAAGCGTCAGGTGACAGATTCGCATTATTTTTTTTCTGTGTGTATGATCCGTTTACTGTAAAGCGTGGTATTTTCAGGCAGCACCGCTTCATAGCCTACCGCCTGTTTACCAAGTGGATTTGGGGCAGGCTGGGCGAAGGCAACAGGGTGGTCCTGCCAGCCTGCGTCGTTTGCCGGGTTCGGCGTGAATTTCCGTCGGCGAGCTACGTGGGATTCAGGCACCCTCCCCTTTAATCTCAGGTGATTGTCGCTTCACTGCATGCTGTATTCTAAACTTTATCACGTGTGCCAGGCGCACTGCTTCGAGTGGTGCATGGAAGTGCGTTTATTTTTAAGGTGGAAAAATAGAGAATGCTATTTTATGAACGCCAAGTTATGCACTGCGTCAAGTGTCTCTTTTGTGGCACTGTTTAAGAACAGACATCTCATTCCTCTAAAGTGCCAGAACTTGTAGATATCTAAGCAAGAAAGGTGTAGAACTGTTAGTGAAAAATAAAGCCTGGAAAGAAAATTCAGATCCTAGTAAAAAAAAAAAATACACATCCAAAAACAATCCAGAATTGAGGACAATGCTGAGCATCGCCAAGTCTGCTTGAGCACATGCTTCCAAGCATCTACCATAAACATTCATTTATTTGGAATGGAATTTTATAGAAAAAAAAAACTAAAATCGAAACACAGAATGCTTGTGCCGAGGCAGCACAAGCATTCTGTGTTTTGATTGATACCGAGTGTGTGAGTGCTCAATACTGACACAATGAAATGAGTGCTTGAAGGTTTGTTTATTGATACTCCTAGCCGTGAATACATGACAACAAATCGCAGAATACATCCATTCCAGCAGTGGAGTAATACAGGTGAAGCACAGATCAAACCACAACTCTTGTTCCTGTATTTGCTGACCTGAATTATTAATTTGAATTTATTTGCAGTCTAATACGCTTGCAGAGTGTTACATTTCTTATCTCCAAGCTGCAGTAATAGCTGGTCCCTTTCAGGTGTGTTTGCCAAAGTGTAGGGGCAGCACTGCATATTTTCAAAACGTTGTGCAGGTTCAACCGTCCTTGAACCAAATTTCATTAGCGTTAGCCATTGGCCGCAGTCACAGTTGCTGCTGCCACTTCGATCTTTGCTCGCTTGCACTCTTGCTCAGCTTTTTGGCAATGGGCTAGTCTGGCTTCTCTTTGTTCAGTGGTCTCGGCAGGCTGTCTGGCACGGTTGCAACCTCCGTCTATAGTGAGGTGGCGTATGTGCATGGTGTATTTCCGTAAGTTTAATGAAGGAGAAGGAGTAGATGAAACATTAAGACGATGATCATTGTAGCACACGAAAATGTCTTGCAATTAGAAATTGATGGAGGCGATGTTTACTGTACAGAGGAGAGAGTGTTGTAGTTTTACTACGAGGTGTGATAGGTTGTGGCAATAGCATAGTGCTCTCATGTCTAAGCTATAAAGATGACATTGTTTGCTGCACAGCGTGAGAGTTCAAAGTCAACATTGCATTCACTTTGAGGTTTGTGCACGGGAGAAGTAGAGCGAATGCTCTAAAAGCCTTATTTTAGCTGTCTCGGCTATCACCAGCTGTCATGCCTGGACATAATCCCCTATTTCTTGATTATCAGCTGTATCTAACTGTGCATTACATCGCTCTCCTTTCACAGTGAATATATGTACACAAATTCTGCCAGCTAAGGTAGCCACTGCTTCTCATTTTGTGGCCTGTATTGCAGGAATCACTTAGTTGGGCTGGGAGACCTTGTCATTGCCTGTTCTAATATTTATCCCTCTGGCATTTTATAGAGCGAGGAGCTTCTTTCATAATTCATTCATTTGGCACTGTTGATAAGGATGTTTTTAACTTGTTCTCTTGCAATTTCTGGGGCCTGAACTTTGTCGACAGCTTGGCTTGTTATCTTGCTTCCTTGAGATCTGTGAATATGTTTCTAGTTTTTACTGTTGCTTTTCTATCCGCATATCTCTTCTTCTGTGGCTTCTTTTCATGGTCGCTTTTTCCAGTGTTGGTGTTTACATTTTATTCATCTGTGCAGGATAGTCAAAGTAAAACGAAAGGCAGTATAGAACAGAGCACCAGATAGAAGGAGCAGAACTGAAGAATTTACAGCTTTGCAGAAAAAGACCACGATGAAATTTGCAAGGAGAGAAGAAGGGAGCACTTATCCAAAGGGAAGAGGTCACCTGCCTTGGGGCAGAGCATTCCGACCAGTTACGTGGGTGTGTGATGGTGGGCTGTCGGCTTTGACGGTTCCAAGCGGCCTCCACTGGCTTCTGCTTTAATTATGTGGGCTGAGGCATTCCCCGTCTACGGTACGAGCAATGCACTTTGGAACACACTCTCATGCTGTGCAGTAAGCATCATTCTCTTCATCAAGTTCAAACTACAACATACTCTTCAGCTGTGCGGCAAACATTGTGATCTTCATGAAGTACCATCTGCACCACTCCTTCATTTAACCTGGGTAAATATGGCATACACGTACGCCATCTGGACGAGTGCGGCCGAGGTTTGCTAGCGTAATGTCGGACCAATTTAAGCAGTGTGACATAATTCGCAGTGCTTTCACATTACTGCACCTAAGCAGAATTGAGTGCACTCGTGCAATTTCTTTTGGAGGGGGGGGGGGAGGGAGCAGTTCTTTTCACTGCACTAGAGTATGCAGGTTGTGCCACAAATATTTCTCAAAGTTGGCAAATCCCATGAGTCCTTGCAGCTCATTAACCTATTTGTAATTTTTTAGCATATGCAATACCTTTCCTGCAGTTTTGGTCTGTTTTATATTGTCACAAACCCTGCCTTAACGATTAACAGAGGCGCGGGATCCACTTTATGGTTACCCGTCGTCCCTCTATGAGGTTTGAGAACACAGTTAAAAGTTAGGCCGGTCAACCAGTGAAGTGCGTGTGTTGGTGTGTGATCAAGGAATAAATTTATGCGTCACTTTTTTAACACACAATGGGAACATATATAGGTAGTAGTCCAAATTACACTGCATAAAAAAAATTAATAAAACACCAGGACATGATAGTAATAAAAAACGACTCAATAAATGACAAGAGAAAAAACCGACAATGAACAAACGCTGCGATAAAGAAGACTATAAAATAACAAAGCAAGTATTCCAGAGATAGTAAGTAAGGGCGAGAGTTACACAAAAACACAGCGTAAAATACTAAGCCAGGTCAAGGTTTAAACAAAGGCAAAAAGAATATTCAATTAACCGACAGTCTGTAGCAAAACGGATTCTCACAGCCTTAACTAATGAGGTATCGTAATCGCAGAGTTGGCCGGTAGCGGCGGCCATACAGTGAGTGGGGACGACAAGTTGGTCGTGGGCTCGGTGAAAAAAACAAGACACTTTCCTGGAGCAAGCAGCCACGAGAGTAAACGTTTTTGTATAGCAGGCCATCACATAGGCATAGGCAAAACTGGCTGTTCGAGGTTGGGTCTTGAGCAGCAGCTAAGAACGACTCCAGATGCTGATCGGTGTGTTCCTCGGTTCAAAAGGTATGAGTATTTGGAAATCTCTGAGATAAAGCAGTGACGTAATGATCAAAGTTGTCCGCGTCGCATTCCGTCGTGGCAGGTGGCAACCAGGAGAGGCAGTCTCCATCTGCGTGCCGTCAGCCACTTTTGTATGAAATGCTGTAGTCGTATTCTTGCAAGCGAAGTGCCCAGCGGGCTAGGCGACTAGACGGATCACAGAGATTGAGTAGCCAGCATAGGGAATGGTGATCGGTTATTACTACGAAAGGCTCTCCGTACAGGTAGCAGCGAAACCGCTGCGCGGCGAAAACAACCGTGAGACATTCCTGCTCGGTGATGGTGTTGTGCTCAGTCTTGCTTACAGTCCGACTGGCGTAAGCAATCACATGTTCACAGTCGTCATAGCGCTAAACGAGGACAGCACTGAGGCCTATGCCACTTGCGTCCGTGTGCACTGAAGTTGGAGCAGAAGGGTTGAAGTGCCGTAAGATAGGATGTGATGTTAGGAGGAACCTCAGTTGTCGGAAAGGATGAGTCGCATTACCTCAACGACTTGAACTTGTGCAGTGTGCAAAATGGCTCCATTCTGCACAGCTAGTACACTGCAAGTCATGTACTTTGCGCTGTAGCCTGGCGAGTCACAGCGACCATCCCCTGCCAGGTCTGTTGTCCCTACAAGCTCACTAGCAAGTTGTGCTTGCCTTTGCTGAAAAAGCTGCAAAGAAGGAGATGTTCAGTTTAGAGGCTACAAACTTGCAGTCATGTGCTTGCCTTAATGCATATTAGGATGAGGGGGGCAGGTTTCAAATGCTGCATTGCTTTTCATTTTTCTCACAGCACATTTACTAAAAAAAATATTGCAAAAATTATGCCTTCAGTACTAGAGCATGCAGCTGGTCTATTAAACATGTAGCCAAAGGCAACAGAGAAGTGCAGTAGCAGGTGCATTGCACTGCAATGCCTCCGCTGTTGCATATATGCTGCATTTTATATGTTTTATATGTTGCATTGTAGCTTGAAGTTGTTGTCATGAAAGGATGCGACATATAGTTATCGAGTTAATGACATATACTTTGACTTGAATGTTGTATGAGAGATATCCTTATTGTCAAACCTCATTTCTGGCAGGTAGCAAGTATGCCCGTTGGTAGTTGTAGTAGGTCCTCTCTGTGATGCCTTGCACCCCAATGGATTGCAGGAACCGAAGAACCGAAGCTATACCGCAGCCAGAGAACAAGATGCCTGCAGCCAGAAGGACATTTCTTGCTGCTTTTCCTTCAACCAGTGGTTGGCTTTTCCAGAGGAAAGAATGTTGCAGTGAGCATGTCCCCTTCACAGTCACAAGGGTTCCCGCTATGCTAAAGTAAAGGGTTCTTGTTTGCCCGTACATTGTTCATGTCTCAAGAAGCTGCCGCAGGCAACCCTTGAACACAAGGAATTTTTGCTCTTTGTAGAGGGGTTCCTCAATCGCTGACTGGGCCGTTTCATCCTGATGGTCGCTGAAAAAGAAGTGCAGTGATGTCAGCGATTGGTGCCATGTGATTGTTAATATTATGAACTAAACGTACCAGCCGTGGATGTTCATCTCGGAATGTCATGGCTGTAAAATGTGCTAAATAAAGCTGCTGTCAAAGTTTATAGTAGGTATGCATTTTTTTTCATTCTATCAACAGGGAACAGAAAAATGCCATGGCAAATTAGGTACACTTTAGGGCTACGCAACATATATTTTTTTCACAACAGAACCAAATATCCTTGTGCATCTTAGTGACTTGTTCAAATTTTTGTGCAAAATTAAACTTCAAAGTGCATGTGATGGCTCCGTAGTAGCTATAAAGACAGCACTAATGTACACTAGGCAGACATAGCATGACCATATTATGTAAGGAAAAATTGCCTTTTTGCTACCTGACGCAACTGTGAATATCCTAACACCACGTCCGAGATTAGTGGTGTACAAGGTATGTATGAGGCATGGTCTCTATAGACTCATCAAGGCAATATTTGTTGACCCATTGTGAGTATTACCACATCCTTAATCATGTCAAGCCATGCATGAGAGTTATGAACGCTATCATTCGAATGGACTGTGTCACAGGGAGGGTATATTTGCAGGTTTGAATGAGTGAATATGTGACACATAGGTGACGTTTTTCGTCAAGTTTTCTTTTTTTTGCCTAAATAACAGTGCTTAAATGACATTTTCTTGCCTGCCATAGCCAGCAATTGCACAAAAGTGGATGAAAGAAGTTCTGTTCTAACGAGCGGCCAGTGATAGCGGTAACTGGCCAGTGATAGCAGCCTGCCACCGACTTCTCTGGTGGCAGGCTTCTCTGTTTGAACCTTGGTGCTGACTAGAGATTTAAATCCAATAGACACCTGTGTGCCTGGAAAAATTTCATATATTTAAAATTATTCGCAAGCACCCCATCTACGTTTAATGTAATCAATCATATAGCTCTTTAATACATTTTCACCACACTACAACATCTTTATCAATAATGACTTACCAACAGAATGGCACTCCCACATTGTGTTGCCACAGTATGCGTGCGAGTAGTTGAAGGCCCCGCTGGTGATGCTTCCTGCAGACAGATATTCATAATTATAATGATGGTTGCAGATTTGAAATTTTTCATGCTTTCATTTTCAGGTGCTGTATAAAGTGAACTGCCCGTAACAAAATGCAAACATTGTCAACTTGCTACACATACACAAATATTGTGAAAGTGGAGAACTGATATGACTAAAAAATTTGCACAGACAAGCTGTAGTTTGTGGAGTTTCAAGAGCCCTGAAAAATTTGGAGGCATGTTAGCAGCACAAACAAAAGACACAGTGCAGGACAGTCGACTAATACACTGTTCCATGAACCAATCCAGCAGCTCATTATTTTTGAACGTCGGGTCTCTCATGTTAATCCAGTTAATATATGTGTTCCGAGTTTCTTTTTTTGGTGTGCCAGTGCACACCAAAGCCTTGCATCATCCTCTAAACAAAATTAACTATTTGAACTCCAAAATAATCTCATCTATACAGGAAGAGCTACATTTTAATTGCTTCCAGAAGGTGCCTCAAGCGATGATCGAGCTTGTGCATGGAAGCAGACATAACATTTGCACTAATTTGCATAGCTTACTTACTCGGGCAATAGAGCCATCATATGCAATATAATACAAAGCTGTTCAGTACAGTTGAAAATTAAGCATGTACATATGCCAAAAGACTTGCATCATCCACTGGAAAAAATGAACTATCCAAAATATTCTCACCTCTACAGGAAGAGATGTGGTATTTGGATCACCTCCGGTAGGTGCCTGAAGCAATGGTTGAACACGTAACTAACTGCAAGAAAGCATAATGACATAGCAACAGTTGTGCTAGTTTATATAGCTTCTACCAATACAGCCATCATATATTTGTGCAACATATTCTAAAGTTATATATGTGGCCTAAATATACATAAATATAAATATAAAAGTATATATACATTGTTATTAATACCATGATAACAGTACTAACCTGTCCAAAGGAAACCTGTGTAGTGCTGAGGTCTTTCGGGCTTCCTGGCGATGATGGTTTGCCATGCTAGGAAAAGAAAGGAAATTTGTGCGTAATCAACATTGTGTTAATGGCAGTTTTATTATTCTGCACATGAATGAGAATGAAAGGAGACAAAAGTCTGCAAGTGCAAGGTCATAGGGGATACCTTCTTTTTTTTTTTTGTCTATATACCACATGTTATTTTTCCTTCCACTTGGTATTTAATTATCTTTCTGCCTAAAATCGTTACAGGACTAATTCTGATCAATATCAACCACAAAAGTATTTTAAAAAAAACCTACATTTACCTTGGACTCGACTGCTGGCTCCTTTCATTAATTGCATCATAACGAGCCAATTTTCCGCTTCATGAATGAGAAAGACATGCGTATACAGGTGTTAAAAGGCAAAGATCAAGAGTAGACTAAACGCACTGTAAAATAAGCATATCTTTAGGTGGATGAGGGGTGGGGGAGGGGGGATGCAGTTGGTCTGTATTGTTATTAGTGTGCTGGTATTTTTTTATTACAAGTTAGGCTTGGTTTATGGGGTTCAACGCCCCAAATTCGACTCAGACGAGGCTCCGTACACCACTGAGTGACATCGCACAGCACATGTACAGGTGCGGACGTAAGTAAACGGAGCAGCTAGGCTTTTTCAGTCAAATTAAAATAACGCCTTCCTCACTGGAGATCAGGAAATATTTGTGCGTGAAAAGGCACTTGCGTCTGCTACCGGTCCACGCATACCACGACTACCAGTTTCAAATATGCACCGAGTGAAAAATGAAGAAAAAGCGTGCTCCGTTTACTTTTGTCCGCACCGGTACGCGGGCACCTTTCTTGCGCTTCCGTCGAAAAGCGGCCGCTGTGCCTTGGGCACAGCAGTCGACCACCCTAACCCACTGCACTACCCAGGCAAATTATACTGCGATTGTTGTGATCGCGTACATGTTAGTGTATGTTAATTCATGGTTCCATGTGCGCAGGTCGCCTTATCTTTTTTTTTTTTTCCTTATCCGCGCGCCGCAGGGCGAGAGCTCCCTTTCATACATTTTCAGCGCCTTAACTTGTTGTGGTTCTCTAGCAAGAGCGGTTTGCACGCAAGGAATCTGCGCCTGCAAAACTTGCGCTAGGCTTCATGCACTTCCATGCGAGACTCCGAGCCATGCTACGCGTGTTTCCACAATAACTCGCAACCCAGAAAACTTACCATTCCAGGGAGAAACTGCGTCGGCAAAGCGTCGGACTTGAGGCGTTGACGTCTCACGTTGAGGCCAGTTTGCTGCGCCAAACTGGGATTATACTGGTATGCGTCACAGGAAAAGTAGCGGCCACAAACTCTGAGCTCCTGGCGCTTGTCCGACGATATGACAGCCCGACGCGTTGGAGCCAGCTTTCCCGCGTGACACCTTGCTTTGTAGGGACACGATGTCGCATTATAACATCTTTCCTGTCCTCGGCTTTACAGGCAACTACACAGCAATGGTGGTCCATTGCAGACCAGAAAAAAAGCAGCAGCAGTTGGGATCGCGAGATATACAGACTGGCAACCGGGCAACACGTGCTTTTGCGAGCAGACGGATCTCTCTCGGCCGGAAGTGTTCCGCTTCTATCAAGATGCGCGCAGAATTCTTACCTTTCTTTAATGTACAATAATAACTAACGAATAAAATACTACTTTCAGGAAGAATAGTGCTAATTTTAAAATCTATAATTGCAAAAATTACACGTGACGTCATATGGCCATGGCCAATGATAACGCTAACCCCAATGACGTCGCATGGGCTGGGCGGCTGAAAACGCACGGTGGTGAGTCGCCCAAATCGGCTGCGAGCGGCAATTTTCCAAAATTATTTGTAAATTACAGCTAACACGCAGAGCTTTTTGAATGTGATCTCGATGCTCACTAAGACCACCTCTAAACACATGTAGCATCAAAATACGGCCGTAAATGGCGTTTCAGGGGCCCTTTAAGACGCGAGACGAGATACCGCAAATATCTGCGCTTTAATACATTTCTTAAAGTTTAATGTATTTAAAATACATTTCCGGGTTAAGTGGAGAAATATGGGAGAGGCCTTCGCCCTGCAGTGGGTATAATCAGGCTGATGATGATGATGATGAATACATTTCTTAACACAGCACTTCTTTCTAAGGCTGTTCAAATGTATTATTGTATGAAGGTGGGCTAGTTGGTGCGTATTTATATTAAACGAGAACAAAAACGAGGACGGTAAAGAATAAGGCGACAATGCGACACAAGAGCCCTCTCTCGCAACTGATAAGTAATTTGTTTAGATAAAACTGCAATAACGGCATAAAAGGGGAAAGATACAGGGAAACCAAGACTAGAAGCTGTATGATGGTGCTCCAAGGATCCGACATAAGATCGACTAGCACGGCCATGATCCCTGAAAGGGTTTTAGTCAAGCACAGTAGCCGGGCGTCTTACCACAGCACCACACCGGCGAGGCACAGCCGCCGTTTTAAATTATGTTTGGGGAAACAGATAGCACGGAATGGAAAAGCTTCTACTCGTACTATACCCCACGGCTCGTGGCGCCATCCATCGGCATGACATACCATTTGTAGATGGCGCAAATCGCAGGAAAAGACGCTCAATGCACTGACCAATGTGGTACGTTTGTAATAAACAGTAGTAAACCGATTTCCTGGACTTATCTTCTCCCCATCACGAGAGAGTAAGTTGTTTATTTCTTGCCCCTAAAGGGTAGTGTTTGCTTCGAAGTCGCTTTGTATTCACTGCTGATGAGACATGCCTCTTGGTGTATCCTTTCTTCAGACAACACACTATAATGTGGGGAACATTGAGCATGCTCTAAAGAATGCTCGTAGCCTGAAAGCGGTAAAAAGGAAATTAGGCATGGACAAAAATCAGATATATGCGCTGAGAGACATGGCGGGCAGTTTCATTAGTAACATGAACAAAATAATAAAGGTAGCCAAGAAGTTCTATACGATTCTCTACAGTAGCCATACCTAGCCAACCTAACCTAACCTAACAGTCCATGTGCCCTGTCTATGATTTGCTACACTTGTTTTTACATATTTACACAAAATATAAAAATTCGAAGTTTCTTAAATTTTGCTTGAAATGTACTTGATGTTGCTTATCTGGTGCATTGACGTTTTACTGCCGCTATAAAATTAGGGTTGGTAACAAACAATGCAGCGCTTCAATGCGTGGACCTCGAGATGGGGATGGCAAAAGACGTTTGCTGCAACTTTCGCTGAACATCTCCCTATTTCGTAGCAGTGTTAGCGGTATCCTTTTAACGAACTGCTAACTCCAAGCCTACGTTATCCCGTGGTACTACGAGAGTGATTCAAATTCCCTAGTGCCTATTTTCGGGGCTTATTTCAATCTCGTTGGCGGAGGCCTTTTTTCAATTGAGGACTGGTAGGCGCAGGCGCCCTTGGAATGTGTGATGTAAGGGCAGGTATGATCCTCAAAGGATTGAAGCCATCCGGATTTCTCCAAATTAACGCCAATCACAGCCTGAGTTACGTTAACTATAGGACACTTATTACATAACTAAGCTTTGCCAACAATGCTTTCGACGTATCCTGTGCTTTTAAACAGCTGAATTCTGTAGACTTTTGCGGCTCATAGGCAACTACGACTCCCATGCACTAGAAACAGGTTTAAGTATGTAGTGCGTTAGAAAAAACTATCGTTTTTACACACAATAAATTTTATTTAGAATCTGTTTTCTTAAACAAAATTACAATCACATGAAAATTCAGATAATTTCTTCCCAGCAGAAAGCTTGGATGGGATGCGATATGTTGATTGTAGAGCAAGAAGTGCTTTTTTTATTATCTCGTGCTTTATGCGATAGCAGAACATGGTTGGTTGTGAGTTCGTCCCCACATGCTGCAGTAGTATTCTTGATTCTCTTGTTCAAGTAAAAACGTTGTTCGTGAGGTGCGTGCGTGTGTCCATTGCAGAGACAGCAGAGGAGAACTTCAACAAAGCGCTCTTGATGGCTCCAAGACTTCTATTCACCGATCACAGGCCTATTGAAGCATAGTGCATTTTTCACTTCATTTTCCAGGAATCTTGCTATTGTGAACGTGTGAAGAAGAAGATGGACCCCTTCTCTGGACGCTGACGAAGAAGAAGCAGTCTATGCATTGGTTATCTCGCAGATCATCGTGCTGGTCTGAATCGCTCCGCTTGCTCACCGACCTCAATGCCGTACTCAACGAGTAAATTAAACCTCCTACATTTGGTGGAGGTGCGGACTGATACCCTTGCCTCACGCTGGAGCTTCCCACGCACGCTACCAGCAATTTGCATGGCCGAAGACGAACACCCACCGACCACCCTGATGAACCTGCCGGTAGTCTGGTCTGACTCCTTACGCCAGCAAGACCCTGCACTCTTCAGTGGGACTGACGATACCGACTGTGACGACTGGCTTGCTTCATGCGAGCGAGTGAGTTCATACAATAAGAGGGACGATGCTACACAGTTGACGAACGTTATCATTTATTTGATCGGAGTTGTCAGCGTATGGTATCATAACCATGAAGCCGATAATACGAATTGAGACTCGTTCAAGGCGAACCTTACCATCGTGTTTGGTCGTCCTGCTGTACGCAAGCTTAACGCCGAACAACGCCAGCAGGATCGATTGCAGTGGCTTGGCGAGACATTTACAAGTTGCATTGAAGATGTGCTCCACCTGTGCAGTCGCATAAATGCCCAGATGTCCGAGGCACAAAAGATAAAGCACGTCCTGATGGTTAGTTGGTTCATAGGAAGGGAAAGGCAAAGTATCTGTCACACTTGCTCTGTGGACACCTGAACCGCGCCGTAAGGAAAGGGATGAAGGTGGGAGTGAAAGTGGATAGAGAGAAAGGGGAGCTGTAGTGGAGGGCTACGGAGTAATTTCGACCACCTGGGGATCTTTAACGTGCGCTGACATCGCACAGCACACGGACGCCACTTCGTTTCGCCTCCATCGAAACGCAGCCGCCGAGGTCGGGTTCGAGCCCGGGTACTTCGGCACAGTAGTCGGGCGTCTTACCACTGCACCACCCCGGCGGGGCAAAGGGAATTGATAGTGACGCCTTTCGAATATTGTCACGGTGTTGGCGACTGGGGCTAGATTAACAGAGCCGGTACAGGTAGAATTACACGGTCCAAGGTTTAGGTACGTCCTGCGAGTCCGGAGCCGATTCACTTCAACGTCGTCTTTCACTCCGAGCGCCCCCTGGCACTCCTCCCTCCTTACGCGTAACGCACACAGTTACACGTGCACACAAGGGTACAAAAGCAACCTCCCCCCCTAAAAAAAAAAGTTTGTAGATGTAGTTTGTCAGTCACCGTGCAAAGTACGGCTTCAGTCACAAGACATGAACTGTCTCTGGACGAGGTAGCCGACGGCCTGTGTGCTCTGATCCATCCGGGAGCACCTCGTAATTGACGTTACTGATGCGTCGCACGATTTTATACGGTCCGAAGTAGCGGCAAATTAGCTTGTCTGAAAGGCCGCGGCATCGAACAGGAGTCCACACACACACCTGGTCCCCGGTGTTGTAGGAAGCTTGTCTGTGGCGGAGGTTGTACCGGCGTGAATCCGTGTCCTGTTGCTGGGTGATGTGGACGCGTGCTAATTGGCGTGCTTGCTCAGCATCTTGGGCAAACTGCTCGGCGTCAGAACAAAGTTCGGTATCTGTTTGGTAAGGGAGCATTGCGTCCAGCATCGTCCGAACCTCCCTGCCGTAAACGAGGCGAAACGGCGTGAAACGTGTAGTCTCTTGGACTGCCGTATTGTATGCAAACGTCACCTATGGTACGATCGCATCCCAAGTCTTGTGCTGGGCGTCGACGTACATCGCCAGCATATCCGCGATGGTCTTGTTAAGCCTTTCCGTCAGCCCATTGGTCTGCGGATGGTAAGCAGTAGCTTTTCGATGCGCCGTACCACTGAGATGAAAGACTTCGGCCATCATTTTTGAAGTAAAGGCAGTCCCTCTATCAGTAATAATACAGGTAGGAGCACCGTGCCGTAGTATGATCTGGTGTACAAAGAAATGGGCAACTTCAGACGCTGTACCACTAGGTAACGCTTTGGTCTCGGCATAGCGAGTCAGATAGTCTGCGGCGATGATTATCCAACGGTTGCCACCAGAGGACCGAGGGAAAGGACCGAGAAGGTCCATGGCGACTTGATCAAATGGTGCTCGTGGTGGTATTATGGGCATGAGGAGGCCCGCAGGCTTTGATTGCGGAACCTTCCGACGCTGACATTGCCGACAGCTCTTGACATAGCGCTTAACAACAGTGGCAAGGTTGGGCCAGTAGAATGTCTGTCGTATCCTAGAGAGTGTGCGAGAATAGTCCAAGTGGCCGGATGTTGGTTCATCGTGGCATGCGGAAAGGATTTCCTCTCTCAGAGCTGTGGGTACCACGAGGAGGTAGGCTCTTGACTCGGATCTAGAGTTCTGCTTATAAAGCACACCACCTCTCAGGCAGAAAGTTGAGAGGCTCCGAGAAAAGCACTTAGGTATGGTGGCTGGCTGACCTTCTAAATAATCAATCAGTGCTCGTAAATCTGGATCTGCACGCTGCTGATGTGACATATCTGAAGCATCACCAGCTCCGAGGAAACTGCCAGCGTCATCCGTGTCTGGTGGAGCGAGCTCGACAGGCGCGCGGGAGAGCGTGTCAACATCTTCATGCTTATGTCCGGACTTATAAACAATAGTGAGATCGAACTCCTGTAGGCGAAGGCTCCATCGCGCCAGGCGGCCGCATGGGTCACGCAGGTTGGCCAGCCAACACAAGGAATGGTGGTCAGTGACAACTTTAAATGGGCGACCATAAAGGTAGGGGCGAGATTTCGCAGCAGCCCAAATAATGGCGAGGCATTCCTTTTCTGTAGTTGAATAGTTCGTCTCGGCGCGGGATAAAGTACGGCTGGCATAGGCGATGACTCGTTCAACACCCTCTTGACGTTGCACGAGAACCGCCCCAAGGCCAATGTTACTGGCGTCGGTGTGTATTTCTGTCTCCCCCTGCTCATCGAAATGGGCTAGAACAGGCGGCGATTGGAGACGGAGACGCAGCTCGGCAAAAGCAGCTTCTTGTTCGTGCGTCCAAACAAAAGGGGTGACTCCCCGGGTGAGCTGAGTAAGCGGTTCAGCGAGATCAGCGAAGTTATCGATAAAACGCCGGTAGTAACTGCACAAGTCGAGAAATCGGCGAACAGCTTTCTTGTCACGTGGAATCGGAAATTCCGCAACAGCAGCAATCTTGTCAGGGTCGGGCTTCACGCCGGCGGCGCTGTCGACATTGCCGAGAAATTTAAGCTCTCGGTAGCCAAAGTGGCATTTCTGTGGCTTAAGTGTCAAGTTAGCGGATCAAAGGGCTTCGCGTACTGACCGCAGGCGCTGAAGATGTGGTGCAAATGATTCTGCGAAGACCACCACGTCATCTAGGTAGACTAGACAACACTGCCATTTAAGGCCGGCGAGGACAGTGTCCATCATCCGCTGAAATGTGGCCGGCGCGGAACACAGGCCGAAAGGTACAACTTTAAATTCGTAAAGGCCGTCGGGTGTGACGAAGGCCGTCTTCTCACGATCTCGCTCATCGACCTCAATCTGCCAGCAGCCACTTTTTAGATCGATGGACGAAAAATACTTTGCACGCCGAAGGCGGTCGAGAGAGTCGTCAATCCGCAGCAAGGGGTAGACATCCTTCTTGGTTACGGCGTTCAGTTTGCGGTAATCGACGCAAAAACGTAACGTGCCGTCTTTCTTTTTAACTAGAACGACCGGCGGGGACCATGGGCTATTGGAAGGCTGGATAACCTCAACTTCGAGCATTTCCTTAACTTGTGACCTAATAACTTTGCGCTCGGTCGAAGAGACGCGGTAGGGGTGCTGGCGGATTGGGCGCACATTATCGAAGGTCATGATCTGGTGCTTGGCGATGGGAGTTTGATTCACTTTTGACGACGATGCAAAACACTCTTTGAATTCGAGTAACAATGAAAACAGCTGGTCGCGCTGGCTGACCGATAGCTCTGAGCTGACATCGAGATTGTCGAGGGATGTGGGCGGTGGCACGGTTTCTGCGGACAAGCACTCGGAGACATCAGAGATGCGTTCGGCGAAAGCTGCGGAAGTGTCACGAAAAAGGTGCCGATACTCGTGCGAAAAATTTGTAACAAGTACCTTCGACTGACCACGGTGAAGATGTATCAAACTGCGGGCCACGCAGACTCCTTGTGTCAACAGTAACGATACGTTAGTTTCGGCTATTGCGTCACCATCGTTAAGGGCATTGCATTTGACATTAACGAAGGTGCTTGTTCGGGGTGGCAGAGTGACACTGTCCTCATAAACTCGAAGCACATTGAGTGGTCGCTTTGCACCGCTGAGGGCCACTGCTTCCTCAGTAGAAAACGAGACCTTAGAATTCAGGAGGTCAATAATTGCGCCATATTCACGAAGAAAATCTACGCCCCGAATCAGGTCACGCGAACAGCTTTTCAGAACAATGCAGCTTACCACAAATGTTGATTCTTGAATTTGAACTCTGGCCGTGCACATGCCCAGAGGAGTAATCAGATGACCACCCGCGGTGCGAACGTATGTGCCAGCCCACGGAGTCAAAACCTTCTTGAGAACTGCGGCAAACTGGCTGCTCAAAATAGAATAATCAGCGCCAGTATCCAACAGAGCTCGAACATGGCGACCATCCAGTACTACGGGTATGTCCAACGAAATCTGCTCGCGAATGTCAGGCTTCTGTCTTTGAGTGCTCTGCGTTGGTGTACGCGGTCTGCTTCACCGGCAGTTCGTCGTCGTTGCGGGTGCCTTGTTGCGTCATGTGTCCCACCGGCAATTCGTCGTCGTTGCGGGTGCGTGGTTGCGTCGTTTGTTCCACCGACAATTCGTCATCGTTGCGGGTGCGTCGTTTCGTCGTCGGTTCCACCGGCAATTCGTCGTGGTTGCAGGTGCGTCGTGGTGGCGTCGAGGTGGCGTTATGATCGGTAACCGCGGACTTTTCCAATGTCGATGCGTAGTCGTTCCGTGTCCGCATCAATGGGGGGTCTCCCGCGCCGCGATGTCCAGCGAGCCTACCCCCGAAGGTCGCTGGTTTTAGTTTTCCCTCTGGGGACTGGGCGAGCGGCCCTGCGCTGCCCATGAGGAACTCGTAGCAGATGGCGACTGGCGAGACATGGGTGACAGTGATCTAGATGGTCGCAGACGAGACGGAACGATCCGGCGCTGATCATTGACGAAATCTTCAACGGCTCGAGGCCGTTCGCCGTAGCGAGGCCGCGGAGAATCAGCGGAAAACCCTTCGAGACCTAGTCGACGGTAGGGACAGCGCCGATAGACATGACCCGGTTCGCCGCAGGGAAAGCATAACGGCCGTCGGTAGGGGGTACGCCACTCGTCTGCTTTCCGTGTAGGCGGTCGAGAATCTGTGACGTACTGGATCACGGGGGCTGCTGTTTTCGGCCCAGCTACGTTCGGAGGAATCAGGGACGGCGACGAGGGCGAAGAGTATTGCAGCACCTGGGAGTATGTAGGGCGGTGACACTCTGGTGGTGTAAGAGGAGGAGTAGGGCCAGGTTCACCGATTGGAAATGGAGGCCGGAGCGCTTGCTGCACCTCGTCGCGGACAACGCTGGCGATGGAGGAAGGAGCTGGTTGAGGTGTGCCATACATCAGTCGGAGTTCGTCGCGCAGAACGGAACGTATGAGCTCCCGTAGCGCCGATGTGTCCATGCTATGCGATGGGAACTCAGCAGAGACGGAGGTGGCGTGGAATGTGGGATCCCGTGCCGAAGCTCGCTGCTGAAGCACTTGCTCTATAGTGGATGTTTCAGCAAAGAATTCTGCAACAGTTTTCGGCGGGCTGTGCACCAGGCCAGCGAAAAGCTGCTCTTTGACGCCACGCATGAGGTAGCGCAGCTTTTTGTCCTCGGACATCGTAGGATCCGCACGCTTAAACAGGCGCGTCATCTCTTCGATATACGCCGCGACGGTTTCGTTAGGCATTTGGATCCGAGTGTGTAGAGCGCGTTCGGCCCGTTCGCGGCGATCTGAGGTTCCGTAAGTTGCCGCAAGATGACATTTGAACTCACTCCAAGACGACAGCTGCTCTTCATGGTTCTCGAACCACGTCCGAGCGCCATCCTCGAGGCTGAAATATACATTTCGAAGCCGTGCGGCGTCATCCCAGAGGTTGAATGTAGCTACCCTTTCGTAGTGCTGCAACCAGTCGTCGACGTCTTCATAGGTGTCCCCGTGAAAGGCCTTTGGGACGCGTGGGTTTTGCAACGTCACGTAGGTGGGGGTCGCGCCAGGCATTGCGGGAAAACTCAGGTGGTAGGCCTCGTTGCCAGCGGCTAGTGCGGTGAACGGGCGTTTCCTCGAATATATGACCAGCATTCCTGCTTAGCGTAGGGGTACGGGACATCAGACCTGACCTCCACCAGATTTGTCACGGTGTTGGCGACTGGGGCTAGATTAACAGAGCCGGTACAGGTAGAATTACACGGTCCAAGGTTTAGGTTTAGGTACGTCCTGCGAGTCCGGAGCCGATTCACTTCAACGTCGGCTTTCACTCCGAGCGCCCCCTGGCAATATTAATATCCCGGGTTTGACTACTGTTGCCAAAGTTGTCAGCCTTTGCCAGAGCTATAATGAGTTGCGCAAGAAGCACCTCCTCAACAGATTTCTACGCCATTGGAATCAATGTCTGGCCTCTCATCTACACCTGAGACTTCCTCGCTGCCGCCGCAGCTCACAGACTTCATCCAGGAAGGCGTTCCTCGAGAAATATCGCTACTGCCACTAACTGTGAGCTGTCCTGCAATTTCGCATCCCTTCAACAAGCCATCGCCGACAGCATGGCGGAAGCCCTTCCCTCTGTCCCTCCACCAGCGCCCATGCCTCAGACCGCATCAGCCGTTGAGCCCCTCGAATACGCAGACGTCCCTGTCACTTCCCCAATAGCATGGGGCACCGCTGCTGTGGCACCACTGACGTACGCTGCCGTCACTACCCGACCAAGGCCACCCTTTGGTGTACGCTACGCCTCCAGGGCCTGCTCATGAATTTCTTTATGCTCAACAGCCATTGGTTCCACCTCGTCCACAGCTCCGCAATCCTTGGCGAACAAATGATAACCGTCCCATCTGTTACTCCAGTGGATTTCCTGGCCATATTACCAGGTACTGCTGAAATCTCGCCCCCGACGATTTTCTGTCGCTCCGAATATCAGCTACCTGGCAGCCGCCCCGAAATCAATACGTAGCCACCGATCCATCTGTAAGCTCTGTCGCAAATGACCATGCCACCTATTATCCTCGCCGCCAAACTTCACCGCATCGCCGCTCCCTATCTGCTCTGCGACGGCGTCCCAACTTGCTCAAGAGGAAAACTGAATGCCACAGTTCCTGCGGCGAGAAATGCTCAACGAGCGAACTGTAAAAGGCCTCACGTATCTCACTCAAACCTGCTTGAAGTTTCTGTTTTGGGGGTTGTAGTACTGGCTTTGGTCGGCACCGATGCTGCTATTTATGCCATGGCTGCAAGTCTTTGCCGTTCATTGCGCAAAGTGATGACACCAATTTCAGGATTCTCCCTATGCACGGCAAGTGCCCAGCCCGTTGAGCCATAGCGGTGTGCACCGCTCGAGTCATCATTCAAGAAGTTGTGTACGCAATAGAGTTCCATCATTTTGCTTTCTGCTCTCATGATCTGATCTTGAGTTGAGATTTTCTATCGGGTCATAGTGCGGTGATCAACTGTGATCTTGCCGAACTCGAGTTTTGCGCTAGACGAACCGTCGCCGGATGTTCCTTTTCCCAGTCGTCGTTCCCGCAGATACTGATCTCCCAGCGTGCTGTTTCGTTCTAGTGCCCACCACTTATGCTTTTTCCCGCACTATCGGTGTACTTTTCACCCCATCGCCTATAATTATGAACCGCAAACATCTCCTTCTGCATTACGCTGTACTTTCCATATCAGCTGGCTCACCGCGCTCTGTGTTTCTAATCCGTTCTCATTTCCAGTAGCCCTGCGTCGCAGTGAATACCTCGGCACTATACAGCTAATTGATTGTATTCTCACTGTTGACGCAACGCCCGCTTCGCAGCCCGCTGACTTGACTGCACTCAGGCCTCCTGTTCTTGCGCTGGACCAGTCTTCTGCAGATGTTTTCCTGCGCTCTATCAACGCCAGTCTTACCGGGCTTCAACGCAATGAACTTCTCGTACAGCTTCTTCAGTTTGGTTCTTCATTCGGCTCTCACTAACCTGCTTTGCGCCGCATATCAAATGTTGCCCACCACATCGACACTGGTTCCCATGCTCCTCTGCGTCAGTGCCCCTATCGAGTGTCTGCCACCGAGCGCTGAGTTATTGATGCCCAAGTTCACACTATGCTTCAGAATGTCGTGATTGAGCCTTCTAACAGTCCCTGGTCCTCCCCTGTTGTCCTGGTGAGAAAGAAAGACGGTTCTATTCGCTTCTGCGTTGACTACCGTCACCTAAACAAAATCACGAGGAAAGCCATCAACCCCCTTCTGGATATAGATAATTAATTGGACTGTTCACAAGGTGCTGAACTCTTTCCTTCGATCGATTTACAATTCGGTTACTGGCAGGTGCCCATGGCTGAGGAAGATCGTCCTAAAACCACATTTGTCACCCCCGACGGCCTCTTAATTTACCGCCATGCCTTTCGGTCTCTATAATGCCCCTGGAACATACGGCGTACGATGGATACGCTTCTGCGTGGCCTGAAGTAGAAAATGTACCTCTCTTACCTTGACGACCTAGGGGCGTTCTCGCCTGACATTGCGACCCACCTCTCTAGCCTGAAGCAGGTCTTGACATGTCTTACGAACGCCAGTGTGCAGCTCAACTTGAACAAGTGTCGTTTCGCTGTTAGTGAGCTCAGAATTTTAGGCTGTGTTGTGGCCAAGGAGGGTATGCGTCCTGGTCCAGCCAAACTTCGAGCGGTAACTGCGTTTCGGAAACCTACTACCCTCAAACATGAAATTTTGGGGCCTTTTCTCATAATTTCGGCGTTTTATACGAAATATTGCTTCCATTGTCGCCCCACTGACTGAGCTCCTCGGCAATAACTCAGTTATCTCTCCGTGGTCACCAGAATCCGACGCCGCTTACACCTTGCGCCGCCTCCTCGCAGCCCCGCCCATCCTGCGCCATTTTGACCCTCAGGCACCCACTGAAGTGCACGCAGACGCAAGTGGTGTCGGCCTCAGCGCTGTGCTTGCTCAGCGCCCCTCAGGCTACAGTGAATATGTAGTCGCTTACGCCAACCATACTCTCACGGAAGCCGCCGAAGCGAACTACTCTGCAACGAAAAAGAGTGCTTGGCCATTGACTGGGCACTCACAAAATATCGCCCTTAACTTCACGGCCGTTCCTTCGATGTAGTCATGGACCCTATGCTGGCTTTCACCGCTCAAGAACCCCTCCGGCCGTTTGGCACAGTGGGCCCTTGGTATGCAAGAATACGATATCCGAGTTATTTACCGATCTGGTCGCAAACATAATGTCGCCGACGCTTTGTCTCACTCCCCGTTTCTAGCCGACCTTACCGGCCTTTCCGCATTGGAGTCCGTGCAGTCTTCGATCGACATCAGTGACCTGACCGCCGAACAATGAAATGGCCCATGGATCACATCTCTTATTGACTACCTTTCCAACCATTCAGCGATTACCACTTCACGAGCCCTTCGCCGTCTAGCTTCCCACGATTAGATTCGGGATAACCTCTTTAACCGGCGCAACTACAACTCAAATAGACGGAAATGGCTCCTCGTGATTCCGTGCAACGTACGGACTCAAATATGTACAGCTTTTCACGCCAATCCGCAGTGCTTTCACGAAGGAATTTTCAAAACGTATACTGGAATTTGTCTTCGCTACTGTTGGCGCTGCCTGTAAAACACGGCTCTTAGGTACGCTCGATCGTGCCTGAGTTGTCAACGCCGCAAACCTACCTCTCACCGTTCGGCTGGTGAGTTACTACAGCTGTTCACATGCCCGATTAGACCCTTCGACCACATTAGAATTGACCTCTTTGGCTCTCTTCCGTACACAGCTGATGGCTATCACTGGGTCATTGTCACCGTCGACCACCTGACGCGATTTGCCGCAACTGCCGCGTTCCGAGCTGCAACAGCTAACGATGTTGCCGGTTTCTTATTGAAGAACTTCATTCTTCGTAACGGTGCTCCTCGTGAATTGCTCAGCGTCGGAGGCCGCGCTTTCGTATCTGATGTCGTTGAAGGCTTGCTCGCTCAGTGCAGAATCATTCACCGGACTTTCATCGCCTACCACCCGAAAATAAACGGCCTTAATGAATGATTTAATCGCACCGTCGGTGACATGCTCGCGAAGTACGTCGGATCCAACAACACGAATTCGGACATTGTGCTTCCTTATATCAGGTAGGCGTACAACACTGCTAAGCAATACAGCACAGGTTTCTCTCCGTTCTTTTTGCTTTACGGTCGGCATTCATCTGCTCCCCTTGATACTCTACTCCCCTACAACCTTGACGCATGAGTATGTACTACATTGACCGAAGCTGCACAGTACGACGAAGAATGTCGTCAGAATGGCCGTAAGTTCTCGAGCGACTCAGTGGCGCCAAAAATATCGTCATGAAACCGAACAGAAGAATGCAGCACACTTCGACCCCGGCTCACTCGTGTGGCTATGGGTTCCATCCGGCAGCCCTGGCCTCTTAACAAAACTGATCTCCAAGTCTCATGGGCCCTAGGTGTCGCCGAGTGCACTTCACCAGAGAACTACAATGTTGAGCCGCGTATGTCATCTTCCGATTTGTGACGCCGTGGCCAGGAAACTGCATGTCCAGCGCCTTAAGCAGTTCTACGACCCCATTGTATCTTCGTCCCCTTAAGTCGCTAGGATGGTCCTTTTTATGGGGGAGGGGGGTGTATTGTGAAGAACGTGGACCCCTTCGCGGGACGCTGACGAAGGAGGACCAGTCTGTGCAATCGTCATCGCGCAGATCATCGTGCTGGTCTGAGTCGCCCCGCTTCCTTGCCGACTTCAACGCCATCCTCGACGTGTAAATTAAACCTTCTCCTAAACCGGTTTACAATATATGGCCTTCGCTCTAGACTTATGTGTGGATGTTTATTTGTGTGAAGAAAGGAAGTACGTTGGGAACATTTCATCAGTGATGTGTTATCGCTGCATGTCTTCCACCTGACTGTCTAAAGGCTGTGTTCGCCGCTGATCTTCGCAGTACCAATACCGTCAAATAAACCCCTTCCTATATTTGGTGGAGTGTCGCTTGCTAAAAATATCGATTCTTGAGCTCCGCAGTCGCACTCTTCTGACACCCGCGATGCCTGAGGACGTTAGACACGAAGCTCTCCATGCGAGCCCGGCTGTAATCTGGGCCGACTTCCTTCGCCAAAGGGACCCAGTTATCATTAGCGGGACCAACGACCATGTTGTAGACAATTGGCTCAGCTCCTACGAACGAATGAACCTATACAACAAGTGGGACGACGACACAAACCTTAACAACGTCATATTTTATCTCAATGGTGTGGATAACCTGTTGTACCGGAACCACGAGGGGGATATTCGAAGTTGGGCCACTTTAAAAACGATGTTCTCAGAAGTGTTTGGCCGTCCGCAAGTCAGAAAATTGTCCTGAACAGGATTTGCGTGAGCGGTCGCTGCAGATGGGCGAGAGCTTTACGGGCTACATAGAAGATATCGTCGACGTAGGCAAGCAGGTGAATCCTACCATGTCGGAAGTTGAAAGGGTCAAGCAAATATTGAAATGCATAGGCAACGACGCTTATCATATATTGATAGCCCGTGACTTGCGCACCGTTGCCGAGATCTTCACGCTCTGCCAGAGCTTCAAGGAGCTGTGCAAGCAAAGGGTACTGACTCGTCAGCACACATGGCAAGTAGAATCGCTTGCCGGACTGACGCCTCCCACCGACAGCTCCTCCTTGCTGCAGCAGATAAACGATTTCGTTCTTGAAGAGATGGCGCGTCAGCTTCCTCTTCTCCCTAGGTCACAAGACCAGCCACCGTGTTTGGCCCCTGCTATCCGTCAAACAATTCAAGAGTAGGTTGCTGAGGTAGTCACGTCCTCCCATTCACCCCCACCTTTCGCCGCTGCGCTAACCTATGCCTACATCTCACGACGGTTACACACCTTTGACTTACGCCGACGTAACCCTAAGATCTGTCACTGTTCCACCAACTTACGCCGAAATCGCCTCAAGAGCTCGACCGCCTACTTACGCTGCGATGTCAGCGCCTGTACAAGGGCCGGCACCATATCATCGACCAACTCCACTAGTACGCACCTCATGGCGCACAAATGATAACGATCCGATTTGTTACTTTTGCGGACTGCCTGGCCATATTGTCCGCTATTTACGTTGCTGTTACTTAGTGCCAGCGCCATCTGGCCAAGCTTCCAGGTACTTGCCTCCATCACGTGAATATTCTGCATGTGACTAGCAAGCACAAGTCGTCCTTTTTCTCCAGAACGCTAATCTTTGTCGCTCGTTAAAGAAAGTAAAAACGTCAGTTTCAGGACTCTCTCTGTGCACTGCCACTGCAGAACACGTTACGAAGTTAGCAGTATGGACCGCTCGAGTCACAATTCAGGGATCATTGTATAAAATCGAGTTGGTCGCACTGCCCTCTTGCTCACATGCACTCATCTTGGGCTGGGATTTCCTGTCGCGTCACGCTGCTATCATCAATTGGGCTCGCGCTGAAGTGGCGTTCTTGACTTTGCCCGATATTTGGCCAGACGCTGCTCTGTCGAATTCCTGCGCCTGGCCCTCGTCGCCGATGATATCGACCCTCCACCCTGCTCTTCTGTGCTTGTTCGTGTTGCTTGTGAATGTTATGGAGGACGCTGTTCTCTTCACACCAGCCGATTCTTTCCAGCGCCACAAGTGGCTTCCAATGCCCCATGCTGGGCTCGCTATTTCCGCTGTCGTTTCCATCTTATGGGTGTCTAATCCATTGAACTCCCCTACTTCTCTGCGCCATGGTGAATTCATCCGCAGTATCCAGCCAATCGCTGTTCTGATCTCTAAGAAACTGGACTAAGCGCCGCAATCTGCCGTGACTACGCTCACCCCCCCCCCTTCACCTGCGCCCGTATAGACTTGTTCCGTTCCATCAACGCCGATCTTCCTCCAGTGCAGCACACAAAGCTTTTAAACCTACTACAACACTTTCGCTCCTTCTTTGACTCTCAGCAAAGTTCTTTGGGTCAAAATTCTACATTCACTCATCGCATCAACACCGACACCCTCGCACCACTGCGACAGCGCCACTATCGTGTGTCTGCAACCGAACGCTAGGCTATTGAAGAGCAAGTCAACCTGATGCTCCAAAACGGCGTGATTCAGACCTCAAGCAGCCTTGCGCGTCACCAGTTGTCCTCGTAAAAACAAAAGATGGCCCTATCCGCTTCTGTGGCAATTATTGCCGCCTTAATAAGATAATGCACAAAGACGTCTACCCTCTCCCGTGCATCGACGACGCTCTCTATAGTTTTCAATGCACCGAGCTCTTGTCTTCCCCAGATTTACGTTCAGGGTGCTGCCAGGTGCCCCTGGAAGCGGCTGATAGCCCCTAAGCCGCCTCTGTAACTCCCTA
The DNA here is from genome assembly GCF_055883805.1 of Amblyomma maculatum. NCBI lineage: Eukaryota > Metazoa > Arthropoda > Arachnida > Ixodida > Ixodidae > Amblyomma > Amblyomma maculatum. Next base: position 110,828,011 of record NC_139354.1, read on the forward strand.
CGGCTCGTACGAATTTACAGTTATGCTGTTTTTTCCTTTGTAATGCTCCTGCAACATTCAAGCGGATGATCGGCACCATTTTTTGTGGTCTAAAGTGGAAGACATCCCTATGCCATCTCAGCGATATCGTCGCCTTTCCCGATCCCACACGTCTACCGAGGTCCACACGTATGCCAGTGGTATGTTTCGGCACTGTGGTCGCTCAACGCAAATCAGGATATGCTGAATACGTGGTCGCCTATGCTAGCCGTACACCCAAGAAAGCTGAATTCAAGTACTCTGTTAGTGTAAAACAGTTCTTAGCTATTATCTGGGCTCGTACAAAATTCCACCCTAACCTCTATGGCCGCCCTTTTGAGGCAGTGATGGACCACCATGCTCTTTGGTGGCTTTCCTCACTGAAAGACTCATTCGGCAGACTGGCGAGGGGAGCTCTTCGCCTTCAGGAATATGATCTCTGCGTTGTTTGCCGCTCCGGCCGCAAGCATCACGACGGCAGTGCCCTTTTCCGCTGCCCCCTTACAGCTCAGGTCGCAAGTTTCCTCTTCCCCCGATTCCCCGTCATTGCTTCACATCAATGATATGTCGCAGCGCAGCGGAAAGATTATTGGATAACTTCTCTCTTCGATTTAATACCCATTTCTACGGCTGCTTCTTCATCGCGTGCTCTCCGTCGTCATGCTTCTGAGTTCCCCATACGTGACAACCTCATCTACCACCGAAATTACGCGCAGATGGCCGCAACTGGTTGCACGTTGTTCCCTGGCAGTACTTTCTCAAATATGGGATTTCCACGCTGACCCACAATCCGCTCATTCGGGCGTCTTCACAACATACACTTGTCTCTGGCTGCGTTCCTACTGGCGGTGAATGCACATCTTCGTACTC